>NC_138163.1:106780118-107380118 GCF_964165515.1 Mesoplodon bidens
AATTATTAAGATATCCAATGCTGGAACTGTCCCCAATTCCTGACCATACCTGATCCAGAGCAAATGCTTGCTTCCTGAAACCCCTCCTGAATCATCTAACACAAGTCCCACAGCAAGCCTTTCTCAACACCCTCCTGAGATGCCCCAGACTTCCTCATAGTGTGAGGTCTCTTTGCTGCAGTAAGTAATAAACCCAACTTTGTTTGACCAGACTATGTTCCTGGCTTTCTTTGACTGTTGGGCATTGCCATGGATAAGCCTGTGTTACTCCAGGCTCCACGTATACACATTCTTACAGGTGACTTTAAGAAACTGGTGACCCTCTACATATGGGATCAGGAGTGTGGGAGACATTTTCTCTGTGGCCACATTCTTAGAACCTACAGAACTGTCCCTCTGACAGTTAGTCAACTTTTGTCATTGTCATTGTTCTGACCAAGTAGAATTCTTCACTCACTGAAATCTAATCCTCAGTTTTAATGTCTAGAGAACATCTGAATAAGGAAATAAGAGGCTTACCTTAATTCTTTGTCGGGCAAAATTGAGGTAAGTTTCACCAGGCTTATCTCCAATGTCAGACAGTGCTATTGAATAAGAGTCAGAATTGTTGACTCGGGCATTGACACACCACTCCACATTAAATAGATGTGCAATGGTGTGAATCGCTGAAGAGGGCAGAGAAGAGAAACAAAGAGGGTGAAGTGTGTGTACAATTTTATTTGTAGCTGGGTTTCTGGCTGCAGCCCCTGGCTCTACGATAAGTTAGTGGAGATTTGATAAGGATCCCTCCTTACACCAACACCACCACCTTAATAATTATAATAATAACACAAAATACACATAAACACATGAATACTATCATATATACATATGTATATATATGCATATATACAAACAATAATAAAAAGAAAGTGTTTAGTTAATAAAGGCTATCTTAAGAAATTCTCAACTTATGGGCTATGGCCCTTGTAGGGTTATTGCAAGAAATCCATGAATCTACATGTTCAACCAAGTATTTAAAAGATGAATGAATAGGGCTTCCGTGGTGGCGCAGTGGTTGAGAGTCCGCCTGCCGATGCAGGGGACACGGGTTCGTGCCGCGGTCCGGGACGATCCCACATGCCGCGGAGCGGCTGGGCCCGTGAGCCATGGCCGCTGAGCCTGCGCGTCCGGAGCCTGTGCTCCGCGACGGGAGAGGCCACAACAGTGAGAGGCCCGCGTACCGCAAAAAAAAAAAAAAAAAAAAAAAAAAAAATCTTAGAGGGGACACTCTGGTTCCAAGTTTTCTTTGCAATCTCAAATATCTTAATGAACATACCAGTGTGAAGTGCAATCATCCATGCCACCATTTTATGAAAGGTGAGGTTCCTGTCCAGTTGTCTTCGAATTCTTGTTGAGCAGCACTTTGGATTAAAGGGAAAAGAATGAAATCGTAATTGTTAACAAGAAAGTTTTCTCTGTGCCAGCCATTAGACACATATCATCTCATTTAATTCTTATGACCATCCTAAAAACTACATCATTCTACCCATTTGACAGATGAGAACACTGAGGCTCAGATAGATGTAGTCATCTTCCCAAGGTCAAACAGCCAATAAGTGGCATGGCTGGCTTAACCAATGTTTTAGGTTCTCGTACTATTAACATAAAAAGCCTCTCATGGAATCCATTGCTTAATTGTATAAAATATGAATTTGGACAGAAAACATCTAACTATATAGTTTCTAGTTCAGATTAATTTATTCAATAACAAGGGGATATAGAAATTTTAAAAGGACAAGGCTGCCCTCAAAGACCTGAAGGTCCATGGGGACACAGACAAGTGAACAGTTCTAGAACAAGTGAATAGTTTTAGAATAGCACCCTTCCAGGACATAGACACTATGAGAGGAGAAAAAAAGTGTCCACCTGCATATGTTGATAGAGACAACATAACAAGGGAGATCATTAACAAAATAATCATAGCAAAAATAATAATAGTACTTACAAAGAACTTGTGCAAGGAGCTGCTTTAAGTGTTTTTTTTGATTGTTTTTAAAATTTTTGACCACACCGCGCAGCACGCGGGATCTTAGTTCCCTGACCAGGGATCGGACCTGCACCCCCTGCAGTGGAAGCGCAGAGTCTTAACCACTGGACTGCCAGGGAAGTCCCTAGGAGCTGCTTTAAGTGTTTTACATGCATCGACTAATTTCATTCTTACATTAATCCTATGTGGGAGGTACCATTATTATCACCACATGACAGATGAGGAAACAAAGGCATAGAGAAGTTACCTTCCCTTAGGTTGCATAGTTAATAAGTGACAGAGCTGGGGTCTAAACCCAGGCTCTCTGATGCCAGAGATATCAACATTCTGATATTTCATACCTTTTATGATTACCTTGGCATTAAAATGGCATTTTGGCCAATTGGTTAGTGTAATTGTCCTACCGACATATGTTAGAAGATGTGGGTTTGAATCTGGATTCATGTCAATGCCCAAAGTAGAGAAACCTGGTTTCTGGTTGAATCAGCCAGAGCTTTGTTCTCCTGAAAAGTGGTCAAGTGCTCGCTCTGGATGCTTTGTTTCCAAGGCTAGATGTACTGCCATAGAGATTCAGAAGACTTTTAAGGAGAACAGAGTGAAGTGCAAAAAACCCCCAAAACGAAACAAAAAGCTCAGGTATTTTAAATACCTGGTTCCAAACATATTCAATTTTAATATAGGGGTGTTAAATATTTGGCTTACTTATTTTTAATAAAATGTTCTGGTTTTATAGAAAAAATAGAATTGCATAGAAAACTGTGCTTACTCCACTATCTCTGAGTTAGCTACACCTAGGGAGGACAGGCTGTTTGGATCATGAAAGCAGGTTCCTGGAACTGCAGAAATACCAGTAAGGAAGACACTGAGGACTTCAGAGAAAGGAAAAAACATTTGGCTTTATTGAGTGCCTTCTGTGAGCCAGGCAGTTTACCCATAATCACTGCCTCATTTCAGGTAACCAGATAAGTATTACTGTCCTTATTTTACAGATAACAAAACTAAAGCTAACTCTCACATTGGCTGGGATCCAGGACTATTTGTCTTCGAGGTTCATTCCCTTTTCCATCAAACCAAATGTAAAGATACAGTCACTATTATTCTCCATGTCTAAAAACCAAGACAAGAAGTTAAGTGAACGTACTCTATCTGGAAAGTGAGGTTAGAGGGAGTAAGTTTTGGGAAGGGAAGGAAACCAATA
Source organism: Mesoplodon bidens (assembly GCF_964165515.1). Taxonomy (NCBI): domain Eukaryota; kingdom Metazoa; phylum Chordata; class Mammalia; order Artiodactyla; family Ziphiidae; genus Mesoplodon; species Mesoplodon bidens. The sequence goes on from NC_138163.1 coordinate 106,783,346, forward strand.
AAGGGTGTATTAGCACATCAACTACCACTACCATATCTTATCAGCGGGCTCTCCGAACAGGGAACTCTGGGAGACCGTGTAGGATACACCCCCAGAGGTTTGTTACCTGAGGGGTTAGGAAACTTGGGTAGTCTCTACCAACTCCTATCCATCGTTGGCTGAAGGCTCTTCCCAGGGCATCAACTCCCTGGCATTTCCGGCTTGCCCCAGGAGAGGGCTGAAAGAAAATCCTCAGGCAGAGAATGACCTGAGCTGGCAGAAGACAGCTGCCCCATGTACTGGAACTGACAGTGCAGAGGGAATACGGGTGGAACCCTACCAGCAGCAGCTACAACAAATTGTTCACCGGTGACTCAGGCTCTCAAAATAAGGGTTTCCTGGTTGAAATCACTTCTTTTACACTTCTGTTGGTGAAGGATTGACTGTCCTGTTTTCTTTTACAGCCTCATTGTCTTTTGCGTTTATTTCAAGCGCCGTACATTGTTTTACTCCTTTGTAGTTTTTACAGTTTTAAGGACATATCTTTTTCCTGTTTCCTGATTGCTAGGTTCCTCCACAGCTTCGCAGAGTCCTTGTGGTAGGCAGAATTGTAAGATGATGCCCAATGACCTTATCTAATCTCCTCCCCTTGAGTGTGGGTGAGACCTGACCTATGACTATGATAGGATGACAATCCTGTGATTTTGTTACATTATATGGAAAAAGGGATTTTGCAGAGTTAATGAAAATCCCAAATTGACCTTAAGAGACAGATTATCTGGGTGGGCCTGACCCAATCACACGAGCCCTTTAAATCTGGGTCTAAAAGAAATCTTAGGTGCCAGAAGTATTTGATACGCTGCTGCTGGCTTAAAGATGGAAGGGGCCACATGGCAAGGAATACTCCTCGGATCTGAGAGCAGCCCCAGAGTAACTGTCAGCAAGAGACAGGGACCTTAGTCCTGCAGCTGCCAGAGACTGAAGTTTGCCAACAAGAATGAGCTTGGAAGATTTTACCCAGAGTTTGCATATGAGTATTCAGCCCAGTTGACGCCTTGATGTCAGCTTTGTGACACCCTGAGCAACAGGACGCTGGACTTCCGCACAGCTGTGAACTAGTAAACAGGCGTTGTTTTAAGCCTCTAAGTTTGTGGAAATTTGTTACACAGAAATAGACCATTTAATACAGTCCTCATTGGCGTGACAAACGCAATTGGAGTCCTAAGAATGAGAGAATGGGAATTAGTAGGGTCAGAAAGCAATTTGCCATCAGATATATCTGTGTTGGACCCCAACCCTACCACCTAGCTGTGTGACATTGAACAATATGCTCAGTTTCCAGCTTTCTCACCTATATATTTATCATAATTATTCCCTCGTAGGTCTGTTTCATAGATTCATTGAGAGGTATTTAATAAACACTCGATTTTTTTTTTTTGGTATCATTATTTAACTTTTCAGCTAGTATGGCACGGCTCCCCAGCTAGAGGGTAAGCATCTTGTGTGCAGAGCAATATACCATGTATTTTTAACAATCCTTTCATAACTATTTGGTTAAATGACATTTTCACTGTCCTAGAACCCAAGACAATTATTCTAAACCTATAGAGATGTATTTACCCACATATCTATACATGCCAAACGATTTTCTTTTCTACTTCCAGACAAACTGTTTTGAAACTTTTGGGGGAAAAGATACTTGCTCCTGCATGCTGAATTTGAAGAAAAGGAATGTGGTTTTGTCCTAGTCTCTACACTGTCTCCATAGTTCTACCCTTTATCATCATCAACATGGATCATCAAAAATATGAAACAATAGATTTCAATGCCTCTTATCAGCTTGAGCAACAAACTGTTAGAGAAAAGTTAACTGAGTGCCAGAAAAATGGAGAGATGTGCTTGGGAAACACAAGGTCCATTCAGTAATAGTCTGATCTTAATAGGTGGTTTAAAAAAATGCTATTTAGTATGAAATACATACATCTTATTAGAAGAGAAAACGGAGACTCTTAGTCACTAATGAGTTAGTAGAACTAACTAAGGTCCTACCAGGGCACCAATCCCTCATTTTTCCAAGCCACCCTCTATAGTGTGGTCAGGAATGGCAAACACATCCAAAGAGAAGCCGTAAGCCATGATTATACGGGGCTTCCAGATATAATTTCCTCATTTCCTGACAAGGGGGCAAGATGGCTGGTTCGTGGGGTAGAAAGGGAGGGCTTTGCTGCCTGTGACTGCCCAGGGCTTTTTTCTCCCTCCCTACCATGCAGAAACCATTTTTATGCTTTTGAGTCACTTGGGAATTACCGCCAGCCACCTACTAATGACCCAAGCTGCCATCATGCACAACAGCTTCCTCACCAAACAACTGCTCTCCTTTTTGCTATTGACTTCTAAAGGTAAGTTCCTCTGTTACTCTCAACTAGAGCCTTGCCCAATCTCAATAAGCTAACATTCAAGTGCAAGGGAGATTACTGAGTTATCTCGGCAGCTTGCTATGCTCGATTCAAACTGTGAGAGCAAAAAAAATTCAAAACATTGAGAAATGGAACAAAGAAAGTGCATATTTAATGGGGCAAAACATTTGCTTCTGTAACATGAGTGTCATGGAAACTTTAAAGTTCTATTTTATGTACACCTGGTCTCGCCACAAGTGCCATGAATGAATCTGAAGTAGATATTTATACGCAGTTTGAGAGAAATTGCAAAAGCCAGCCTTGAATCTACAGAACTCACGCAAAGAAACTGATAGTAATGTTGAAACCTGGTGGCAGTAGAATATGCGATAAATATGAAGAACACCATTGGATTTGTACAGCACTGTCTATAATTTTGAAAATACATGTCTATCTTCTATCTCTTCCATAAAACTCTAAGCTCCCTGAGCTCATGGCTCATCCATGTCTTACTCTCTACTCACTCTATGTCTGCTGTGCTTAGCATATAGTTGACACTCAACAAATTTTTTTTTTTTTTTTTTTTTTGCGGTACTCGGGCCTCTCACTGTTGTGGCCTCTCCTGTTGCGGAGCACAGGCTCCGGAAGCGCAGGCTCAGCGGCCATGGCTCACGGGCCTAGAGCTCCGTGGCGTGTGGGATCTTCCCGAACCGGGGCACGAACCCGTGTCCCCTGCATCGGCAGGCGGACTCTCAACCACTAGCGCCACCAGGGAAGCCCTCAACAAATATTTGTTAACTGACAACTCATTAGTTGACAGGCTTAGTCCATTAACACACTTTTAGAATATCATTCATATTCATTCTTACACTTGCATTATCTCACCAGCTTTTTAGCTAAAAACAACAAAAAGAAAAACAACAACTATGAGACAGGAAGTCCAAGAGCCTTGCCCTGGACCACATGGTCAGATACAGAGCTACATCGAGGGCCTCTGACTCCCAGGCTATATAAGGTTATAGAAAAGAGCTCACTCTCTTGCCTTCCTGTTTCTTTCTGATCTTCAGACTAGAACTTCCATCCAAGTTGAGGTTATGAAGGCTTCTTTGGGGACTTCTGTATGCTGAGTCCCACCATTCCCCATTTCCCTCAACAGAGCGGGCTCAGAGTCTTTACCCCTATTTTTCCTGGGGTGGGCCAACCCTGCGGTTTTCTTTCTCCAGCTAACCAGAAGGATTATAAAGCCAAGTCTAAAGGATTAAGACCACTAGAAACTGAAGTTCTGTGACTGTTAAGTTTGCATAAAGGCCTACTAATAAATCCTTGAACTTACAACACCCCTGTCACTTCTAGCCTAGGTTATTCAGCCTACCCGAATATTCATATATACATGATGGACTTTCTAAGACCATAGGACCACCACAAGAGAGTTTTGAGTTTAGGTGGCATGTAGGAAAGTGAACAGGCTCTGGAGGCACAAGCACCTGGGTTGGAATCCCAACACTCTCAATGAATTTCATCCCCACCTCACTGGCCTGACATGCGGATTTCACGAGGTGAGGTCTAGGAAGACTCAATAAGTGGCAGGCGTTATAATTTCCAACATCAGTCACAGCATGTGTACTCATTTTAATCCCAATCAGAATAGAAGGTTCTTGGCCCAGTTAACATTTCAGATTGGGAAATCTGGAGGAGGGACACACCCCATCTGTAAAAGAATCTTACTTGCTGCTAATTTTTAAAAATATTTTCTTTGACATACAGGTCTCTCTGGTTAGAGAGTTGAGTTTCTCTGCAATTTGAAGAGCAGCCTCATTTCACCCCTGTCTTTATAGACCCTCATGAGGATCTTCCCTCCTTTTAGGCCACAGGAAGCCTAAAAGTGGCCATTACAACATGCGCCACTCATGGGGCATGGCCGTGCAATGGCATCGCAATTTGGGCCTGTGGGGTAACAAGGATTTCTTAACAGGCTGTCCTGGCGAAAACACTGCCTGTTTCTCAGGGTTTACTTCCTCTAAATAGAAAGTATTTGAACAGGGGGTGGGGGGACAATAAAAAAGCTACGGTTCCCGAACTTCATTTAGCAAATGTTCATTGGGCACCTGCAATATACCAGATGTTGTACTTTACAGGTGGCTCATCAATAAAACTTTTCAATTACCATATGATCCAGCAGTCCCACTCCTGGGCATATATCTGGACAAAACTATAATTCAAAAAGATACATGCACACCAATGTTCATAGCAGCACTATTCACAAGAGCCAAGACATGGAAACAACCTAAATGTCCATCAACAGATGAATGGATAAAGAAGATGTGGTACATATATACGATGGAATACTACTCAGCCATAAAAAGAATGAAATAATGCCATTTGCAGCAACATGGATGGACCTAGAGATGATCCTATTAAGTGAAGTCAGAAATAAAGACAAATACCATATGATATAACTTATATGTGGAATCTGAAATATGACACAGCTGAATCTATCTACGAAGCACAAACAGACTCACAGAGAGAACAGAGAACAGACCTGTGGTTGCCAAGGGGGAGGGGTGTGGGGGAGTTTGGGGTTAGTAGATGCAAACTATTACATACAGAATGGATGAACAACAAGGTCCTACTGTATAGCACAGGGAACTATATTCAATGTCCTGTGATAAATTGTAATGGAAAAGAATATAAAAAAGAATGTATATATATGAATAACTGAGTCACTTTGGTGTACAGCATAAATTAACACAACATTGTAAATGAACTATACTTCAATTAAAAAAAAAAGAAAACTTTTCAATCAAATGGAGTTCTACCTCTGTGGTTTCTTAGGTTAAAAAGATGATTTTGGAAATCCTTGTAATCAATGTCTACTGTTAGTTGTAGCCTGCTAACCCTATATTAGTAAATCAAGTATTGTATAGTTCTCAAAGAAAAAGAATCTCCTTAGGATCAATGTGAATTTAGTAAGACTAGGGAAAATGAGGCAAAGCTCAAGGCAAGTTTTGTTATTGGCAGTTTAGATCACTTTCCTTCACCCACTTAGTCTTCGATTACCAATTAAGTATTAACATCTCAGCTATACATTTAAGGTCCTAGTTTACCAGCAAAGCTCCAGCCTGACCTCAGACACCTGCCCTTTAAAATCCGTACACTCCCATCAAAGTAGATTGCTTGCTTCTCTCCACTATAAATGACCTCTACTTAATAGGTATTTTTTTTTAAAAACCTAGTTAATATAAAAAGAACATCTTATTAAAAGGAAAAAGAGAGGCTACTAGTCACTAATGAGCAGTGGAATGGGTCCCATCAGGGTATCAGTCCCTAACTTTGGAAGAGCTGCCCTCTATGGTGTGGTCAGGAATGGCAAACACATCCAAAGAGAAGCCACAAGTCATGATCACACAGGATTTCAAGGATATGACTTCCTCACCATTTCCTGTGCTTTTGCCCATACCGTTTTCTCCATGTAGAATGTCTTTCTCTCTCCTTTATATCTCATACAGGCTTATTTTATCCTTATATGCCCATATCTGATGCCACCTTCTCTAGGAAGGCTTTTTCCATCCCCTGCACCACCTGATATAATTTCCCCCTCCTTTGATGGATTCCCTGTAGCTCCTTATTTGTAACATTTTGTGGGACCCATCATATTTTGCTTTGTATCGTATTAATTTGAGTACATGTGCAGATTCCAAGTTCCTCTTTTCTCATTTTTGTATAACAATATCAATAAGAAGTTCGTATACCATTTTATAGATTACAAAAGCTCTTCCTACATAATCTTTTTTTCTTCTAGCATAGTATATTAGGGGCTCTCTGGATTGTTGAAGTGAGGGTGAAAGAGCCCGGGCATTTAGAAAGCTCTGAACTTCTCAATTCCATGGACATAACACCTGTCACATTCATTACATAGTGACTCATAGCTCATTGATCCCATCTTCTTTGGATATTATCCACAAAAGAGATTTTCTCTGACTTAAAAATTTTGAAAAACATGGCACTGTGAGATTAATTCCCAAATTTCACGTCAGTCTTGTAAATCTCTGTTTATATACATATACATATATGTCATATGATGTATATCTGTCTGTGTGTGTACATGCACATGTACTTTATTGCTATTGCTGAGGTATATGTTGATTGGTTGTTGTTTTCTTTTTGTTTGTTTGTTTGTTTTTAATGTCTGTTCCAGGTTAAATGGCTATCCCAGGGAGCTCCACCAACAAATAATATAAAAATAAACTAGAGAATCAAGCATTGCTTGGCTTGTGAATATTGTACAGAGGTTGGAATCCTCACAAACCCTTGGTTTGCTTTTCCTATTGATACAGCCACTATGGAGAACAGTATGGAGGTTCCTCAAAAAACTAAAAATAGAACTACCATATGACCCAGCAATCCCACCACCGGACATATACCCTGAGAAAACCATAATTCAAAAAGAGTCATGTACCGCAATGTTCATTGCAGCTCTATTTACAATAGCCAGGACATGGAAGCAACTTAAGTGTCCATCGACAGATGAATGGATAAAGATGTGGCACATATATACAATGGAATATTACTCGGCCATAAAAAGGAACGAAATTGAGTTATTTGTAGTGAGGTGGTTGGACCTAGAGTCTGTCATACAGAGTGAAGTAAGTCAGAAAGAGAAAAACAAATACCATATGCTAACGCATATATATGGAATCTAAAAAGAAAAATGGTTCTGAAGAACCTAGGGGCAGGCCAGGAATAAAGACGCAGACGTAGAGAATGGACTTGAGGACACGGGGAGGGGAAAGGGTAAGCTGGAACAAAGTGAGAGAGTGGCATGGACATATATACACTACCAAACGTAAAATAGATAACTAGTGGGAAGTAGCCGCATAGCACAGTGAGATCAGCTTGGTGCTCTGTGACCACATAGAGGGGTGGGATAGGGAAGGTGGGAGGGAGACGCAAGAGGGAGGTGATATGGGGATATATGTATACATATAGCTGGTTCACTTTGTTATAAAGCAGAAACTAACACATCATTGTAAAGCAATTATACTCCAATAAAGATGTTAAAAAAGTCGGGGGGCATTGAGCTTGATGGCCTTCGAAATTCTGAGGAACTCAAACTTTGTAAATGTTGGTTCTTACCGCACTAGAACCCCTGAGGAAAGACAGCAGATTTCGACAGACGGGCAGCAGAATCAGCATGCAGTTGAAATTCAGGCAGGCTGCAGGGGCCCTGGCCAGTGCCAGCGCTGACTGGAAAAGGCAGGATAAGAAGCAGGGTGACTCCTGTGCGCCCAGGACACCGCCCGTCCCGCTTGCCTACACCCACTCCCCCAGGCTTCCCAGCATGAGGCCCACACTCAAGAGATATCAAGTTATCTGGGAAGGAAGGTCCTTGAGAGCCAGGGCTCTTCTTGATCATAAATGAATAAAATGTTGGGGTGGGGAGCAAGGGCCAGATTAAAATAAATATTATGAATATTTTCCAACATAAAGAGAATTTGAAATAATTTCACAATGAATACCTGTTGATTCATCTCCAAGATTCTACCTTTTACATTTTACAATGGTTGCCTTAGCACATGTCTCTTCACCTCTCCATCCATCTACCCATCCCTCTATCCATCCATCAACGCATCTTATTTTTGATGCATTTCCAAGTAAGTTGCAGATATCGGTTCACTTCCTCCTAAATATTTAAGCATGCATATCATTAACTAGAGTTCAGTATAGAAATTAGGTCTTTGTAAAGAAGATTTTCTTAGCACATAGACTAACCTCAACAGTAACTAAGTTCGTATGGTGTAATGCTTTGGCATTATAATTGTTCTTTGTCATGCCTAAAGAAGTTGCATATTTTGGAGGACAAAAATGCAAAGGGAAAGCATCCTTTTCAGTATCAACCTGAATAAGTTAACAACAATTATAATAATGTAGTGTAATTATATGTTATAATTATTTATGCATATGATGTATAATACATATTATAATTAGTATTATTAAGTAATGGTTTCAGTATGATGTAACAAATGATATCCTCTGGGGGCAGCCGTAATTGTACTTATTTTCTTATTTTCATTTATGATGAAGAAGAGCCCTGGCAGTTCAAGGAAACTGAGAATGTTATTGGACCCAAGAAAAGTCAGGGGCCTTTGCTCTGCCAGTCGAGTCAAAGAACGTGATCTTTGGGCAAGTTCCTCAAAGGCTCCATATGTAGGGAGAGGTTTATTTCCTGAAGATTATTTCATAACATGTCATTAGGAGCAGGGCTTTTCACGCACAAAAGTTAGTAGGAATCGGATGATGTAGAGAATATAGGAAGTTCCACTTGTGCCACCTGTGTCACCCCTGGATCGATCTTTCCAACCTGGCCATCCATTCCGGAGTCAGTATTAGATTTCTCCTTCAAGCTAAACAGTAGCACAGTAGTTCTTGGGAGGGGAAGGATGCTGCTGGGACCCTCTGCCACACTTCTGTCTGTCCCACACTGGGAGGCCTAAAGACTCTTGCTCAGGGGGTTGCAGTGGAGACAGTGAGGCCGATGGTGCTCTTTGGGTTGGTCAGAATATTTCTTTAAAACGTTAAAAGGAATAGGAACAAGAATCTCTGATTAGACATGGGAGCCAGTCAATACTGCGGGAGATGGAACTTATACTTACCCCAAGAAGTTTTCGAGTGTAGAAGAACTTATCTGGAATGTCATAAACCCGGTAGTACCAGACAAAGAGGAAGACGTTCATCCCCAGCCATACCAGCTGCACAAACAGAAGTGGTTGAGTGAAGTTTTCATGTTTCAACAGGTAGATTTCACAGCAGTTTAGAGTCAGACCAGGGTCAGGACTTCCCCAAGTACAGCCTTTGATTAAGGCGGTTACAAAGCCAGCTCCTTCCTGCAAGAGTATCACTACGCTTCTCTGTAACTAAACTTTCCTCCCTGTGTTGTCCCCCGTGATTGTTATGCTACTTGGGCCGTATGCCGAGTTATTATCTGTCTATCTCCCCTCCTTTCTTTCTCCTCCTTTTAGATTGATAGATGACAGCAGGTGATTCTTCTTACAAAGAGAAGGGAAAGCAATCTGTTCCTATGCTGTCCCCCGCACCAGCAGGACTTTGCATTTGATTCTCACAGGTGTGATTATCTCTCTCCACCACACAGCATCCCGCCCCAGCTAGTGGAGGTCTCATCAGCTAAAATGACAAGGCTTTAATTCTACTTGATAAGTTTTGCTTCACTTTTGAAAGAGGGAATATTCAGCATCAATGAGGGAATGAGAGGCATGGGATTTTTTTTTTTAAAGGGAGATCCTTCTAGATTGTGACTGCTCATTTCATCCCAAGCACTGACTGCATCAAATGATGACTCTACCCAGTCCTCCACCTTCAGCTCCACAGTAGCAATCTGTTCTTAACTGTGCTTTGAGGCTATTTGATGTCCTTCGATGCTTGAGAATAGTCTCTCTTTATAAAGAAGAAGGTACTAAAACCACTTCTCCATTTCCTAACCTTGTCATTTTTACTTTTGCCTTCCAAGCTGTGGATTCACTTTCAAGTATATGAGTGTATAATTTAGATAGAGGTCACTTCCCAGGAAAAACTGAGGTAAGAGCTAAAAGTGTATATATTTGAACTTATTTTTTAAAGGAGTAAGCTGTTCTTCAAATGGGGATAAGAAATCACCTTAACAGCTTGGAGTCCTCAGAACAATTCTGTATTGCATTAGAGTGTTGATGTGGTTTAATTTTTTTTTTTTTTTTTTTTTTTTCTTTTTGCGGAATGCGGGCCTCTCACTGTTGTGGCTTCTCCCGTTGCGGAGCACAGGCTCCGGATGCGCAGGCCCAGCGGCCATGGCTCACGGGCCCAGCCGCTCCGCGGCATGTGGGATCTTCCCAGACCGGGGCACGAACCCGTATCCCCTGCATCGGCAGGCGGACTCTCAACCACTGCGCCACCAGGGAGGCCCTTAATTTTTTTTTTTTAATGACAAAATATTTGTGATTTTTATTTTATCTGTGTCACTCATTTCTCTCTACCTCTACAGCTCAAAGAGTCATGTTTACTTCATGATGAATTATTTCAAAAAATTCATACATAAGTGTTCTTTTTAACATCTGGGTAATACTTTAATTGGCTATTTGGAAGAGCTACTTATAAATCACATTTCTATCTTCCCAGTTGTCTGTGATTGCTTTGCTGAGACCACCATCTTAAAAAAATACTTGATCTATGTTATGTTAAAAATTAAAGAAATCATCATGTCTGTTCGAAAATTAGCCATATCTTTACTTACAAAAATTGTTTCTCAAGACAGATTATATTGATTTATATACAGCTAAATATAATATATATCATATATATGCTATACATACGTGTCTAGATAGTTCTTTTCAATTCCCTTCCCTTAAAATTTTAAAAACCTCACAAATAACTAAAGTTTATCTCAGAGGAAAGAAGATACTTTAAAAAAAAAAATTGAGAACTTCAATTATTTGGTGTAATTACTGAAATAAAGGCCAATTTCCCATACATGAGCCAGTCTTGCATTTGTTATTTGGAAAACTGTATAGAATTTCAATTGCCCATTTTTAGGTGGTATAAATACATAAAAAATAGAGAAATTTGCCTCTGAGTAAACAAGGATCATTAGCATGAAATGTCTCCTACTCCCACTGTGAAATGCTGGCTAATTTATTACTCCTAAAAACTCCATATATAAACTAGGTGAAGTGAGCCCCCAGATACATTCTTTCCATTAATAAGTTTGGAAGAATGGACTCACTCTGCTTACAGATGGATGCATGTTCACATAATAAATCAGTTTCAACACAATTTCTCATACAAAACAAACAAAAAAGCTTTGCTCTATTTTCATTTCAAAGAGAACCCAAACAAGTCAGAGAATTTGTAATTTCATTCTCATCGTACTTACAACGACGAAGATGGAGAGGCCCTCATTCACAAACAAGTTCCCCATGGTGGCAGAAGTTCAGTGCCTCGAGTGTGCCTTTCTTCTCTGCTATGCTTCTTCCTCCCATGAGGAAATGAAAACAGCAGCCTTGGGGCAACCTGTTTCCTTTTCTATTATCAGAAATTAGCTAATCATTGGTCAACTGTAAAGCTTGTCTCCATAACAAATTTAAATCTTTAACCACAAAAAAAATGACGGAAAAAAAGTCTACAATGATCCAATCACAACTAAACATAGTGGGAAATGAAACTAATTTCTACAACTGAGAGGCAAATAACAGTACAATTCATGGTGTTTTACACTGTGAATTAATTTTTGGACTGATTGGTTATCAAGTGGAAATTTTTAAAAAGTCACCCAACTAGCCATGACTTTGGGCTAGGTAAAAAACATTAAATAGATGTGATATCTTTTGATAGACTGGAGCAGCATTTACAGTCTTGTTGAGAAAAATTATAACAGTTGTGATAGCTGATATTTATAGAATGCTTACTTTGTGCCAATTTTCTAAGATATGTATGTGTGCATGTAAATACATGTGTATGTACATATATACACACACACATATGTATATATGAGTTGATACACATCTGTGTGTGTGTCTACACACAAAGACACCCATACACACACATACATAAATTCAGTATATAAATAAATTAATTTGATACTAACAATTCAACACTATAAAGTAGTTTCTATTATTATGATTAAATTTACAGATGAGGAAACTGAGACCCAGAGCAGTTAAGTTACTTGGCCAAGGTCATGCAGTTAGGAAACCATGCAGCTGGGATTTAAAACCCAAGCAATTTGGCTATACTTTTAACCACGATACTAGAAAAAAAAGCCTGACAGTGGCAACCACATCCCAAATCACTCCTAATACAACCATGGGAAAAGAAAACATAACACATAGACCAAAATGTTTGAATGACTGTAGTATTCCCAGGTGGACATGACATTTTTCTAGGCAAGGTAGGTAAACAGGGTCAGAACAAAGGTATGTCAGATGTGGTAGATGCCATAGGCAGATTTAGCATTTTTTTTTTTCTCTGACTCCCATCCAGTCTTTAGGACATGAAGGAGACAGAAGGGTAGGATGGTAACCCCTAATTGCATCAGGGTGGTTGTACAACAGCTAGAGTGAATAGAGAGGTAAAAGAAGAAACTGGAGGAGCGAAAGGGAACAAGAGAAGAGAAAAGAGAAGGAGAGGCCTGAACTCTTTGGGTTATTGTCTATGAAGCACTTGAGACAACCTGCAGAATTATGACCGTGAGTAAAGTAACATTGTTTTTCACTTTTTAATATTTAAGGAAAGGTACTCAACTGTGACTTTCTGCATGGCTCTTGAATCATAGGTAACCCACATAAAGGACAGTCGGCTCCCTGGTTCAGTCACACACAGAGATGAATTCAAAGACACACGGTTAGACAATCAAGTTATATGCCAGTTATTTGCCTCTCTGCTCTGGGATTTATTCCTCAGCCTTTACTTGCTCTGTTCTGTTTCAGATGAGGCACAGAGGATGGAGGATGAGGGACACCCCCCGCTTTCTGCTTCACGTGGCATCTTGGAAGTGGCTGCCTTTCCACCGGAAGCTCCGGCTCCCACCGGCCAGCCTTCCCCCCTGTGGCCTGAGCTCCTGCTGCCCGTCACCACTGTAGCTCCAGCTCCTGCCACATGGCCCTGGCTTCTGGGCTTGACTTACACCACCTCCTGCCAGGTTTCGTCCAACCCGGAGGGCGGTCACCACTTCCTGTAGTTGTTAATCTTTATGTTGCCTCTGCGCCCACGTTGGGATTCTCCACTTTCCCGTCATCCATGTAACAAATCCCTGGGTGAAATTCCCTCTGCTGAAATAGGGTGGCTTCTGTTTTCCTGACTGGACTTTGCCTGATACAGAAAGTAATTCAGACCTGTACTCACTTTCTGGTGGAATTAAAGAAGTGAGGCATATATGCCTAATGAGGAATAAAACACCTTAAAACCTGCTCTCCCTCTTTCTGTTACTCTCACATTCTTTTTTTTTTTTTTTTTTTTTGCAGTACGCAGTCTTCTCACTGTTGTGGCCTCTCCCGTTGCGGAGCACAGCCTCCGGACGCACAGGCTCAGCGGCCATGGCTCACGGGCCCAGCCGCTCCGCAGCATGTGGGATCTTCCCAGACCGGGGCACGAACCCATGTCCCCTGCATCGGCAAGCGGACTCTCAACCACCGCACCACCAGGGAAGCCCTACTCTCACATTCTTTCACAGTGATGACTGCGGCTCCATCAGGCTCTTTGAAACTTACCAAAGTCTTCCCCTCCCTACCCCTCCTGTCTTTTCTCTTTCCCAGCCTACTGGTTGATCTTCCCTTACTCTATCTTAATCTTCAAGTCTCTCCCACATTTTTTCATCTACCTCCTGAGGCCCGTGCTCTGCTGGGGAAGCAATGGGGAAGGGACCCTGGATACTCATATACTAGGAAATAATGTTCCTTGAATATTTCCCAACTTCTTTCCCCTCCCTCCACAGTTTGAGAAGAAAATTCAAAAAAGAAAGAATATTTTTGTGGGTGATCAACCATTCCCTCCTATGGCTTTTTTTTTTCTCCTTTATAAAAGTAATCACAGGGCTGTGAGTAGAGCTGTCTTACGAGTCTTAAGAACTTCAATCAGTTTCACAGCTGGAGGAAGAGAGCTCAGTTGCAATGAAGAGTAAAATCTTTCTTTTATGCAAAGTAACTTCCCTTTTGAGAACACTGTTCCAGTGAATTTCAATGTCCTCTGCTCTTGAAAAAACAAGCGGAGGGTTTGATAAAGGAGCAACAGGTACCGGTTGACTGGTATGGACTGGACACCAAGAATGAAGAAAATTGAACCTCTGTGCGTTAGCTAACAGTCTATCTTCTCCCAGTCACTTTGGCTTCCACTGCCTCCTAAACTGTTAACGTCAAGTTAGACTGTGGTGAATGTAAGGAAGTATTCACCCCTTCTAGCAGGCAGTAATGACCAACACCATCAGGCTTGTGATTGAAATCCTAGACGCCTCTTGCAGAGGGAAAAAAGAGAGAAGCAGTCCCAAGTCTCTAGGAAATCCCCTGATTTTGCATCCTGACTATAATTCCTTCTTGATTTGTCAAAGTAAAGAAGTAGATTCTTAATTTCTTCCAAGAAGGATGTGTGGAATGCTGAAGAAAGGGAGGTGTGTTGCCACACCAAGATTCCTGATGAATTTTGTTCCTGGTGATGATGAAAAATGGATGTGTGTTCCTTTTATCTCTACTGTGCATGCTATTCTTTTCAGAACTTCCATGATTCCACTCTCTGTGCATCCATGAGTTATGTGGCCCCAGTTTCCTTGCTTAAGGATGACAAATGAGAGGACTTCATCTCCCTAGATACAGTGATTGTCCCAGGGGTGGGCATTTGACCCAAACGAGGCCAATGAGAGTTATCTGCATGAGGAGGGAGTTGTTAGGGACTATGGAGGAGAGTGGGTGAAGCTTTTCTTTCTTTGTGAATGATGCATGCTTGCTGCTGCTATAGACCATCTCTATTACCTTGCGCTAAGAAGCTGCATAAGAATTACGCCAACACAAAATCAGATGAGTAGCTGGGGAAGGATTGAGAGGTTTGGAGACAAATACGATGACAAGGTTTGCATTCTTGGGTCTGATCTACCTGAGACACTTGGACATCTCAGTTATTCTTACAGATTGGGTTCTCTGGAAGTACACTCTGAGGTGGAGATTAGTGTTCAGGAGTTTGATCTGAGAGTGTCCTTGGAGGTACACACCCGTGGAAAGGAAGGAAAGATAAGAAAGCAGGAGCGGGCAGAAGGAGAAGTTGAATTATCATGTGGTCACAAGAAGGCCTCCGCAATCCTGTGGGCACCACTACCATTTCCTGCTGTAAAAAAACTTTGAGTTGGCTTTCTACCACTTATATCTAGAAGGGTTCCTACTAAAGCATGGTGTAATGAAACCCACTTTAATTCCGTAGCCATGGTCTCAAAGGTTAGCGGAAGTTGAATAAGGCGGCTGGAATGGGATCCAGACGTTCTATTTCCTGTTTGAAGGAGAAAATAACAAAGTAAAAGAAGAGACGGTCAGGGAGGAAGGGGCAATTTTCTGATGTAGGTGATTAAAGGCATTAAGAACATGGTTTTACCTGGTACTGTATTTATTAGAAAGTGAAAATGTCTGGTGGTGAGGATTTAAAATTGAGCTCTTTAGGTTAAATGTGATTTGCATACATTTATTCATGAGAATAAGGAAGAAAATGAGGAAAGCTTACGTATTTTCTCCGACTAATCATTGATTTGAATTTAAAACTTTCCAGTATGCTTCCTGTGTAAATTATTTTCTCTTTTTCTCTCGAAAAAAATCTATTTTTACAGACTTATCTTGGTCTTAACAACAGCCAACATTTGTAAAGCAGTTTACACATGCCCAGTGCCTTATGTGCTTTATCTCATTTACTTTTCATGACCACACTATAAGGTTTGCAAAATTATCATATCCATTTGAAGTAGGATGAATATTGGTCCCCCCCACCCAGAGATGTCTAGGTACTGATTCCCAGAACCTATGAATATGTTACTTTACATGGTTAGAAGGACTTTGCAGACATGATTAAGTTAAAGATTTTGAGATGGGGAGATTATCATGAATGATTCCGGGTGGGCCAGTGTAATCACAGGGGTCCTTATTAGAAGGAGGCAGGAGGTTCAGAAGCATTGAGAGAGGATGTGAGGGATGAAGCAGAATTCAGACAGGAAAGAAGATGCTACGCTGCTGACTTTGAAGATGAAGGAGGAAAAGCCATGAGCCAAGGAGTGCGAGAAATGCAGCTCTAGAATCTGTAAGAGGCAAGGAAGTGGATTCTCTTCTGGAGTCTCCAGAAGGAATGTAGATCTCCTGACACCTTGATTTTAGCCTGGTGAAAGTGATTCCAGACCTCTGACCTCCAGAACTGTAAAAAAGTAAGTTTGTGTTGTTTTAAGCCAGTCATTTGTGGTAATTTGTTACAGCAGCCATAGAAAACTCATACACTTTACAGACCAGAGAGAAGAGCTGCGAGGAGAGAAAGTAGCTTGCCCAGAATCACATGGCTGCCTGACACCAGAATCATTTTGTAAAGCTAGGGCTTCAATGTCAATAATAAAATCATTTTATGAGCATCAGCTGCTGTCCCAAGACCCCTGGATTGAACTCTGCTATCCTGCTGTCAGTTGGCAACACACGTTGTAGCTCTTCCCCACAGGACTGATCAGAATAGCCCTTGATTTTCAGCCTCCTTCTGACAGCCTATGTGTTGCTGACAGCTTCCTACAGTAACCATTGGTGTGCAGAACCACCTTGGCCCAAGAAGCCTGAAGTTTGTTGAGCCACAAGTGTTAGGTCCCTACAACCACTTTCTGCATATTTCACCTTGACCTGAAGCATGAAAGCTCTGTCTCTGTGTCTCCACTATCACTTTTCCTTGCCCCAGGATGTATCTGAGCTCTCATAGCCCCACTTTGGGCAGTTAGCAAGGGCTCATCCTGGTGAAGATATTAACCAGTCACTTAAGTGTTGGCCACGTGAAAGAGTCAAGTGTCGGTTCTTGTAGGAATGCTGGCTCTGTAGTAGGATTCTCTCCAAGAGAAAAGGCATATTCCTTTCACACGACCCTGAGGTCTAGCTCCCTTGATTGTTTCAGCAAATGATATCTAGCCTAAGAAAACCAATAGTGTCTGACTGCTTGCTAAGGAGAAATTGAAGATGTTTCGTGTAAACATGTGTAGTCACATACATAGCCACAGTACAATTATCAAAATTAGGAGCTATAACACAAATACAATATTATTGCCTAATCTACAGTTCATAGTCAGAGTTTACCAACTATCTTAATAATGCTCTTTTTGTGATTTTTTGTTGTTGTTGTTTTTGTGCTCTAGAATCCAGTCTAAGATCATGCATGGAATCCAGTTCTCATGTACCTCTGGTCTCCTTTAATCTGGACCAGTTCCTCAGCCCTTACCTTTTTTTCTTTCCTGATTGTGGCATGCTTGAAGAATATAGACTGGTTATTTTATAGAATGTCCCTCATTTGAGGTGTGTATTATATTCATGACTAGACTCGGCTATGCCTTTTGGACAGGAATATGCTAGAAGTGGTGTGTGTCCTTCTCAGGGCATCACATCAGGAGGCACATGATGTCAGTTTGTTACCTTGCTGGTGATGACCTTGCTCTTAGGAAATACACACAGAAATATTTAAGAGTAAGCGTAGGCAATTTATTTTCAAATGGTTCCAAAAAAATAATATGGAGAGAGAATGATCATGGGAATCTGACAAATGGTAATAGTTGATAAATCTGGGTCAAGAGCACACTGGATTTCTTAGTCCTATCCTGATAACTCTTGTGCATGCTTGAAATTATTTTAAAATAAAGCAGTTAAAAAATCTGACATATTAGAAGCTGTCTTCAGTGTACAGATTGCTCTGGCAGCTGGGGAGCATTAGTTTTGGGGGGATGCTGCTCTTTTGTTGGGGAAGGCACCTTGATGGGCTTTTTGGCGATTCAAAGGCACTGCCTGGTCTAGGGGTTAGAGGTGGAGTCAGAGAAAAGCTAAGCTACTCAGCACAATAAAACGAAAGAATGATGTCCTTGGGTGGAGAAACTTACAGTGTTACCTGATGTGAGGCTTGCACTGGAGACTGTGAAAGCGAGCATCATGGCGGATCGATGTGGTTCTCACGGAGATGAGGAACAGGCCCCAGCATAGGACAGAATGTCTGGCCCAAGAGAGGACATGGGCAATCAGGGACTTTCCTGTTCGTGGTGATGATCTGAGAGAACAGGGCCACACACTAATGATTATTGGTTTTCCCTTTCCTATATTGTAGTTCCTATGTCTTCACTAAAGCTGACTGACCAGCACAACACAGCATCAGCCTTGAATTAATGGTCATCTTGAGGGATAAGGCGGAAGCTGGCCGGAGGGTGAAATAGACTAGAAGGGCCTGAGGCAGCAAGGAGAGAAAAATGATGAGCTGATCAGAGGTGACCCAGAGGAACAGCAGGAGACATCAGGAGGATACCAGCAGTCTGAGAATCCCTGGAAATATTTGGCAAGAGACATTGGACTTCTAGGTGTTCTCTGGCGTTTGAATTGTAGTGATTTGGATATTAAAGGGAAGCAGACTGCAGAACTCTGGGGAACTTCATCATATATAGGAAAGCAGAGTTCAATTGCCACATACGGGTTGCATACAGCAAATGGTTAAAAAATATATTTCAATGGTTTACTCTGGTCCAAAGGAAGAGTTGGTGTGCCTACCTTCTACTGCAACAAGCATTAGGAGAGGAATGACTTTGTTAGGCAAAGTCGTCCATTGCAGATGAGGTGGATCAAGAACGAGAATTTTCCTCTGTGTGTACTTTCAAACTCTGCTAGTTTGGGGACAATAATCAGAGAGATAACGAATATTTATTTTATTTTAATGCAGTGACATTACTAATTTGTGGTCACTTGTAAGGTTTACTGAACTACTTTCTTGAGGCTGACACCTCAGGAATTTAAAACGTCTAAGAAACTCAACCAACAAGAGTTCAAATGAATCATAAGGTTTTATTTTCCCACTGATGTGAGAAGACACCTGCACACACTGAACTTGAAACTACAGACGTGAACAGTGCTGTCAGTTCAAAGAAGTGAAGATAGTCAGATGCAGCCCAGACTGTTCTTTAATTCAGAAACCACATCCATTTCCCTTATTAAACTTCCCTGGACTCAGTGGATTAATGATTTTGAACAAAGGCAAACATTTTGGTGGAAATGAAACCGTGATTTAAAAAAAAGATTTGATGACTATGGGTGACACTTAAAATTTACTCAGTTGCCTTGGAAATTTAAACGTCTATATCTATACACATATGATTGGATGAACATCAGTCCTGTCAGTGTGATTCAGTTTTAAAGGTACTGACTGGGCTTAAAAATAAAACATGCCCATAAAAACGGATAGTGTCCGTGGAAATATAACAATATGTGACTATAGATGCTAAAACTCTCATAAAATATCTAGCAATATGGTGCAATGATGAACAATGCTTGGCTCTTAGTTAACTGTATAAAATTGCTGTCATTAATGAAATAGCTGAAATCAAAGAGGCACCATGAGCAATTCAAGCCCAGAGTCAAAGTGAGGTGCTCTCTAGCTCTATCCGCTTCACATTTCCCCGGGATGGTTTAGCCTGTTAAATACCAGTAGAGCAGGCACTGTTTTTCATTACTCTAAAGATTTTCTTAACTCCCTTCTCATCTACTACCTCCCAATACAGAGGATGAAAAAAACAAATACTAGGTCTCCCAAAGTTCCCAAACTTCCTTGCAAGTAGCCTTTTAAAAAAATCTTCCAGGAGGACGGAAGATAAAGCATTACGGGAAAGCTTTTTCTTTTATTGAAAAAATAATAATAAAAATAAAGTCGGGGATGATGTCAGTGAAAGTGGTGAGGTTATAGACTGAATTGTGTCACTCTCAAATTCACCTGTGTTTTTTTTAACAGATTTATTGGAGTATAATTGCTTTACAAAGGTGTGTTAGCTTCTGCTTTATAACAAAGTGAATCAGCTATACATATACCTATATCCCCACATCTCCTCCCTCTTGCGTCTCCCTCCCACCCTCCCTAACCCACCCCTCTAGGCGGTCACAAAGCACCGAGCTGATCTCCCTGTGCTATGGGGCTGCTTCCCACTAGCTATCGATTTTACGTTTGGTAGTGTATAAAAAAAAAATAATAAAATAAAATAAAATAAAATTCATCTGTTGAATCCCTAACCCTCAATGTGACTGTATTTGGACACAGGGCCTTTAGGAGGTAATTAAGGTTACATGAGATCACAAGGGTGGGACCCTAATCTGATCGGACTGGTGTCCTTATAAGAAGAGGAAGAGACACCAGAGGGCTGTCTCTTTTTCTCTGTGTGCACAGAGAAGAGACCATGTGAGGATACAGTGAGAAAGCAGGAAGAGAGGCTTCACCAGAAACCAACCCTGATGACACCTTGATCTTAGACTTCTAGCCTCCAGAATTGTGAAAAAAAAATTTCAGTTACTGAAGTCACCCAGTCTGTGGTATATTGTTGCGGCGGCCTAAGCAGATAAATACAGGCAGAGTGAGGAAATCCCGGAGGTTGTCCATGCCCAGAATCATTGAAAAACCGGGGGAAAGACTGTCAGAAGCCTCATCAGAACGCTGGACGAAAATGAAATGTTTACAGCAACAAGTGAATGCTTAACTAAGAGAAAGGCCATGAGAACACGGTAGGAGAACTTTGTGGCACTTTAACTTACCTTGGTCCCATCCCTCTCTGCAGGGTGGCAGCTGACTTTGAAGAGGGCAGCCTGAATTCCCATTGTGGGCACCTGGCTGCAGAGAGACTAGAGCAGACCTTAATCCCAAGGAACTGCGTTTGTCTGTTTCGATCAGTCTGGGGGTTCCCTGAAGGACAGGCACAGGGTGCTTGATTTTGTTTCCCCTAAGTCAGAGCTCTCTCAGGGTGGAGGAGGGGCCATGCAAAGATCCTCCCTCAAAAGCATTGAAAGGAAAGCCAGTACCACTTGGGGCAAAACATAACAACTGGGGCAAACGAGAGAAACACTGACAGCCTGGCAGGAAAAGCTAGGTATGAGATTCTTTGGGCAATAAGGCTTTTGACAAGCTGCCTTGTAGACTGGGGAAACTAGAAGGCCACACACATGTCCAGAGCAGGATGCATGCTCAAAAGAGACCTGAGAAAACCATAAACTTCCACACCTAGCTGATCTTTACGCTCGGAAGTAGGAAGTGAAGGTTCAGGCAGAATTGTAAATGGTATGACTAAGGCATGAAGGATTGCGCCAAGACGGAGCCAATCTTCAAGGACCTGGAAAGTATATTTTTCTTTCTTTCTTTCTTTTTTAAAAATTTCACTCAAGGCATTTAAGGAAATCTCTGTCAAATGACTAGGTGACCACTGAGCTAAAGGAACAGAGACCTCATATACCACTCATTGCAAAGAAGACAGTCTTTACAAAAGTAGTTTAGAAAAGTCACTAAACAAACAACTACAACCCAAGGCAAGCAACAACAAATCCCAGAGGTGGAGCGAAGAATCTAAGTTACTACATGATAAGATTCAAAATGTCCAGTTTTCAACAAAATATTACACGGCATATAAAGAGACAAGAAAGTATGGCTCAGATGAATGGATAAAGAAAATGTGAGCAGGCTTCCCTGGTAGTGCAGTGGTTAAGAATCCGCCTGCCAGTGAAGGGGACATGGGTTCGAGCCCTGGTCCGGGAAGATCCCACACGCCTGGAGCAACTAAGCCCGCATGCCACAACTACTGAGCCCACATGCCACAACTACTGAAGCCTGCGTGCCTAGAGCCCGTGCTCTGCAACAAGAGAAGCCACCGCAATGAGAAGCCTGCGCATTGCAATGAAGAGTATCCCTCACTCACTGCAACTAGAGAAAGCCCGCACGCAGCTGAAAATAAATAAATAAAATAAATAAATTTATTAAAAAAAAGAAAACGTGAGCTATATATATGAGTTGGTGGTCAAGGGGTACAAACTTCCGTTTATAAGATGAATCAGTTCTGAGGATCTAATGTACAGCATGGTGACTATAGTTAGCAATACTGTATCATATACTTGAAAGTTGCTAACAGAGTAGATCTTGAATGTTCTCAACACAGAAAAGAAATGGTTTGTAGTGAGGTGGACAGACCTAGAGACTGTCATACAGAGTGCAGTAAGTCAGAAAGAGAAAAACAAATACCGTATGCTAACACATATATATGGAATCTAAAAAAAAATGGTTCTGAAGAACCTAGCAGCTGGACAGGAATAAAGACGCAGACGTAGAGAATGGACTTGAGGACACAGGGAGGGGGAAGGGTAAGCTGTGACAAAGTGAGAGAGTGGCATGGACATATATACACTATCAAATGTAAAATAGATAGCTATTGGGAAGCAGCCGCATAACCCAGGGAGATCAGCTGGGTGCTTTGTGACCACCTAGAGGGGTGGGATAGGGAGAGTGGGAGGGAGACGCAAGAGGGAAGAGATATGGGAACATATGTATATGTACAGCTGATTCACTTTGTTATAAACAGAAACTAACACACCACTATAAAGCATCTATACTCCAATAAAGATGTAAAAAAAAAAGGTAATTATGTGTGGTGATGGAGGTGATAAGTAGTCTTTTTTTATTTCTTTTTTTTTAACATCTTTATTGGAGTGTAATTGCTTTACAATTGTGTGTTAGTTTCTGCTTTATAACAAAGTGAATCAGTTATACATATACCTATGTTCCCATATCTCTTCCCTCTTGCGTCTCCCTCCCTCCCATCCTCCCTATCCCACCCCTCTAGGTGGTCACAAAGCACGGAGCTGATCTCCCTGTGCTACGTGGCTGCTTATTGTGGTAATCATTTTGCAATATGTACGTGTATCAAATCATTATGTTGTACACTTTATTTATTTATTTTTTGCGGTACGCGGGCCTCTCACTGTTGTGGCCTCTCCCGTTGCGGAGCACAGGCTCCGGACGCGCAGGCTCAGCGGCCATGGCTCACGGGCCCAGCCGCTCCGCAGCATGTGGGATCTTCCCGGACCAGGGCACGAACCCGTGTCCTCTGCATTGGCAGGAGGACTCCAACCACTGCACCACCAGGGAAGCCCTATGTTGTACACTTTAAACTTACATAATGTTATTTGTCAATTTTATTCCAATAAACCTAGGGGAATAAAACGATACGGTCAAACTGGGGTAGAATGGGCCCTTAATCCAATACAACAGGTGTCCTTATAAGGAAAGGATGTGAAGAAACAAGGGAAGATCATGTGGTGATAGAGGCAGAGACTGAAGTGCAGCAGCTGCCAGCCAAGGGATGCCAAGAATGGCTGGCAACTACCAAAAGCTAGGAAGAGGCAAGGAAGGAGTCTTCCCTCCCGGTTTCAGAGGAAGCATGGGTCCTTCTGATAACCTGACTTAGGAATTCTGGCCTCCAGAACTGTGAGACAATACATTTTTGTGGTTTTAAGCCACTCAGTTTGTGGTACTACTTTGTGAAGGCAGTCCTAGGAAACGAACACATGCCCCCTGTGGAGAAAACAACTTGTTCCAAGGCCTGGAGGCAAGGTCAGGGATCTGCAAAGAGTTCAGTGTACTTAAAGTTTAGAGAGAGAGAAAGGAGGGTAATGCCAAGAAATGAGGCTGGCTAGATAGACAAGCAGGGGCCAGATTATGCAGGAGTTTGAAATTTATCCTAAAGATAAAGAAAAGAAAAAAAAGGGGTGGGGTATTCCCCGGCGGCCCAGTGGTTAGGACTCTGCACTCTCACTGCCAAGGTCCTGGGTTCAATCCCTGGTCGGGGAACTAAGATCCCGCAGGCCCCGCAGCACAGCCAAAAAAAAAAAAAAAAAAAAAGATTCATTGAATGCTTTAAGAAGGAGGATAAATGAGCAGATTTGTGTGTTACAAGAGTACTATGACTTCAGTAGGAAACGGGCTGGAAGGGAGCACTGTAGGCAGGAATAAAAGTTAGGAGACTACAGAATTTGTCTAGGGGAATATATAAACTGGCTACCACTGTGTAAGAAAATACCCCAAACCCAGTGGCTTAAAATAACACCCAATATTATTTCAGTGAGTATGTGGATCAGTTGATAGATGACTTATCTACGCTGAGCAAGTGAGGAGTCAGCTGATCTAGACCGGGTTTTTTATCCTCCTCCTGGGAACGGTGGGCAAACCTGGGCACATCCTTCTCCTATGGACGGAAGGGGTGCAGGAGAGCAAGCCCAAACAGACAGGCTCTCTTTCAAGCCTCTGCTAGCGTCATGCCTGCTAACATCCCATGGGGCAAAGCACACCACCTGGCTGAGCTCACTTTCAAAGGGGAGCAAATACATTTTACCCCTCGATGGGAGGAGCTGTAAAGTCACATAACAAAGGGTGTGCACATAGGGAGGGCTGAAGGTTTGAGGCCATTCATGCATTCTACCTGTCATGTAGGATTCTGTCCATCATGATGCAATGGTGGCCTCCAAGTACACTACCAGGCAAGCTATATAAGAGGTCACAGAAAAGAAAGACCTCCTGACCACATGAAAAAGCCTGACGCGCTTAATCAATAAACCTTAGAACGCACAGCAAATGGCAAGGGGAAAGAGATGAGGACCCTGAGTACAGGGTGCAAACAAGCAGAAGTACTACACTTCCTGAATCCAGCAACACGCAGTGGATGAACATCCGCCCTCTCTCTGTCTCTGCTGCATCAGCCTTCCCTGCTGATGGTGTGGTTACAAGCACCAGAGTTGAGGTTTGAGCCAGAGGTCTACAGACAGAAGGGGCCTGGGACCGATGGCACATACTTCCTCTGAGAGATGCAGAGACTAGCACACCTGGCCACAGCTGTAGCCTGTCAATAAGTCTGCTGAACAGCTAAGGGTTTATATGTATTTCTTAGGAAGAGGACACATGGGGCCACAATGGGTGTCACCAAGGCGTGGCTGAATTAAGACTGCATAAGTTTGTAGTGTTGCATAATCCTGACATAAAAATAGCCTGCCTCATGGACCTCACGTTTATTTATCATATATAGAGAGAGTATTAGTGTTTCCTTGGTCCTTCCATCCTTTTCTATCTATAGGTACACAGATATGCCTTACTTGCTTTATTTATCTCACATGTCTTCCAGGTTAATAACTTACTTACTGCTATGAACTGAATTGTGTCCCCCACCAAAATTCATAGGTTGAAGCTGTAACTTCCAATGTGAGTGTATTTGGAGATAGGGCTTTTAGGAGAAAATTAAGGTTAAATGAGATCATAAAGGTGGGGTGTCGGGCCTCCCTGGTGGCGCAGTGGTTGAGAGTCCGCCTGCCGATGCAGGGGATACGGGTTCGTGCCCCGGTCTGGGAGGATCCCATATGCCGCGGAGCGGCTGGGCCCGTGAGCCATGGCCGCTGGGCCTGCGCATCCGGAGCCTGTGCTCCGCAACGGGAGAGGCCACAACAGTGAGAGGCCCGCATACCGCAAAAAGAAAAAAAAAAAAAAAAAAAAAAAAAGGTGGGGTGTCTAATCTGATAGGACTGGTGTCATAAGAAGAGGAAGAGAGAGAGATCCCTCTCTCTTTCTCCATGCATATACACTGAGGAAAAGCCAGGTGAGGACACAACAGAAACACAGCCATCTACAAACCAGAAAGAGAGGCCTTACAAGAACTCGACCGTCCTGGCACTTCCAGTCTCCAGAACTGTGAGAAAATAAATTTCTGTTGTTTAAGCCACCCAGTCTATGGTATTTTGTTATGGCAGCCTGAGCACATTAAGCCACTTATCTATGTCTAACCCATCTGAAGAGTTCCATGCCTCCCATTTGTTTTCTTGTCTTTTACAGCGGAATTGAATATTCCCCAACAGTACAGCAAATGTACACTATTCCACCGCTGTGAGAGACGGTAGTGATGTGAATTAGACTAGACTAGACTAGAAAGGACAGCAAGGGAGAGAAACGGAAGGATCCAGAAGTCGCACTGCCAGCATTTGTTGCCTGAGGAGTTAGTTGCATGAGACTGAGGGACAGGAAGGTTGACCCCAGGTTTCTGGCTTGGGCAGCTGCTTAATGGTGACGCCATCCCCTGAAGAAAAGTGCCAGGAGGAACAACCATTGTGTGAAGAGGTAAGGAATTCAGCTTTGCACGGGTCTGAGTTTCGGTGGGTGGGGAAAGGGAGACGAGGTCTCCGAGGAGACGCGTTGGCTGGTTAGTCGGATGTGCAGTTGGAGCTCGTGACCGTGGTCTGGCTGGAGACAGAGGTGTAGGCGTCAGCAGTAGAAGTTAAAGTAGAAAGTTACAAAAGGTCACGGGAGAGGGCAGCGATAAGAAAGGAGGAAGCCCCTTGACAGATGCTTCTTGGAGACCTCGGTTCGAAGGAGAGCAGAAGATGAGGAGACTGAAATGGAGAAGAGGAAAGGCAGGCGGAGAAGAGAGGCCACACCTGCAACGATGGGCCTCGGCAGCCACTGGAGTCCCAGGCACCAGTCATCTGGTGTAAGTGTGATGCAGACTAATAAGTGACCTGGATTCGGCATTGAGGAAGCTATGAGTGACCTCAGTGAGAGGTCCAGTGGACAGCAAGAACGGGAGCTAGATGTTAACGGGTTGGGGTGAGGAGTGGCGTCACCTCAAAATGCTGCCTGTGATGGCGAAGAGAGAGCCTGGCTGGAATCGAGAAGACATGTGGACACCACGCGAAGCTGGTTTCGATTCGGTTTTTTTGCTTGTTTGTTTGTTTTGCAGTATGTGGGCCTCTCACTGTTGTGGCTTCTCCCGTTGCGGAGCACAGGCTCCAGACGCGCAGGCTCAGCGGCCATGGCTCACGGGCCCAGCCACTCCACGGCGTGTGGGATCTTCCCGGACCGGGGCACGAAGCCGTATCCCCTGCATCGGCAGGCGGACTCTCAACCACTGCGCCACCAGGGAAGCCCTCAATTCGTTTTTGAATAAGAGCTTGTGAGTGTTGTGGAAATGGAGCCAGGACAAAGCCAGAAGCTCAACACGGGGGCTCTCTGATAGAGCCAGGCACCTGGGCCCAGGGCAGCAGGGAAATGGGAGCAGCCCTTGTCTTGTAAAAGGAGGGACAGAGAGCGCAGATGCAGGAGCGTCTGCAGGGTGGTGGCAGGAAGCTGAGGGACTTCCTCTCTGTGGTTTTCATTTTCTTTGTGAAAGAGTAGAAAAGGTCTTTTGTTGAAAATGAAGTGGTAGGTGGATGTTTCAGGACAATGAAGAAACTTTTCAGGTTTTGTGTCTGCTGTTCCTAAGTGGGGCTTGACTACAGAAGCCAAAATGGCTTCCCGAGACCTGAGAACCCAGTTGAGTCTGCGATCATAAGCCGATAGTGGTCCGAAGCTGTGGGTCATTGTCCTCGCTCTCCTTACCAACTCGTGTGCAGATGTAGAGGAAGAAGGCAGTGGAGGTGATCGGCTTGGGTTTTGCTGGCAGAGGACACAGGAGGACAGCGTGTGAGGGGATTCAGGACACGTGCAGGAGAATGGTGGAAGTGACGGATGGTGGAGTCTACGACGGGCGTAGCACCAAGAAGGGAACACGAGAGGGAAGCAGAGCCAAAGGGTCAAGAAGAAACCAAAGGTCTTGATGAGGTTGGAGGGCAGTCATCTTGGGTGTGAATGCATGAGGGACAAGAGAGGAGGCGGTGTTCCGAGGGGGCACATCTGCGATGGAGATTTTAAACGTGATGCACTTCCGAGAGATGATGGGGTTTAGAGTGTGGCCTTGGCGGTGGGTGGCTGAAGTGGAGGGGGAAGATTTCTGAATGAGAAGGCAAAGGAAGAGTGAGGCAAGGTTCTGGAGCCGCTGAAGTTACCCAGAAGGAAGGCCCTCCTCTCGTTGCAAAGGGGTTTAATAAAATTACATAGAAATTGTTTAAATCCTGACCTTCCACTTACCAGCTATATGACCTTGGGCAATCTACTTAACCTCTCTTAGTCTCAGTTTCCTTATCTGTATAATGGAAGAGAGGTATTCATACCTATCTCATTGGGTTGGTGGGAAGATGAAGGGTACACAATG
Source organism: Mesoplodon bidens (assembly GCF_964165515.1). Classification (NCBI taxonomy): domain Eukaryota; kingdom Metazoa; phylum Chordata; class Mammalia; order Artiodactyla; family Ziphiidae; genus Mesoplodon; species Mesoplodon bidens. The sequence goes on from NC_138163.1 coordinate 106,811,303, forward strand.
CACATAGCACAGTGCTTGACACACGGTGGCTGCATGATGCATGAGTTCTACCTCCCTTTTAATTTTTTAAATTTTTAATTATTTATTATTTATTTTTGGTTGCATTGGGTCTTCGTTGCTGCGCACGGGCTTTCTCTAGTTGCGGCGAGTGGGGGCTACTCTTAATTACGGTGCGTGGGCTTCTTATTGCGGTGGCTTCTCTTGTTGTCGAGCACGGGCTCTACGTGCACAGGCTTCAGTAGTTGTGACACATGGGCTCAGTAGTTGTGGCTCACGGGCCCTAGAGTGCAGGCTCAGTAGTTGTGGTGCACGGGCTTAGTTGCTCCACAGCATGTGGGATCTTCCCAGACCAGGGCTCGAACCTGTGTCCCCTGCATTGGCAGGCAGGTTCTTAACCACTGTTCCACCAGGGAAGCCCTACCTCCCTTTTAAAATGTGGTCCAAACAAGAGGAAAATGTTCTAGGTGCGGTTGGACTGGTCAAGAGGGAAGGGGAATCCTGACTTCCGTTGTTTTGGAGATAGCATATCTATGATGTAATCTTAGATCAATTGTGCTACCCTTTCAAAAACTTGCCTCACATTCTTGGCTTACACAGAAGTGAGCAATCACCTTAAACCACGAGAAGATTTTAATGTAAACTGCAGCAATTTAGTTGGGGTAGCTGATAAAATATATCTGGCCTGTATGATCCAGCAATCCCACTCCTGGGCATATCCCCAGACGAAACTCTAATTCGAAAAGATACATGCACCCCTATGTTCACTGCAGCACCATTCACGATAGCCAAGACATGGAAACAACCTAAATGTCCATTAACAGATGAATGGATAAAGATTTGGTACATATATAGAATGGAATACTATGCAGTCATAAAAAGAATGAAATAATGCCATTTGCAGTAACATGGATGGACGTAGAGATTATCATACTAAGTGAAGTAAGTCAGAAAGACATACCATATGATAACACTTATATGTGGAATCTAAATTATGACACAAATGAACTTATCTACGAAACAGAAACAGACTCACAGACATAGAGAACAGACTTGTGGTTGCCAAGGGGGAGGAGGGGTGAGGGAGGCATGGATTGGGGGTTTGGGGTTAGTAGATGCAAACTATTATATACAGAATGGATAAACAGCAAGGTCCTACTGTATAGCACAGGGAACTATATTCAATATCCTGTGATAAACCATAATATAAAAGAATTTGAAAAAGAATATATATATGTATAATTTTTCCTGTACAGCAGAAATTAATACAACATTGTAAATCATCTATACTTCAATAAAAATTTTAAAATATTAAAAAAATTAAAAAAAAGAAAACTACAAAAAACATCTGGCCGGGTATATATAAAGTGAGAAGCCTCATGGGAGGAAAGTTGCATAAATTTGCTCAGGCTGCCATCACGAAGTACTACAGACCGGGTGATTTAAAAAACAGGAATGTATTGTCTCACAGTTCTAGAGGCTATAAGTCCAAGATCAAAGTTTTAGCAGGGTTGGTTTCATTCTGAAGCCTTTCTCCTTGGTTTGTAGATGGCCGTCTTTTCCTCTGCCTTCACATGGTCTTTCCTCTGTGTCTTGTCTGTGTCCTAATCTCTTCTTATAAAGAAATCAACCATATTGGATTACAGTCCACCGTCAGGGCCTCATTTTAACTTAATTGCCTCTTTAAAGACCCCATCACCAAATACAGTCAAATTCTGAGGTTCTGGGGGATAGGACTTCAACACATGAATTCGGAGGGGAGGGGGACATAATTCAGCCCATATCAGTTGTAAATGAGAATTCCATTCTTAAAACAGTGCAGATTTGTCAAGGTTTCTGGTCATATAGTAAGACACATTAGAAACACAGAAGTAAAAAATGTTGAGAGAATATAAGTTAAGTTTTAATAAGATAGGATACTATTATATATTAATATACCAAAGGGGAAAATCGCTGAAGAACTACTCACTGAGATGCAAATCAAAACTGCAATGAGGTATCACCTCACACAGGTCAGAATGGCTACCATGAAAAAGTCTACAAATAACAAATGCTGGAGAAGGTGTGGAGAAAAGGGAACCTTCCTACACTGTTGGTGGCAATGTAAATTGATATAGCCACTATGGAAAACAGTATGGAGGTTCCTCAGAAAACTAAAAATAGAACTACCATAAGACCCAGCAATCCCACTCCTGGGCATATACCCAGAGAAAACCATAATTCAAAAAGATACATGCACCCCAGTATTCATAGCAGCACTATTTACAATAGCCAAGACCTGGAAGCAACCTAAATGTCCGTTGACAAATGAATGGATAAAGAAGATGTGGTATTGTATATACATATACACAATGGAATATTACTCAGCCATAAAAAGGATGAAATAATGCCATTTGCAGCCACATGGATGGACCTATACTTTATCATACTAGGTGAAGTAAGTCAGAAAGAGAAAGACAAATACCATATGATATCACTTATATGTGGAACCTAAAATATGACACAAATGAACGTATCTACAAAACAGAAACAGACTCACAGACCTAGAAAACAATCTTATAGTTACCAAAGGGGAAAGGCGGTGGGGGAGGGATAAATTAGGAGCTTGGGATCAGCAGATACAAACTACTATGTATAAAATAGATAAGCAGCAAGGTCCTACTCTATAGCAAAGGGAACTATATTGAATATCCTATAATAAACCATAATGGAAAATAACTTGAAAAGGAATATATATATATATATACACACAACTGAATCACTTTGTTGTACACCAGAAACTAACACAACATTGTAAATCAACTATACTTCAGGGAATTCCCTGGTGGTCCAATGGTTAGGACTCTGCACTCTCACTGCTGAGGGCCTGGGCTGATCCCTGGTCGGGGAACTAGGATCCTGCAAGCTGCGCCGTGTGGCCAGAAAAAGGAAAAAAAAAAAAAAAAACTGCAGAAAACCAAAAAAAACTATACTTCAATTAAAAAAAGAATTACTGGGAATTCCCTGGCAGTCCAGTGGTTCGGATACTGTGATTTCACTGCCGAGGGGCCCGGGTTCAAGCCCTGGTTGGGGAACTAACACCCTGCAAGCTGCACAGCACTGCAGAAAAAAAAAAAAAGAAAAAAGAAAGAATTACTCACTGAGGGGAGAAATAAATAATGCACCCTGCTCCCTAAGGATAAAAGTATAAACTTGTTGAATCAAAGAAACAAAACAGGATAAAACCACAGAAAACCTTGATGTGGGTAGGTGGTCTTTTTCTATATCTAAGGGCTGAGCTCGTATTTGGATATGTGTTTCTTCTTGGAAACATGGACATAAATGTTTCTTTGGAGTTTGAGCTATGGAAGAAGCTCTGCTCAAGAGCTGCAGTGATGGTGCTGCTGCCCTGAAGATAGATCCTTGGAACTGATGATAAAGATGCAGTGTAAATTGCACTAAATTATCTGAATTCTCTCATCTAGTCCTTATTTGGAGGTCACACAATTTCAGGATGGCCACATAGGTATGGGAAGGAAACCAACATTTCTTGACGTCAACCACTGGCAGGGTCTGTGATAGGTGGTCTGCATTCATTAATTTAATACAGTCTTCATATCAAGATTAAGAAGTATCTCTTCTCATCCCCATTCTACAGATGAGTGTGGTGAGGATTAGAAAAAACAAGTATTCCACCTAAATTCTTATGGTGGTAGTAACAGAGGTAGGATTCAAATTTTGGTTGATCTGAAAACAAAGCATTATTACATTTGATTATACCAAGCAAGTGGGTCTAGACCAGTATTGTCCAATATGGTAGCTACTAGCCACATGTGGCTTTTTAGATTTAAATAATTAAATTTAAAGAAAATTTGAAATTTAATATCTCAGTTACACTAGCTGTATCTCAAGTGCTCAATAGCCACATGTGGCTAGTAGATTCTGTACTGGACAGCACAGATGTACAACACTTTCATTATCACTGAAATTTCTATTGTCCAGTGCTGGTCTAGAACTAGTAGGCTCTGACATAATTTAATTTATAATGACTTCTGTGAATGTTTCACTGACAAGATGTTTTCCAGCAAGTCATAAAACTAGCAACTAATAAAAATGTAGATTGAAAGGTAAAAATTTGATCACTGTACTTTTATAATCTTTTTTAAACTATGAAAGATGAATACCTAGAAATGCATATAACATAAACATATAATTTAACTAACAACGTTAAAGTGCATTCCCATGTAAGCACCAGCAGGGCTAAGAAACAACATGGTCAGTCCTCTGGTTTCCCCCACCTGGTGTCCCTTCCTGCTCATCGTCAACCCCCTTTGCTTCTGAGGTAACCATTTTCCTGACGTGATGTAATGATCACTTTTTAATAATTTTACCACCTATGGATGTACCTGTAAACCACAGAGTTTAGTTTTGCCTTTTAAAAATTTTACATAAGCTGAATCATAAATTATGTACTCTTTCTCATCTTGCTTTTTATGTTCAACATGATGTCAATATGTTTCATCCATGTTATTGTTTATAGCTATAGTTCATTCACTTTCTTTCCCGTATACATAATATTCCCATTGCATAATTATGCCACACTTTATTTAGCTCTTCTACCTTTGATGACCATTTGGGTTGTGTCCAGTTTTTGACTACCAGAAATGTTCTTCTCCTCTGAAAAAAAAGAAGCAAGCTTTTCCCTTCTGTCAAGATGAGACTCAAGTTAGCAGCAGTTCACAAGCATTTGAGACCTCAGCTACAACAAGAGTCTATTTTATACGGTGAGTCACTACACTCATAAACGTATAGAACTGAAACAAAAATGTCCCCAGAGAATAACTGACTTGACATAGGCAAGGCACTCTGATATTTTCCCTTGTATTCAATTCTAGTCTATTTCTTTTTTTTAAAAAAATCTGGTTGTGACCCAAAATTGATTTTGGGATGCATTAATGGTTTATACCTACAGGCGGAAGAATTCTGGAAGCTGCGTTACATAAGACACGGACAGCAACACGAGGCTAGTAGGGCCCTTCCAGAGCAGGCCTTCCATGGTTTCCATGACTACCCATTTTTCAGGCCAACAAAATCACCCATGCAGTGAACCAAAACTGGCACAGCAACCTGCTCCTTCCTCTCTTCACCAGCACGGGGATGGGAACGCAGCACCCAACTACAGCAGCAGGAATGTGGACTGTCACCAGCGCTCTCAGAAAGAATCTCGGCCTGGCTTTGTAGGAAGCCTCATGGCCCAGAAATGGTTTGTCAACGCATCCCACCCAGGCTATGGAGGCGCTGACCCCTCCCCTTACGTCGGAGGAGAATCCCTCCATTCAGGAGCTGGCCCCCCCGTAGGGTGTGGAGGAATTCCTGGTGACCCCAAGAAGCCAAACCTTAGCTCTGAATCAGAGGACAGACCTCCTCATAGGCCTCCCTTTGTGTCCCCCTCCTTCCCAAGTTCACGGGCTTCCTTCAGCACTGCAGATGGTGAGAGTCAGCTCCCTCACCATGTGGCCAACGACCACTGCCATGGGGCTGCCCTGCCCATCTGGGCCTCACATCTGGAGCCGGGACCCCTGAGTGAAGGACCACAGCCTTTCCAGAGGGCAGGTCAAGTTGCCAGGGCTGATTTTTCTGCAGAGTCATGAGCTGTGGGTGATGAGGGGAAAGCAATCTGGGAATTGTGGGTGTGGGGTAGGCTTGAGGGTGGTGGCCTTGTTCCACTTTTAGCTGCCGAAGCAAGAACATGTGATGTCCTGGGGGACCTCCAGCGAGTGGGGGGTAAGAGCAAGGGTTTTCAAGTCAGTGTCCTGGACTCAACCCCAGCTCTTCCACTCTGGGGCCACGTGACTTTGACCGATTGTTTAACCTCAGCCATGGCATCCACCAGTGTAACCGCTACAGCTCAGCCCTGTTCTGAAGATGAAATGCGATGATGCCTGTGAACCACTGAGCACATGGAACGGGCTCACTGGAGGTGGCTGCTGTTATTAACACACCCCTCCATTCCCCCGTCGCAGGCCAACGCTGCCTCAGCGTGACTAGGGACAGGGTCAGCCACATGGAAGTGCAAAAAAGCCCACTAATGTGCATTTTAAGGTATGGTTATTACTCTTACTATAATTATATAGGAGCAGTTTATTGAGGACCAGGTCCTGTTCTGTGTGCTTTACATGAATTAAGTCATCTTAATCCTGATCACCACCTGATAAGCAAACAGGCACAGAGAGGTTAAGTAACTTGCCCAAAGTCACACAGCTGTCAAGATCAACTAGGGATTTGAATGTAGACCGGCTCCAGAGTCTATGTCCTTAACCTCTTCTCTCCCTTCATGAGGCCCCTTACCCTCTGCACGCTCCCCACTTCTCTTCTTGAGACACAGAGGTGAAGAGCTCCCAGAAAACATGCTTTGAACATGGTAGGCCCATGTTATTAACACCTTGCTGTTGTCGTCATATGGGGTGGGGGAAATGGTGCAGAGGCCTAGGCAGTGGCTCTGGGAAGCAGCTAAATGCCGGTGTAGGGCCTGGGAACTGCACACACACTACACTCGAACCCAGAAGCTTGCTCTACCTGAGACGGCAAACATGGGTTTGGCTTGCGGTGCTGGGAAGGACTCTGAAGCCATGGAGAGTGTCAGGGTGGCCACTGAACGTCAGGATTGGTCACCGTGGCCCAGACGTGGGCTTGGAGTGCAGAGGAAGGGAGAGACTGGAGTGGGGAGACCAGGTGGGCACTTGCCTTTCTTGCCCCTTTAGTGATTTACTACTTAGTGATTAAACTTTTAATCTTCCAGGATGTTTAAGGTGGCTCTTTAAAAACATTATTTCTGGTCAAAACCTTGTTGGGTGGTATGGAAGCCTCAACTATATTTCTGCCAGGCCCCAGTGTGCAAGGTGCATATTTGAGGAGGCCGTCAGATGTATAATGGAGGTGGGTCAAACAGTAGAGAGGAAAAGAAGGAGGAAAGAAACAGCCAGCCACAGGACAAGGAAAGTAAACAGGAGGGAGGAAATTAGAACATGTGTAACTTCTGAAACAGTGTCCTAAGCTCATGCCAGGTCCCAGCGTAAGGCAACTGCCAATAATCTGTACCTGACTGAACAACACTGCCACCTGGTGGCCAGGACAATGTGACCGTCGAAGGGTTCCTTTGAAAATCACAAACAGTATTTGAAAAATGTGAGGAAATGGGTGAATGGATAGAAAATTTAAAATCTTTAAAATATTGTGTTTTGTCACTTGCATGTAAATGTGTGCTACAACTAGAGAGTAGCAGAAGTGAGACTGTAAGGTAAATGAGGAACATGCATCCATTTTTTTATAGCTGACATTTATTGAACGTTTACGACGTGCCAGGAGCTAGTCTAATTGTTCAATGCGTATTACCTCATTTACTCCTCATGCCAACCTTATGAGATAGTGCAGTTATATGCGCATTTTCCATTTGTGGAAAATGAGGCATGGAGGGTGAATGCATCTAGCCCAAAGCCACTCAGCAAGGAACTGGAAGTACTAAAATCTCAACCCAGGCAGTTTAGCACAGAGCGCAGTGCATATATTTGAAATACAAAGGAAGCCAGAGATTGAATTTAAGTTTCAAAGATTTGAAGGGTAAGCAAGTAGAGATAATTTATTTTTTCCTAAGTGAATCAACATACAAATATGTACTGGGCCCCTTCTCTGTGCTCCCTACTGTGCCCCCAATTTGGGGAAATAAAATACACATGTAGGACACAATCAGAAAACAATATATAATCTCATCAGAACATGTTGCCAATTGTGCAGGGCCTAGTATAGTTGATGAACAGAAGGAATTAGGAGGCAGTCATAAGCGAGGCTAAGCAGTGAGGGTGGAAACATTTTATAATAAGCGAAACTAGGTTAATGGAGGTGTCTGGAATTCAACAGCGCCTGAAGCAAGGACTTGGACTCCACAGAGACAGATTAAATACTGTTGGGAGGGAGAGTTTTAATGATGGATAATAAACCCAACTGAATCGTCTTCCTGCACATATATTTACTTTTTAAATATTGTATTCCAGCTCCTTCCAAAAAGCATTTTGGTAATGAGATATCCTGGGCCTCTCATGTCCAATGCATGTTTTCTGGGAGCTCTTCATCTTTGTGTCTCTCAAGAAGAGAAGTGGGGAGCGTGCAGAGGGTAAGGGGCCTCATGAAAGGAGAGAACAGGCTAAGGACATAGACTCTGGAGCCGGTCTACATTCAAATCCCTAGTTGATCTTGACAGCTGTGTGACTTTGGGCAAGTTACTTAACCTCTCTGAGCCTGTTTGCTTATCAGGTGGTGATCAGGATTAAGATGACTTAATTCATGTAAAGCACACAGAACAGGACCTGGTCCTCAATAAACTGCTCCTATATAATTATAGTAAGAGTAATAACCATACCTTAAAATGCACATTAGTGGGCTTTTTTGCACTTCCATGTGGCTGACCCTGTCCCTAGTCACACTGAGGCAGCGTTGGCCTGCAACGGGGGAATGGAGGGGTGTGACTGAGGCTAGCACCTAAGAGAGGAAGGTAGTGTTGCCACTGGAGGTTGGCAAAAAGAAGAGTTTTTTGAGTTGTAGCCATGATCTTGAAAGCCAGGCTTCATTGTGAGAACCATTCTCCAAGTCCTTTGGTTCTCACTGAGCACACCAAAAGCAAATCCTAGAGGGCTGAAGCCTCTGGCAGAGCAGAAAGGACACTATTTCAGCCTGGGTCACCTAGAACAGACTTGCTGTCCCGGAGAAAAGTGGGCCGTGAGGGAGAGGAAGTGGGTGGCGGGCCCGCAGGGGGAACTGTGGGAAGAGGGAATACCCCTCATCCTCAGCCTGCGAAGGGACATATGGAATCAGTCGAGAGATTAGGGGCTTGCTTGTGCTCCTCTTCGCATTGGTGACTGAGGGATACTTGTCCAAGGCCCAACCTAATCACGAGTTACCAAGGAGGAAGCCAGGTCAGACAGAGAGAGGGCAGGGACTTGCCCTCTGGTGTGGCCTTGGGGATCCAGAAGCCCTGCCTTGCCGGGGAGGTGGGATGTGAGGCTGAGGCCGAAAGCCTTCAATGTACCCCCTGTGGAGCAGCCAAGTCGCAGGCCCTGGAGGAGGGATTGGTGCTGGCTCCGGGGTCTGTAGCTCACAGTGAGCAGAGGAAGGCCAAGGAAGGCAGCAGAGGATGGGTCTCACCAGCTTCACACGTGGGCAGCAGACCCCAGCAGAAAGTGTAGGGCCCAGATGTGAGCTAACACTAGCCTGACCTGGCCCCAGGACCAGCCTCAGGCCAGAAGGTTCAGGTGCCCCTCTGCCATGAGGTCGGTTGCACACAGTGTCTCTCCCACACACAGGAGTACCGCCATCTTAGTAAAGCAGGAGGGCAGGGAGGGCATCCTGAAAGAGCGTTTTATGTATGGGCAGAAGACCTAAATAGACATTTCTCCAAAGAAGACATACAGATGGCCAACAGGCACAAGAAAAGATGCTCAACATCGCTAATTATTAGAGAAATGCAAATCAAAACCACAATGAGGTAGCACCTCGCACCAATCAGAATGGCCATCGTTAAAAAAAAATCTACAAATAACAAATGCTGGAGAGGGTGTGGAGAAAAGGAACCCTTCTACACTGTTGGTGGGAATGTAAATTGATACAACCACTATGGAGAACAGTATGGAGGTTCCTTTAAAACCTAAAAATAGAACCACCATATATGATCCTGCAATCCTACTTCTGGGCATACATCTGGAGAAAACTCTAATTTGAAAAGATACACGCACTCCAATGTTCATACCAGCATTGTCTACAATAGTCAAGACATGGAAGCATCCTAAATGTCCATTGACAGAGGAATGGATAAAGAAGATGTGGTACATATATACAATGGACTATTACTCAGCCATAAAAAGGAACAAAATTGGGTCATTGGTAGAGACATGGATGGACCTAGAGACTGTCATACAGAGTGAAGTAAGTCAGAAAGAGAAAAACAAATTTTATATGTTAACTAATATATGTGGAATCTAGAAAAATGGTACAGATGAACCAGTTTGCAAGGCAGAAATAGAGACACAGATGTAGAGAGCAAACGTACAGACACCAAGGGGGAAAAGTGGCGGGGAGGGGTGGTTGTGGGATGAATTGGGAGATTGGGATTGACATATATACACTAATTGTATAAAATAGATAACTAATAAGAACCTGCTGTATAAAAAAATAAAATAAAAATTAAAAAAAAGATGTGGTACATATATACAATGGAATACTACTCAGCCATAAAAAAGAAGGAAATAATGCCATTTGCAGCAACATGGACGGACCTAGACATTATCATACTAGGTGAAGTAAGTCAGACAAGAGAAAGACAAATATCACAGGATATCACTTATATGTGGAATCTAAAATGTGACACAAATGAACTTATCTACGAAACAGAAACAGACTCACAGACATAGAGAACAGACTTGTGGCTCCCAAGGTGGAAGGAGGGTGGAGGAGGGATAATTTAGGAGTTTGGGATTAGCAGATACAAACCACTATATATAAAATAAACAACAAGGTCCCACTGTATAGCACAGGGAACTGTGTTCAATATCCTGTAAGAAACCATAATGGAGAAGAATATGAAAAAGAGTATATATGTATATGTATAACTGAATCACTTTGCTGTACAGCAGAAATGAACACAACATTGTAAAACAACTATACTTCAATAAAGTTTAAAAAAATTTAAAAAATGAAAGACAGAGCATTTTAAGTCTAAGATGTCCAGTTATTCCAAAGAGACTATTCAATTTAGCCCAGATGGAGACAACCGGCTTAGCAAAATTTTGTTTTGTTTGGGGTTTTTTGGTGTGTGTGCACCAAATGGGGATGCAGAGTCCATTCTAGAATATAAAGAAGCTCCATTTTACTTGGCTAAATGTGAGGAAATCAGTGATTCTCTTACCTTTCGACACATATATCTGATGAAATATTCACATGCTGTTAAGCCCCAGACACCTGCTTTTCTTATACAGCAAGATTTCTGGAATGCTAGAGATCCCAGCTGCAGTGTAATCATCTGGGGGAACTTTAGAAAAACCCTGATGCCCGGGTCACACTCCCACACTTTACCTCTTAAGTAGTCTGGGGTGTAGCCTGACTTCAGAATTTTGTAAAGCCCCCAGGTGATTCTAATGGGCAGCCTAGGCTGAGAACCACTATACAGGAAAACATGTGCCCCATTGTTCAGGACGCTCTGTTTGAACACAGAAATAATAGAGTGAGGACTACCTGTTCTTACTGCAAATACAATTCTCCTGGCACGAGGGGAGGAAAATGATATCCAAGAATGAGACCTGGCTGACCTGACATTTTTGTGATGCACTTAGCATTCTTCACAGAAAAGCAGGTCTTCAAGGCATCCAGCTTTCCAAACGTCTAGAGCAGCACTGTCCAACAGGACACAAACCACAAATGCCAACCGCATATGACATTTTAAATTTCCTAATAGCCACATGAAAGAAGTAACTAGATGGGGTGAACCTAATTTTAATAAATCCCCTATTTAGCCCAATATATCCAAAATATTATCATTGTAACATGTCAAACATAAACATTATTAATAAAAAAGTCCTATGTTTTTGGTACTAAGTCTTGGAAATTGACGTGTGTTTTACATTTACAACACATTTCAACTCAGACTAGGAACATTTCACGTGCTCAGTAATCACACGTGGGTAATGGCTGCCATACTCGTTTAGAAATTGTGGCATTCATGAGTATTAGATACTGAACCAGAATGCTATCCAAGGAGATGACATTTTAGCATAAAATTTATTTCCCTTTGGAAATACCTCGATGATATCATGGCCCTGAGAATGTAATACTTGTTTCCTCCTGTAATCCCAGGTAGCCCTGGCAGGTTACAGGGTCCTGCCTTACCTGAGTAGTTCTTTGGGACCTAATAGAAACCTTACTTATCTCTTTCCTTCAGAATCATCTCTTCAGAGAAGGTAGAGAATGAATTCAGTCTGGGAGGTGAATGTAAAGCAAGTCCAAGAAGTTCTAAGACCAGAAAAAGTGAGGTCAACATTCAGGCAGGGGAATTGGGATCTTTTTTCTTTTCCTGTAACTCACGGTACTCGGAGAGAGGTTACGACCCTGGTGGCTGAAGAATACCACTCTGCCTCCTTTCACAACTCTTGGGACCCTCTCTCTACTTCAAGATGCCCAGAGCTGACGGGTCAGATTGCAGGGCCAGGATTCATCCACTTAATTAAGCCCTTTACAGGTGAAAGATGTACCCTCTGGCACAGGTGGTGATTTCCCTCCCATGTGTCCTGTAGTTCCAAGAGTTGAGTATTGGCAGTAACACAAAATCCATGGGGTAGGTCTAACAGTCTGCTGTGGAGAGAAGGATTCTTCTAGATGTGTCAGACCAGCTACATCAGGCTTGGGGGAGATAATAAAAGCTCTTGCTTCTTTCTCTCAGGAAACACTGTCCTTGGGGACTTTGAAGAAAGAGGTGAATGGTCTGGGTCAGGACTGAAGTCTTTCTTGGGCCCTGGCCTGACACCATCAAATGTCACTATGACTCCTTAACCAAACTCTTCCTCTACAATGTAAGCACTTAATAGTCTCCCTCCTAAACATCAGTTTGAAAAAAATACTTTTTTCTCATTTATCTACTTAAGCAGTGTTAACTTCTTTGGTTCCAAAGAACAAAAAAATGACTTGATAAACCAGGTTTTAGGCTCACCTGTGCTGTGCCTCACTAGTTGGCCTTGAGAAGTCCTATCAGTTTTTCTGGGAAAAGAGGACAGTGGCCCTGAGCAGAAATGTTGTAGTAGAAGAACAGGACTTCAACCCAGAGTTCTTTCCTCTGGGACCCTCATGGTTTCAGCTCAGTGGCCCCGTTATCACTCTTTGGAGCAGGGCTCCAGTGCTGGGAGCTATGGGGGGTAGCCTGCCTCAGCCCCCCTGCTGAGGCCCCAGCAGAAACAACTCCTCCCTACTGAGTAAGGGCTGCCTTATATGTACTCTGCCCCGTCACTCCAGGCTACCCCGGGAAATGCCACCAGGCTTGCTTCTTCCCTCGGTCTCCAGCATCTGCCAGACTTAACCACAACTGCAGTTTGGGTCAAGTTTAGGAGTCAGGAGAGCCTAGCGATGAAATGCTTGAGCTCTGGCGCCAGACACTGTTGAGCTTGAATCCTAACCATACTACTTACTGTGCAACCACAGGAAAGTTCCTTTATCTCACTAATCTCAGCTTCCTTTTCTGTAAAACGGAAATAATTGCAGTAACAGTCACATAGGATCGTTGAGAGGAATCAAAATGGTCACGTGGATACGACGCTTAGCAGAGTACCTAGCCCGTGTCAACACTATCATTTTTTTCTCCCTCTCATGATGTGGCCCCTGATCCAACATCACCTTTCTCCCATGTTCCAGCAACACTGACCTACGAGCTGTTCCCTGATTATAAATGTCCTTTTTACTAATTCTGGGCTTTTGCACATGGTGTTCCCTTTACCAGGAATATTCTTTTCACTGCCTTCATCAGGCAAACACCTACTCATGTTTCAGATCTCAAGCAGAGGCAGATCAAAGTTTTATGGGGCCTTAGACTTAGTTTGGTCTGGGAAGAGGCTTTGAAAAAAAAGATTAAAGAACATGAATTCAAAATGAGGTACAAAATGAAAGAATATTCAGAATGAAAATCACAACAAATTACTGGCGACTTAGAGATTCCAATCCCTTCCGTCTGTGATCTCTTTGGACAATGTGGCAGAAATGCTTAGTAAATGTGCTTTCTAATTGCATCCTGATTTCTCCTTGCTACCTAGAAAGTGCTACAACTTCCAGCATTCACTGCGGGCCTGAGGCTTAAGCTTTATAAACTTCAGGGTAAATTCATCTCTGGTCTGAGATTTTATGTCACTTTCTCTGTGAATTTCTCTGGACCTCCAAGACCAGATCTGGGCTCCTTATCTCTGTCCCTCGGACCTCCTCGGTTATAGTCCCATCATAGCTCTTATCTCAGTGCATTGAGATCACCAGGTTGGGTGTCTGATTCTTCAGAGACTGTGAGTTCTGGAAACGAGGGCTAGTATCTTACTCGCCAGTCTACTCTCAGTGCCTAGTCCAGCACCTGGCACACAGGGGTGCTCTTCAAATATCTGTTGAACTAATGAATGAATATCTGGTTGCCCCTCTAACCTCTAGGACTCCTGATTCTCCAGAGCTAAGAATTCTCTTCCCTGCTTCTCTTAGATGCCCACAGACCCACAATTTCACTCCGGTGACACAAAGACAATCCAACTAGTGGGCTTTCTCACAAGATAATTGGATGTAACTGCCCCTATTTATTCAATACATGACTTCTTCCTGAGAGTTTCTTTTTTTAAATTATTTTTTAAATTTTTTTAAAACATCTTTATTGGAGCATAATTGCTTTACAATGTTGTGTTAGTTTCTGCTGTATAACAAAGTGAATCGGCTACACGTATACATATATCCCCATATCCCCTCCCTCTTGTGTCTCCCTCCCACACTCTACATGGTCACAAAGCACGGAGCTGATCTCCCTGTACAATGCATCTGCTTCCCACTAGCTATCTATTTTACATTTGGTAGTATATATAAGTCCATGCCACTCTCATTTCGTCCCAGCTTACCCTTCCCCCTCCCCGTGTCCTCAAGTCTGTTCTCTGTGTCTGTGTCTTTATTCCTGTCCTGCCCCTAGGCTCTTCAGAACTATTTTTTTTTAAGATTCCATATATATGTGTTAGCATACGGTATTTTTCTTTCTGACTTACTTCATTCTGTATGACAGACTCTAGGTCCATCCACCTCACTACAAATAACTCAATTTCGTTCCTTTTTATGGCTGAGTAATATTCCATTGCATATATGTGCCACATCTTCTTTATCCATTCATCTGTCAATGGACACTTAGGTTGCTTCCATGTCCTGGCTACTGTAAATAGCTGAGAGTTTCTTAACCAGGGACATATAATGCAAAAGGAGGTAAGAACAGGATTTTTTTTTTGGAAAGAGGGTTAGGGAGCTTTCATATTCTTCCCCAAATCATCATCTTAACTGAACCTTTATTTTTTAAAAATGACAGTGAAATGTCAGGTTGCCCAGCAAATGGCTGTTTCCCCACTCATTTTTGTCTGCAGAACCCTATTTTTGTGGGTGTTCCTCCTCCCATAATCTAAAGGATGGTGGCCCCTTTGCCAGCCCCAAGGAAACCATGACAATGTCATTCTCCTTGCCAGAGACAGCTTTAGAGGTAAGGATGTGGCAACTCCTCCTGAAAGAATAGAGATACCCAAAGGGAAATCCTTTTTTCTTATTTTGGATTCAGTTGTGTAAATGTGATGCCTGGAGGCCAGACTGTCATCTTGCAATCATAAAGAGACAAATGCGAAGATGAAGCAACAAAACTTGCTAGGTCAGATAACAAAATCCTATTGTTTAAGCCACTTCTAATCAGGTGTTCTACAAATTGTAGCTGAAAGCACCTTGATAGAATTTCTGATAAGGCCAAGGAGGTGAATTGGGAGGTGAACTGAAGAATGTCTAGAAATAATTTCATTATTTTGATGGTTATCATGATATTAATATACATTTTTTAGTGCTTGGAAATTGTAAAAGCATTTCATCTTAATGATATAATTGACTTTCTGAAGGTAGAATACTCACCAATTCACATTACATTTTTAAAATAAAAAGATTTTCTCATCTCTTGACTCAAGCTGGAATTGAGAGGAGCCAAATGATTTGTGTGTGAACAAACCTCATTTCAAAAGGAAAAGGACAGGGCTTTCCTGGTGGCGCAGTGGTTAAGAATCTGCCTGCCAATGCAGGGGACACAGGTTCCAACCCTGGCCCAGGAAGATCCCACATGCCGTGGAGCGACTAAGCCCATGCGCCACAACTAATGAGCCTGTGCTCTAGAGCCCGTGAGCCACAACTACTGAGCCCACGAGCCACAACTACTGAAGCCCACATGCCTAGAGCCCATGCTCCACAACAAGAGAAGCCACCGCAGTGAGAAGTCTCCACACCACAACGGAGAAGCCAAAAATAAATAAATAAATAAATAAATAAATAATTTAAAAATATAAAAATACATTTAGCACAAAAACAGAAACATAGATCAATGGAACAGGATAGAAAGCCCAGAGATAAACCCATGCACTTACGGTCATCTTATCTTTGATAAAGGAGGCAAGAATATACAGTGGAGAAAAGACAGCCTCTTCAATAAGTGGTGCTGGGAAAACTGGACAGCTACATGTAAAAGAATGAAATTAGATCACTCCCTAACACCATACACAAAAATAAACTCAAAATGGATTAAAGACCTAAATGTAAGGCCAGACACTATCAAACTCTTAGAGGAAAACATAGGCAGAACACTCTATGACATAAATCACAGCAAGATCCTTTTTGACCCACCTTCTAGAGGAATGGAAATAAAAACAAAAATAAACAAATGGGACCTAATGAAACTTAAAAGCTTTTGCACAGCAAAGGAAACCATAAACAAGACGAAAAGACAACCCTCAGAATGGGAGAAAAAATTTGCAAATGAAGCAACTGACAAAGGATTAATCTCCAAAATTTACAAGCAGCTCATGCAGCTCAATATCAAAAAAACAAACAACCCAATCCCAAAATGGGCAGAAGACCTAAACAGACATTTCTCCAAAGAAGATATGATGCAGATTGCCAACAAACACGTGAAAGAATGCTCAACATCATTAATCATTAGAGAAATGCAAATCCAAACTACAATGATATATCATCTCACACCAGTCTGAAGGCCATCATCAAAAAGTCTACAAACAATAAATACTGGAGAGGGTGTGGAGAAAGGGGAACCCTTTTGCACTGTTGGTGGGAATGTAAATTGATATAGCCACTATGGAGAACAGTATGGACGTTCCTTAAAAAACTACGAATAGAACTACCATACGACCCAGCAATCCCACTACTGGGCATATACCCTGAGAAAACCATAATTCAAAAAGGGTCATGTACCAAAATGTTCATTGCAGCTCTATTTACAATAGCCCGGAGATGGAAACAACCTAACTGTCCATCATCGGATGAATGGATAAAGAAAATATGGCACATATATACAATGGAATATTACTCAGCCATAAAAAGGAACGAAATTGAGTTATTTGTAGTGAGGTGGATGGACCTAGAGTCTGTCATACAGAGTGAAGTAAATGAGAAAGAGCAAAACAAATACCGTATGCTAACACTTATATATGGAATTAAAAAAAAAAGTCATGGAGAACCTAGGGACAATATGGGGATAAAGACACAGACCTACTAGAGAATGGACTTGAGGACAGGGGAGGGGGAAGGGTAAGCTGGGACGAAGTGAGAGAGTGGCATGGACATATATCCATTACCAAATGTAAAATAGATAGCTAGTGGGAAGCAGCCACATAGCACAGAGAGATCAGTTCGGTTCTTTGTGACCACCTAGAGGGCTGGGACAGGGAGGGTGGGAGGGAGACGCAAGAGGGAGGGGATACGGGGATATATGTATATGTACAGCTGATTCACTTTGTTATAAAGCAGAAACTAACACACCATTGTAAAGCAATTATACTCCAATAAAGATGTTAAAAAAATCTGCTGTATAAAAATAAAATTAAAAAAAATACATTTAAAAATAAAAGGAAAAGAGTAGACTGTAAGTACACCCGAGAAAATATTCTGTCATTGAAAAAACTTTCTAGGGTAATAATCCTGAACAGGGAGGGATAAATTTGGAGATTTAGATTGACACATACACACTACTATATATAAAATAGATAACTAACAAGGACCTACTGTATAGCACAGGGAACTCTAGTCAATACTCTGTAATGGCCTATATGGGAAAGGAATCTCAAAAAGAGTGGATATGTGCATATGTATAAGAGATTCACTTTGCTGTACACCTGAAACTAACAGAGCATTATAAATCAACTATACGCCAATAAAAATTAAAAGAAAATAATTCCCAACATTTTCAGTTGCAAAGGACGTCTTTTAAGGTGACTTCCCACATGATGGTGGTTGAATTTTTAACACCTGTTCATGGTAGGGACTGGAGGGGTGATGACGAAGTTACTTTAAATACAGTGACACTTTTAATCAGTCCTGTTCTATCACCCACAACAGCATACCCATGGGTGTGAAAGACAATTGTACAAATGTGTGCCAGACATCTCTGGATAGCGTCAAACACCCCTAGTTGGTGCAGAGAAGAACAATGCCTCTGCAGTTCTTGGAGGTCTGCAGCTCTACAGCTGGGCATCGTTGTTCTAAAAAATTCTGCCACTCCACTCAAGAAGGTCACCTTGTCAGGAGAAGGCGACACCAGGGAAGCAGTCTCCTCTGCACTGGGGTGGTGGGGGGGATGATCCTGAAGCACCACTCCAAAGGAGAATTTCTAAATCCTGTTTTGTTTCTTGAGTGCTATCGCTCCTGAGAACCTGACTCATTAACTGTCGAATGTAGGTAATTAAAATAGGAAGCCGACTGATAAGAAATTAAACCAGTATGCATAATGCAGATGTCTACGGAGGATGATATTCCCAGGGCTCTAGGAAACAGGCTAATCAGGCTTCAATCAGGAACTCATCATTCGGAGAGAGAGAATTAATTCAGGATGGGAGGCAGGGAGGGAGCAGGAGCACAGGCAGAATCTCAAAATCTCTCTGGATGAATCTCTCCTTGGCAGGAGGCAAATGCTGAAACCTCACACAGGGGAGCCTGGGTGAGTTTTCTGATAACCCGCTGCCAAGAGATGCTGCTGCTGCGTCCTGCTGTATACTCCTCAAAGATGCTCTGGGTACCAAACCCTGCTTAAACCTGCACTGTTTTATACGTCCTTGGCCTGATAATTTCCAGAGAAACAACCACACAGAAAGGGTGACAGGGAGGCGTGAGGCATCCCCTCGGGCAGGCTTCTGCAGCAACACACCTTCTTACCAGGGATGTTTCTGAATTCTCAGCTCTGTAGAAATCTCTGCTGATATGAAGTGCCTTTTTTGAAAAAGAGAAGAGGCTCAAAACATCACTCATGTAGTGTCGAGTTGGTATTTCTGAGCTCTTTCCCAGCTGGAAAGATATTCATAGAGAATACAGTCTCCTGGAAGGGGGCACCCGGAGAAATATGGTCATGGAGGAATAATATAGACTGTACTTCCCTGACCCCCTTCCAAATCTTTACAAACTTGGGCCTGAACACTGTGAAATGAACTATCACAGTGGGGCAGGGGCAGGGTGTGAGCTACAGGTCCATATATTAAGCAGTCAACACTTGATGGTTAAAATGGAGATTCATGAAAAAGAATTACCCCCAGTTTGCCAGTAAACATCCCAAATTTATGCTTTTAAGCTATTAGTACTGATAACATGCATGTTTTCTCCAGATAGATTTTCAAAGTCTGCTATAGTTTTCAGAGCATTCATAGGGAAGTTAAAATTTACTAATAACTTTAAATAAAGAGAACCCATAAAAGAGGGCTGAATAGATTCACATTGTTAGGGAAGCTTTGTGAAAACAAATGAAGTAATTGGTACAATTGTTAAATGGAATATGAACTCTAGATTAGATACTAGTACTGTATCCATGTTGAATTTCCAGAATTAGATCATCATTCTGTGGCTATGTAAGAGAATGCCTTTGTTCAGAGCATAAGAGAATACACACTGAAGTATTTAGGAATAAAGGGTCAAAAGAGGGAAAGTAAGAATTATAAAGCAAACGTGACAAAATATTAATAGGAGAAACTGACTGAAGGATAAACGAATTCTTTGCACTATTCCTAAGGCTCTTCTATTAGCTTGAAATTTCAAAATAAAACATTTACAAACACCAAATGAAGCAATTTTACACTGACCTACTTAAACACTACACTTGTTGACCTTCAGTTTTCTCAAGGGGTTGATTTAACACCGAGAGATCTCTTTCAAAACATTTATCCTATAGCCAAGTCTTTCCAAATTGCAAGGTCACCTTCAGAGGAAAGGAAATTATTGCAACAATCCTTGTCTATCTCATGCTCCGAAATGACCCCTTAAATAACTGATTGTTTTTTAGATTCCACATATAAGTGAAATAATATGGTATTTGTCTTTCTTAAACAAAAAAACCCCTCATAGATACAGAGAACAGATTGGCGGTTGCCAGACGGGAGGGGAGTTAGGGGGGTGGGCGAAATTGGTGGAGGGGATCAAGAGGCACAAACTTCCAGTTATAAAATAAATAAGTCACAGGATGTAATAAACAGCATGGTGAAGGAATGGTAAATAGAATTATTGCAGTTATCATTTTGCAGTGTATACAAATATTGAATCATTATGTTGTACATCTGAAACTAATATAATGTTATATGTCAATTATACCTCAATAGAAAAAATAAGGTCTTTGGACACGCAGAAAAAACCTGATATGTTTTCCAACCACAGATCGCCATTTACAATTTGACTATTCGTTTGTTAATATCAAGTTGCTCATTTGATATTTTATATTTCTGGATCAGCATACCACTTATGTTTGAGCAGAATTTTAGTATTCAGCAGTGCAGCTTTAACAAATGGAGTAAATGCTTATAAAACAAAATTTCCAGGTGAGGTTACAAAATCATAATTAATCACAACAAAACTATTTTCAAATTTGTTTCTAAAATAGCCCCTGAAGTCAAAAAGCCATGAAAGGACTGTATAAGGAATGAAAAGTAAGGAGAAATTGAAAAATTAATTTATTATATGAAGAAACATAAACAATATTTATTAGAGTGAATGGCTGCAGAGAAGCAGCCTGCAAAAGCTCACATCCACAATGTACTGGCTGAGGAGTACTGACACATACAGTCATAACCATAGCACTAATGTTCTAAGGAGGTTTCCAAGAAAATGCTGTATTTGACAATCAATTTTAAAGTTTATTTTTCCCATTTACAAGGCTGAAAAAATCATACCCACATTCAATTAAAGTCTAGCGGGATCAGGCATTCCAATTGTAAAGCAAAATTAACAAAAGAGGCTGCTACATCCTTTATGAAAGATGACATACAAAAATGATAAGCTCATTTGTTATCAAAAGCAATTTCTCAGATTTCAGTGGGTCTTTTTCCTCCAAGTACCATATGTTTGGGTGCTAATTTTTATAAGCAACTGATGGTAAGAGAAAGGGCAACTGTTGAGTTCTCTCCAAGAGTAAAGGCCATTTACACTTGCCCTTCCGTAAGGCCAAAGGCCAACATATTCACTTAACTTAAGACACTCATGTGAATGACGCTACTTGTTTCTTCTCTAACGGTAAAAAACAACAACAACAATAACCTGTTATGGATTTGAATAACTATAAAAACAACTCCTTTAAACATGCATGGCACTTCAAAAATATTTTCAAAGCATTTTCACACCTATTATTTAATTTGTTCTTCTGACAACCTTGTGAGGTAGCCCGGGCAAGTATATCATGCAAATTTTGTGGGTGAGGAAACTGAGGCATAGAACAATTAACTAACTTGCAGGGTTGGACAGGGAGATGCCAACCTCTACACTGCACTGTCTCCAGTAATGAAGAAACTCTAAACATGTTTGATGATCTTATTTCAATATATTTCGAGGAAATACTTCACCTCCATCCAGCCAAATGATAATGAATCAGTTGGAATATCTGTTGTGACAAGTTATGGCATGTAATTAATTAGACAAAGCACGGAGAGTTTTAAAAATTGGAATTATTACTGAAAAAGACATTTTAACTCTCAAGATAGGAGGAAATTTGCTGATCTGTTTGTCTTTAGGGCAACCTAGTTCTGCAGTCTGAGCTATAATTTTGCCATTTCAGAGGTATAATACAAATAATTTAAAAACAAGATTTCTCAGTTTACTATGACTTAAATTGTGGCCATGAAGGAAAAAAGCAGTGGTTTCTCTTCCCCAAAGTGACTAGACATATATGGCCCCAAAGCAGGGGTATCTGCATATCAAGAGTTAAAGATGACAAAATGTCCAATGTAGTTACCAAACCTCTTTAGCCTTTTAAATGTGGCTTATAATTGGGCTTTAGGAGTGTGACAGACCATCACTGTCAGTTTGGTTTGGGGTCACTCAATATGCTTACTTATATTCTACCTTAAAATGATTTTAAATGTATTTGAAGGCCCAGATTTTGTAGTGGTTCTTGAGACAGGCTTCCAAACCAAGGCTGGGGAAGTACCAGTCTCTCCATCCCTGGCTAAATCTGACCACAACTCTTACTCAAACTCACCATTTTAACCTGTCCCCTGACAAACTAGCTGTTAGAAACTCGATGGGTCAGAAAGTTCAGCCATTATGGGTCCTAAGGCTGTCAACCCTGATCGACCTGCAATGTCCAGCCTCGTCAGTGACAGGTCACCTGCTCCCAGGTGTTTCATTATCAAGGTTTTTATGGTAGAAATAATGGTACTAGATCCAGGCATTTTTCCAAGACAACTGAGGATATTCTACAAATCCTTTTATGAAAGAAATACGGTTCCAGATCAAAGGAGAAATTATACTGAAGATAGGAGAGTGTAGGAGGATAAAATTGAAGTTCTTATTCAAATTAACTCATAATCCAAATCAAAATGCATTCAGTTAAAGAT
This sequence comes from Mesoplodon bidens, assembly GCF_964165515.1. Taxonomy (NCBI): domain Eukaryota; kingdom Metazoa; phylum Chordata; class Mammalia; order Artiodactyla; family Ziphiidae; genus Mesoplodon; species Mesoplodon bidens. The sequence continues at coordinate 106,833,931 of NC_138163.1, forward strand.
AAAAACCTTCTGGTCATGTCAGCTGTTTGCAAAACTTAAAAGTTTCTGAAGTCAACATCTAACTGAAGGTGGGGAACCCTTTTCCTTCAAATAATGAAAATTTAAATGGCCTATATACATATGCTAGGTGAGAAGTTTCTGTGGAGTTTTCTAGAAGAACTTAGGTTAACCAAGGTAACTCTTGTTTAAAACTTTCCTGACAGGCAAGGAAGAGGTGGAGTAAAGGCTATGAGTTTTATTTTCTTCTTTCCTAAGAAGGCAAATCCTAGCAAATTCTACTAGAAATTTCCCAGAACTGTAAGACAGGACTGAACCTCAATGAGGTTAAGCCTACCTTCTAGCAGATTCATCTTAAACCATCACAAGAAGGTAAGAATTCTGCTTATAAAAGCCTAAATCACTCTGATATTTTAACAACCCTCTTGATCCAGAGTTTCTTCAACATATTGAAGGAACACAACTTTCCTAAAATTCTAGGGCTTCCATAACCAAATTTAGAATTCAATTTTGCATCCATGGATCCTTGAGAATCAAGTCTCCAAATCCAGACTTTTGAGTCAATTAGAGATAGCAGGCCAAGGCTGCTACAGCTGGTTATGTACAAAGAGCCCTAATGAGATGAAAATGGAACATCTGTCTATCCAAATACCAAACTTGAACAGCCCTCTCTGAAAACTCTGACAGGAATGTTGTGGCTGATGGCAAAACCCCAGTAACCATCTGTGGTCATCAGATAACTCTTGGGTGAAAACTACATTCAAGGATAATGAAACATTAGGCTACCTAGACCAGCAGTCCAGAAAACTAGAAAACAAGTAAGCCCCTGCCCTCATTCTACCTGATGGATCTAACCAGCCCAACTCAGATATCATGGGTACTTTGTCAATGAAAAGGCCAGTAACGCCTGGGAGAACATGGTCAACTGTGAATGGTGGTGCCTTAGGCTGCCCCTGCAACACTCAGGGGTTTCCCTGGCTTCTCTCCATGGTTCCCACATGCCCGCCCAAGAGCTCTCCAAAGGGGAGAGACTCACAAAGAGTTGAGAGATAACTTCCTGCTTTGTTAACTGTGCAGGGCCCATCGCTTGTATGAAGAACAGGGATCAACCCAGCAAACAATACATCTGTGCCTCAAGAGACTCAGGTCCCATTAAGCAGAAAAGAGCTCATCGGCATTCAAGATCTGGCTGGGCATAGAACTTATTTTACTGCTAGAAGGGGTTTCCTCTCTGTCTGCGGGTGACCTTAGATCTGTCTTTTCTGCAGACTCAGAGGCTTTCCGCCGCCTGCAGTCACAGCAAGCACACTTTAGCCACTCCTGAAAGCTTTCAGAAACACTAGAGGAAAAGAGCTTTTTGCAAGGGTGGAAGAATTGATAGAACACGATCATGAACAGAACGGCCGTGCAGTACCCGATGAGCAACTGTAGGATCAGCAGGGGTGCGCACACATACATGTAGATGTCAGTCTTGTAAAGATACCACATGAGGAGGAGGAAGGCGTTCTCGATGAATCTCAACATGTAGTACACCAGCAGCTGGTACCAGTTCTGGGACTTGCTGATGAGGTCGGGGTTGTTGATTTTCAGCTGTACTGCTGACCAGCAGAACATGTTGATGCCGGCGTAGAGTAAGGTGAGGAAGCACAGCACGATGGTGGTGCCCACCCGACTGAGGGCCTTCTCGATGTTCTCAGGGAAGGGGGAGCCACTGCACCAGAAGAGGATCCAGGGGTAGAAGAGGAAGCTGAGGAAGTTGATGAGTATGTCTATCACGACCCAGGTCTTCAGGACAGAGGTAAAGAGGACCAGGACAATGACTCGAGTGGCAATCTCAAAGCTCCTCCAGAGGAAGATACAGACATAGGCCAGGGGCTTCACTTTGACATCATATTCATCGTATTTGATCTTGATGGCTAGGATGTTACAGCGCAAGGCTCCATACACGATGGACAATAGGGAGAGGACCATGAAGAGACCTGAGGAGAGAAGAGAAAGAGCGCTCTCAAGTCTCACCTACACCGAGAATCCTACTGTGATGGCCGCTGGCGCTCCCCTACCCATATTCCTTGGACCCCTCTGTTTCGTGTGCACGGGCTGGCTTCCAGCTGTCAGTGTCTGCTCACTGCACTTGAGGGCTTTTCCCAGGGCTGCAGAAGCCTGCTGTGCCCAGGTGCTGGGCAGGCTGAAGTGCCCAGGAATTAATACCCCTGGGAGAGCCCTTCAACACCCCAATCCTAGCCCTGAGAAGAGCTGGAATATAATGAGCCTAGTTCCCCTACCGTTTGGGTAGAATAACTCGGAGGTGTGTGTTCTATACTGTTTACCGGTGTTTCCTCATAGGATTACTTTCTAGTCACCCACGGTGACCGTTGTCTAATAACGTTGTCACCTTTATTGGCTGCCTTCCCTTCCCTGTCTCACTTCCCTTCTCCCATGCTTCTTATACCTTCCTCCAGACAGACATGCACTCAAATAGTTGTCTCAGGGTCTGCTTCAGGGTCAACTGAGACTAAAACACCTTTCAGACCCCATCTGCTCTGTCTAAATATGTGGAGTCCTTTACATGGTTCGTTTTGTTTCCTCAATCAGCTTACAAGCTCCTGAGGAGTCACGAGTGACCATGTCTGATATTTCTTCTGGATACCCTCAACATATACTTTTGCACAACAAAGGAAACCATAAACAAGATGAAAAGACAAACCTCAGAATAGGAGAAAATATTTTCAATGTTTCTCTAAAAGTAGATTCGCAGATATGTGTATCTACTTTTAGTACGTTTCATCACCAGAGTCACGTTTAGTACGTTTTCATCACTTCAGAGAGAAACTCTGTACACTTTAGCTCTCATTCCTCTCCCCCTCTCCCCCACCCAGTCCTAAGCAACCACTAACTACTTTCTGTCTCTATAGATTTCCCTATCCTGGACTTCTGTATGGATGAAATCATATAACGTGTGGTCTTTTGTGACTGGTTTCTTTCACTTAGCATAACATTTTCAACACTCATCTATCTTGTAGCATGCATCAGTCCTTCATTCCATTTCATGGTCAAATAATATTCCATTGTACGGATATACTACATTTTGCTTATCCATTCATCAGCTGATGAAAATTTGGGTTGCTTCCACCTTCTGGCTATTGTGAGTAGTGCTTCTACAAACATTTGTGTATGATTTTTTTTTTTTAATTTGGCTGCATTGGGTCTTCGTTGCTGCACATGGGCTTTCTCTAGCTGTGGCGAGCAAGGGCTACTCTTGGTTGTGGTGCGCGGGCTTCTCATTGCAGGGGCCTCTCTTGTTGCGGAGCACGGGCTCTAGGCACGTGGGCTTCAGTAGTTGTGGCTCGCGGGCTGCAGAGTGCAGGCTCAGTAGCTGTGGTGCACGGGCTTAGTTGCTCCACGGCATGTGGGATCTTCCCGGACCAGGGCTCGAACCCGTGTCTCCTGCATTGGCAGGTGGATTCTTAACCACTGCACCACCAGGGAAGTTCCTATGAATATGTTTTTATTTCTCTTGTGTCTATAGGAGTAGAGCTGCTGGGTCATATGGTAACTTTGTGCTTAATTATTTGAGGAACTGCCAGACTGTATTCCAAAGTGATTGCACCATTTTACATTCCCACCAGCAGTGTATGAAAGTTCCAATTTCTCCACACCCTCACCAATGTCTGTTATTATCATTAACTTCAATTTTTATTATAACTTTTTGATTCTAGTCATCCCAGTGGGTGTGACGTGGTACCCCTTTGTGATTTTGATTTGCATTTTCATGATGACTAATGACGTAGAGCATCCTTTCATGTGCTTATTGGCCATTTGTACATCTTCCTTAGTTGCTTTGGTTCTTAACTATAGAACAAACTCATAATAGATTTCACACTTTCTCATATGTATCCCGAAAACTCTACCAGAATTCAAAGGCCAGATTTGCATAGACTTATTTAAGAACAATATATTAGCTTCACCCTCAGGTGTCAATGAGCATTTAAAATGAAAAAGAGTACAATTCTGTCTTCTCGTGCTTTTTAACTTCCCTTAAAAAGGCATTAAAAAGCAAAAAAGAGGATTTCCATGCTGACAATGGCAGATTAGTTTGTTCTGGTTCAATATTTCTGCCAAGAACAACTGGACAAACACCTGTTTAAAGGCATCAGCGATCTACCAAAGAAAGCAGTCAGTACTTTCGGGCCAAGATCTTAAAGAGAAGAAAAGTCCTAAGAGAAAATCCTGAAGCTGCTCTTCCCCTTGAGACATATGCCCATATGATACTGGGTACAGTATTACAGAACGTGAACACAGCTTTCAGCAGTCTCTCAAATCTGGTGGGTGTGGGAGCAAATATTGATGTTGTGGCCCTATAATGGTCCTGGAGACAGCCAAAGCTTTCTGGTGGGAACCCCGAAGACTAGACACTAGGAGTAAGGTGAGGAGAAATAGATAATCCCTCATAAAGGCTGAAGTCCACATTTCAACCAACTCAAGTTATGACTGGATCAATCCAATCTATATCTAACCCAATTACCTGCCATAAACAAAAGTAAAATCTTCCTGGAGAAAGAGAACTCATCCAGAGACTCAAAGTATCTCTCTTTTTTTTAATATAATCATCTGACATTTAATTAAAAATAACATGGCAGGCCAACAACAAAAACAAAAAAATAATATAAATCCAAGAATTAAAATATACCCATAGGAGGGAAGAACTCGCAGTGAGCTCTGCTGAGACTGTGGGGTTCTTCTAGTGGGATATAAGTTGCTCGTGGTCAACAGAGTACTTTACATAATAAAGACCATTAAAAAGTTGCTGTAAAAAATATATATATACCCATAGGAAATAGAGATATTGTAATTATCTCACATGCACTTAAAAATATTCATAATTACCCAGAGGAAACCATAATTCAAAAAGAGTCATGTACCACAATGTCCATCCATCGCAGCACTATTTACAACAGCCAGGACATGGAAGCAACCTAAGTGTCCATTGACAGATGAATGGATAAAGAAGATGTGGTATATACATACAATGGAATATTACTCAGCCATAAAGAGAAACAAAATTGAGTTATTTGTAGTGAGGTGGATGGACCTAGAGTCCGTCGTACAGAGTGAAGTAAGTCAGAAAGAGAAAAAACAAATACCGTATGCTAATGCATATATATGGAATCTAAAAAAACAGTACTGATGAACCTAGTGGAGGGCAGGAATAAAGATGCAGATGTAGAGAATGGACTTGAGGACACAGGGAGGGGGAAGGGTAAGCTGGGACAAAGTGAGAGAGTGGCATGGACATATATACACTATGAAACATAAAATAGATAGCTAGTGGGAAGTAGCAGCATAGCACAGGGAGATCAGCTCGGTGCTTCGTGACCACCTAGAGGGGTGGTATAGGGAGGGTGGGAGGGAGACACAAGAGGGAGGGGATATAGGGATACATGTATATGTATAGCTGATTCACTTTGTTATACAGCAGAAACTAACACACCATTGTAAAGCAATTATACTCCAATAAAGATGTTAAAAATATTCATAATTAATAGGTTTAAGAAATTATGACAAGATAGAGAATTTATCAGAGACTGGAAACTATTCTAAAAACTCAAATGAAAATTCCAGAACTGAAAAATACAATAAGGGCCATTAAGAAATCAACAGATGGGTTTAATAGAATAGAAATTGCTATAAAGATTATTAGTACTAAGCAGAAGGCAAGTCAGAAGGAAATGGAGAAACAAAAAAGCATGAGAGACTTATGGCAAAGTGAAAATGTTGGAGAGACAGAGAAGAGAAGAAAAAGAATGGGTCAGAAGCAATACTTAAAGAGATAAAGTCTAAGAATTTTCCCAAACTGCTAAAATATCAAACTAAAGCCCAAGTAGGATAAATACGAAGAAAACCTCAACTAAGCATGTTAAAACTGCTGAACATCAAAGTCAAAGTGAAAACCTTAAAAAGCAGTTAGAAACAAACGAACAACCAAAAATCAGATGAATTTCAAAGGAGCAACAATAACAAGAACAGCTGGCATCTCAACAGAAATAATGGAAGCCAGAAGACAAAGGGATGGTAACCTCAAACTGGGAGGAAAGTAACCACTAACCTAGTCTTCCAAACACAAAGATGAAGGTAAAAGAAAGACATTTTATGACAAAACAAAAATGAGGGTATTTTGGGCTTCCCTGGTGGCGCAGTCGTTGAGAGTCCGCCTACCGATGCAGGGGACACGGGTTCATGCCCTGGTCCAGGAAGATCCCACATGCCGCGGAGCGGCTAGGCCCGTGAGCCATGGACGCTGAGCCTGCGCATCCGGAGCCCGTGCTCTGCAACGGGAGAGGCCACAACAGTGAGAGGCCCGCGTACCGCAAAAAAAAAAATGAGGGTATTTTTCACTAGTAGATCTACTCTAAAGAAAATACTAAAAGTAGCATTTCAGACCCAATGAAAATGATCCCACATAGAAGCATGGAGATACAGGAAGGTCTGAACAGGGACCAAAAGGATAAATACAACTAAATTTTTATAATCAGCCCAAAGACTTGCATAGTCACTTGACACACACACACACACCAAAATGGTCACTAAAAACACGAAAAGGAAGTCAAGCTCATTAGCCATCAGGAAATGCAAATTCAAACTAAAATGTGACACTACTACATACCCACTGTAATACTGAAAGTAACAGCAAGTGTTGGCAAGGATGTGGGGCAACTGGAACTCTTATACACTGCTTGTGGGAGTGTAAAGTGGTATAATGACTTTTGCAGTTTCTACTAAAGCTAAACATAGGCATTTCCTGTGACCAGCAATTCTACCCTGAGTATAGATGTAACAGAACTGCATATATATACATATACTAAAAGGCATGTACGAGGATATTTTCAGCAGCATTATTTTTAATCCCAATCTGGAAAAAAACCTAAATATTAATCAAGAGAAGAATGTATCAATTCATTGTGGTATATTCATACAATGGAATATTACATTATACAGCAATGCTAAAGAACAAAGTTCTGCTACAAGTCACAACATGGATAACCCTCACAAATATAATGTTGAATGAAAGAAGCTAGACCTCTGATTCCATTTATATCAACTTTTTAAAAATCAAGAAAAATTAATCTGTGATGTTAGAAGTCAGCTTTCTTTTTTAAATTTAATTTTTATTGGAGAATAGTTGATTTGCAATGTTGGGTTAGTTTCAGGTGTACAGCAAAGTGAATCAGTTATACATGTACATACATCTATTCTTTTCCACATTCTTTTCCCATGTAGGTTATTACAGAGTACTGAGTAGAATTCCCTGTGCTATACAGTAGGTCCTTGTTGATTATCTATCTCATACATAGTAGAGTGTATATGTTAACCCCAACTTCCTAATTTATCCCTCCCCCCACCTTTCCCCTTTGGTAACCATAAATTTATTTTCTAAGTCTGTGAGTCTGTTTCTGTTTTGTAAATAAGCTCATCTGTATAAATTTTAAAGATTCCACGTATAAGTGATATCATATGGTATTTGTCTTTCTCTGTCTGGCTTCCTTCACTTAGTATGACGATCTCTAGGTCCATCCATGTTGCTGCAAATGGTATTATTTCCTTCTTTTTTATGGCTAATATTCCATTGTATACATGTACCATGTATTCTTTATCCATTCATCTGTCGATGGAGATTTAGGTTGTTTCCATGTCTTGGCTACTGTAAACAGTGATGTGATGAACACTTGGGGTGCATGTATCTTTTCAAATTATAGTTTTCTCTGGATGTATGACCAGGATTGGGATCGCTGGATCATATGGCAGCTCTATTTTCAGTTTTGTAAGGAACCTCCATACTGTTCTCCATAGTGACTGTACCAATTTACATTCCCACCAACTGTGTAAGAGGGTTCCCTTTTCTCCAAACCCTCTCCAGCATTTACTGTTTGTAGACTTTTTTTTTTGGCTGCGCCGCATGGCATGTGGGATCTTAGTTCCCCAACCGGGGACTGAACCCACACCCCCTGCAGTGGAAGCACAGAGTCTTAACCACTGGACTTCCAGGGAAGTCTCTGTCTGTAGACTTTTTGATGATGGCCATTCTGACCAGTATGAGGTGATACTTCATTGTAGTTTTAATTTGCATTTCTCTAATAATTAGCAATGTTGAGCATCTTTTCATGTGCTTTTGGGCCATCTGTATGTCTTTTTTGGAGAAATGTCTATTTAGATCTTCTGACCATCTTTTGATTGGGTTGTTTGTTTTTTTGATTTGAACTGCATGAGCTCTGCTTATTTTGGAGGCTAATCCCCTGTCGGTCGCATCATTTGCAAAGATTTTCTCCCATTTTTTGGGTTGCCTTTTTGTTTTGTTTATGGTTTCCTTTGCTGTGCAAAAGCTTTTAAGTTTCATTAGGTCCCATTTGTTTATTTTTGTTTTTATTTTGATTACTCTAGGAAGTGGGTCCAAAAAGATACTGCTGCAATTTATGTCAAAGAGTGTTCTGCCTATGTTTTCCTCTAAGAGTTTTATAGTATCCGGTCTTACATTTAGGTCTTTAATCCATTTTGAGTTTATTTTTGTGTATGGTGTTAGGGAGTGTTCTAATTTCATTCTTTTGCATGTAGCTGTCCAGTTTTCCCAGCAGCACTTATTGAGGAGACTGCCTTTTCTCCATTGTACATTCATGCCTCCTTTGTCGTAGATTAATTGACCATAGGCGTGCGGGTTTATTTCTGGGTAGAAGTCAGCTTTCTGCTTAGTGGTTACCTTTTGGGAAGAAGGGTTGGGAAAGTGACTGAGAAGAGGCAAAGGGAGGCTTCTAGGAGTGCAGGTACTCTTCTGTTTCTTGACCTGCACAGAGGGCTACATCGGTGTGTTTACTTCGTGATAATTCAACAAATTTCACCCACGTGATGAGTAAAATTTTCCATATACGTTGTATACCCCAATAAAAATATTTAACAACATTTAGGGGCTTCCCTGGTGGCGCAGTGGTTAAGAATCCGCCTGCCAATGCAGGGGCACAGGTTCGAGCCCTGGTCCGGAAAGATCCCACATGCCACGGAGCAACTAAGCCCATGCACCACAACTACTGATCCTGCACTCTAGAGCCTGCGAGCCACACTACTGAGCCTGTGCGCCTAGAGCCCGTGCTCTGCAACAAGAGAAGCCACCACAATGAGAAGCCCGCGCACCACAACGAAGAGTAGCCCCCGCTCACCGCAACTACAGAAAGCCCATGCACAGCAACGAAGACCCAACACAGCCAAAAATAAATAAAATAAATAATTAAAAAAAAATTCTAAAAACATTTAGGTGCATTACTACTATACTTACTAGGCAACTCAATAAATTTTTATTAAATTGAATTTTTTTTAAAGGCAAAAGACTACACTTTCATTATTGTAATGAAGTTATTTCAGGAATAGTTTCCTTCCCTACCCTGGCAAAATGCCAAGGAGAAAACAAAACATACTATAAACACCTACTTGAATCACTATAGCAAAACTGGTTCTACAGATGTAACCAGAATGGCATCCTAATACTGTAAAACACACCTTAAACTTCTAGTGACTAAGACCTTACTGTTACCAAAATGTCTCTTGAACATCTGCCAGTTTACCAGATGTTTAGTCAGAAATTGAGGACTTTCCTTTCAATACATAGTTATATCTTGTTTAGTATTCAGAATTGTCAGAACAAATTATTATGGCATGTCATTCACAGTACATGTGATGTGATTATTACTGTTTACAATCCCTAAAGAGCCCGAACGATTTTTGCTATTTTTCTCCCAGACATATTTCAGTTTCTTACCTAAGGAAACTGGATGATAAACTCTCTTCTGGCTCATCTCTCTTATGCTCAAAAAAATTACTGTAGTCTTCTCATGCCAGGGACTACTGTAAGCACGTTACAGGTACTAATCACTTAATCCTAACAACAATTCTATAAAGTAGATACTGTTATTATCCTCATTGTGCAGATGAGAAAACAGAAACACAAAGATGCTAAATAGTTTCCCAGAAATCACTCAGCTAGCAGAGTTGGAATTCATACCTAAGCAGTCTTGCTCTAGAGTCTTGGTCTTAACCAACAGGCAATTCTGGCTAAATAAATATTAAATATAATGAGGCCTATTTCCCTAGCAGTGGTCTTTTTTTTTTTTTAACATCTTTATTGGAGTATAATTGCTTTACAGTGGCGTGTTAGTTTCTGCCTTATAACAAAGTGAATCAGCTATACATATAAATATACATATATCCCCATATCTCTTCCCTCTTGCGTCTCCCTCCCACCCTCCTTATCCCACCCCTCTAGGTGGTCACAAAGCACCGAGCTGATCTCCCTGTGCTATGCGGCTGCTTCCCACTAGCTATCTATTTTACGTTTCGTAGTGTATACACATGTCCATGCCACTCTCTCGCTTTGTCACAGCTTACCCTTCCCCTGCCCCGTGTCCTCAAGTCCATTCTCTACGTCTGCGTCTTTATTCCTGTCCCCTAGCAGGGGTCTTAGCTCTACTTTTTGCCTCTTTTATCAATGGGAGGCAAGGAGCAGGAGTCTGCTACCCTTGAAACTGTCCAGGGCCTCAAGAAGTCTGGAGAATCTCCCCCTACCCCCTGCCTAGAGTATTTTGGGAAGTTGCCCAATTCTTCTTTACTCCAACTGAGCCCAAATTTCGTATCTATTTTCTATTATATGAGCAGCCTATATATAAAAACTTCTTGAAATCATGCTGTCTAGGTACCTAGGAGTTGGTAAGCCTCATTGCACTAAGCTGGTTTCTGGGAATCACCTCCCAAGGCACAACCAATGATCAGAAAGAAGAGGGGCAGGTTCCCCTATCTGCCTTCCCAATGTTCTTATCATCCTGCCTCAGGCAGAGAGAAGAGGCATCAGTGAATTGAGCTAGAAAAAGGAACACCCTTGTCCTCCATAGCCAAACAAAGGAAGTTAGTACCTGACCCATGTGCAGGACCCTCTATCAGGTTTTCTAACAGCAAAATAGTTAGCAGGACCACTCAGAACCCCAAGACAACAGTTCTGCATTCTGCTGCGGATTCTTACCTCTGGCAAGGCAGAGCAAACCTTCTCAAAACACAGTTACTCATGTACAGTGAACTCTGTAGATAATCAGGCACAGCCACTTGAGCCTCCACAACTGAAATAATCTCTTGCATTTTCTGCCTTCGCCAACACTTGAACCATAGACACTCACAAACATTTGCACACACATTCTTACCTCCACTAATCTTTTCTCGTATAATTTTTCCCCAAATCTATCTTCCCTTCCCTCTTTTCAAATGCTTTATTCTATTCTTCTTATTTAAGTCTTGTTTTATATGCGTTCATAGCTATAAACAACATGAAAACTTTAAAAAATATGTAGGAAATAAATAATTTTAAAAATGGATAAATAAATGGCTTGTAACTTGCAAAGAAGACCTCAGTTCTGCTGTGTATGACTACCTGTTCAACACGCCCAATTCTAAGCTGCACCACCAGGACCTACTTACTTTACAGAGACATGAGTGAGGAATCAGAAGGTCCTATGCTGGATTCTTCAAACATACGCTCTAGAAGTAAATGTGAGAAGCTACATAAGCAGCACTGCTAGGCTCCAGTGAACCCAAGCACAGCCTTGACAATGCACTTACATGCAGGGTGGGGAGGAGTGTGTGTCTCCCCACTGAATAGCATTAAGTAACTTCCACTGGCTTGTGGCCACAGATTCCAGAAAAGAAAATCAGAACCTATAACCAGGCAAAAGCCAAGCCTGAATGAAAAGTGTTGGTGGTATACAGAAGCATTTTTCCCCAGTGCATTTGGGGGTGAGTTCAGTTTCGGAGCAATGGATATGAACTCACCCACAAGTCTTGCACGCTTCATATTGTCTTACACACTGACATCCATCATTACACAATCATATGGACCATTGTTTAGACTGCTGTAGCAGTTATGTATACTATACTGAGTATAGCTGAAAATGCTCTTTGGTGTAGAAGAAATTAAATAAACAGTTAATATTCAACAATATATATATATGTATCTCACATCTTCTTGGATTTGCAATAGTCAAGTAAATTCATCTGGGTATAGGTAGATGAGAGCAGTGTGGGATCCAAATCACAGACATCTAACAAGGAGTAGAAGCCTAAGAAACTTTCATACTGGAGCAGTCAATACAATACACCTAAATCAACCTTAGGGTAAGAAGAAAACAAACTACAGTACATTTTTTTACTGCTTTATTGAGGTATAATTTACATACAAATAACTGTACATATTTAATGTGTACAGTTTGATGATTTTGGACACATGCAAGTAAAATTTTTAGAAACTGAAATTTATTTTGTTTTATTTATTTATTTTTTAAACATCTTTATTGGAGTATAATTGCTTTAATACGGTGTGTTAGTTTCTGCTTTATAACAAAGTGAATCAGCTCTACATATACATATGTTCCCATCTCTCTTCCCTCTTGCATCTCACTCCCTTCCACCCTCCCTATCCCACCTCTCTAGGTGGTCACAAAGCACCGAGCTGATCTCCCTGTGCTATGCGGCTGCTTCCCACTATCTATCTATTTTATGTTTGGTAGTGTATATATGTCCATGCCACTCTCTCACTTTGTCACAGCTTACCCTTCCCCCTCCTCATATCTTCAAGTCCATTCTCTAGTAGGTCTGTGTCTTTATTCCTGTCTTGCCCCTAGGTTCTTCATGACCTTTTTTTTTTCCTCTTAGATTCCATATATATGTGTTAGCATAGGGTATTTGTTTTTCTATTTCTGACTTACTTCACTCTGTATGACAGACTCTAGGTCCATCCACCTCACTACAAATAACTCAATTTCGTTTCTTTTTATGGCTGAGTAATATTCCATTGTATATATGTGCCACATCTAGAAACTGAAATTTAAAATAACCACAAACTTCAATTTGCCCATATTTAACCAAATTTCCAATTAACCAATGCTCTACTTTTAGGTAAAAGAGAAATATTCATATCCCTAACAGAATACAAGCTCAATAAAAACAGAAATTTTGTTTTATTCACTGATGCTTGGCATCAAGTACAGTGCCTGGCACACAGTGGGTCTTCAATAGATATTTGTCAAATAAGTTAATTGATAACAAGGAGTTATTATTAAATTTTTAAAAACACTGTATTCAAGCCAGTGTTACATAGCTTCCTCATTTACCAAACCATATGCTACAAACATGTTCCAAATGGTGCACCTCAATCATTGAAGAATGTTTCTAATATTTATGGGCTCGTCTCCAAAGAAAGGTATAAAGATAACAAATATAAAGCTGAAAAACACACAAGCAAAATATATTTCTGCATGGCCTATGTTTACCAGAAAATCAAATGCCCAGAAATCTCCATTCCCTTTGGATTGTTTAACTGAGTTTCATGGCGCATTTGACACATTTGTTCTGCCAGTCACTCTTACTTTGAAAGAGAAGAAATTGGATAACCAACTCTCTGCTCAATGTATTATCATCCTTTTTACTAAGCATTCACTAAAATAATTCAAATGTACTTCTAAAAGGCTTAAAAATGAATAAGAAAACTTTGAAATCAAAGACTAATAAGCAAGTTTTCTAGATTCTTTCTAGGTGTTCATCACTTTACACACACACACACACACACACACACACACACACACACACACACTTCCTTTAATTAACCTTGACATTTGGATCCTGGTCCACATACAAAAGAACAACTCAGAAAATGTTTACAGAAGCAAATGATAACAACTGCATGTCCTTAAGTAGCCAATTCTCAGAAGGTCTAAAGTCATGAATTTTACTGTCTTACTTTTTCCTAAACATAGTGAACATACGCCATTGTAATAACCTTGTTATAAGATGCTTTGAATTTACATTTAACATTATCTTCCCTAGAGAAAATTCAATTTCATTCTATCCACTGAGCCCAAATTACTTTTTGGTCTCTTGAGGCACAATTAGAAATACCAGAAATAGCTTCCAACCTGAAGCAAGCATTAAAAACTACTTATCTCTGGAAATATAAAGGTTGGCTATCTAAATCTTCTTTCTCAGGCTCTTAAATGCGAAAAAACTGCAGAATCAGCCTTAATAATGAAAGGCCAGCAACACCAATGACTATTACCCATATCATAATACAGCTGTGAGAGCCAGTCTGACCCTTTCTATGTGTTCCCCTTGTCCATGGGCAAATCTCCAGCCCTTAGCCAAACTAAGGGTAAGGCGATCTTTAACTGCAGAGGATGTGGAAGGATTGAGTACATCACATCTGAGAAATGAAAATGTGAATTCGGTTCAACTTTTTAAAAAAGTCTTTAGTATGTTCACATGCCTGACACCAGGCTAGGTACTATTAGCCATGTGTTTAAGGCATTAAAAAAGGTGTTTGTAGCATTGTATGAGGGATGCTATTATTTATGCATGTTTTTCTCAAATTAAAGTTCCCATTTTGGGGTAGTTTTAAAAGTAGACATACAAAAGTTGATTCTTTGAAAAGATCAACAAAACTGATAAACTCCTAGATGGACTAATCAAGAAACAAAAGACACAAAATGAATTATGAATACCACAAATGAGGGAATAGCATTACAGTCCTAGACATTATATAAGGGAATATTACTAAACAACAGTTGCCAATAAATTCAGTAACTTAGGTGAAATGGAGAAATTGGTAGAAAAATAAAACTTACCAAAAGTGACACAAGATGAGGTTAAAAATCTGAACAGCCATCTAGCCATTAAAGAAATTAAATTATTAGCAAAACTTTCCTACAAAGAAAAATTAATTCATCACTGCTTTGCATCAAGACCAGAGAAGGTGCTGAAACACCTAATCCAAGCTCACCTTACCTTTTGTAAGGTTACAAGTTTCATTAAAATCCATTAAAGTTACCAGTGCTATACAAAAAAAGAGAAAAGTAGGTACATACTCCTTGTGGACTTGCTGTCTGGTGCAGGGACCCTCAAAGGGGACCCTCTGTAAGTAAACAATAAATTATAGTAATTAACCTCCATAAGTAATATAGTAAATTAACCTCTAATGAGCATTTCACCAAGGGTTTGCACCACATACCAACATTTTTAGCTCATCATGTTTAATTTTCACAACAATCCTGTGAAACCCGTGTTGACAGGTGCAGTTGTGATAGATGAAGAGGCAAAAGGTCTGTGAGGTGAGACTGGTCACACAGCTATTCGGTGGCAGAACAGGCCATCTGCCCAGACCTTAGTCCAGCACATTTAAACAAAGTAACAGCTGTGTTCCGCTAATAGGCTGCCTAGAATGAGAGTGCCTCCTGAATTTCCCAGCCACTGATGCCCCAGAGCTGCAGAGAAACTGCCAGCAAGAACGTAACATTATACACTTTGGGCTCAGGCCACCCCAATCCCCCATTGCCTGATAGTGTCTTCCCATGTGTCTCCGCCACCTAGATTTCTCAATGAGCTCCCATATTTCTTCATGGAAATTCAATTGAGGGCCTACGTAGGTCAGCAAAAAGGAAGGAGGAGGAAGGAAAAAGAAAGAAAAGGGAAGTGAGAAGAGAGGGAAGGAATAAAACAGCCTTTTATTTTATTTTATTTTTTTTTTGCTGTACGTGGGCCTCTCACTGTTGTGGCCTCTCCCGTTGCGGAGCACAGGCTCCGGACGCGCAGGCTCAACGGCCATGGCTCACGGGCCCAACCGCTCCGCGGCATGTGGGATCTTCCCAGACCGGGGCACGAACCCGTGTCCCCTGACATCGGCAGGCGGACTCTCAACCACTGCGCCACCAGGGAAGCCCAAAACAGCCTTTTAAAAAAAAACATTTCAAAGCACTTTCATATCCATCATCTGCCTTATCTTCCTACCCTCCTGAGGAGGCAGGCAAGACAATCATTCTGCTTTATAAAAGGAGAACCTGAGGGCTTCCCTGGTGGCGCAGTGGTTAAGAATCTGCCTGCCAATGCAGGGGACACGGGTTCGAGCCCTGGTCTGGGAAGACCCCACATGCCGCGGAGCAACTAAGCCCGTGAGCCACAACTACTGAGCCTGCGCGTCTGGGGCCTGTGCTCCACAAGGGGAGAGGCCGCGACAGTGAGAGGCCCACGCACCGCGATGAAAAGTGGCCCCAGCTCGCCGCAACTGGAGAAAGCTGTTGCACAGAAACGAAGACCCAACACAGCCAAAAATAAAATATAAAATAAATAAATTTATTTAAAAAAAAAGGAGAACCTGAGACGTAAGAAGCCATGTAAATCAAAAGGATGGAGAAATAGTGCTAGAGTCAGACAGTAGAACAGGAGTTGGCAAACTAAGTCCTATTTTTGTACAGCCCAAGAGCTAACAGTGTTTTACACACTGTTAAAGGGTTGTAAAAACAAAAACAAAGAAGACTGTGACACAGACCATAGACGGCCTGCAAAATCGAAAATATTTTTTATCAATCCCTTTTAGAAAATTGTTGCCTGCAATAGAATACTTAGCCACAAAAAGAATGAACTAGCACTACATTCATCAGCATGTATAGTTCTTGAAATATTATGTTGAGCAAAAAATGCAAATTACATAATGATATTTGCAGTATAAGCAAGTTTAAGACCTACGAAACCAATATATATTATTCGTAGAGACAGTGCATATGTAGTTAAGTTATAAATCATGCATGAGAATGATAAACTCTGAAATCATGACAAGGAAGGGTCACGGGGTGGCCCAGCTGTACAAGTAATGTTTTGTTTCTTAAAGAAAAAAATAGATAATTCTGAAGCAAACATGTCATGTGAATATTCGATAAAGCAGGCAAGTAGGTATATGGGTGTTTGTTACATTATTCTTTATTCCTGTCTACATGCTTTAATATTGCATTAATGTACAAAGAAAACATATCTGCAGTTAATAAGTGAGTAGATATTATAGATATAGTGTGTGGTTTTCAGCAAGGCCTCCAGAAAAAGCCCAATAAACCAAAAAAAACCCTCTCATGATGTCCTTGTGAATGAGTCAGAGAAAATGCATACGGTAATATGAGTGCAGTGGAGATGGATTTGCAACCGGATGTGCAATCTGCTCTCATATGCTTCACTACGTCCTTTCAGGCTAAAGGGCAATTGTCAAGGCGTCCGCAGGGCTGTGGTTTTGGGGCTGTCCTAGTCTCACTTTCTTGTTAACTACTGCATGAAGACATAAACTTATAGTTGGGATAAAACTAGGAAGACAAGAGAATCATGATTCAAAATTATCTGAACAGGCTGATATCCTGGGCCTGAATCCAAGAAAAGGAAATATAACAAGAAAAAATATCAAGCCCTACCTTTATATACGTAAAACTATACTGAGCAGGTACAGGATGGGTAAATCTTGATTTAGCTGCTCTCAGTATGAAAAAAGAACTGGGAGAATTTATAGGACCATCTATCAATATAAACCAACTGTGTGATTCAGTTCTTCCAAAAGCTACATTTGGGCACATAAATAAAATCACAGAGTTCAGATTAAAGAAAAAATAAAATAAAATAAAACATAGTCCCACTGCTATAAGCTCATCAGAATAAGTCTGCAATGTCACATGCAATTATGAATGCCACGTGTTAAGAAAAAAGTGACAAGTCAGATTGTATCTCAAGTACAGCGACCTTGATGGCTACCAAGCATGCCATTAGAAAAATGACTGGAGGGTCTGGAGATCGGAAAAGAAAAAGGAGACAGGACAGTTGTGAATATGTGCATATTTGGAGATCTGCCATGTGGTAAGGGGAAGTAGTTGTGCTAGTGGTGCTTTAGCAGGGAAAAATCAGGTCTAACCATCAGGCTGAAGACTAAAGGAGGCTAATTACCATGTAAGTGAAAATGCTCTACTTAGTAGTGTCACCTTGGTGGGGTCCTATCACGAAAGGGATTTAATTTTCTCTCCCAATCTCCTCTCAACTGTGCTTTGTGGAAATAGAATGTGGAAGAAATGACAGTGTCCCAGTTCTGAGCCTAGACCACGAGAGGCTTTGCACGCTTTGACTCTCTCAGCACCCTGCCACCACCAGGCCAGCCTGTGCAGGAAGTAAGCACTTGGAAGAGAGCCATTCCAAGTGCAGCCGTCCCAGACCAGTTATTCCCAACTGACCCACAGGCTGAGTGTGAACTCATGGGTAAGCTCAGTCAAGATCAGCCTAGCCAGGCCCAGACCAGAACTGCCCAGTTGACCTGTAGACTACTGAGCAACAATAAATGCTTATTGTTTAAACCACTAAGTCTTGGGTAGTTTGTTACTCACAATAGCTAGCTGATACAGTGGAGACTTCTTGTCCCCTTTCCAGGCACATGGCATCATAGTCTCTCCTCACCCAGGCTAGTCACTCAAGTCTCCCTCCTTCAGAAACCTACAAATGAGAAGCAGGCCTCAGTCTCTATGATCATGAATGCTCCTAAACTCCAGGGTACCCAAAACAAGCTATCTCTGAGGGAACCAGCAGTAGGCTGGACCTGAGGGCTCCCAGCTTAGAAGGCGGGGAGTCAAGTGGTTGGCTACTCATGTGCTGAGCATCCTCCATCTTGGAATCTCACTTTAGGTAGCTTCTAGGAGGGCAGGGAGTGGCGTCTACCATAAATAGCATATTACAGAAACCCCTATTCTCCCACCCCTTCCCCCAGGTATTTCCTTATAGAATCTGAGAGTGGGGATGCAGGGGGCTGACCCTGGTAGGGCTGGTTTGTCACTCTTGGAAAATCCTGAAAAAAGGAATCTGGCCAAATCTTAGTGGCATTTTTTTCTGAATGTGGTGTATCCAGCACCTGGGACTGATATCATTTTTTGGTGGAAAAGTCTCATTTAACTTACTATACAAGGTAGAACATTCTAACAAGAGTGTTTTGTCAATGGAACAGTGCATTTTGAGTACTGAGAGCTCTACTATTGAACATAATCAAGAAGAGAGAGGCTGGTGGACCAACTTTGAGGGACACTAAGGAGGGGATTTCTACAGAGAGTGCAAGGTCAGACATGATGACCTCTTAGATCCCTTCTACCTCTTAACATTCTACAACCAGTAGGTGGAAACAACCCAGGTGTCCATCAACAGATGTGGTATATACCATACATACATATATGGCCATAAAAAGAAATGAAATTCTGATGCATTCTACAACATGAACCTTGAAAACATTCTGCTAAATGAGATAAGCCAGACACAAAGGGACAAATGTTATATGAGTCCATTTACATGAGGTACCTAGAATAGTCAAACTCATAGAGACAGAAAGTAGAGTAGAGGTTGCCAGGTGGTGTGGGGAATTATTGTTTAATTAGAGTACAGAGTTTCTGTTTGGGGTGATGAAAAGGTTCTAGAAATAGATAGTGGTGATGACTGTACAACATTTTGAGTGTACTTTGTGCCATTGAGTTGTACACTTTAAAATGGTAAAGTCCTTGGGCTTCCCTGGTGGCGCAGTGGTTAAGAATCCGCCTGCCAGATCGGTGCTTTGTGACCGCCTGGAGGGGTGGGATAGGGAGGGTGGGAGGGAGGGAGACACAAGAGGGAAGGGATATGGGAACAGATGTATATGTATAACTGATTCACTTTGTTATAAAGCAGAAACTAATAAAAAAAAAAAGAAAAGGCTGTTGAGCACAGGCTTCTGATGTCATCACAAAATCCCCTTTGAGACCATGTCAGTGGGCAGAGTCAGAATTTCAAGAACACCTTAATTGAGAAGGAAATGGATTCATCACACAGCTCTCACACTGTCCAATGGAACAAGGCCTAGGTATACAAAGTCTGAAGACCTGTACTATAAAATCAGTCTTTTGATCCTAATCTGTCTGGCCTCCAAATAAAACACAAGTGGAAGTTCTTGAGAGTGAATGTTGAGAATGTTTTCCTAGAAACCCAAGACACCTTGACACCTCTATATTGAAGAGTTTGGCTTCTTTTCCCTAGGGGAGACCATTAAACCCTTTCTATGTCGAGACCACCCATTTCTCAGGATACAGTAGAGGAGGCAGCAGGGCTGGGCTCTCGTCCCTACTGTGGGCCCACTTGCCACATGACCTTGGGAGAGCTGATCGGCATCTCTGGGCCAAAGTGGCCTCAGCTGTAAAATGGAGACCCTAAAAAACAATCCCTGTCCTCTGTGCCCCACTTTCAGTAGAGAACTTTCCTTGGGAAAAGATCACAGACTGGTAACTGTACACCTCGAGCAGATCTTTGAGATAATTTAGTCCAACCTCCTCATCTTATAGCCATGGAAGCTGACGTGCCCCAAGTAAACTACACTTACGGAAGGCCAGAACCCAGTTTCCCCCTTTTTCTTTCACTGTTTTGCACTTTTGTGCCATGAAGGCTCTCTCTTCCACAGTTCAGTTGGTGAATTCTTCTCATCCTACATCTCAGAACCCAAGTATCTCACAGCTGCAGTGTCTAACCTCTCTCCCTGCTGCAAATTGGTTTCCTTTAGTAGATTTTGCTTTAACAGAAGTTTAGACAGATTTTCCCCACAGTGATTCTACAACCCTAAATATCAGAGAAACCAATCTTCCGTGTTCACGAAGAGCTGCAGAGAAATACTAAATGATACAAAATGAAGTTCCTTAGATTTAAAACCATACCCCTAAAAGAATAAAATAAAATAAATTCATTATCTCAATATGTTTGAACTGTGGATTGCGGACTGGTACTGGTCAAGGAACTGTTGGTTACTGGCCAGCTCCAAAAATGGAAATTGAGAGTCAGCATTTAGGAACACAGCAATCTGGCTTCACCCCAATATTTAAGTGAGTGGGCTCATCCAGTGAATAGGGTCTACACCAGTCCTGGAGGTGTGGTACTCCAGTGATGAGTCAAATGTGAGCTGTGTATCAGTCATGCATAATAGGACCTCCTATCAGTTCATTAGGAATTAGAACAAGAAGAACAGATAATACTGGCCCTACACTAAAGGCAGTTTGAGAAGCCCTGCACTATAATACATCATCAAATGAGAAAATGGATCCTTCTGAATACTGTAAACTGAGAATTAATCTGTGGTGTGAGTAACAAGTTCAAGTCTCTGTAGTGGCCAGACAGTTAACTAGAAGTGAGTGAAGTGGGTGAGACATGAAATCCAAGAGACAAGTGGCAGACCAGAGGCCTGACCTTAATGGGATAGCATCTCGTATCTCCAGTTCACTGCAACCACATGGACACCCAGACATTTTGATTTCACGAGAGAAGCCAGAAATCCAGATATTCAGGGAAAAAGTCTGTGATTTTAAATGTCAGCAGCTTATGAATTTTCTTTTAAGACGTCTGTGTAGTATAGGACTAACAAATGCCATCCAGATTACGTCTGTAAGCTGCCACTTTGCAATTTATGCTTTAGGAAAGAATGTATTAGAGGTTACTAGAGGGTCCCTCATTTTAAAATTCTAATTTGGGGCCCAAAAGTCCTGTTCTAAAGAGTCATAGCCACATGACTGCAGGACCTGTCAGACTCGGGGACTAGGGGAGCCTGGGCCTTCAAAACACCTCTCTTCTCAGAGGTTGTCTTCAGTGGGAGGCCAGCCAAGGTCCCAGGCCTCGTGTTCATGCCAACAGCAAACCGACGTTACTCTCCAAGATCTTTCCAGGCTCGACTCGTGGGCTCACTTTGTCCCACACGTGATGTTTTCCCGTGTGTTGACCTGTGTCTGGTGTCTGACCCTGGCCGGCCCTGACACTGCTTTTGATCACAGACCTCCTTTGGCAGCCACACCCTCCCCAGCCTCTGTCCCTACTCACTCCAGTTTTAGTTTTCCCACTCCCAACAGGGCACTGGTCGTCACTGGTGTTCTCTCTGTAGGGCTCACGTTAGAATAAATCCTTCTTCATCATCCGCCTTCCCACCTCTTCAAAATGTACAAAAAGCCTAAACTTGGGTGCCTCATGCCTTCCCAGGGGCAGTGGTTCTCACCCTCTGCCTGCCTTCCTCCCCTGCGTGGACGATTCCCGGTCCCGTGTAGGAGGGGATTTGGCAGGGGGCGCAGTTAGACTGATGACGTGCTGGCCGGGGGGGCCCCATCTCTCCTGTTAAAGCCACAGGCACAGCTGAAGCACGATTCTTAAAGGGATGGTGGTATAGCTCTGCCTGATTCTCCCATGTGCAGGTGACTCTGCAGAAGGTTTGCCAACACGAGGTCAGTAAAGCTCAACCTCCAAACTCGGACATCAAACAGAGAGTGTAAAAGAGCTCAGGAAGCCTGGCTCCCTGCAGGTGTCCCAGGGACCACTAGTGCTGACTACGGCATGGACTGTAAGGGGATCCCCGAGCACACAGACCTGCTAATCCGATGTGGTTTACCCACCTACTATGACTTCTCTGGCCCTTAATGAATTCCTCTGGTGTGACTTCCGGTCAGGCATCCAGGAGACTATGCTTTGTGCTAAAACAAGCCACGGCCACAAGCCAAAATAAACAACTTTTCCTAATCAGACGCTATTTAACCAACATGGCAGGATTTGAGTATCATGATTGATTCCCTGGCACCACCCACCCTGGAGGCATCTCCCTGTTGGCTGAAGGTCACTGGAAGATGAGGAACCATGCCCTGGCCACCAAGAGGCCCCACTTCAGGGACGGGGTGGCACTGTTGGTGCCATGATGTGACCAGCTGAAGGTGACTCTCCACTTGCAGTCGCTGGAGAGAGGCCTGCTGGCCACTCACATGAGCAGAAGAGCAAGAGGGGGGCTTGGCTGAGGCCAGGAGGCCTTCTCGGCTCTTCTAACGAATCACAAATTTATGCGGTGGACATCCTGGCAATGAGGCTTCTGTAAATATTTGCCTGAATGAGCACCAGGTGTCAAGAAAAGTTTCTTGGATTAAACAAGCACCTACTCCACTGAGCTCTAAGCACACCCAACACTGTTACTCTAGATAATGCTGTGAAGTCGGCAAAGGCTCAGTCAGCTCCAAGCTTTATTAGATGGTACAAGGAAGCAGAGACGGTGAGTCACCAGGCAGAGGGGAGCAGACAGGGCGAGGGCTGTCTGGTTCCCGGATGCAGCCCTGGCCTCCCGCCCTGCATGGGAGGCACACTCACTCTCGTCCACCCACGAGCTAAGAGCTTCGAGCTTCGGCAGGCCAGCGTTTTCACAGCCAGAGGCCCAAGCATCCAGCAGTCACGGGAGAACCAGGCCTGGCGGCACCTTGGGGAAACCTGTCTGAGCATCTGGTACACGGGGAGGGAGACACAGGCAGCCATCTGTTAAGGGCGTGCCCTGTGCCAGGCTCTGTGTTAAGCCGCGGTTTACAGGCACACGGTGACTTCGTCTTTGGGAAAATCCCAAGATGGAGGAACGCTGATTATCCCCGTTTTACAGGTGAGGAAGCTGCTGCCCACAGGAAGTAGATGAATGTCCAAGATCATGTAGCCAGAAAGTAGGGAACTGGGATGGTGAACCCAGGTCCACTGATGCCACTGTTCAAGTCGGCTGCGCAGCCTCTGATCAGTCCTTTATGACAGGCCAAGAGGCAGCAGAGGGTAGCCCTTCAGCATATGATGAACAGGAGAAAATGCCAGATGTTGACACTGCTAGGAGAGCAATTAGATTTATTCTTCACTTGAAATGACAACTTCTTTTTTAACCTAACACAGCACGTGGAGTGTTTATAAGAATCGTGTGTACTTTTGAGTCTATCACTTGGGACAGAATTTATATACTTAATACATCTTAAAACATGTATTCAGCCACTGCTAACTCTGTTCCTCTCTCAAATAAATGATCATAGGTTAGGTGTTTCATCTGAGAATGAGATTTATAATTGTGTTTACAATGGGATACTTTCAAAAATAAGTCCAGTAATATTTAGTAATCACAAGAACTGCTTGAATTGCAGATGGTAGGTTTATATAATATTACTATTTAATTTACCAGTGTCCACAAGAGAGGACAGGAGGGTATCTTCCGCAGAGAGTATCACAGCACTAGCTAATAAGCCCCGTCTCAAGTCCTTGTTTTGTAATGAGGCAGGATATAAAGAAATAATATATGTCAGCAACCTGGGAACCATTTTTGACAGCTCTCTCTGCCTCACCTTCCCATTCAATCAATCATCACCTTGTTCCACTTCTACATCATTAATATGGCTCCAATAACCCATTTCTCCTGTTCCAGCCCAAGCCATTATCATTCTCAACTTGACCACTGTAGCAGCCCACTTCCTGGCCTCCTTGTTTCTCCCCTCACCCTCTTCCAATCCATTTTCCAGAGTAATCAGCTTCTAAAACTAAATCTGATCATGATACTGTGTTGTTTAAAAATCATCAATGGCTTCCTATTGCCTCTGGGATAAAGTTTGAAATGCTGGAATGCCCTTTCCTGCTTTTCCTTCATTTGACTCTTCCTCATCTACCAGATTTTGGTTTCAACTTAAGTTCCTCTGGAAAATTTTCCCTCATCTCCCAGACTTGGTTAGATTCCCCCAATAGACCCTTACACAGGACTTTCACTTTGCAGGATTTACCTGAAATAAAATAAGTATATGACTATCAGTTTCATGTTTCTCTATCATGTTCCAAAAGGATATGTGCCAGTCCACCTTATTCACCACTTTATCCTCAGAGCCCAGCACAAGGTCAGGAACACAGAACGTATTCAATACCTATTCACTGACTTCATGAGTGAATTCACATAAATCTAACCCCAAATCCTGCCTCCTCTGGTAGACAATGAGTACAATTTCCAACTTTAGTAAGATGGAGGTAATCAGATCTACCTCACAGGGATGCTGTGAACATGAAACACAATCATGCCAATCACAGTGCCTAGCACAAGGCAAGGATCTGAGAAACAGTCATCATTACTACCAACAAGACCATCTTGAGTGGAAGAGACAAGGGCACTTTGAGATCCAGGCAGGCCAAGTGGCAGGATGCAGGGGCCTTCATAGAACACAGTAACCTTGGTGCACTCACCTGGGCCTCAGACCAACCTATCCTCCAAGGTCCAGAGACTTGATCAAGCCCCTGAGAGCTGACTAGGCTCACTCAAAGACTGAGGCTCGTAGACAGTGTCCATTATTCACTGACTAGGGGAAAAAAACTCTCCAATAGTGTATGATTCCATTTATATGAAATATGTACAATAGGCAAATCCATAGAGACAGAAAGTAGGTTAGTGATAGCCAGGGTCTGGAGAGGGGAAATGAGGAGTGACTGCTAACGAGTATGGGATTTCTTTTCTATGTAATGAAAACATTCTAAAATTAGATAGTGGTGATGGTTACACAACACTGTGAATATCCTAAAATCTACTGAATTGTACTCTTAAAATGGTGAATTTTATGTTCTATGCATTATACTGCAATTAACAAAAACCTCTCCAGTGGACCACATGGCCGGCTCCACCTCCCCTCTAAGCTCTGCCAAGGCCAAATTCATCAGTGTTTGCTCAGTGAGCATAGAATCAGAGAGAAGGGGTTATATAGACTTTGAAAGTTGAATGGGGTCAGGTTCTGATGGACTTCATGTCCCTCTCCTGTCAAGAATGGACATTTCTAGCGGTCTGGACACACGGTGTGGCAGATACTGTTAGCTACCCACTCAATATCCATTCCTCCTCTTATAGTTTACAAAAACATAATTTCCTTGTGGGTGGCAAGGGGCCCAACCCTGGGCAGGTTGTGACTAGTCTAGTCCAGTGTTCCCAAACTTTGCTGAAGATAAAAATTACCTGGAGCATTTATTTAAAAAACAAAAGAGAAAAAATCAAGAGACATATCGTAGGCTCCCATTCCATACCCAGCAAATCACAATTTCCAGGTTATCTTTAGATTTTTAACAGCCCCCCCCCCACCTCCTGTGACTCTAAATCAACATCAGCAAAGTTGAAGGAATGCTGCTGTAAGCCATTGGTGGCAATCATTTCTATGCCCAGCTTTCCTAGCATTTCTTGCACCGAGGTGACCATGTGACCAGTCCTGGTCAATGAGACCTAAATAAAATCTATCAGGGAGGTTTCTAGGAAAGCTTTTACTTACTAATAAAGGAAGAAAGACACTCGCCCTTCTGCCTTCATCCCCTCTTTCTACCTTGAATGCAGCTATGATGGATTCTATGCAGTAGCAACCCAAAAGAAAGGCCAATGGAATTTCAGGAACATCAACTTTACCATTGTGAGCAGCTGATATAATGCCAGCAACGGCCTAACTCCAACTTCATCTTAGATAAGCAAAATAATGGGTTGTTTAACCTTGTAGTCAAGTGTTTATTCCTTGCACCAAATGCATTCCCAATCATATGATAGATATTGCCAATGTTTGCCTCTGTGACACACCCCAGCCTGTCCTCCAATTATAACTGCCTTTCCCCTTCCGGGTGAGGGATCCCTTCCTCAGATATGTTAAGGCAGTGATTAGGGTTAGTCAAAACCTATACAAATGGCAGTCATCTATATTTTTAAGAGGACCATGCCCACTTCCTTTCTCTCTCTATATTTGATTGATCGTTTAATTCTCAGAGGACTTATTCCAAGTTCTTGGGGGGCATGTCACAGATATTCTTTGTGACACTGACATTTTATGAGATATCTCATATTTTATGAGACAGACATTTCATTTTCCTGAAAAGAATTCTGTCTGAAAAACTGTAACTAGGGTTGGCAAACTTTCTGTAGAGAGCCAGACAGTAAATACTTTATGCTTTGTGGACCATACTTTCTCTGTTGCAACTATGCAACGACTCAACTGTGCTAAAAAAACAAACAAACAAAAAAAGCAGACATAGAGAACAGGTAAATGAAAGGGTGTGACTGCATTCCAATAAAATTTTATTTACAAAAACAAGCAGTGCCTGATTACACCCATGGGCTGCTGTTTGCCAACTTCTGAACTAAAAGACAATCTTCATTTTCAATAAGTTGAGAAAAAAATTGAATCTACTTGTAAAAATCAAATAGGTTATCACCACATCTGGTCTCTTGCTGTGTTCCTGCACATAGAAAAATAATGAACTGGGAAAAGGGTATAGTGGCATGCAGAGGACTCACCTTGGTCAATGCTCATTCTAGTTATAAGTCCTTAGAGAACAAGGACGCTGCTACATTTATTGAGCACCTACTGTCTACCTGGGGCTGTGGGAGGCATTTTCACATAAATCTTAATCCACCAAGGTCCAAGATCTCAACCTAAAGTCCTGATATATCTTAAGAATCATAGTCACTCTGAGGTAACCTGGATAAGGGATACAGTTGTAACATGCAAATATCCTGTGACCCAGCCATAAATTAAAGTCATTTTACCATCCAGCCTAGATTATAGGCAGAAAGAGGATAATACTGAGGGAAGTGAGATTAATGAGTGATTTATTTTAAAAGATTCCAGTTTCAGTGTTGTCTTAAATACGTATTTTTTCAGCCTAAGGCTTTTAAGTCACTTTTGTTTATCTACATAGCAAAACTTACCAGAATATCTGGTTTTCATTTACTAATAATATTAATATTTGTGAAGGGTTATTTCTTTTCATGTGAAGGTTTTTCACTTGTGTCCAATGCATGTACAGGTTTTTTCTTTAAAATTTATCTTAACCAAAACCTGCCCTCAATTTGATGATGTGAGAATAGCCCAAAGGTTAGAGAACTGTGTTCATTTTAAAGCTGAGATACCTATTAGAACTTCAAGAAAACAGGAGAGTGCTCTTGATTCCCTCATTCACCACTAAAAAGCTGTTACAACCAACTGTGTCTCAGCTGGTGTACAACTATCACTGAATGACAGAGGCAAAATCCAAAGAGGCCCAGCCTCTGGCGGCTGTATTTTCAGCCTATGGCAAGTTGTATGTTCCAAAATGGTCACAGCAGTGAACTTCTAGAACTCTGCCATTCCCCAACAAAAGTCAGCTTCCTTTCCTCCCTTTCCCTTGAACCTCTACAGGATTCCTGACTGCTTCAACAAAGAAAATGCAGCAGAAGTGATGTTGCCTGACTTCCAAAGCTGGATCACAAAAGGGATACTCTACCACCTGGCCCTCTCTCACTCTTAGGATACTTGCCCTTGAAAGCAGCCACCATGCTGTGAGGAAGCCCAAACTAACCTACATGGAGAGATGAAGTGGGGAAGATCTGAAGCCCTGAGCAACAGCCAGCATCGACCATAAGAAATGCGAGTGAATGAGTCCTCAATGGATTCTAACTCTGCATCTTTGAGCCACCCCGGCTAATACACAGTGGAGCATAGCTGAGCCCTGCCTAAAGTGCAGATTCATAAGCAAAATAAACGTCGTTATTATTTTAATTCACTATGTTTCGAGCTTAGTAACCGGAACACAGACTTAGGATTGAATGCACATATAAACGAATTTCGCCTAAAACAAAATAAACCTTATGTTTTGCTCTCCACTTTGATTCCCAAATGCAAATAGAAATAAAAAATATACATACATCTTCCGATAGTGACGTCCTGCTGCAGGGCGGTTATATACAGCTGCAGGGTCAGCTGAGGGGCTGAGCCCAGGAAAGCCTGGATCACTGATGCCCGGCTGAACGCAGATCGGTGGGTGAATAGCTTGCCCTCTGCCTGGCCCACCTCCTTCTCAATTTCCTCTGAGAGGCCATTTTTTGGCATCTGTCGCTTCTTGGTGATGCTGACATAAGGCTCTTCGATGTGGCTTGACTGACAATAGATGCAGAAGACTTCAAAACACCTGGAAACAAACCAGCAAGTCATGATAATCAGAGGCAGACAGGATTCTGTCTTTTCTCAGTTACCCTGCTTTCACTTAGCCTGATTCTCAAAGCCTTGACTTGGTTACTCTGAACTGTAGTCTCTCCTCTAAAATCATCCTCTCTAAGGACCAGTTCTGAGCATGCAGTCCTCTTGAGGCCCTCCACCAGGCCAACTGGCCTGAGTGTGAACCAAATTCAGAGGTGACACCGAAGGCCACTGAGGCAAGGAAACCAGGTAGAGAATGGAATGGGAAGTGGTTCAGGCTCCAGAGCCACAGAAAAACACTCCATTTCCCTTCCTGACACATATTAGCTGTGCAGCCCTGGACAGGTCATTTAACCCAAGCCCTTTCCCTCAATTACAAAGCAGAGATAAAACCTACTTTGCTGCACTGTTATGGAGATAATACAGTATATGGGTATGTGTGTATGCATGTATATACACACACATATATTTGTGTGTGTGTATATATATATATATATATGCACATATATATTTTTTCACATCCAATAGATGTCCCGAATCACCTCAGTTAAAACAGCAGCTATGGGACTTCCCTGGTGGTGCAGTGGTTAAGAATCCACCTGCCAATGCAGGGGACACGGGTTCAAGCCCTGGTCCGGGAAGATCCCACATGCTGTGGAGCAACTAAGCCCGTGCGCCGCCACAACTACTGAGCCTGCGCTCTAGAGCCCTTGAGCCACAACTGCTGAGCCCGCGCACCTAGAGCCCGAGCTCCACAACAAGAGATGCCACCGCTTGCTGCAACTAGAGAAAAGCCCACGGGCAGCAATGAAAGACCCAACACGGCCAAAAATAAATAAAATAAATAAATTTATATATATTAAAAAAACCAGCAGCTATGGTTGGAAGATCCCCCAGTACAGTTTCCCATCTAGAATTCCCCTGGAAGACCACATTACCATCTCTGCTCTCTTAAGCCTTTAGGGGACATGACTAAAGTCAACCATGCCTGGAAGCCTGCCAGCTCTGTCTTATCTATGGAGTTTCAAGCCTGCCCTAGGGATGGAGCCTTAAGCAGTCACCTTTCTAGACTGATAGAGTACCTGGCTTTTAAAATTGGATTTCCCTCTTTAGGTAATGATATGGATATCGAAGAGAGGTAGAGTACTGATGTATACGATTTATACACACACACTCACAAATGGATTGAGGGATTGACAGAGGAATGGACAGATGTGTGAAATAAAACGTTAACCGTAGAATCTAGGTGACAAGTACTTGGGTGTTCACCGTACAATTCTTTCAAGTTGTCTTCTGCATGTTTGGAAATTTTCATAACAAAATGTTGGGAAAAAATATTTTTTTCCTAGGAATAAGAAAAATGTACATAGCCTTAGGTTTAAAAATTGTTAAAGGACATTTTTCCCCAAACGTGCATTTTTATAACAACTTTATAATGCTGCCAGAAGATTTTATGGCTTCGTTTATTTTATTGAGTATTGTTAACTTTGTACTCTCACCTCGAGGCAACCAGGGCAACAAGAATACATGCATAATTCGAAATAATAAAATCTGATGTAAGAAATGAAATGCAGGAACTTCTTTAGTGAATACAAAGTGGATATATTTTGTGATTATTGTCCTTCTTCATTTGTTCCTGAGAGAAAAAAAGGTACGTAGTAGTATGGGGGGAAAGGGAGGGAGAGCGACAGGCAATTGTCTGCTACATTTTGTCCACTGGGGTCATGGACAGTTTATTACATGAAAACATGTAAAACAGTGTGGAGCAGCTTGTTCAGCTGAAAACAATGAAGTTCAAGGTTTTGAGTTCAAGTCCAGCTGATCCAACTGAATTTGTTCTGAGGAAAAACTCAAATCTATGACTGAGGACTGTTTGAGGCCTAGCAACTTTACACTGTTGGACCATCAACCACAACAAGGACTAGAAGACAGAATAAACTGACCATCTTCTTTATTCTCAAATATGTGATGAATGCAGATGCACTCTGCTAAGCGCTGTGGGGAATGCAAAGATAGCTGGATACCCCGCCTCATTCAGAGGTGCTCACAATCTCAGTAAGAATATGGGACCTATACATAATAAGGACAATAAATAATTAATACAACTAATATTTATATAGCACTTTCAGTTTATATTTCTCATATATTTACTCACTTAGAAAGAAAGCCTACTGCAAAAATTTGAATCATACCATTATTTGTAATAGCAAAATTCTGGAAATACTCTAAAGGTCCTCAAATAAAACACTGATTAAATAGATCCTAATATATGTATTCAATGAAATATTATCCAGTCCTTAAAATTGACAGTATACACATACATATACTGATATATAAAAATGTTTCCTATATTTGGTAAGCAAAAGGAGTAAATTACAATGGAATATATACAGAAAATTCCATTTTTAATAAAAAGAAAATTACATATATATACATACACACAAATCACACACACATACACACCTATACACATAAATAGCGAAGTGCCTGAGCTGGCTCATACTGACTCATGAGACAATTCAATAGTTCGGATTTATTATTTTTTTTGGCTGCATTGTGTCTGTGTTGCTGCACACGGGCTTTCTCTAGTTGCGGCGAGCGGGGGCTACTCTTCGTTGCGGTGCACGGGCTTATCATTGTGGTGGCTTCTCTTGTTCCAGAGCACGGGCTCTAGGCACACAGGCTTTAGTAGTTGCAGCATGCGGGCTCAGTAGTTGTGGTACGCAGGCCCTAGAGCACGTGAGCTCAGTAGTTGTGGCTCGCAGGCTCTAGAGCGCAGGCTCAGTAGTTGTGGCACCTGGGCTTACTTGCTCTGCAGCATGTGGGATCTTCCCGGACCAGGGACTGAACCCACGTCCCCTGCACTGGCAGGCAGATTCTTAACCACTGTGCCACCAGGGAAGCCCAATAGTTAGGAATTTTGTGAGCCAGGTCTTAAACAACTTCGTAACTTAAAATAGGCCATAATGGAAATACTTAAATCATAGAAATCAGCAAATACTGCAAATCAGGGCTTCCACCCCCGCCCTGCCACCCCCCAGACAGTTTACGGTTTACCAGCTTACCACTGTAAAAATATTAGTAAGGATATACAACAAAACATTAAGAATTGTTTTCTTTACTTAGCCAAATTAGAACTTTAAAATTGTTTTAGCTGTGCTTATCTGTTTTCTGCCCTTCTGTCATTTCAACAACAAATATATTTTACTTGAATAATAAAATCAAGCTCAGAATTTTTTTTTTTTTTTTTTTTTTTTTTGCGGTACGCAGGCCTCTCACTGTTGTGGCCTCTCCCGTTGCGGAGCACAGGCTCCGGACGCGCAGGCTCAGCGGCCACGGCTCACGGGCCCAGCCGCTCCGCGGCATGTGGGATCTTCCTGGACTGGGGCACGGACCCGTGTCCCCTGCATAGGCAGGCAGACTCTCAACCACTGTGCCACCAGGGAAGCCCAAGCTCAGAATTTTTAAAGACTAAAACAAACAAACAAGTGAAACACCAGCACATGTTAAGAGCTGAATGAATAAAATGAAGGTTCAGAGGAAAAAGCAATTCTCTGGATGCTGAAGGGGGAATAAAGCAATTCTCTGGATGCTGAGGAGGGGCTGTGTTTAATGGAAAGCATTTGTAGTCTACCAATGGAAATGAAAGAAGGTCCCAGAAGGAGCTAATCACAGAGGTGGCCCTGAAACCCAGGTGTGCCCCCTTGCAATCCACTGTTTTTCCCAACTAATAAAAATCTTAGCACAGAGTTTCACATGTAGTAGGTGTTTAATAACTTTGTGAAAGGCCCTAAGACTTCTGCTATTTGCCACTACTGGTTAAGAAAACTGATAAGAAACACACTCTACTATTCTTCTTGGAATTCTGCAAGACTCATACAATTACTCCAAATGTTTTTTGTTTTGTTTTGTTTTACTTGAGAAGTTGTCTAAATGTAGCCATAAATTAAGTGTTTTCATCAAAATCATTCAAGGTAGTTTTTCAGTATTGTGTAGACCAAGGTTTGGCAAACATTTTCTGTATTTACAAAGAGTAAATATTTTAGGCTTTGCAGGCCCTGGTCTCTGTTGCAACTACTCAACTCTGCCACTAGTGCAAAGGCAGCCACAGACTAGACAGAAATGAATGAGCATGGCTGTGTCCCAATAAAACTTTATTTACAGGGCTTCCCTGGTGGCGCAGTGGTTGAGAGTGCGTCTGCCGATGCAGGGGACACGGGTTCGTGCCCCACTCCGGGAGGATCCCACATGCTGCAGAGCGGCTGGGCCCGTGAGCCATGGCCGCTGAGCCTGCGCGTCCGGAGCCTGTGTTCCGCAACGGGAGAGGCCACAAAAAAAAACTTTATTTACAAAAACAGGCCATAGGGGGATTTCACCTGTGGGGCATAGTTTACTGATTCCTAATGTAGGTAATCAGCAGGTTGATCTATTTTTTTTTCCACTTTATCCCATTTTCAAGCGCCATAGTGGAAGGAGTTTTATTCCTTAGCTGAAACCATGCATGTTGGTGTCAGCACAAATAATCTGTGGTACCATAGACCCTCTAAGGTAGTTAATAAAAACACGTTTTCAAAAGAAATACTGATTATGATTTCCTATACGCCATGTTATCTTCCTATGACACACACGCTCTGAGAAGCTACACAAGAACCAAACTGGTTAAAAAGAAAGAAAAGCCACTTGCATAATCTCACTGAGCCTCAATTCTCAACTGTAAAAAAAAGATAATGACAGATAGCTCACAAGGTTTTACAGTGGATGGAATTAAATACTGTATGTAAAAGCACTTTGCAAGCAACAACAAGAAAACTCTTCATATTTAGGCTATTATTATTTTACAGTCTTTTGAAAGTTTACTAAAGAGAGAAGTACAATGGTGAATCATTTTGCAATATTCTATAAAAAATACTAGACTCACAGATATAGAGAACAAACTAGTGGTTACCAGTGGGG
The DNA here is from genome assembly GCF_964165515.1 of Mesoplodon bidens. Taxonomy (NCBI): domain Eukaryota; kingdom Metazoa; phylum Chordata; class Mammalia; order Artiodactyla; family Ziphiidae; genus Mesoplodon; species Mesoplodon bidens. Next base: position 106,867,515 of record NC_138163.1, read on the forward strand.
AGAGGGAAGGGGGAGGGCCAATATAGGGGTAGGAGATTAAGGGGTACAAACTATTAGGTATAAAATAAGCTATAAGGATATATTGTACAACATAGGCAATATAGCCTATATTTTATAATAAATATAAATGGAGTGTAACCTTTAAAATTGTGAATCACTACATATTGTACACCTGTAACTTATATAATATTGTACATCAACTATACTTGAATAAAAAAATTACTAGAACTTCTTAGCTTTTACTTTATAAAGCCAGATTTTTATGTACCATTTTTCCTCATTATACCAGTGAAGAAGAATGGGGGAAAATTCCTTGAACCTGTAACTCATTGATATTTATTCCTTCTCCCAGTTAATTTAAAAAATTAACCTAACTGTAAAAGAATGATAAACAAATTTTGCTGTTGTTAAGAGGTGCTTTTCCCCACTCTGGTTTTCCAGAATATCTATTATCATTCACAATAAGATTGTCCTTAAAATAGAAAAAAATAAATTCAAGACATTATTCAATGTTCGTATTGTTCCAACCTAGGCTTAATGAGGAAACAACCCTTCAAATTGCAACTACAGTTTTAAATATAAGACTGATATAAATGAAATATGTTGCTCTCCCAACGCCTCCCTAAAGAAGGAGCGGGGCCTAGTTTGTAGTCTTTAGCCCATAATCATTACAGTGTAATGTAATGCAGCTGAACTGAGTGAACTCAAAAACATCATCTCACCTAAAAAGAACATGAGTTTGGTGAGTTAGGACCCACCCCAAATTAAACAGAGCTAAATTATCCCAAAACAGTTTTAAAATATTACTAAGTCCAATCGATAAGAAGGGAAGAGAGACTCTCCTTTGTTTGGGGGAAATAATTTTGATCTTTATGTGAAGCTGATGTTTTAGAGTTAGAACAGAATCAAACAGTCAGCGGGAAGAACTTGCAATAAGATATTAAGTCACGCTAATACACAACATCAAGTTGCTTTTCTTTTCATCTGGAAGCTAAGAGGCTTGGAACCACATTTTGCGTATCTCAGCAGGGGTCCAATACCTTCTTGAAAGAAATCAGCTGCATTAGAATGAAAGCGCCCTTGTTAACAGAAGCGGGTTGTTTATTCCTTTGTTTTTTATGTTTTATTTTGCTTTTCCCCCCAAAAGACATTGACCCATTCAGAATTTTCTGGAAATAGGTCTCTTTATGGTGTTGAAACTTTATTTATAGTTGAGAAGTTATCTCTCCAAAGCACCAAACTTTTTTTCTTTAATAAAGTTAAAATATTTTTACTGTAAAAACTGAAACATGTAGAAACGTATAATAAAAGAGTAAATGATGCACTTTTCTATATTTTTCAGGAGAAAATGAAAATCACCCATAACTCCATCATCCAGAAATTACCACTCTTGCGTCTCTGGCCTTTCCACCTCTTCCAATTCTTCTACCACCTACATCTGAAGTTCAGTATTATAAATTTGTTTCTAATCCAGATAGAAATCCTTTGTTTTGCTTTTCTTACAGAGATGAAAGATATCAAAACAACACATTTAAAACTCTCTTCATGGTCCTTAGATAAGCCAAACTCTACTTCATTACCAGAAATTTCTTTTTCTACTTGCTTTGTGTTAATACAGTTTAATTTCCAGAAATGTCACTAACAGTTTTTCTTAACGCCCAGCAAGTGTTAGGGTCTTCATGGCACTTGTGTTCCAACTTAATTGACTGCGTTTAGAAGTTAGGCAGGGCCCCGAAGACATTTCTACAACCCCGTATGTTCCACATCTGAGAGAAAAGAATGATGCGTGGATTTCTACAGTCATGTATGAGAATTACATAAGTTAATATTTATAACACGCGCAGAACACTGCCTGGCACACTCCACGTGTTTGATCAATTTAAAAATATCAGCTGTATACACTTCTACTCTAATGGCCATTTAGAACCCACCTCCTAAGGGCCCGTCACGACACAAACTCATCCTGCCAGATCCCACCTGATCTGAGGGAAAGCATGTCTTTTATGAGGTCGAAGTGTATAAAACTGACCTTTCTGTTCGTTAAATTCAGTTGACTATCAGCAATTTCCTACGCTCGCCTCTAACAGGAAGGCGGTACGCCCCGGCTCGATTCCCACTCTCCCAGGTTCCTGTCGCATTCCTGTGACAGCGACGGTGGAGCTCAGGAGCCGAGCGGGCCGGCCTGGGCCCGGTCCGCGACACCGGCCACCTGTCCCCTCCCCCGGGAAGCCCGACCCCGCCGCCGTGGGTCCCGCACGCACCTAAAGAGTGGCCCGAGCTGTAGCAGGTGCAGCAGCAGCACGAGCGGCCGGTCGCGGCTGAAGTCGCGGTGCACGAAGAGGAGCGTGAGCTGCACAAGGGCACAGGGCAGCAGTGAGAAGAGCAGCGTCAGCGCCTGCCACATGCCGTCCCCGCCCGAGCGGTAGGTGCTGCTCAGGTACAGCGCCGCCGTCGTCTCAGCCACGAACAGGAACACGGACGCCAGCACCGAGCCCGGGAATTTCATCTCCGCGCGTCAGCGGCGCGCACCGGCGACAGACGCGGTGGCGGTAGCGGTGGCGGTGGCGGCGGCTGCCCCGGGGGCTCCCGGCATGCCCGGCCCCGAATGCTCCCGCGCTTTGCGTTGCCCGCCAAGGGCGCGAGACCCGGGCCCTGGAGCTGGGCCTGGGGTCAAGGAAACTGGCGGGGCTGGGGCGGGGCGCGCGGCCGGGTCGGGACACGCCCACACGCACCGTGCGCCGCCCGCGCGCCTCAGGGCCCGCCGCGTCTCTGCGGTGACGATCCGTGGGCAGGCCGCGAACCCGCGCCCAGCTACAGCCCGCGCCCAGCTACAGCCCGCGCCGAGCTCCACAGGAGGCGGCGGGCCCCGCCGGCCCCGCGCGCAGCCGCTGGGTCCTAGAGCCCTTTGGTCGGCGCTCGCGTGGGAACCCGTCACATCCTTTCGAAAACCCGCAGCCCATGGGGCCTGGAATCGGGGTCAGGTTGCCTTTCCAGCCCAGTCTCTATTTTCTGGACCTAAATAACGCCAAATTCCTCAAAGGACCAGCGTTTCCGGTCACTTAAAAATAAGCAGACCACACAGATGCTTTTCAAAGTACAAGTGTATTATCATGCACCCAGGATGTACCTTTTCACTGGGCCAAGTCTGAAGCATTGCTTCCAAGGTGAAAGAGCATCAGTGATAATCCCTAAGAGCCAACGGTTTCTTTCCCAGAAAAACTGCCTTCAAAATATATTCCCCTGTGGGCTTCCCTGGTGGCACAGTGGTTGAGAATCTGCCTGCCTGCCAATGCAGGGGACACGGGTTCGAGCCCTGGTCTGGGAGGATCCCACATGCCGCGGAGCAACTGGGCCCGTGAGCCTGCGTGTCTGGAGCCTGTGCTCTGCAACGAGAGGCAGCGATAGCGAGCGGCCCGCGCACCGTGATGAAGAGTGACCCCCGCTTGCCGCAACTAGAGAAAGCCCTCGCACAGAAACGAAGACCCAACACGGCCAAAAATAAAAATAAATAGGTAAAAATTAAAAAAAAAAAATATATATATATATATATATATTCCTCTGTAACTGATTAAATCAGCCAGGCGAAGACCAGGACCTAATAAGGAATTGGTTTTCTAGCCCATGCCATATCTCCCTCTACTTGCTGCTGTGTGCCAGCCCCAAGACGAACACAGTTCCTTTTCACTTTTTGGAACTGTGACAATCTTCTGGACATCAGGATGGGGTCAGCCCACCCTTGTCACTCAGAGCTTGAGCAGTCACTAAACCTCTCTACAACTCGGGTTCTAACTATTCCATAAGAAACTGGACTTGAATAATTGCAAGATCCCTTTCACTGCTGAAACTAGGTGATTTCATCCATCTTCAGGCATCTCTGGCATTTTTCTATTTAGGAATATGATGGCAACACAAATAAAATGTGAAGATTCAGTAGGAATCAAGACAAAAATTGTAGAGAGAGAGAACATGAAGGGCTGTTTTTCTTCATTCTTTGGTGGCATGGGAAAATCTATTTATAAGAGTTAAGGGGAGGTATTCAGCTCACAGCTAAGTGCCAGGCCCATTCTCTAAAAGGATTACTAATATCTATTTATAGAACCCAGCAGGTCATCATGTCCTGGATCAAGATACACACACTGTCACAAGAACAGAATAGGCAGCAACACTCCACAGAGTATTTGTGTAATATTTTATTTGACACCATCTTAAGTATTAAAGGAAAAATTAATTTGTAGCTTAAAATTATTAGAGCACACTCAATATTTAGCATTAGATTTTATTTTTAAGGCAAAGGATTATCACAGGTTTTATATTATTAAGTAAACTGTACATAAATATGCGGGGGGCAATAAGCCAATAAATAACGTTGCTTGAAACACTACAGAGTCCAGTTTATGGCGTATGATTTTCTACAGTACAAAACAAATACAGAAAACACATTTGGAAAGATCACAGTGTTTAGAACATTGTAACAGCAGTTTTAAAGACAGTGAGGTGCATCTCTAAGCTTCTGACTCAACCCTGCTTCCAAAGAGATTTCACTATACCATGCACTGTGAGCAAGTCCCCCACCTAAGGGGAGGCAACATCAACTGACTGTAGCACTTCCCCTTCCAGGAACAACCAATAACGAAAAATCTGATGAGCATTGGCAAGTTGATCCTTTTCAATCTGCACACCAGCTAACTTGCCCCAGTGACTATGTCTTTATGTATTATCGTTTGCCATTTTGTTCTTGAGAATAATGTATACATTCAAGCTTATGATTGCTAGTTTCCCTGTCAAATACCTAAATGGATTTTGACTAAAGATCAACTGAATGTCACGTATTGCATTATACTTTCTTGCTTGGACTGAAATACCCATTATTTTCTTAAAATATTATATACACAATAATAGCTAGAAAGTGGTTTTTTGGTATAATAATATGTAATATACCAGAATACTTGAGAATTTGGTTTTATTATAAAATACAGTACTACAACATTTTGTGATATGGCAAAATATCTGACAGAATGTTCTGCTCTAAATTTAGATCTAACTGCTACAGATATGTCTTTGAAAGCGCTTCAAAGTACCCCTAAAGAAATATAATAATTAGCAATAGGTCATAGAACCTGTTTTTGGCAAAAAAGACATTTTTGAAGAAGCCTCTCATTTTGTGTGCAAGACTTTCAACGTTTTAGTTATATACAACACATAACTGGTGTGGGATTTAATGCTATTGGAAATTAGAATTTTAAAGTCATGATAACTAATCTGTATTATTTGGTATATTTTAAAATAAATATATGTTTTTAACTGCATTTGTGCTGAGGCAAATGTATTGTAAAGAGTACAATTTTATTAATAATATGAATTTATTGAGCAGTTCTTCAAAATTCAATAGTACTTTAAATAATAGTATATATTCATTCCTAAATACAGTTAGGAATAAGCAGTTATATTCTATGGACAGATTATTCTTTTGCATCCCCCCCCCCAAATAATTAAGGAATTACACTAGTTTACTAGTGAATGTGAAACGTATCATTAGAGAGGTGAGCTTTTTTTTTCTCCAATGATACAACCGTATTTCTGTAAGTATTGTGAATTGTGCAAAAAAATCTTTTTGGTGAAGTAAATTCTATTCACTTGGGAAATGCACATTCCAAAACTAGCACGTGGTGTTTGACTATTCCCCAGTATATGGCTTTGCTAAATGATTTTCCCTAATAATTGGATTCTACAAAATCCATTTTAAAAATTTCTGTTAATTTAGCGCCATTAAATCCATGAGATTAAAATTCAGACTTCTTTTCCAAGTAGAGCTCCCCCAGATGTTCAAAGTTGGGAAGGCTGTTACCTTTCTAGGGAATGGACTGCCCTTCCTAATCAGACAGATTGTAAAGCCAAACTTTTGCACTTAGAATGTTCCACTCCTACTACTGGAAAGTCTATATGAAACTCATGGTATAATTTGCATTTTCAAGAGCAAAGGGATTCTACTGCTACTAGAGTCTTCAGAAGACATCTCTAATATTGAAATACTAAAGTGCTAAAAAACAGAGACAAAACAGATCATTTAAATCAATCTTATTTAAATACATCCACATATAAGCATTACTACAGTCAACTTGGACCAAATTCAGCGATAGAAGTTATTTAACTGGTAATTGCCACTTACGTACAGATCGTAAAACAAAACTTACGGGGGCAGCGTCAGAGGTCCCACTAAAACAAAGGCAAAAAGATAATTTGCTAAAGATTGACAGTTGTCAAGTATAGTGTATATCTTCTTCAAACTGATTGCTGTCACAACTACTTTACACACGTTACAATAACAGTACACATTAAAGCATGTAAATTAACACCACACACAAAATATTTTTTTAAAAAGCATTAGCAGGAACGGTATTACTCTACTTATGAAACTGTATTCCATGTTTACACATATACACATTCAGATGTTTCTCCCCTCATCTTTGTAGAGTGCTCATCATTTCTGAAAGAATGAGAGGAAGGTGTGTATTTGGGTACTTTCTGAAAATCTGTGTCCACGTACAAGACATTACAGCCATCTGCTGGTTTCAATTTAGTAGGTGGTTCTAGATCAAGAAGACATATCTTGGCTCTCGGGTGATTCTGAATACAAAGAATAAGTAGAGATAGGCTCTGAAAAGAGTGGAGGAAGGGAAGACAGTTTTCCTTACGCAGAGACACTTGTGGCAATTTCCAGAATTCTTGTCCCCAAAAGTGTAGTAAAGAATGACCTCAGGTTTTTGTGAGGGCAAGATAATTAACAGGGATAAATACTCAGGGACAGAACCACTGTTCTGGTATCTTTCATGGGCCTGGAGGGGTGAGCGTGGGGGAGGCAAGGGGTGTTAGAACACCTCGGGAGGAAAAAAAATATTATAAGCATACCATAAATGTACCATGCCAGACTAACCATGTTGTTTTAGTGGTAGCTGGGTAACAGTCACACTCAGGAGGTGGAACCTTACAGACACAGAAGCCAACTTCCAACAGGCTCCTTTACCCAAGAGAGTTTTCTCAGAGTCTGTGCTACGTTAGCACACCATGTAAATCTCCAAAAGGGGGTACTAGAATAGAACCTTCCTAGCTTATTTCATCACCGAATCTATTTTTCCACAGGGCAGCTCTTGATCCTAGTGTCCTACACTTGGGGAAACACCGCAGTACTCAAGTAACATGTAGCGTTTGGTTTCCATTTTCTCTTGTAACAACGAAAATACACATACGCTGTAGGAGGACCTTCTCAATACTGTGAAACAGCAGAGGGATGCTAGCCCTGCTGTCCAATGCAACAGCCAACCCATATGTGGCTCTTGAGCACTTGAAGTGTGGCTAGTCCGATTGGAGATGTGTAGTAAGTGTAAAATACACACCAGATTTTGAAGAGTCAGTACCAAAAACTGTCAAATATCTCATTAATAACTTTATATTGATTACATGTTGAAATGATAATATTTTGGATAGACTGAGTTAAATCAACTACATGATTAAATTTCACTTTTTTTCACTTTTAATGTGGCTGCTAGAAAATTTTAAAACTACATATGTGGCTCACATTTGCGGCTCTATTTGTGAAACTCACATCTGTTCTCTTCTACAAGATAGCCACTAACGGCTTTAACCTGGCAGCAGAAGTTTTCATGAAAATGAATGCTTAAGATAGACAACTCGAAGTATAACTAGAGCCCTCATTAATTACGTGGTAATTTTTTAGAGAGCAGTTAACACACAATGAAGAGCCACTCATTAATGTTTACGCTTGCATATATCTGTTCATTCAGATACATCTCCAAGCTAAATATGGGGTTTTATTTCATATGTGATTGTGACTCTAAGTCAGTCTCTCTCCCTCCCTCTCTCTCTCTTTCACACTCACACACACACATACACACACAAACTATTTCCTATAGGGACAAAACGAAACAAAAAAAACCCAAACAGGAAACAAACAGGAAGTCCTTGCAAACTGTTTTCACGGTCTTTGGCAGTCAAGGCTTGTGTATCTTTTTCCCTCTCTCCCTCTCCTTCCTGGATATTGTGTGTGGAGGAGAAAGGCAAGGAAAGAAAGGGTCATCTGCTCTTTTAATCATGCTATTCACCAACCCCCACCCCTGGCAAAGAATAAAAATATGGATGATTTGGTTTTCATTTTAAATTATTTTTTCAAATTCAGTTCAGGGGGGTAATGGATACACAAGCGCAAAAGAGGTGCAGGAAATTCTGCAGATAAGGGACTTTGCCATTTGTGGAGAAGTCCACGTGGAAATGACAAGCTTCAGTACTTTGAGAAAATAAAAGCAAACATATTTTCCACCCCACAGGCGTCATCCATCAGGCCTCAATTCATTATCACTTGCAATTAAAGAAACAAGGAGAGAGAGGGCACCCTCCCTCAGTATGTGATTTATGATAATGCAGGAGGCCCAGATATTTAATGTAGCATGAATTTTGTTTTTTTTTTATTTTCCCCACAGCGGTACAAATAAAATGACCAGGTTTCTTTATGGAGGAGAAGCAGGATAAACGCAGCCGCTGTCCTCCTCTCCTGAACAGCTGCACCCCGGCTAGCCTGTCTTGGACCTGTGATGTGACTGCAGAATGGGTCCAACTCCTGCTGCTGCTGACCTTGAGATCTGCCCTTCCACCCAGAGGGGAGTCCAGCCTTCCTGAGCCTGGAGCTCTTAGCTACCAACTGACATGGATGGAAGAGAAGGAGAAAGCCTGCCCTCCCAGGTGACAGGAGGTCACATGATTAAGCAGACACAGGAAAAAAAAAAATCAGAACCTACTATTTAAGAGGAGAAGGACAAGTTGCTGAATCAGGGGTGGTTTGGGATTAGTGGTCCCAGGAAGCAATAAACCCATGACTAAGATGCCTTTTTTTAACATCTTTATTGGAGTATAATTGCTTTACAATGGCGTGTTAGTTTCTGCTTTATAACAAAGTGAATCAGTTACACGTATACATATGTTCTCATATCTCTTCCCTCTTGCGTCTCCCTCCCTCCCACCCTCCCTATCCCACCCCTCTAGGTGGTCACAAAACACCGAGCTGATCTGTGTTATGCGGCTGCTTCCCACTAGCTATCTATTCTATGTTTGGTAGTGTATATATGTCCATGCCACTCTCTCGCTTTGTCACAGCTTACCCTTCCCCCTCCCCATATCCTCAAGTCCATTCTCGAGTAGGTCTGTGTCTTTATTCCTGTCTTACCCCTAGGATCTTCACATTTTTTCCCCTTAAATTCCATACATATGTGTTAGCATATGGTATTTGTTTTTCTCTTTCTGACTTACTTCACTCTGTATGACAGACTCTAGGTCCATCCACCTCACCACAAATAACTCAATTTCATTTCTTTTTATGGCTAATATTCCATTGTGCCACATCTTCTTTATCCATTCATCTGTTGATGGACACTTAGGTTGCTTCCATGTCCTGGCTATTGTAAATAGAGCTGCAATGAACATTTTGGTACATGACTTTTTGAATTATGGTTTTCTCAGGGTATATGCCCAGTAGTGGGATTGCTGGGTCGTATGGTAGTTCTATTTGTAGTTTTTTAAGGAACCTCCATACTGTTCTCCATAGTGGTTGTATCAATTTACATTCCCACCAACAGTGCAAGAGGGTTCCCTTTTCTCCACACCCTCTCCAGTATTTATTGTTTCTAGATTTTTTGATGATGGCCATTCTGACCGGTGTGAGATGATATCTCATTGTAGTTTTGATTTGCATTTCTCTAATGATTAAGGATGTTGAGCATCCTTTCATGTGTTTGTTGGCAATCTGTATATCTTCTTTGGAGAAATGTCTATTTAGGTCTTCTGCCCATTTTGGAATTGGGTTGTTTGTTCTTTTGATACTGAGCTGCATGAGCTGCTTGTAAATTTTGGAGATTAATCCTTTGTCAGTTGCTTCATTTGCAAATATTTTCTCCCATTCTGAGGGTTGTCTTTTGGCATTGTTTATGGTTTCCTTTGCTGTGCAAAAGCTTTTAAGTTTCATTAGGTCCCATTTGTTTATTTTTGTTTTTATTTCCATTTCTCTAGGAGGTGGGTCAAAAAGGATCTTGCTGTGATTTATGTTATAGAGTGTTTTGCCTATGTTTTCCTCTAAGAGTTTGATAGTGTCCGGCCTTACATTTAGGTCTTTAATCCATTTGGAGTTTATTCTTGTGTATGGTGTTAGGGAGTGTTCTAATTTCATACTTTTACATGTACCTGTCCAGTTTTCCCAGCACCACTTATTGAAGAGGCTGTCTTTTCTCCACTGTATATTCTTCCCTCCTTTATCAAAGATAAGGTGACCATGTGGGCGTGGGTTTATCTCTGGGCTTTCTGTCCGTTTCCATTGATCTATATTTCTGTTTTTGTGCCAGTACCATACTGTCTTGATTACTGTAGCTTTGTAGTATAGAAGATGACTGGTTTTTAGCAGCATTAAACGTGCCTCCACAACTCACGCTGAGATGCTGTGCTGAGGCAAGCTTTCCTCCACCCACCCCCTTGCCTGCCTTATCATTTGCTTTCCTTGCCAAGTTTATACCAAAATCACCTGGCCTTGGCGAATATGAGGCTTCGTCATTTTTCTATCGATTTGGGACACTGTTTCTTTCCAGGTCCCCAAAGGAAGGCCTTATATCCCGTGGAGAGTATATTTCTATTGCTCTATGTCATGCAGTTCTGAGGCCTGAATTAAAGTGCAGACCAAACTCAACCCCAAATTACTTTATTTCCCAGTTCATGTTTTCTCTGCAGACTTAGCCTGCAGCTCCTTTTCTCAAGTTACTGGCACTGTAATCCTTTGTTTCCAGGGAGCAAAATAAATATTTCCATTAAAAGGAGCTCTCCAGTGAACCAGCCTATTCCTTTGTACTCAGCCCCAGTGAATCAGAACTTTCTGAGGCACAAATGCTATAGTCAGGATTGGTTCTAGAATATAAAGGACATACTTTGTTTTTACCCATCAAGTGATCCAGACTCCCAGCTCTGCATCCAGACAGGGAGATTCCATTTGGCTGAAATGCCTACTTGAAGTCATAATTGAGCATGGTTTTGTATGCACGTAATAGGTACTTAAAATATAGCTTCCGGGCTTCCCTGGTGGCGCAGTGGTTGAGAGTCCGCCTGCCGATGCAGGGGACACGGGTTCGTGCCCCAGTCTGGGAAGATCCCACATGCCGCGGAGCAGCTGGGCCTGTGAGCCATGGCTGTTGAGCCTGTGCGTCCGGAGCCTGTGCTCCGCAACGGGAGAGGCCACAACAGTGAGCGGCCCACATACCGCAAAAAAAAAAAAAAAAAAAAAAAAAAAAAAAATATATATATATATATATATATAGCTTCCATTTTAAACATATAAAGGACCTGCCTATTATAAAACTCTCTTATATCCATTTTATCACTGACTACCCTGTGAGGTGGAGAGGGTGATGGTGATGATGATGGTGATTATAGCTACCCATGGAGGTCACCAAGCAAGGATTTGAGATTTCCAAAACAGGGCTCTTTGCATTACTAATGTTTTTTCTTTTAATCATGTGTTCCCTGAACATGGCTATAAATCACAAACTTACATTTGTTGCATTGAAATTATTGAGATTTGCTCTCTACAGAAATTCAAACAATTTGAACACTGTCTTGATTAAAATATTAAGTGTGTCAAAGAAAGTTAAAGATACAAATTGCCATGGAAAAGTTCCAATTTATCACAGGCCAAGAAAATGACTCTGTTTCTCAGAGTTATCAGAAAGTGAATACAATTATCTTAATAGTGTAGTCAATTACCTAAAGAAGCACAGGGGAATATATGCTCTCAAACCTCTGTTCTCAGTTACCAGGTTACAAATGGAATAAAAAAGTAAAATCTGATGACTGAAATGGGATTAGGCAAAATCAAGATACATGGTGGGGGGGGGGTACATGAAAGAGAAGGTACATAATTGTGTTAATGAAACAAAATACACGGAGTTGTAATACTTTCCAAAACTTCCTGTTCTCCAAGTATAAGGCAGTCTCCCCCATTGTTGAGAGATCCTTTCAATCTATCCTCCAATTTCCACTGTTACCTTCAGGTTTATAATTGTTCGTATCACATATAGTAAATAACATTAAAGTTATACTAGTGGTGGTGAAAATACCCTCAAAAGGCAACACACTTCAGCGCTATTCAAAAAAGAATATTACATTGAAGGGAACAGGTTGGTTAATTAAACAAGAAGTGACATGCCACACTTTTCTACAGCAACACTAAAGGGTCTTTTTCCCACTTCTTGGGAAAACAAGATAGAAGAAGACCTACCCAAACTTGTAATTCTACTCTCTCAGGAAAATAAAAACATTCAACATGTTCAAGTGCTAAACAAGCTTACCCTTGTTTCTAATTTACTGAGGTGTCAATTCATAAAGACACAAACATGGCCTTTTCTTGGATTTGACAAAATGGTTGCCTTTTCACAACGATTAGCACAACAACATGATAGTTACCATACTGGACCTTAGAAGGGCAGGTGAGCAGAAATGAGTCCAGTTTTTCTGAAGTTCCTAGAGATGAAACTGGTATGTTGAGCTAGATGATCACTTCTTAGTGCTTAGGTCTTAAGGATGAATGGTGGAAGGATCAGCAAACAGAAACAGAAGCTAACTTCCTAGGGTATTTTGTTCACTGCTGTATCCCCAGGTTCTAGTCTAGACTACCAAATACATACACGTGGGAAGTGAAACCCTGGGTCTGAATCCTCATTCTGCCCCTTCCTAACTGTGAGACTTTGGATCAATTACGTAAATCACCTTGAAGGGTTGCTGGATGATGAAAAACGCATGCGTTCTGTAAAGCCCTGTACATTGAATGTTTATTACCGTCAGCCTATAGGGGTCAGATGAAATGAATTTAAATCCAGATGGTGGAAAGCAGCTACCACTATCATTTCAAAAGGAGACTACTTTGTAGAAGGCATTTTGTCTTAAGGCTTTCTGAGAGGTCCTTGATCTTTCATGAAAGAACTTGTAGAACCCAACTTTGGGAGTCACTTGAAAGCTGCTATTTATGGGGTATTGCCCCAATCTGAGTATGTTCAAAGATGAACAATTGAGGCCAATTTTATACACTTATATCTGAGGATGTGAAAATGAAACAATGAGCTACAAACATACATGCTTTTCAAAACCACTTTGTCCTAGTTTGTTCTGATGAGTGCAAACATAAAGAAAGTCAGAAAATATCCAGACAGTTCTTACCTTTCTTCAGCCCCAGATTCTTCGAGAATCTTGTGAATGCTAGAGATCCTCTTTCCAGAAAAAAGAGCGTGCATACACACACACACACATACACACACACACACACATTTTTAGGCAACAAAATATTCCCCAACTCCTCCCAAAGTTCATCTATGAATCAAGAAGTTAGGAACTACTGAACTGAATAAGCGCTTAGGTATCTATCTATCTATCTAGATACATATCTAGATATATATACATCCTGATGTAAACCTAAGCACTTAATGATACATATTCTACATCTATCACGTATATCCAAATATTTAATGACTATTTAAATAATTGTGAAATATTATACAGTATGCAATTTCCTCCTCACTCTGATATATGTAATTGACACCGACCAAATTCTAGAAAATGGATAAACTCATGTTCTGAGTATTGAACTGACAGATGCTCCCACAATGTTCTGGAAACACTATTTACTTGAAGTAGTTTTACAGCTTCTATGTGTTTATGGCAGGGCTGAATTTAATAGGACAACTTGGCTCACTGGGTATTGTAGACAAATTCTAGTGGAGCCTGTGTCTTGGAGGGTAAGGTGATCAGCCAGGGAGTTCACGCATCTCTTAATCTTACAGTATAAAATTGAGCAGCGTTCTTTTCATAATCCCTGGTCCCTTTCTAGGCCACTGTGTGCCTGTCCCAGGGGACACAGTATTCCATCCAAAGCGGAAATGACCCACCTTCATGGTGGTTACCCTGATCTTTGAGATGAGTGATTTTTTCCACGAGTATATTTTACAGTTCAGCTAATAGCTTCATAGGGATTACATAAGCATTCAAAAAATTACTCACAATAGACAGTACACAGCTTATGCTTCAAATTGAGAAAAACACTTGACAGTATAACACTTGCTACAGTATTTGTTAGCCTGTGAGTTTTGCTATTCTAATTGAGCCTTCGGAAAGAAAAAGGAAGCCAGGAAGAGAGACGCTCTAAGACCTAAGGGAACTTGGAATTTGGGGGGTTAAACTAAGTTATGATATGACCTCTTTAAAGTGCCCAGGGTAATGATAAAAAATAGAGATTCATATGCAAATTTCTCCATTCATTAAAAATCATGAATTTCAATAAGTAAAGGCAAAGGACAACCAAGAGTTTCCCTTTTTGCCCTTCGGCAACCTGACACGTCCCTCCTAGCAGTTTGAGCTGGGCAATTACTTTAGTTTTCTGATCGTCTTTTTTTCTGAATTTAGGGGTGGAAGGCACCCACAAATGGTCAGATTCTCTCTCCAACTGCAAAGGTATTTTTGGCATTTCATTGCCATAGTCCACATTTCAATTTTGTTTTCTATCCCGCAAGTGAAAGCCAGATGATTTCTCTTTCCCTTTTTCCTCTGATCTCTGGTCTCACATCTATTCCCTGAACTATTCCATCTCTAGGGGTTTTAGAAGAGTTGTGGTGTCTTTATGTTTGCAGGTTCTCACACTGTTCTCCCTTCAATCAGGTATCATGTTGCCTTCACCTGCTTGCTCCCTCCCTTCCGACAGCAATGTTAAGGCTCATGGTTTTGATACCATTGAATGTGGCTTATGTGGAAACTGCCATGTAGTAAGCTCAGGAAATCTCAGGAACCTTCTGCAGGGCCACGGTGGGACACGGAGCCTTCTAAACAAAGATGCTGAAGAGAGGGAACTCAGCCTGGTTGGGCTGCAGCAGATCAATCAGAAAGCACACCGTCCCGGAGAAGCCTTCATACAAGCTGTATATACTTTCAAGGACCCGGGAACCAGCCTTGAATTCCTCGGTAAACAAAAATTCAGCAAACCTAAGAGAAGGAGAAAATATGAACAGTTTTCACATGAGTGTTTCCATATTATTGGCCCTGGGTTGCTTCTTCCTCCTCTCCGCTAAGTTCAAGTTTTAGCATCATTCTCTTTCCAGATGTGTATAATATCTTCAGGAAGCTTTCTTCCCTGTTAAAAAACGGAGAAGCCATTATGCCATTGTGTATGTTTCACAACAGATCATATTGGCAAGCAAATTCAACTATTTTCAGCATTTGCAAAGCAAAGCAGTTTCTGAGGATTTCATTCCTTCTGTCATCCGATAATTAAAAGTAAAAAAGACAGATAAATAGCCATACTTTTATTTATCTTGAATAGAAGCAAGCTGAGATAGGCGTCTGCCTTTAAAAACAGTAAATATGCTGTGTTTCTGCAGGCATATTATTTCTGAGCTAGGTTTCATTTATATGTGACAGAGAGCAGAGACTGAAAATAAATGGGCAAGGTTTTATACAATCTGTGCTTTGGGCAAACCAAAGAATAAGATGAATGGGAAAAGGCAAGCAACATTTTATAATCATGACATCAAACGGCAAACTCAGCTACAAGATAGATTACTTTTCGGACACCTGCCTTAAAAATAAACCACTGGGGGCTTCCCTGGTGGCGCAGTGGTTGAGAGTCTGCCTGCCAGTGCAGGGGACATGGGTTCGAGCCCTGATCTGGGAAGATCCCACATGCCGCCGAGCAACTGGGCCCGTGAGCCACAACTACTGAGCCTGCGCATCTGGAGCCTGTGCTCTGCAACAAGAGAGGCCACGACAGTGAGAGGCCCGCGCACCACGATGAAGAGTGGCCCCCGCTTGCCACAACTAGAGAAAGCTCTCACACACAAACGAAGACCCAACACAGCCAAAAATAAATAGCTAAATTTATAAAAAAAAAAAAAAAAAAAAAAAAACCACTGACCTCTAAATTCTCTATGAGAGATCTTGTTTTCTTTTACCTGTATTTGCCACAAAGCCTATTCAAACCATTTATAACGAGTCACATTTTTAGTAGCTTACAGGTTTTAAAGTGCCGTCACCCCCTTACAGACTTCCTCTATCCATTCCCATGAACAACAAAAATAATCACCACTTCAGAGGCTAGAGCTCACAGGTTGAAAAGGCCTGACAGCTGCTTCTGCCATAAATTTAGATTATTGCTACTACATAGGGGGTCCTATGAAGAGTAATTACTTGTTTGATCTTTTTAGGGCTCTTAGAATTGACAGTAGCTTAAAATAAATCAGCAGGAAACATACTGCAATTCTGTCTGGGACAATTTTTCTCTCACCGGTTTTCCTGAATATGCAACAATTTTTAATGGAAGTCAAAATTTGAAACAGTAGAATAATGATGCATCTTAAGAGTTAATTCAAAATTTGTAATTACACACTGAAACTTCGTGGTATAGCTTCAAGGAGTCTTAACTGTTTTAGTGCTATGGACCATTTGGCAGCCTGGACTCCTTCTCAGAAAAAAAAAAAAGTCTTCAAATATGTAAAGAAAAATACACAGGATTCCCAAGGAAATTAATTCTATTAAAGCATGGTTAGTAAAAAGTTTTCAACCGAATTTGTGATACAGTGATATATGGATTCTTTATTAACACATTAAATAACAAGATCTAGTAGTGGGTCTAATAACTGCTGACATTTCTAAGTAGTGAGGGGAGTAAAATACATTTCACAATATCTGCAACAAGACTAATAACATAAGAATATCTATGACATCTATTGGTGACAGAGTCACAGCTACTGCGAATTCAGAATTGAAGGAAATGCTACATTTCAGCTTGAAATGTAATACTTTTCTCAAGTAAATTCACTAATCCTAGATTGCGAAGTCCTGGTGTAGCAGGAAGAGGAAGGGCTTTGGGGTTGCAATATGCAACTCTGATAATTTCAAGTTAGATGACCTTTGGCAAATTTCTTAATCTGACTTTAAAACGGTGAAGTTGCAGAATTGCATAAGATTATCTGTAAAGATCAAAGATACCATATATTAGGGCTCCGAGCAAAGGGCAAGCATTCCATACATGGTAAACAGAATTTTTTTCACAAAAACATAGTATAGCAGAACATTTGTAAAATAGAGACAACCATCCCACCATATTTTAAGAGAAATCCACAGTTAATTTTGCTCCCTCCTTTGACCTTTTTCCCCCCTAGAGTTAGATTTATTTATTACATTATTGAAATCATAGTCTGTATAATATTTATTATCCTACATTTTTTTATTTAAAAGTAATATGATAAACATTTTTTGTGCTTTTCAAAATAACTTCTAAATGATATATAGCAATTTACAAGAGTACCCGCAATGTGTGAGAGTAGCAGTTTCATTGTATTCTGACCTACACAACATGTTATCATACTAAAGTGAAAATGATTGTTTCCAAAATTTACCCAATGGTGCAAAATTCAAACAAACAAATTCATTTTTCTAAAAAGCTCTGTCAAAATAGAAGTCAGAATGGTAATTATGGAACTAAAAAGAATTACAGACACTGATAACATTACATATCAAAACCTATTAACTATGACCAAAACTGAACTCAGAGGAAAATTCATTGATCTGAGTTGTTGTTGTTGTTGATGTTATAAAGATGGAAGGTATTCTAATTAAGCACTTTTTAAAAACTGTAGAAAATAACAAAATAAAGGGAAGGAACACTGGAAAATCAAAAATAAAGGCAGAAAACAATGAATTAGGAAGCAAAAGAGAAAAACAAAAATAATTAATAAAAACCAAAAGCCAGTTCCTTGAAAGGATAAGCAACATAGACAAAATGCTGGTGTGTCTGGCCAAAAAGAAAAACCATTAGGAATGTGAAATGGCATGTAATCACAGACATGGGAAATTTTAAATATCATGGAACTATACTGTTAGAACTTTATGTCAAACATTCGAAAATACATATGAACTAGATGCTTTTATAGTAGTTTATTCACTACCAAAAATAATTCAAAAAGAGGTAGAAAACCTGAATAATTAAATAATCATAGAGGAAACTGAAAAGGTGGTCAAATATTTTTCTGGAACCATAAATTCCAACTCTGTGTTAAAAGAGTAGTAAGTGATGACCAAGTAATGTTTATTCCAGGAAGGTACATATTGTTTGACTTTACTGTTTTAGGAACGGCCAAAGGAAGTCTCCCCAATTTGGACCACACCATATTTAACTTTGAGTTATGATGAAGTGGAAATTTCAGTACACTAAACAATTAAATGCAATGCCCAAACAATATTCAGATATAACCTGCACATTTTCAGTCCTTACCTGTAAGTGAGAAATTTAAGTTGCCTGAAGGGCCCTGTAATCCCAGACTTATAATTAAGACTCTGTAAGCTAGGACCAGTCTCCCAGAAAAATAGAGGGGTTGTTCTGATTTTTTTAAATAGGCTTTCTAGAGAATGACAACCCCGATGAAATTTATTCCAAAGGTGATATCACATTAGCCTAAGTAAGATCCCAAATGACTTTTTCCCCCTATATTTGGGAAATAAAGGGTCAGGTTGCAACCTAAACAGATTAGGGAGCCATGAATCAAAATATATTAACAGACTTCCAAAACAATGGAGCTACAAATGGGGGACTCACATATGTTAGTATTTTTCCTCCTGTGCATACATGCAAATATCATAAAGGGTATTTTATGTTTTTTTTAAAGATTGAATATTAGAAAAATTGCCTTGGGAAGACCTCTCTGACAAAATGACTTTTGAGTGATGGTCTGAATGAAGTGAGAGAACTGGGACACATACGTAGAAAGTGAACATCACAGGTGAAGGAGACAAAAACTTCAAAGGCCTTGAGGTAGAGATTGTACCTGGTATCTTAACAGAGTCACAAGGAAGCCACTGTGGTGCAAAGAACCAGGAGCAAGACAAGTAGGGCATGATATCAGAGACGTAATGGGAGGCAAGATCCTGGAGGGCTTTTTGTTCAGAGAACTGACTTTGGCTTTTACTCTGATTCATGTGGGAAGCCATCAGATTATCCTGAACAGAGGAGTGTCATAATCCGACATGATACACATTATAAGAAGCAAATTTAAAAGATCACGGTGAGGGCTTCCCTGGTGGCGCAGTGGTTGAGAGTCCGCCTGCTGATGCAGGGGATGCGGGTTCGTGCCCCGGTCCGGGAAGATCCCACATACCATGGAGCAGCTGGGCCCGTGAGCCAGGGCCGCTAAGCCTGTGCGTCCGGAGTCTGTGCTCCGCAACAGGAGAGGCCACAGCAGTGAGAGGCCCGCGTACCGCAAAAAAAAAAAAAAATCACGGTGAAATACAGACTCACTCTTAATGAAATCAGCATAAAGGCAAGGATGTTTATTATCCTTATTTTTGTTGAACATTGTTATGGAGATTCTGACCCATGAGATAGGAAACGAAAAAAAAGTATATAGTTGAGAATGGAAGTAACAAAATTATAATTATTTGCAGATAATATATGTGCCTACTTAGAAAACCCAATGGAATCTAATAGAAAGATTAATGGAGTTCAGTAAGGTGGCCAGATATATCATTTTGATATTTATCAAAACTAAGACGTTTGTAAGATACAATGCAGATTTATGTGAGAGAAGGGCGTCTTAGATTGCTAAACTGAAATAATATGTACGTTTTTTAAAGTCTTCATAAATGCCAGTAATAAATGACCTGAAAACATAAGGGAGGAAAAGATTCCACTCACAATCCTGGAAACATAAAATACATAGTAATAAAATTAATAAGAAACATACAAGCCCTTCTTCATAAGATCAAAACTTTACCAAATGACATTTTTACAAACTTAAATAAAGGGAAAACATACCATACTCTTGGATGGAAAAACTCAGTATTCTAAAAATGTGAATTCTCACTAAGTAACATATAAATTCATTGAAATTCCAATAAAATGTCCGTAGGATTTTTTAATTTTTGAACAATTGACTCTAAAATACAATTGGAAGAATAAACGAGAGAGAACAGCTAAGAAAAACTAGAAATAAATGAATAATGAAATATAGAAAGTCCAGAAGCAAACCCAGACATTTATATAAATTCAGTTTATGATAAAACTGGAATTTCAGATGATTGGGGTAATTGGCCAACAGATGTTATGGGAAAGTTTTGTTTTTTCATTAAAAAACACAAAGACAGATATCCATCTGACACTATTTTAAAAAGTAAGCTCTAAACTAATCAATGATTTAAAAGTTAAAGTAACTTCTAAATTGGTGGGAGAAATGGGTGAAGGGGTACAAATTTATTTTAAAAATGAAAATAAAATCATAAAAGTATTAAAAGTCAATGTAAATTAATATTTTTATAATCTTAGAGTGGGAAAGGTCTTTTTAACTATAACACAAAGTCCAGAAATCTTGAAAGTTTGACAACTTTATCAAGAAAAATACTTAAAATTTTTGTCTGGCAAAAGACCATGAACTAAGTTGAAAGAAAAATGGCAAAGTAGAAAAATATTTACAGCATATATTGACAAAGAGTTACAGTCCTCAAAATAAGCATCACAATAGGAAAAAATGGGCAAAAGACAAAGACAGTTTAAAATACCTCTGGATTTAACGACTTCAATTTAAAAATTTTTTCTCATAGTGCACAGAAAGGTATGTATTGGATATTTGGGACAATTTTGTTTGTGTTAGTAAAGATTGCACATATACCAAGTGTCCATTACTTAAAGATTGGTTAAATTAATCATGGTACAACTATAATAAATAACTATATAGTCATTAAAACAATGAGATAGATCTATACAAACTGAAATAAAGGATGTCCCTTAAAAATTGTTTATTTAAAATTATAAACTGCAAACAGTGTGTGTAGTACTGTTACACATACATAATTGTTGGATTTTATTAATATGTACGTATAATACATATATATATATATATATATATATATAGGAACATACATTCATGCATAGAGAAATGTCTAGAATGATATAACTCAAATTGTTAGTGATAATAACAGTGAACACTTACATTGCAGTTACTACGTGCCAGTCACTGTTCTAAATGATAAATGAGGCCATTATGCTAAGTGAAATAAGCCAGTCACAAAAAGACAAATACTCCATGATAACACTTGCATGAGGAATGTACAACAGTCAGTCAAGCTCATAGAAGCAGAGAATACAATGAGGGCTGCCAAAGGCTGGGGTGGGGGAGGGGAAATGGGGAGTTTTTGCTCAATGGGTATAAAGTTTGTTACTGAAGGTGAATAAGTTCTAGAGATCTGCTGTCCAACATTGTGCCTACAGCTAACAAGATATTACTGTACATTTTAAAATATGCTAAGAGAATAGATCTCATATTAAGTGTTCTCACCACAATAAAAAAAAATCACAAATACACATATCTTTTGGCCCAGTAATTCCACTTCTAGGGATTTACTTGCAGATGTACCCATACGTGAACAAAAATGATATATGTACAATGTTTTTCATCATAGCATTATAGGTAATGCAAAATATTGGAAAGAATCCAAATTGCCCTCCATATGGGACTGGTTAAATAAACTATGGCTCATTCAGAAGATGTAATACTATGCAGCAATAAAAATGAAAAGTCCTTTATTTACTGATTTAGGGTGATCGTTAAGATAGTGAAGTACTTCCATTTGTAACAAAAAGAGGGACAAAATATTACATATATGCCTATCTGCTTGTGTATATATACAGATATGTATATCCCTGAGAAGATAACTAAGAGACTGGTAACTGTCTCCTGGGAAGTGAACTAAATTGCTATAGTGCACAGTGGAAGTATTTCTTTTTACACTTTAAAACTATGTGACTCTATTACCTGTTCAGAACATTAATTGTATTAACATTTGGAGAAAAAAAAAAACATGCAAAGAAAGGCTGACCTTTGGGCTCGGTAGATGTATTTAGAGTTTCCCGTGAGCCGGTATAGCAGCAGGAAGACATAGGCACTGCCAGCTACCCCGTGGCAAATCCCTGGCCCCTTCTTTAGCAGGCCCTTCTGCCACGTGAGTTCCCCACACCGGATACATGTGTCCAGGTACTGTGGTTTCTTGGAAACCAGATAAGCTTTTGCAAACAGATAGGCAATTCCTGTGAAAACATCAAAGACATTAGAGGTGATTTTCAGGGCTTAATACTATAGAGCTGAACTTCTCAAACTCTAAGAGGCTCACAGATCACCAATGTATTGGTAAAATATCCACTCTAATCTAGTAGGTCTAAGGTGGGCCCAGAGATACTGCATTTCTAACGACAGCCCTTCCGGGGACCACATTTTGAGTAGCAAGGCTATAGGATCTTCTCCAAGGGAATCTTATTTTACCTGTGAGATTTAGTTTAAGTTGTTTGAATTGTATGGTGATACTGGCCCTGAGAGAAAGAGCAACAATTATCTAGATTGATAAAATTCATAATTTACAAATGGGCTAATATTCGATGACACATACCCTGGTAAGCATTATGCATATCTGGCTATTTGGAATGGCTAAATGGTTACACAGTTTGCCCATTCCCCCATGGATGTTCAGAATTTGTAATGTTAAAGTACTTACAACTACACACCTTTTCTTAAGAGCCAAACTGGGAGTCCTTCCAAAAACAACAATGATCCCAAGTAACCTGGCCAAGACTCTGGCTTCAGCTGTGAAGTGAGGCCCTCCCCACTTGATTGTTCTAAGGAAAGACACGTTCCTTCAAAACTCCTCAGCCAAGGCAATCTCAATTACACAGGCAGGAATGGAAACAAGACAAGTGACAGCTATTAATAGAAACAATTTCCTCCACATTCCAGGTGCTCATATTCAGAGAGGAGATTAATAACACAAGATCACTTTCTTTCCTGCCTCACCTACCCTTCTAGTATAGAAAAGTGGGAAAGACTGGAATTTAGTAGATATTTTGACTAGCTCATCCATCAAGGGTATCTCTGCCTTTGTCTTTGACTAGCCTATTTTACAATTGTGTAAAGACAGAAATTACCTTGTAGAAAACTGACAGTAATGTAAATAATACCTGTCTCTAGAAACTCACATTCTGTATGGTGGATGCTGCATTGACTTCCCTCAGTCTTCGTGGAAGCAGCTAGTTTCTGCATCTATTAAGTAAATTCATGTCAGTGTTCCTAATAGCCTAGAAATATGTCCACTCTTTGGATTTTCCTTTGAACCAGTTGTAATACCTTTGTGGTTCCCTCATTCATTTATGAGTTAAAATTGTTGACATATGTTTATGTTTGTATGAGAGTCATGATTTTATTCTCTTTTAAAAATGTATCCTTTAACACTCCCTATGACGAACACATAACAACGGGCTCTCCTCAGCCAGTGCTTCCCAGTCAACCACTGACAATGGTCACCTATAGCACTGTCCTCCTTCAGTTTTAGGAAGGAAGTGTCATTCCCACAAAGAATGATTTTTAAAAGAATTGAACTCAGTTAATTACACATTCATTCATTCACTGTATCCATTCATTTGAAAGTGCTCATTGATGATCTGCTGTATGCACAGCCTTAGGCAGGGCCAGCTTCATGGGCGTGTGACCCGTACAGCCTCACAAAGGGCCTCCAGAAGGGCCCCACCGTGGATTGAATGCTCTGTTGTTGCCATCTTGAAATTCTTAATCATTTTTTTAAAAGGGGTCTGCATGTTTATTTTGTACTGGGTCCCCCAAATTCTGTCGCCAGTTCTGGCCCTGGGTGATACAAAATAAATGCTAAACACGATTCCTGCCCTTCAGGAAGGCACTGCCTAGAAAGGGAGAGAAAAATATGTACTTTTGACTGATACATAATAAGACATGTAGTTCATGATGCTGTGGGGACATAAAATGAATGGCCCTGAAAATAATACTAGAGGGATCAGAAAAGTGGAAGTTCCCTGAGGGAGACAGTCAGGGGAAGCTTTGATGGAAGCAAGGCTTTCTTCAGGACTGTGTAGGATGCATAGGAAACTGCAGGCCTGAGGAGATGGAGAGAGAGCATTCCAGGCATCAAATCAGCAAGGGCAAAGTTTCTAAGCCACAATAAACAAGTCACATGAAGACCAGTGGGGCAGTGTTCTAAGCAACAGGACCATGGGCTGGAAGGGTAGATTGGGCTCACATTTTGGATGATTTTACAAGTCCAGTTGGGCAGCTTGGACGGTATTCATGCACAGTAGGGAACCAGTGGGAGTGTTTTGTTGTGAATTGGTTGGTTTATATTTTTAATGATGTGATTAGTATTATAGACAAAATGCCCCACTGTGGGGTCAACGAAGACTGAAAGAAGGGTAATAGGGTAGCTATGAGCTGATCGTGTCAGCAGAAAGATGGCACATCGGCTAATGAAAGAGACAGCTCACAGAATGGATGGCTGTTTAGATATTAATTGAGCATCTACTACATACCAGGACAGTAGTAGGTGCTAAGGTTTTTAAAAGCCCCTGCCAGGGCTTCCCTGGTGGCGCAGTGGTTAAGAATCCTCCTGCCAATGCAGGGGACATGGGTTTGAGCCCTGGTCCGGGAAGATCCCACATGCCGTGGAGCAACTAAGCCCGTGCGCCACAACTACTGAGCCTGCGCTTTAGAGCCTGCGAGCCACAACTGCTGAAGCCTGCACTCTAGAGCCCATGAGCCACAACTACTGAAGCCTGTGCGCCTAGAGCCCGTGCTCCACAGGAAGAGAAGCCACTGCAGTGAGAAGCCTGTGCACCGCAACGAAGAGTAGCCCCCGCTCCCCACAACTAGAGAAAGCCCGCGTGCAGCAACGAAGACCCAACGCAGCCAAAAATTAAATAAATGAATAAATAAATTTAAATTAGAAAAAGAGAAGCAGATGGTTTAAAAAATAAATAAATAAAAGCCCCTGCCTTCATCAGTCTTTACAACCTAACTGGGGCATTCATTAGGCTACGTGAGGGGACAGAGGGGCGTTGAGGAAGCACAGAGGAAGGCTCCTAACCGACACTTGGAGGTAGGAAAGGCCCACTGGTGAAATGACACCATCTAACCTGGGTGCCAGAGGAGGAGGAGGAACAGGCCAGGTGAACTGGAAGCCCTTGGTGCTCTATCGGATCCCTTTACTTTACTGGCAGGTGCCCCATCCCCCAGCGGCTGTGAGTTGATTGCTGACAAAGCTCACTGCTGCCCTCTTCTTGGGAGATATGGCCTTAGCCAAAGGGGTGGCTATGCTATGCACCTCCCCCAGCAGGCTTCGGCCAATGATTGGCTGCCTCAAGACAGAGCAACTCTGTGGTGCCATCTGTGCTTCTTAGCTTCCCCGCCACCCAGAATGCAGGTGAAGCTACTCTCCAGGTGAGACACAGAGAGCCCTTTGCCACCCAGCTCCTACTCTGTCCTCCTGCCACTTCTCCCCCATGCCCTCCATGAAGCGTTTACTTCAGTGAAACCAAACCACCCCACAGTTCCCCTTCCTTCACCATGCGGTTCCATGCCTCTGACTGACTTTTCTTGGAACAAACTTCCCACCTTTCTTAGTCTAACTTATCTCAGGCATCATCTCCTCCAGGAAGCCTTCCCAGAACCTGGAGGAGGACCAGAAATCCCTCCTTTGAGCTCCCATCACTCCTTATACAAACCTTAGCACTCACACAGTATCATATTAAAATTACCTGTTTTTTTTTTTTTTTTTTTTTTTTTTTTTTTTGTGGTACGTGGGCCTCTCACTTTTGTGGCCTCTCCCGTTGCGGAGCACAGGCTCCGGATGCGCAGGCTCAGCAGCCATGGCTCACGGGCCCAGCCACTCTGTGGCATGTGGGATCTTCCCGGACCGGGGCACGAACCCGTGTCCCCTGCATCAGCAAGCGGACTCTCAACCACTGCGCCACCAGGGAAGCCCATTACCTGTTTTTTAATATAAATAATTTTTAAATTGAAGTATAGTTGATTTGTAATATTATATTCGTTTCAGGTGTACCGGATAGTGATTCAGTATTTTTACAGATTAACTCCATTAAAAGTTATTACAAGATGACTATAATTCCCTGTGCTATACAATATATCCTTGTTGCTTATCTATTTTATACATAGTAGTGTGTATTTCTTAATCTCCTACCCACATCTTGCCCCTCCTCCCTTCCTTCTCCCCACTGCTACCCACTGGTACCCACTGGTTTGTTTTCTATATCTGTAAGTCTGTTGAAATTACTTGTTTTCATGGCTGCCGTCCCTAGTATTGTGCCAGCTACCCAAGGGCAGGTACTCTGTATTGTTCATTTTTGCTCCCCGATCTGCGGCATGGTGTTTGACACATGGCAAGGCCTCCACAAATGTCTGTTGACCCTATAAAGTCCCATTTCTCACCCCAGCGCAGGCCGATGCTGAAGCGGAGATGAAAGATGTGGAAGGAAGACGGGCTGAGATGGTCTAATTGCTAAACCAGGCCATTAGCCCCAGGCAGCTTAATGGGTATTGATCCTATGGTTCTGGCCAGAGACAAAGGGCCTCTTCCTGCAGCCTGGCTCATGGAATGGTACATGGACAGGACCTTGAAAAACTTCTACACCTATTGTCTCCTTACTTAACCTAATGAAATCCACAATAAGGTGGCTTAACCTAAAAGGAAAGGACGTTGGATTTCTTTGCATTTTCTGGGAACGGTGTCATTTCACCCTGGGAACACTGATTATTGTGCATTGACATGAAACCCGGAGGCAGCAATGATATATGTCTTTGTCAAATACAAATGGGAAAATGAATTATTACTTAAGAAGTATGGTGTGAGAGGCTAAATCTTAGAAACATGTGATCCAGCAGAGCCTCGTGATAGCCAGACTTGGCACGTTTCGTTTCAACATCCTAGAGAATCAGCGCACAGGTCCATTCTGGGATCCGGAATTTCACCGAAGCACGCATTGTACGGTGTGCACTACAAAGCTTAGTGACCAAAGACACCTGCACTGTACAAGTACTTACTGTTCTCTATTCAAAGTCACCTACCCAGGAGGCCTAATGAAATAATTAAAAAAAAATATAGCTACACCTGTGTTTCACCCAGAGTAAAGGAAATGTGCTGTCAGTGTGACCACAGTAATGATGTAACATAATGCGATCTAGAGTTTCTTTTAGCCACAGTATTTGTTTTAATGATTTTGTAAATGACTTTTGACCTGTATTACAGAATCTTTAAGGCTAGGAAGGGGTCAGGTGAATCTGCCTGCTATACTTCATTGTATTTAGTGAGAAAAACTCTACGCCGCACTGGGTATTTATAAATGTGGGTGTCTGCAAATCTTTTGGGCCATATCCCTCACAAACGGTAAGGGTCCACAGGATTAAAGGGGTCTGTGGTGAAAAAAAGACTGAGTTTCACTGCTCCCCCTCAATGCACTCCTTCCACAGATGAACAAAGGCACAAAAGAAACAAAGTGGTTTTCTCAAGGTTACTTAGCTGGTTAGTGTCGGAACTATAATTAGAACCCAGAGTTATTAACTTAAGAGTCCAGAAGTATATTCACAGCGCATAAACGATAACTAAGGCTGTCACCTGTAGAGGTGGGTTGAAGGAAAGTCAGTAGGAAACAATTATAGTATCACTGATGAAGATAAGGTATCATTGATGAAGTTCCACACTGTGGATTATTTCTGGCAGGTTTTTAATCACAGAATCAGTCTGCCGCCCCAAACCGTCTGCACTGTTCATAAATCTACTCTCAAAAAATCTTCTCACATAAGTGAGAATTATTTTTCTAGGTCATCTCTTGTTTTAGAATTTTTGGAGAGCTTACTGTTGCCAACTTCAGAGGCATCTTCATGGGCTTTAACCTGCACTTACCATATTTATAATCACTCTTGATGCTATTTTTAGCACATCTCTTAAAAGGAAGACCAATACCCTTGAGATGGAAGTGCGGGTTGGCAGACATAATGGGCTCCATTTGGTTCTTTATTCATTTGTGAATTCGTTTATTTTTGGCAGTCCAGTGAATATGAGGATTGAATGATTTTACCCTGCAACCTGCGTTTAATCTAACCAAGATACTGAACATGAACGATAAATGAGGATAAATAAAGTACCCAAGGTGATGAATGCTATGCTGTACTATTATGGCCCATGATTTACAAAGACAGATGGGATGTGATGTACAGAGAGAATGGAATAACCGCCCTTCAAGAACCCCACATCAATTAAGTGACCCAGCCACTCATTTTAGTATATTATCTTCCCACTCTTCACAGGGCTTTTACTATACATTGAATCCTTTCAAAATAGGCTGTATTTAATTTGGAACATCTCCAAAATTCAAGGATCCTGGGGTGCTTGGAGGATACCCAAAGGCCTTCACTGAAAATGATTAAAGGGAATAGGAAATGGGAGTGTTGAGCGTAACATGAAGAGATATCATTTCCAGAATGGTAAATAGCTGCTGCTTTTCTTTAGAAAGTTCAAAGCAAGAAAAAGGTGGGCTCAAATGATCACTGGTGGGAATTAGCCTGGACATAATGCACAATGCCCTGGCGCTGGTACAAGCACACACGGGAGCCTTTGAAGTCCTTCCTTAAGTAAAACTGGCAGGCAGAGAAAATATGGCCAATGGACTAAGACTTCTATTATTCGTCACCTCAAACTGTACTGAAGAAAAAATGAAATTCCGGTTGGATTAAAGAACATTAATTAGGTAAGGAGGGGAAAGGAAGTAATAAAAATCAGGTAACAGATGAAAGAGAAATCAAACATATTTTAAAGCTGTACTCATGGCACTGAAGCATAGCCTTGAAAATTAAATAACACTCCTAATCAAAAATGTGCGTGTTGGGCTTCCCTGGTGGCGCAGTGGTTGGGAATCCGCCTGCCAATGCAGGGGACACGGGTTCGAGCCCTGGTCTGGGAGCATCCCACATGCTGCGGAGCAACTGAGCCCGTGTGCCACAGCTGCTGAGGCCTGCGCGCCTGGAGCCTGTGCTCCGCAAGAAAGGAGGCCACCGCAGTGAGAGGCCTGTGCGTTGCAGCGAGGAGTGGTCCCTGCTCACCACAACTAGAGAAAGTCCATGCACAGCAATGAAGACTCAACACAGCCAAAAATAAATAAATAAAATAAATTTATAAAAAAAAATGTGTGTGTTATTTTGGTATTTTAAGTCTCTCCTCTGGCCAATCGACCAAAATGCACTGTCTTTTTTGAATTGCCCCTTCTCTAAGGCCTAATTAGCAGTGTAATGGGATTGAAAAAAAAGGAAAAGATGGGGTCTGATAAGTTTCCAGGCTCGATTCCAGAGAGTTCACTGCAAACGGCTTCTCATTTCTCTAGACTTTTCATTAGGTGATAATGGAAACCGTCATTTGGAGAAGAATTACAGAATAGTCCATCTTCAACCTTAATGTGCGTACAAATCACCTAGGGATCTTGTTGAAGTGCAGATTTGGATTCAGTGGGGCTGGGGTGGGGCCTGAGATTCTGGATATCTAACAAACTCCCGTGCCACTAGTCCAGGGACCACGTTTTGAACTGCCAGGTTCCAGATCTGCACTGTCCCATGAAGTTACTGAGCGCTTGCAACGTGGCTAGTCTGTATCAGGATGGGATGTAAGTATAACAGAGACACGGGATTTCAAAGACTGGATATTTAAAAAATATGAAGTCACTCGATTTTTAAATTGGTTGCATGTTGAAATAATATTTCGTGTATATTGGGGTAGATCTATTATTAAAATTCATTTTGCCTGTTTCTTTCTATGTTTTTAACAGGGTTACCAGAAAGTTAATTTCATATGTGGCTCGTATTATATTTTGTTGGACAGTACTAGTTTAATTTGCATACAAATATTGTAGATAAAGATCATATATTTTTTAAACACAGGATCATTTCTGGACATCCTTTACTGATGGAGACTTTCTTGGCTTTGAAAAGTTTCATCTTGACCTTTTCATCTCCCATGGTAATGGCATAAGATGAGAAACACCCTCACTTCTCAGAAAAGGCACCCGTCTTTGGCTAAGCCCAATGAAAGGCAATGCTATCAGATAATAACATGAGTGAGACCTGGGGCGCCGTGGCACCAGTGCACCAGCTCGTTCTCCCTCTCGATGGCCTCGCCGAGCTCAGGTGGCCAGTTGCAGTTCTGCTCCTGCTCCATAAGGAAGTCCACGCTCTGCCATACCAGCTCCTGATCCGAGGGCTTAAGGTGCTCATGGTAAGAAAGAAGCATCTGGAGGATGGACGACAGGCCATGAGCTGCTCCTATATAGACAAGCAAAGCATCATGAATTCACATAATTGGGAGGAGAACCAGTTTGAAGTCTGGCGTAAGTATTACAGATTGATGAAGGGGTTGGGGAAAGCCAGGCATTCTAGGCAAAAGGAACAGGCACAAAGGTTACAAAGGTATGAGAACACTTTGCCTGCTGGAGACTACGCTGGACAGAACCAGGGAAGGGAGAGATAAAGCTTGAGTTTGGAGAGGGAGGCAGGCGATCTACAAAGGGGCTTGCAAGTCATGCTTGCAGGGAGTGATGGGGAGCCACTGAAGGATTCAGAGGGGTAGTAACTAACTTTCACTTTACAAGCCTCATAGCTCAGAAGTAGTCATTGTGATTCAGTAGTCTGTTATTAATCCACTAATATTAAAAACTTGAAACTGTCAGCAGCTGAATCCTGCTTCCCTGTGCAGACGTACTATTGGCAGTGAGCATATAAGCTGTTAATTTTCAGCAAAATTAGGCCAGTGAATTCACAATCAAGAATAAAGGATTTTAGTCTTTAGTGAAAGTCATTGTTAAAATAGCTCCATTTCTTTTTTTTTTTTTTTTTTTTTAAGATGTTGGGGGTAGGAGTTTATTAATTAATTAATTTATTTTGGTTGTGTTGGGTCTTCGTTTCTGTGCTAGGGCTTTCTCTAGTTGTGGCAAGCGGGGGCCACTCTTCATTGCGGTGTGCGGGCCTCTCACTATCACGGCCTCTTGTTGCGGAGCACAGGCTCCAGACGTGCAGGCTCAGTAGTCGTGGCTCACGGGCCTAGTTGCTCCGTGGCATGTGGGATCTTCCCGGACCAGGGCTCGAACCCGTGTCCCCTGCATTAGCAGGCAGATTCTCAACCGCTGCGCCACCAGGGAAGCCCGCTCCATTTCTTTTTTGTTTTAACATCTTTATTGGAGTATAATTGCTTTACAATGTCATGTTAGTTTCTGCTGTATAACAAAGTGAATCGGCTATATGTATACATATATCCCCATATCCCCTCCCTCTTGCATCTCCCTCCCACCCAAATAGCTCCATTTCTGACAGGTAGACTCTGAAAACAAATATGAAATTGTGCTTTGTAGTATCCATCAATATTTGTTTTTAAATGGCCTTTCAAAGGGTTCTCAGTGAAAGCAATAGTCATGACCTATGTCAAAAACAAAATCTTCCAGTCTTTAGTCAATGCTGCTGTTAGAGACTGCCTTCTTCCTCCAGGCCTTTGCCAACACCCTTACTCACCCAAGTATTCGGTTCCATAGTAAGAATACATCAGTGGGAATGGTTTCCTCTTTTTCATGGCATATTGCTTCCCGGAGTCCAGGATTGCCTGGCAAATTGATTTGATCTGTGCTGGGGTCAGCACCTGAGTAAGGAAAAGAAGCAGAAGTCAAGTCAGACTCTTCATTATTCCTCAGACACTGGATTTTCTTGCTTAAAAAGTGCATCAGCGTATCCCCCCAGGCCTTTTCCTATTTGTAAATAAGCTCAGCCCACCATACCTTTTTTTTTTAAAACCACTGATTCTCTCTTTGTTGTCAAGTTTATCTCCCCTTTTCAGAAAATTTGCAGTTCTGATGGGAAACACACACCTTTACTGCCATAGGTTTTTATAAATGGCAGAGACCACCTAACAGCTGTTGTTATATCATTAATCCTTGTCACAGGAACAAGAAGTTGCTCAGGAAAGAACAAAGACTGGTCCTAAGCGACCATGCTTAGCAAAGCTGTTACTTCTGATGTATGGCGCGGGTCTGGCTCAGACAATGGGCCTTCAGTTTGTGTCATTTCGACTGTGCTTATAAAGCCACAATTCTATGACAAGCTGCTGCATGACAGACCCGCTGGAGCCTTCTGCAGTCCATGAAGGAAACCAAAGTCCAATAAAGACCAAGGCAAAAGAACTTTTACTATCAAAATGATGCTGAATAGAGAATGACTAAAAGGCCATCTCCCATATTTTATTTAATCTAGGTACCGTCAGTTTTAGGGCCATACAGGTTAAAATGTTCTCAAGCCTACATAGCATCATTGCATTTATTAGGGTTCTGCTCACGTTTGCAATGTTCTCTGTCTGCCACTCTGCCTCGGGGCACACTGGATGCTCCCTTTGGCACAGCACTTGTCACCTGTTGCATTCTCTCTGTCTCTCTCTACTGGATGATCAGATGCAAAGACTGTGATGTCTCATCATTTTGGTATCCTTGGTTCCTGACTCTGAGCCCGAGGGGGCCTTTGGTAACTGATGAGCGAGCAAGTGCCAGGTGGACTGCCATGAAAAGCAGAGCCCCCCTCTCCTCTTTTTTTTTTTTTTTTTCGGTATGCGGGCCTCTCACTGTCGTGGCCTCTCCCGTTGCGGAGCACAGGCTCCGGACGCGCAGGCTCAGCGGCCATAGCTCACGGGCCCAGCTGCTCTGCGGCATGTGGGATCTTCCCGGACCGGGGCACGGACCCGTGTCCCCTGCATCGGCAGGCGGACTCTCAACCACTGTGCCACCAGGGAAGCCCTCTCCTCTTTTCTTTATTCGCCCCCTCCCTCCCTCTTCCCTTTCCTTCCACAATTATTTCTTAAGCCCTTACTATAAGCAGGAAAGCCTGTTCTAGACGCTGGAGACACAACAGTGAACAACACGACAAGACCTTTGCTCTCGTGAAGCCAACCTTCCAAAAAGGCAGACCTACACAGGAAAAGTACTAGCCAGAGTAACCAAAAAAAGAAGAAATCAGCTAAAAGTTCAGCCTTGACCTGACTAGATGAATCTGGGATCAAGGAACAATCTATTGGATTTTGGCCTTTCTCCGAAGACTCACACATCAAATTTTCCTACCTGATATCTGCCATTAGACTCACCCATTCCTTTTGAAATAACTAATGATTTCTTAAGTCATAACTTGCTCCTGCGATTTATGCAACATTAGAAGGGCAAAATATAATCCAGGTTGTGGCCCCTTCAAATTCAGCATTTAATTTGGAAAAATAATCACATAAAGAGGAAGTTGTTCATTAATTAATTCTGCCAGTTAACATTACTGAGCTACTATTCCAGTGAGGCCCTCTAGTAGGTATTGTGGGGGAAACTCTAGAAAGCCTAGGACACATTTTTTTTCCTACAAGGAACTTACTATCCAGCACTGGAGATAGACATAGACAAAAGTCTACAACAGAGTGATTAAAGTTCATGAGCCCACCTCACACCAGTCAGAATGGCCATCATCAAAAAGTCTACAAACAATAAATACTGGAGAGGGTGTAGAGAAAAGGGAACCCTCTTGCACTGTTGGTGGGAATGAAAATCGATACAGCCACTATGGAGAACAGGATGGAGGTTCCTTAAAAAACTAAAAATAGAACTACCATACAACCCAGCAATCCTACTACTGGGCATATACCCTGAGAAAACCATAATTCAAAAAGAGACATGTACCACAATGTTCACTGCAGCTCTATTTACAATAGCCAGGACATGCAAGCAACCTAAGTGTCCATTGACAGATGAATGAATAAAGATGATGTGGCACATATACACAATGGAATATTAGTCACCCATAAAAAAGAATGAAATAATGCCATTTGCAGCAACATGGATGGACCTAGAGATTATCACACTAAGTGAAGTAAGTCAGACAGAGAAAGACAAATATCATATGATATGACTTATATGTGGAATCTAAAAAAATGATATAAATGAGCTTATTTACAAAAGAGAAATAGACTCACTGACATAGAAAAAAACTTGTGGTTACCAAAGGGGAAAGGGGGGGAGGGATTAAATTGGGAATTTGGCATTAACAGATACACACTACTATATATAAAATAGATAAACAACAAGGACCTACTGTATAGCACAGGGAACTATATTCAATATCTTGTAATAACCTATAAGGGAAAAGAATCTGAAAAGGAATATATATATATATATATATAAATATATATATATATACACACACACACATATATATATATGTAACTGAACCACTTTGCTGTACACTTGAAATACTGTAAATCAACTATACTTCAATTAAAAAAAATTTTGTTAATTAAAAAAAAAAGTTCATGAACCCAGGCAGGGGTGGAAAGAAACAGTAATGCAGAATATTTAACACATCAGCTTCACTAAGACTTCATCTCCTCATTTTCCATCTGGTTGCTCAGAAACAATTACGTCATGGGTTCCAACTTAAGTTTCCCTTTTATTAGGTACCTATCTTTGCCTCTGGGGTTTACTCCTCCTTTCTGCCTAGAAATCCTAAAGACCCTATCTTCCCATGCCTTCCCACCGTCATTTCAGGGCTCAGCCTCGGGTCTTTCCCTTAGCTGGATGGCACACTTCTCCTAAATGATTTCCTCCTCTGCATCCGTT
Organism: Mesoplodon bidens; assembly: GCF_964165515.1. NCBI lineage: Eukaryota > Metazoa > Chordata > Mammalia > Artiodactyla > Ziphiidae > Mesoplodon > Mesoplodon bidens. The sequence continues at coordinate 106,902,112 of NC_138163.1, forward strand.
CGAATTGTTACCAAAATTTCATTTGCCACTGACCACATCTTACTCTCTCTGTACCTTTATCAGCACCAACTGACCTCACATTTAGTCTTACTCGATGTAATATCTTGCATCATCAGCCTCATATCGACCCCCCTCCATCCTGGCTTACTCTCAGAAACCTGCCAAGAGCCTCAAAGGGCATGAACTTAAGAGGAGTCTATCCTGGTCCCATCCCATAATTTCCTGGGAATATATCTGGCTCTTCACCTGAACTGAGGTCCTGTATGCCACTATTGGTCTTGAATCCATGTGACAGAGGCAGTTTTTGTGATAGGAAAAGGCCACTGGATTTTCAGGGTACGTACTCATTTGAATGACTAGAATTCTCCCTATTTGACTTCTGTGCTGATAATTGAAAACTGGATTATTCTTTCCTCAGCTGAACATTTATTCATGTCTCCTTTCTCTCCCCGCCCCACCTGCTTGTTTTTAACCCAGAAAAGGAAAATCAACTTTGGTTCTATGTGGTGCCCTCTTTCTTTCCATCCCTGATCCACAGCTCAGAATAGAGAATGAGTTTATAAAATATTTCAAAACTTCCCCGGTCATGCATCATGTCTGGGTGGTTTCCTCTTATCTCACAGAAACACTGTGAAAAACAAAGAGAAACGGCGCTTGTCGGGCCGGATAAAGACCAGTTATGCGTGCAGTTCTTTATCGCTGGGAACAGACAAGACCTACCCTTGGCTTTATTGATCAGCAAGTAAAAAGGGGAAAAACAGTGTACATGAGAAGTGTGCAGAGGAGAGCACTGAAGAAGAGGGTACTGGTCCCCGCCCAACACACAGTACGTTAGGAAGAAAGAGATGAGACACGGGGCAGGGGCTGCTTCATGTTCTCTCATTTGTCCGCCCTCTCAGACATCCCTCCAGGCCGCACTCCCAGCACAGAGGAACACACGAGCGCACACAATTCCAAGAAGACAGCCTCCGTGCTGCTGAAACACCCTGAGGCCTTGGGAAGGAGGAAATGGCATTTCCACCGGGGAAAAAAGTGACTGGGGATGGCAGAGAGTGGCTCCCTGCGCATTAGGCCTTTATCAGGACAAACCCAAATTCCCTCTCCTGTATCTGTAGCACATAAGGCTATGCGTGTGTTGATGTCTTGGATGGATTTGGTTCTTTTAAAAAAAAATTTTTTTTTAATTAAAGTATAGTTGATTGACAATGTTGTGTTAATTTCAGCTGTACAGCAAAGTGACTCAGTTATACACATATATACATTTTTTTTTAATATTCTTTTCCATTATGGTGTATCCCAGGATATTGAATACAGTTCCCTGTGCTATACAGTAGGAACTTGTTGTTTATCTACGTCTGTATCTTTATTCCTGTCCTGCCCCTAGGTTCATCAGAACCATTTTTTGTTTTAGATTCCATATATATGTGTTAGCAATACGGTATTTGTTTTTCTCTTTCTGACTTATTTCACTCTGTATGACAGACTCTAGGTCCATCCACCTCACTAGATTCCACATAGAAGTGATATCATATGGTATTTGGATTTGGTTCTTTAAATAAAAATTGGTTTTTACACTGGATTGAAATAAATTAAGATATCTCAAAAATACAAAGCAAGTCTCTGGTGGTTTGGTGTAAATATTTTCATTAGTTTAATCGATTCCCTTCGCTGATCCTTGAACAGAGGTGTTTGCTGTGAAATAGTCCCATTGGGCTGGGCTCTGAGTATGAAGAGACGAGAGAGCAATAAAGCCCATTCTATGCTTCCGGGCCCCGCCTAAAGGTTGTGCTCTGTTGGAACCAACTCCCTGCTGAGGAGAGAGGACCTTTGTTAAGGAAATGAGTGAAATGGGCCAAGCCACAGAAAGCCTGCCTCACCACAGACCCCTTTCCAGGGTTAAGTGTCCCGCCCACAGGCCCTCTGAAGTGGCAGTCTTTGCTAGCTTGATATCAACCACTGCCAGCATTAGCAAGCAGCAGTCCAAAATGCCCAAAGTATGTGACTGCCCATCCAGATGGAATGCAGAAGGTCACTCCAATATCATGCCAAACACATATGTAACAGAGCAAGAATCTGACATTAACTTAGGTGATTTCCTCCAGCAATTTATTTCATCCACTCCTTTGCCCCGCCATTCTGGTGGTAGCACAAGCTTCTGCCTGAGAGAGAAAAAAGCCATTTGATGACCAATGAACATCAAAATGACTTTTTTTTAGGTTAACTTTTAAAAAAAACTTATTGGAGTATAGTTGATGTACAATGTTGTGTTACTTTCAGGTGTACAGCAAAGTGATTCAGTGATACATATACATATATTCATTCTTTTTTTGAGACCCATGGAGATAATAGCTCTGAGGAAAAAAGGCTGTGGAGTTGTAGAAACTGGGTATTTTAGTACTTGAAGTTGAGAATACAAACAACAGACTTGAAGGATATGTAGAGTCAGGATGGAGCTAAAGCTGTTCAAGGTGGAAAGAGGCGAAACCAGGAAACTGAAAGTCAGTGTGGAGTTCCTGCTCTCCTAGCTCCGCTCCCTTGCGCTAAGCATTAGGAGAGATCCTATAAACCCCCGAAAAGGTTTGGGGATCTATAGGTAGTTAGGATGTGTGTCCCCCACTCCCACCTGGAATTGGGGAGATGGCAGCCTCAAAGATGTGGCTCTTGCCTCAGGGTCTGGGACCAGTGACAGAGATACTGCTGCACGGCATGTCCACAAGAGAGCCAGAGACAATCCTGAGTTTCCTGTGGGTACCATGGTGGAGCAGAAAAACATCCCATACCCTAAAGTAAATTTTTCTAAAAAAATTCACTACCCAAATTTAAAAGTTAGGGAAACTTTTTGGGTAAAAAGTCAATATAAACATATGGTTAGAGTTTTACTTTTGAGGCCTGTTTGGGGCTTTGATTCAGTTGGAAGCCACTAGGTTACAGCTAAGAGCCAGGCCTTCAGGAAATCTCTGGAGTGGGTGGAGATGTACTTCAGGTGTTGAGAAGACAAAAACTCAGGGGAGCTGCTTTGATGCAGAAGAAGCTTAAAGAGATAAAGGAGGGCTAAGGGAAGGCTTTCAAATAGGAAACAGATCTTGATGAATCAGACAATTCATATTATGTGCCAGGCCTGTGCCAGGCACTTTGAGAGAAGAGATCATTTTAACAAATAGACTTAAGAGCTGAATCATTTAAATAATGAAATATTTCACATTTGTTTAAATTCTCAAAGTTATGATCTATAGGGGTAAGGTGGAGGGAGTGAATATTCAGGGCTTCACAGAGGGAGAGGGACATGAGCTTAAGCTTTGAAGGACAATGAGGAAGTGGATAAATGCAAGTGGCGGGGGGTGGGAGGGAGAGAGGGTATTTTAAGCTGCGGGATGATGGGGAAAACCCTGTGTATTAGGGCAATGCTTCTCATGCTGCAATGTGCACACAAATCACCTGGTGCTCTTGTTAAAAATGCAGATTCTGATTCAGTAGGTCAGGGACGGGACCAGGAGAATACAGTTCTAACAAGCTCCCAGGCGAGGCTGCTGCTGATCCCAGGACCACACCTGAAGTAGCAAGCGATGGGATTATGGGCGCACAGAGGCTGGTTGCAGCAGAGGATTTCTCTTGGGAAGGGTGAGAACTTGGAAGGAACTGTAGGAAGTTCCCAAAGACATTCAAGGAAGCAAGAGGGAGCACCGGGCAAGAACACTGCACACCATAATTTCAATGGTCAGATTACCCAGAAAAGAGAAGGGGCAACAATGGGAAATTCTCTTCCAATATGCCATGCGTAGGAAAAGTGTGTCTGAATCTGCAAAACCCAGTGGGGAGCTCTCTTAGCCAATGTGGCCAGGTTTATTTTCTTAATTAGTCTCCAAATGGGGCGCATGTGCTGGTGCAGAATGAGCAAGTCCCTTCCATCTGGCTCTCCTGATGCTCCCTGACCACCATTATGCTGGGCGATGAGCAATCGGAAGGGGGTTGCTCTACTTAATGGTTATCTTCCAATCTTATAGAGGGATTCAACAGAGAATTTCACTTATAAACACTTGGTCCCAGATGCCATTTCAAAGTTGTTTCTTTTCCCTTCTCATGTCAAGAAACCCAAGCCAAGAAAACAATGGAAACTAGAAAAGAAAAACAGGTTTTACCCCATTCTTGCTGGCTTGAAAGATTTATTACAAGTACCTGGTAACCCAGTCTGCACCAAGCGTCACTAGATGATTTCCTGTTCTATTTCTTGCAAGACACGAAATGTCTCAGAGCCTGAGTTTCCTTATCTACAAAAGGGGGATCACAATGACTTGCCCCACCTACCTCCTCAGGTGACGGTGAGACTATTACTAAAAAAGCAGTTCCCGTTTGGAATTAGCAGATGCAAACTAGTATGTATAGGATGGATAAACAACAAGGTCCTGCTATATAGCACAGGGAACTGTATTCAATATCCTGTGATAAACCATAGTGGAAAAGAATATGACAAAGAATGTATATATATGTGTAACTGAATCACTTTGCTATACAGCAGAAATTAACACAACATCGTGAAACAACTATACTTCAGTAAAAAAAAAAAGAAGTACTTTCTTGTTAACTTTTATATTGGTTTTCTATTGCTGCTTAAACTTGGTGGCTAGAAACAACATGAATTTAGTCTCTGACCACACCCCAAATCGATGACATCAGCCTCTCAGGGTGTGGAACATAGGCATCAGTATTTATGAAAACTCTCCAGGTGATTCCAGAGTGCGGTCAAGTTTGAGAATCACTGAGAAACTTCGCTTCACCACTTTCTAGCAGTGTGGATTTAGGCAAGTTACTTATACTTTCTAAGCCTCACTTTACTCATTTGTAAAAAGTATCGATAATAAGACCTCCCTATCTCACTGGATTGTTATGAGGATTCCATATAAGACACTTAGCACAATTCCTGCCATGAAGCACGTGCGCAATGCAGTAAGCTGGGGTTAAGATAGACGTTGCAAGTCCAGCAGTGACTCAACCCCACCATTCAGCACCACAGGCCTTGGAGGTCTGTGCTCAGAATCTCCCTCATAAAATAACCCTGCTGTTGTTACTCACCTCCCGCACCCCATCTTCCATCCAAGGACCAGCTTGTGTCAGCTTGCATTCCTAAGGCACCGTAACTTGTAAGTCATAGATTAGTAACGTATGGCTCTTCATGTCTGTGTATTTACTTTTCTTTCCTCAACACCACACTTCAGGCGTTTCACTGTCCCACTATCTCCAAACCACATTGCTTTGCTCTTTCAAAACTACTTCTCAAGTTTACCTGGTTTCTAGACAAGTCTCTGTCACTAACTTTGTTACTTTAGACCAATCACGTAACCTCTCTGGTCCTCAGTTTCCTCACCTGAAAAAACAAGGAGTTAAGCTGAGGTGGTCTTTAATGTGTCTTTCAGCAATAGTATTTTGTCATTTTGTGATTCAACACTTTATGACAACCATTTTACAAATCTATAAATACTTATTTGGGCATTAATTCTGGGATGTGGACGGGATGGTATGTTTCAGTGGTTTCATTCTGTACAGGCTAGGCAAAAAGCCCTTTGCAATGAGATTACAGTGCATGTTTAACTTGACCTCTATTCTAGGCATTTTATTTTATGAAGATGCATATTCTCCCGTGTGATCCAGCAATCCCACCCCTGGGCATATATCCAGACAAAACTATAATTCAAAAAGATACATGCACTCCTATGTTCATAGCAGCACTATTCACAATAGCCAAGATATGGAAACAACCCAAATGTCCAGGTACAGATGAATGGATAAAGCAGATGTGGTACATATATACAATGGAATATTACTCAGCCATAAAAAAGAATGAAATAATGCCATTTGCAGCAACATGGATGGACCTAGAGATTATCATACGAAGTGAAGTAAGTCACAGAGAAAGACAAATATCATATGATATCACTTATATGTGGAATCTAAAAAGAGTGTACAAATGAACTTATTTACAAAACAGAAGTAGACTCACTGACATAGAAAACAAACTTATGGTTACGAAAGGGAAAAGCGGGGAGGGATAAATTGGGAATTTGGGATTAACAGATATATATTACTATGTATAAAATAGACAAACAACAAGGACATACTGTATAGCACAGGGAACTATATTCAATATGCTGTGATAAACCATAATGGAAAAGAATACAAAAAAGAATGTATATATATGTATAACTGAATCACTTTGCTGTACAGCAGAAATTAACACATTGTAAATCAACTATACTTCAATAAAAAAGTCATAACTTCTTACTAAAAAAAAAAGATGCATGTTCTCTTACGTGCTTTCTTCCTAGTAGAAAGCTTAGGGACCTAGAAGTTGTTTTAGCCTCTTGGCATTGGTTACTTGACTCTCTGGAGTCTTTGTCTCCCGATGCCTCCAAAGCGAATGACTACGTCATTAAGGCCTGATGCGTAACTGACCATTTCACGTCAGACCTTCCTCTAAGCCACGGTTATGTCATTACACTAGTCTCAAACCATGGTTCAACAGACATTTTTCAAGTGCTTGCTGCGTGCATGACACTGGGCTAGAGACTACAGGAATATAGAGGTGAGTAGTTGTGTATAGTCAGGTATCGAGTAAATGCCTTTCTTACTTGGAAAGGTCAATTCTGATTACATACTTGTGGCTTATACTATTAGTTAGCCAGTCAACATCCATTCTCCCCTTACTCCTTGCTAACTGGATCTCAATTTTATTAGGCTGACAATTGTGTTCAACTCCAGGTGACAGATAGTGAATATGAGCTTCAGCCAGTCATGTCAATCCTATTGTCCCTTGCCAGATATTCAGTTCTCAGCCTTCCTTGAAGCTCGAGTTGGCTATGTGACCTCACTTTGATCAATGGAGGAATCTGCTGAGGTGGGAGCTTCTTGGAAAGCTTTTGATTTCATGATAAATGGAAATAAACTGGACAGACTTGGCTGTTACCTGCCTTTTGTCTTTTTGGTGCCTTGAATGTTTATGTGAGGCCTGGAGCTGTAGCATCCACTTTACATCCTGAGGCAATAAGCTTGTGGATGAAGCACCAACATTCACAGAATGAAAGAGGAAAAAGATCCTGGGGGTTGTGGACATCGTTGGGCATCTGTACCACAACGAGGAGCACCTATCTCCAGACCCTTGTTATGAGAGAAAAAGTACTTCCTTTTTTAGAGTCACTGTTCATTGGATTACTTACAAACTCACATCAACCGGGCAGCTGTAAAGTGCCAACCTAACAGCACTGCTAGTATTCATTTTCCTGTAAAGCAATTTTTGCCCACATATTTCTGTTTCCATGGAAACCTTTAGCTCCAGAGCTCTTTAAAGTGAGGCTGACTGCCTGAGTGGACAAATTCAAATGCAGTTTTCAGTGCGGGCTGTACTCACAAGGTTGTGATCGATTTTTCTTGTTAAGTGCTATCCTAGAGCCCGGAGACAAAGCCTGGCAAACACACTGTCGCCTTGCTGCCATCGCCCTGGGTGACCTTCCTACACCACCAGGGAAGTCCCTCCTCCAGTATCTTTTGTGTGTGTGTGTGTGTGAGGCAAGTGGTACTAACTGGGATAAAGGGACTTTCTGGGATGATGTAAATGTTTTTTTTCTTAATCTGGGTAATAAATATATGAGTCACAGTGAAATCATTGAACTATGCATTTAAGATTCATACATTTTGCTATATGTAAACTATACTTCAATTTTAAAAAGCAAAATAAATCAAGGTATTGAACAGCTTATCTATCAAATGATAGAACAAATGGTTTAGCTGTTCATTAATACATTTTGTCTGAATGTCAAGGTCCTTTGGTCGGAAGACACCAACTTTCCTAGGTATCCTGAAGAAGGGCCTTCCTAAATCTGCCCCCAGGACAGTATGTCCTCCAATCCTCAAAGTCGATTTGGGGAGACAGAGAGGAGACTTGCGGGAGCCTCAGCAACAAGTGCTGTGAAGCAATCATCTTCCTTACCAGGAACCGCTGTCCCCTCAACTTAAGTGACAGTATTATGTACTACCTGCCCTGTCCCTTGAGAGAGCTAGTCACGAAAATGGTCCTAGAAGAACAATATCTGAACCATTTGTGACGTTTTAAGGCTCAATAACTCTTTCACCTAGATATTTTTGACAAAATAAGCTAGGAGGGTTTCTTTGCCATGGGCCTGTGGGATTGATGGGTGCCCTGAAGGTCACAAGTGGGGGAGAGAAGGCAGAGATTCTTTAAAACGGCTTACATCTTTTTGTCTTCTTTTTTCCCCCAGTACCTTAAAATACATTTTAATAAATGTGCTCCTGGGGGGGTGGGATGAACTGGGAGATTGGGATTGACATATATACACTACTATGTATAAAATAGATAACTAATGAGAACCTACTGTATAGCACAGGGAACTCTACTCAGTGCTCTGTGGTGACCTAGATGGGAAGGAAATCCAAAAAAGAGGGGATATATGTATACGTATGGCCGATTCACTTTGCTGCACTGCAGAAACTGACACAGCAGTGTAACGCCAACTATACTCCAATTAAAAAAAAAAAGTGTTCCTTGGGGCTAAAGGAAGCTAAGGCCCTGAATAGTACCCTCTCTGCATGCAAAATAAAACCTAAACCTATTGGGGTGGTGGGGTGGACTGGGTGACCGTGGCTAGGAAATTTGAAATTTCTGGCTTTGTCATTATATGGCCCTGAACAAGTGATGTAACCTCTCTGCCTTCACAGTCTTCATTGGTAAAATGAGGTAGGTGACCAAGTAACTTCCTGAGACCTTTCTGGTTCATGATGGTTTATAAGTATGTATCTAACTTTCCTTCCTCCTCTTGTATTCATCGAGGCATTGGAGGGAATCCTCTGTGTGATCCTGTCCAAAGTAGTTTCGTTATGGTGACACCGTGCTTTCAGGAACTTCGAAGGGAAAATGATTCTGGTTTTTTGTTTTCTGGTTTCTTTTCAGAAACAGTTGTAGCCAGGGGTCTTTAGGAGAGCTAGGTTATAAGATTCCGAAAGAATCGCTTTCTATATAAACAACATATCCAAAAAGGAGATTTGAGGTGACCTGGACATGCAGGTACGCTGAAGGGAGTGGCCACCCCCCACCCTCCCCCCACCCCACCCCCTTAGGGACCAGGCAGCCAGGATGAACAAAAGCGTCTCTGTGGCTGCTTTCAATTTTCATTTTAGGCCTAGGGGAAGGAGGAGAAGAGAGGGTCTCAGGAGGAGCTGGCTCTGTGGCTGAAGGGGAGAGAAGAGTGAAGTAAATCGACACCTTTGCTCTGTTAAGGACACGAAACTCCCCAAAGCTGCTTCCTTAGATTTCAGTATCCACAAGCTCCACGTGGTTGCTGTGGAATGAACACAGCTAGGGAGGCTTCGTCCTGGTCCTTACAAAGGCTGGGGTGAACCACCGGGTTATATAACCAGTACTAAGCAAAGCAGGATTTACAACCTCGTAAATTAGTAACTAAGGTCTTTGTCTTATATGAGGTTTGTCCTGTAAATGTTAATCGAGCCCTACTATAGCTCACTCAGAGAACGTCTGTCAACAAAAGAGAGAAAAACCTCTGCCATTGTGGAGATGACATTCCAGTCTGAATAAATGCATATTGTGCTCCATATTTTATTGCCCCCAATATGTCTTATGCGGCCACTTTCCATAATTTGTTATTATTTTAATGGGGCTGTCTTCATAAAGCAATCAGTGTTAAGTAAATTGTGTGCCACATCTCAGGTTGCCTGGGGAAAATTTAACAGGAGATGAAATCCATTCACAGGCTCCGATGTTCAACTGAGAGTAATCACCAAAAGTGTAAGGATGTACATAGGACAGAAATGGCCAGCTGGCCAGTTGCTATAGCAGATAATTACATGGAAAGGTTTAAAAACAGAGCTCCCAGTCTATACCAAGATTTTATAGGAGGTAGGACTGAACACTCACCTTTTTTTTTAAAAAAAGCTCCACTCAGGATGCTGGGACACAGACATTGCTTTACACTGCAAATCCAGCATGATTTAGTATTGCAAATAGCACAGGTGGTTGGAACAAGGACCTCAGCTTAATCTTATGTGGTTCACGTAAGCTGTGCTGTTGCTATTCCTGGTCACGGACTAGACTCTTAATTATAAGCTTGATGCCAGGAACCATCTCTATAAATCTGCTTCATTAGTTGTGACACAAAATACTACTGACCATTTACCAATTTTTCAAAAGCACGTATCTCCATGATACTGAGAGAGGAGCCCCATGTTTAATATGTAAAGCGGGGACATACATTAAATATAGAATTAGTTATGAAGAGGCACTTACAGAATAAGGTCTCCCAACTACACGATGACAGAACAACTCCAGACAAAACTGATCCACGTGATAAATGCATGTGAGATAAATAGATTTACTGTGAAAGATGTATAATTTGGACTTCTCCTACAGTACATCAGCATCCAAAGGAAAGAAGTAGCTAGGTCCACTAGTATAAGAATGTCCACGGCAGCTTAATTCATAAGCTTTATTCATGAGACCTGGAAACATCCTCAATGTCCATCGACAGGAGAATGAATAAATTTGGAATATTCACACAATGGCATATTACTCAACAATAAAGAGAACAAATTACTGATACATACAACAGGGAGTGGATCTCATGAACATGCAGAACTAAAGGAGCCAGGCACAGAAGAGTACTTGCTATATGATTCCATTTATATGAAGGTCAAGAATAGGCAAAATCAAGCTATGGTGATAGAGATCAGAAGAGTGGTGAACTCCAGTATCTTTTTTAAAAAATTAATTAATTAGGGCTTCCCTGGTGGCGCAGTGGTTGAGAGTCCGCCTGCCGATGCAGGGGACACGGGTTCGTGCCCCGGTCCGGGAAGATCCCACATGCCGCAGAGCGGCTAGGCCCGTGAGCCATGGCTGCTGAGCCTGCGCTCCGCAGTGGGAGAGGCCACAACAGTGAGAGGCCCACGTACAGCAAATAAATAAATAAATAAATAAATAATTATTTTTGGCTGTGTTGGGTCTTTGTTGCTGCGCGCGGGCTTTCTTTAGTTGCGGTGAGTGGGGGCTACTCTTCGTTGCGGTGCGCGGGCTTCTCATTGCGGTGGCTTCTCTTGTTGCGGAGCACGGGCTCTAGGCAAACAGGCTCAGTAGTTGTGGCTCGCGGGCTCTACAGCACAGGCTCAGTACTTGTGGTGCACGGGCTTAGTTGCTCCGCGGCATGTGGGATCTTCCCGGCCCAGGGCTCGAACCCGAATCCCCTGCATTGGCAGGGAGATTCGTAACCTCCACACCACCAGGGAAGTCCCTCCTCCAGTATCTTTTGTGTGTGTGTGTGTGTGAGGCAAGTGGTACTAACTGGGATAAAGGGACTTTCTGGGATGATGTAAATGTTTTTTTTCTTAATCTGGGTAATAAATATATGAGTCACAGTGAAATCATTGAACTATGCATTTAAGATTCATACATTTTGCTATATGTAAACTATACTTCAATTTTAAAAAGCAAAATAAATCAAGGTATTGAACAGCTTATCTATCAAATGATAGAACAAATGGTTTAGCTGTTCATTAATACATTTTGTCTGAATGTCAAGGTCCTTTGGTCGGAAGACACCAACTTTCCTAGGTATCCTGAAGAAGGGCCTTCCTAAATCTTGTGTGAAATTAAAAAAAAAAAAAGGTGGTCTCCCTTCTGGGCAGATGAATTGCATAAAGTGGCACATTACCTCTGGGCTGATGCAGCCCCAGGCCAAGGCTTAGTGACCAGAACACTGAGGCTGGATTTCACTTCCCTCGCCGTTTTGGCCAGGTGCCCTTGTGCAGGGCACAACCCTGCCAATCACACAGGGCTGCCCAGCTCTCTGGAAGGAAGCTAGGGATCTGAGGGCAGCCAGGGCTGAGAAGGGAGTCACACTGGAAGCCAGAAAGCTGCCAGATCCCAGGCAGTGTTCTCTCTTTTGGTGACACTGGTCTCTGCCTCTCTCTTTCAACTTCTACAGACCCATTTTCTCTCCTTCTCTATGGCTGAAGGTGACCTCCATCACACCATGATACACACCAGCTTGCAAGTCTTATAGTGTCCCTCAGGTTTAGTCACACTTCAGAATCAACTAGAACCTCTGAAACCTAATTTCAAATCCCTGAGACAGAATCTGATTGGCTCAGCCTCGGTCAGGTGCATTCACCCCAACTGCATCAATATGGGTGCAAAAATCCACCCAGAGAGGGAGGAGGATGGTGTTTCACAAAGAACTGGGATTATTCTGAGCTAGGCAGACTTCCCTAAAAGGGTCTACTACACTCTTAAACTACTAGAAAATCCGACTTCCAGTGGCTTAATCAAATAAAAGGTTATTTTCTCACATTAAAGAAAGTCTAGAAGTGGCTGACTGCTGATAATGTTTACTGGTTTGTGATGTCACAGCCAGGATGTCACAGTTCTCTCTTCCTTCCCTCATATTGGCCCATAGGCACAAAATGGCTGCTGTAACTCCAGGCGTCATGTTTATATTCAAGGCAGGAAGAAATGTGGAAGCCAGCGCCAGTCATGTTCATTTTCTCAGGAAAGCAAAAGGTTTCCCCAAACTCCCGAGCAGACTTATATTGACAAGTCATTAGCTAGTACTGTTTGACACAGCCACCCCGACAGAGAAGTTGGAAAACCAAATAATTATCTGAGAACATTGCTATGCCAAACAAGATTAGGCTTTTGTTAGTAAAGACAACGTGGAAAATGAATATCTGGCAGGCAGCAGTGTCTGGCACCCGAATGAACTATAGGAATCCACATTCTCTGAAAAATTTATGTTAGCCATTCATGATCATGTCTGAACACAGGTGATGGAAAGCACACTTAATTCCTTTTTTAAAAAAATTCACTGCTTCTCACCAGACGCTAAGCCACTCGATTTTGCACTCCACCACTTAGGATCCTTTGGCTAGGATTTGCATTCTCTCTCAAAAGCTGTCAAGGCACGTAATTGGTCAAGGCAGGTTTATCAGCTCCCAGTCTAACGGTCCAAGCGCTACACATATGCCTTTTCGACACCAAAAGACAATACAGGATTATAGGAAGCATGATTAAAGGAGCTCTGCTTTCTCTAATTATACTATTTCAGAAGTGATCTCAAAGATAATTATTTCTGTATATGCAAATAGATCCTATTCCATTTTAAATCTGCTCCTTAGTGTGAAACAGGGGTAGGAGTTGAGGTGGGAGTGAGTAGCCAACCGCAGGCAGGCTCACCTTTCAGAGGAATGGATGGGACTAGATGACTTCTAGGAGTCCCTACATGCCTGATATTACGCTTTCTAAATGGTCAGCAATCACAGTCTCTCCAAACCACTAGGGACATCTCCAAGAATCAAGTGTCGATTAGCGTTACCTTTCCACCGACAGACAATGTATTCTATGAGGTGAGAAAGGGGCATGGGAAAGGACAGAGTGTACCTACCCACAGGGCGAGTGGAGAAATTCAAATCTTCTAGCTGATTTTCACGTACAAATAGAATTGTCTTCAAAGACAATGACACTGCTTTTTATGTTGAAATATTGTATTTATCATATATACATTGAATGACAAAATTGGGGGAGAACCATGTTAATCATGGGGGGGAATCTTGTTTAGATAATTGTTCATAAAACCTACATTTATGTTACTGCATACTTATATATGTTAATCTTCTTCTTACTTCAACTCATATCCTAACTTCAAAGTTTAAGGAAAAGAATAAACTTTGGGGATCCATTTATAAACCAATATGAAGAGGAATTCTAAACCTCTACAGCTGGAAACTGAAGTAATTATCTGTGATTCCCCGGGCAAATCACTTTTGCTGTCCGGATCTCAGTTTTTTCATCCATGAAATGGAGACATGAGAGGACCTTAAGAGCCCTTTCTTGCTCTAAATTTCCAGGTTTCTATCATTTCGTTAAAGAAATTTACCAAGGTCAGAGTTTGCTCTGGTGGCTTCACTTCAAGTTCCCAAGGTCCCCATGCTGCCCTGAGTCTGACATCTCTTCATTTAATTCTGTGAAGTTCCCCAGGGTTCTGTTAATAAAACTCCCTTTTAATTTTATTTTTGTAAATGTTCAGTATAGAATTCCAAAGGATTATAAGAATGATGCAAAATTTCCCATATACCATTTACCCATAGTCATCTTTTGTTAACATTTTGTCACATTTGCTTTATCATTGCTTATTTTCGAAGGGGGAATTTTAGAGTAAGTTGCAGACAGGATGCCCCTTTACCCCCAAATACTTCAGTGTATATTTCTTACAAACAAGGACATCCTCTTACCTAACTACAGTGTAATTATCAAAAATCAGGAAATTCAACATTGATACAAATATTATTATGTAATCTATAGTCCATATTTAAAATTTTCCAATAATCCCACTAATGCCCCTGAAAGATACATATACACACACACACACACACACACACATATACATATGTGTGTGTGTGTGTTTTCTGTTATAGGATCCAATCCAGAATCACACATTGCATTTAGCTGTCATGCCCTTTAGACTTCATTAATCTAGAACAGACCCTCAGCCTGCCTTTGTCTTTCTTGACTTTGACATTTTAGAAGAGTACGGGCAACTTATTTTATGGGATGCCCTCCATCTGGATGTGTACAGTGTTCCTCATGATCAGATTCAACTTATGTATTGGGGGCAGAAAGCTCCCAGAAGTGATGTCATGATATTTGATCCATACTGGTGCCCACCTCTACCCTTTTAGAATTAAGCTACTTCAACTTGAATTTCCATCGTCTGAGACTTTTTAAGTTACGACTAATTTAAGGCTTGAGTTGCTGAACATACACAAGCTCTTTTAATACTGTCTCAACAGTAAGGTGTGTCATCGCTTAGGCCTGGCTACATCCCAGCTGGACAGGACCAGAACTTAGGCATCTGGGCCAAAGAAGACCAGCTGTTAAATAGACTCCGGGAGTCATCTGAGTCAGCTAAGTCGGTGGAGAGCAGACAGGTATAGGCCCAGGAAGTCAGAGTCCACGAGGTCAAAGTTGGCAAGCGCCAGTCAACAAGGAACGTAAACACTGATTGCTGGGCAGGGATTATGGGCTCATTGCCTGGCATTATAAAGCTGATGGGTGGAGCTGGCCCCGGGCCCATGGGTGTTAGTCACAGACCTCAGATGAGGGCAGGAGTAAGGTGTTCCTGCCCATGGCAGCTTCTGAGGTGCCCGTACTCTCTCACGTACCTCAGGCTTGGCATTACTGTGTGATTCCCCTTACTCCAGACCAACGCTTCTCGCATTTTAACATGCATCTGGATTCCCTGCGGGTCTTGTGAACGTGTAGAGTCAGATTCAGTAGGTCTGGACTGAGGCCTGAATTTTCTGCATTTCTAACAAGTTCACAGGTGATGCCAGTGGTGCTGGTTCAGACCATACTTGGAGCTCCAGAACTGTCGGAGGAGACTGTTCTTGGCTGTGGCAGAAATGGAGGTACCAACACTACCACACATACCTTGGAGTCAGCATTACTGTGAGATTCCCCTCTACTCTACATACCATCACACAGAAGCTTCTTTGAGTCCACTGATTCACAATTCACTGAATACCCTTCTAAGTCATTTAAATCCAAAACGGGACTCCCAAAAGATAGAGAAGTGAAAAAGGAGAAGACGACATATTTGGCACCCTGCCAAGCCAGAAATAAAGGGGAACTCCATAAACATTAAGCAGTGAACAGTGGCTTTATAAAAAAAAAAATAAATTCACATGAAATCTCCTCTGGATGGCCCTGGAAACATGTGTGTCCTGAGAAAGGGTGGCTCCCGCCCCTGGCAGGGGCCAGTGCTGGCTTTGCAGCAATCCTCACTTTTTCTACACAAAATCATAGTCTACCTCCATAACATAACAAACCTGGTGACTCAGGCTAATTTCCTTTTAGCCTCTAAACAGGCCTGTCACGGCCTTCCCATAATACTCCCAGATGTCCTAAAACTGAGAAGGTTAGAATTGAAGTAGCAAGGGCATTACTCACAGGAAACAAGAACCTGCCTATTATTAACAATTCACAATTCTGGCAAATTCTTTAAAGTCAGTCTCTTTGGTAAGGCTCTGTTTTGAAAAGGCAAGAGTGCCGGTTGGTATTACAGCTCTGTGGCAGGGAAATTTAGGATGTGGCAGCAGAAAGACTGTGTGAAAAGCCAGTCTAGCCATGCAGCAAATTTTTGATTACATTTGCTTTCAGTTAAAGGGAAAGGATGTTCAAGTCTTGAGGACAAAACCTGATGTTTTACTCCAGCAGAGGGAGCCTATGAAACAGCCAAGCATCAGTCCTAAAATACCAGTGTTTGTATGCTCTTGTCAGACTGAATTAAGTGTCATGTGCCAAAAAAAGAAAAAAAAAAGTTACGGTTTATTGAAGCATGAGAGCATGACAATGACCTTGAAATGATGGTTTCCGGTGTTCAGTGAATAAACGGATTGCCTCCTCCCACAGGGAGCCTTGATGTTGACTTCTCAATCCACTCATCTACCTCAGGGGAAGCCAACATTAAATCACACGCCGCACCTGACTTGGGGGAGGAACTCATTAGGGAACAATCAGAATTTGGTTGTGGGGGCAGGGGAGGGCCACCTACGGTACATGGTCTATGTTTAATCTTCATACCAATCCAGAGCAAAGAGCCCTGCGCCATCTGGAAGATGAGGAAACGAAGGTTCTAAGAAGCTAGTGATTTGTTTACGCTCACACGTCTAGCAAGTGCGAGAGGTTGGATTCTTATTCTAAATCTTCATTCTACTTTTACAGGATTATACACCCACACCTTTGTCACATAACTGCAGTACTTCCCATTGTGAGCACAGCATACTTTGCTGCCTTATTTATTGATGGTCTTGGCCATGTGAACTGCTTTGGTCAGAGGAATGTTAGTGACATAAGTAGAAGCTCTAAACATGCTTGCATAGTTTGTCTTGTTCTGAAACACATGAAGTGGGGCTAAACCCTACTCACGGCCTGAAGCAGAGCCACCCCACCCCCTCCAGATAACCTGCAGACCATTAGCAAGAAAAATCAGTATATGTTAGTTACTGTAAGTTAGCGAGATGTGGGATTGTTTGTTACAAAGCGAATCGGACTAATACAACAACACTGTGAAATATATCTAGCCCCAACTTGCAGATAAGAATATGGAGGAGTTAAGGAATTAAGTGGATTACTCAAATAGGAAAATAATTTCCCATGGGCACCCAGCAGGGTTCTCCTGATGTCTCACTGGCCAAAACTGTGTAACATGTCTACCTACAGCTGCAAGAGAGGCTAGAAAAGTATCTGGCGTTATAAGCGCGTAATGTGGGGACTAGTGTCCACCAGCATGGAAGGAAGAGGAGATAGTTTTTCAGCAGGCGTTCAACAGTGTCTGCCATCCCAGTGTTGTCAGGCTCCAATGTCCATTATCTTCACCAGTTCCCTATATTGTGTTCTGTCAGAGGTAGGCAGAAGCTACTTGGAAATCCCTTCAACTTGACCTTAGTGAGCTCAATATGGTAATGTGACTTGGCCCGCCCGTCCTTTTGCACTTGCCATGAGAAGAACATCCTCCAGGTAACTGACAGCCCAAGGAGAACGAGGACACACATGGAGCCAACTTGAACCCACACGGAGCTGCCCCAGGAGTGAGGAAAAATAAATGTTTGTCATTGTAAGCCACTGAGATTTAGGGGTGTTTATAAGAAATTTTAAAACGGTAACAATATTTTGAAGTTCACTCAGCCCCACCTTGCTATCAATTCCAGACTCCAAACTAATGGTAGAGGTAAGCTCCGATGCATAACCACCCAGGGGAGTCTGCACATGGCAGTGCATGTAGCTACCTTAGTCAAAGCACATTCCAAAGAATCTTCTAGGACATCCCCCTCTCCCCACTGCCCTCAGTTTGACTGGTATACAGTACTGTGAGTTTTCTTCCACTCAGAGACAGTTGAAGGTGACCAAATCTCACATGGGAGTGCCAGGAAAGTGCTGAATGTGGGGCGATACACTTCTGGGTGCTACCCAAGGCCCATCATGAGGAGGAAGTGATGGAGGTCAGGGTGGAGGTCGACTCCTTAACCATTACCATCACCTCCACCGCTGTTGCCCAACTGCTGCTACTTCAGTAAAGTGTGGTATGGTATGGCTTATCCCTCCCAAATTTCAGGTCAGAGAATCTTTTGAGAGAAAGTTGGTAAAAAGAGCAAAGAAAATGCCAGAAATGTGCTACCCATTGTATCTTGGCCACAACTGGTACTAAAATAATGTGTGAGATATACAACGGCTAATTTAAAACTTGGTCTCTATTCCTACGGAACTCACGATCATTTAGTATAATAAAATAATTTCCAGATGGATAAAATATTTAGACAACATTTAAAAAGTAATCAGAAAAGTTGCAGAAGAACACACGTTAGGAATGATTTTACATATGTTGGCAAAATATATGACAGACGATATTAACATTTAAAATTTCACAAACCAGTCAGAGAAAGAGTAACAATTCAAAGGAAAAAGGAAAAGGACATGAACAAAGAATCTGCATATAATGATATGCAAAAAAACTTAATAAAACTTATGCAAAGATCATCTTTGCACATAATTAGAGAAATGCAAATTAAAATTAAATACCATGTTTAATCTAGCAGAGGGGCAGAAACGGGTAAGTAAAATCTGTAGCACAGGCAACTTGTGGGGAAACACTCATACACTATTAAGGGGGAAAGTAAATAGGTGTTGTCACTTGGGAAGGAACTTCAGAACACTGATCAAAAATTGTCTTAGCAATTTCAACAAATATTCATTTCCAGGTGTACGAAGATATATGTATAATGCACTGCAGTGTTATATACAATGGCAAGAGACTAGAAACAACCAAAATGCCTGTTACCAGGGTACTAGTTAAATGAAGTGTGGTACCACCCAGTCAATGAAATATTATTCAGTAATGAAAGGTATAAAGTAGATCTATGTGTGCTGATATGGAAAGTTCTCCAACTTATCTGGTTGGATTAAAAAAAAGTAGAGAGTATAACAGTGTTTGTAGCATGTTCCACTCACACGTGCATGTGTGTGGTGGAATGTTAAAATATTCCTGGGAAGATTTACAAGGAACAGGTAAAATTGTTCACTCATGGGGATAACTGGAGCCTGAGAATCTGAGGTGAGAGGAGGACTAACTTCTCATTTTATGTAGTCGTCCCTCGTATCTGCAGCGGACCGGTTCCAGGACCCCACAGATACCAAAATCCTCAGATGCTCAAGATCCTTATATAAAATGGTGTAGTACAAAAAATACAGCCGGCCCTCTGTATCCCTGGGTTTCCCATCCCCGGATACAACCAACCGATCTGCAAATCCGTGGACGAGAAACCTGCAGATACGGAGGGCCCAATGTGTACCCTTTGTACACTTGGATGTGTGTGTTTACCAAGTACATGCAATACTGTTAAAAATGAAAATGTAGTTAATAAAAGTAAAAACTGAACAGTCCCTAAAGGTGTACAGGAAAAACAAAAACAAAACCTAACTGCCTTTCTATTACTCTAGAAAAACGGATGCATTTAAAAGGATAACCTTTTTTTTTTTTTGATCTAGTGATTAGACTGCAGAAGGTTGAATTCCCAAGGACTATTGAATTTCATTCAGTAGACAGAGAATGACCTGAAAAGCAAACTAATGACAGTTTTTCAGTCAGTAAGGAAGGTAGGGTCATTTACATAACTCTGAGGACACATGAAAGATAATGTCTGCATTATCGTCATGGCTCAAGTTCTACTGCAGAGAGGTGGAAGGAACAAGACCCTCAAGTTACCACTGTGGTATGACTGGTCCAGGGAGAACTGAAGTGTTTCTTAGGCACTGAGCCATTATGAAATTTCTAAGCTGTCACTTCTGTTAAATCAGGGGGAAAACCCCCATAACATTCATTCTCTCCTTAAAAGAAAGTAGAAATAAGTATGCTAGGCTTTCGTGGAGGTAAACGCAGGGTAGCTGCATTCTCAGGAAGAACTGAACTGTACCTGGTTAAGGAAACCACACTCCATGCCCCCAAAACTGCAGATCAAAAGGTGCCACTTTGTATGGTAGCTTGCTATCCATCAGTCAACGAAGAGGTGGTTAGTGCGTTGTTTACATCCTCAAAAGAAGCGAAGGAGAAACAGTGCAGTTGGATGTGATACGGTCATGCCTGATGGGAATGTACAGTTTCATTGCTGGGAGAGAATTAGGCCTTCACTTGGTGCAGGACTGGAGACAAAGCGTATTGGCAGTTGGAGGGCTGGAGAAGGCTTCACACGGGATTTGGAACATAAGCTGTGCCTAAGGGTAAAAGTATGCAGGTGGGTAAAAAGGCATGAGGAGTACCCAAATTTCTCCCCAACTTGAGTTCCCCTCTCACGTACGTACAATCCTAACGCCTTTTCACCACCCTAAGAACTGGTGAGATGCCATGTGGGAGGTCCATCCTGGGAGGGGTGTGGCTCTTAGAATAAAGAGGGAGCTGAGAATTAGGAGGTAAAACAGATGGTGAAGAGCAGCAGGGGCTCTGGCAATGATGTCTTGGGAAAGACAAAGGAAGATGAGATCAGCCTTGACCTCAGAACTGGAAACTCTCCTTGGGGGCACCGGAGAGAGATGCGTGTGAGAGGAGCTGATGGAAGGTGCTCTGGCTTGGGCTTGTGGGGGTGGGGGGGGTGAAGGGATCCCACCAGTTAAGGGGCTGGAGGCAGAAGCTGAGCTAGATCCACCCCAACAGAGCTTTTTCCATCTCAAGCTTCCAAGGGCCTCCACATCCCTGGGATACGGTGGCTCGCTAAGGTGGACCACTTGAAGTTCAAGGTCAGCAAGTTCAAGTCCTAAAATCAGAAGGACTGAAATGCTGGACATAGGACCAGACACAGGCCAGAACCGGCTTTTCACACACAAATATTTTCTGCAAGAAAGCAAATCATTTTCTTGCAATTGGAGAGAAGACATAATTCTCACGCGAGCTGAGGAAAATAAAAAAAAAATCACCAAATACTAACTGAAGGTGATAAAATGTTATTAATAGTCTATTTAGAATGCCCGTTTTAATGTTTTGTTTCAGTGAATGTGAAAATATCTGTAATGGGTTCCCACTGATCCACCCACCCTTACCGTCTGCCGTAAAGATGACCTTCAACCAGGATTTCCTTTAGCCTCTGGGTTTTCTGGAACTTAATGCCTACAGCTAGAGAAAGACTACATAATTGATCTTGTTCAGAATCAACCAAACACCTTGAATTTACATGTTATGCAATAGTATGTCTGTGTCTGGCAAATACTGTGTCAAGCTCTGCGTAGAATCTGAAAAACTAATAAAAGACACAGTGCATGACCTCAAAGTATGTGTAATTCGACAAAAGGGGCAGGGCTACACAAATACGGTACTACCCACCAGAGCTGTAGACACTGCCTCAGGAGCAAAATAATGGACTGAAAAGGACAAAGGTACTTGTTACTGAGATACCCAAAGCCGGCCTGGTCCAATCTGGAAACGATGAAATCTTGTATTAAGATTTTCTTCATTTGAATTTAACTGAGACAGGGGAGCTATTGATGTGACAGAAACTAGGATGTGATCTGTGGGAATCAGCGTCGAGAAGTTGTAAGCTAAGGGTCGGTGCCACTTCACCGGCCCTTTTAGGTCATTCCAGGAGTGCTTTAGAAGAACTCGTGTGATGGCAAGGGCATCTCAAGCGTCTCTGGCAAGGACACTCCTTTAAGTCGGGCATGTGGGGTTCAACATTAAAGGACAGCCAAGGATCCAAATGACTGTACTGGAGACAAGATCTCATTTATCAGTTTTCAACAGTTGCTATCAAGGGTGTGAAGGTGTTGAAGAATATAGCTGAACTCCTCAGTCCTGGCCATAGTCTCATGGTTAGTTCTACAGTCTTGGCCCCATTTGCAAGTGCCCTGCGGCACTTGGATGCAAAATGGCCATAGGCATGCTGGGATCTCTGGTTCTGGACGTGGGCCCACCAGCAATTAAGAACTGCATGGGCAGGGAAGAGTTTGTGTTCCAGTGGTACCCAAATCCAGGCTACACTGCACTTAAGTCCTTGGAACTTCTCTGCAACTTGCCCCAGCTTCTGTAAGACCACACAGACTCTGGAGCTGGTCCCTGTTTCCCTGGACCTGATAGGAACTGGGTAGATGAAATTCACTGACTCTATCACAGGTCTGAATATCTGCCTCCTTTTCTTCTTTAGGAGAGGTTTCATCCTTCAGCAGCCAAGTGGTACCCAAACCTCCAAGTGTGCCCTGTTGGTTGTAGTTGTCTTCCCATGTCTGAGACCTCAAGAGTTACCCGCTCTTTCGCCTTGGGCCCTCTTTCTCTGGAGACTCCCACACACTGCATTTCATCCTAGAAGTTAGCTGGGTTTTAGGAAAGTAGAGATCCAGAAAACCCCAACTGGTCGATAACAATGAGCACTTGAGGCGTGACCAATTAGGAGGGCTACAGGGAGAGATGAGGAAGCCAAGCTGTGTCACCTCAGGATCTGTTTACCTGCCTTTCTGGGGGCTTCCCCATTTTATGCCTTCCTAGATGTGCTCCAGAACTCTTTCCTCGGCTAAGTATTCAATGAAAAAAGGAGAGATTTTGGCAGAAAATTCAGAAGGAAAAGCATTCTAGGTAGGCATGACAGTGTAAGCAATGGTTTGGTGTCACTCGTCAAAGTGCTCTGATGAGGAGAAATGAATGGAGCTTGTTGATGGACTGGGATAAAGGGGAGAGAAGACGTGATGACATGAATAAGAATCTCTGAGTACAGGGAGGGCTGAATGGAGGTTCTGTGCAGCTGTTTTTCATTTGCAGAGAAAATGGGGTAAGAGGAAATTTCCACTGAGTAACAGGAAATGATCGTAACATCTGACAACTGGTCAAACGCAAGAAAGTGGAGAGACCAAAGCCAGTGTCGTAACTTCCCCTTTTTGCTTCCTTGATCAAGGGCAGATTTTCGTCACTAGTAACTAGTATTTAATTAGCAAGTTTCCAAGTTTAAAAAATAAAGCATGTCACCAAATTAGGACCATATAACCTAAAATAACTTGGCTTAACCAAATTTTGACCCCACCTTTGTCAGTGCCCTTACCAAAAAAAAAAGGTGTTTTTCTATAAATTCTATTTCACATTTCTTCAGTGTCTCATTTACTGTCTCTCTCCATCTTCCCTTACTTGGGTTTCAGCTCAGTGTGGCATGAACTCTGCTAAATTTAGGAAGATCCGGTTACATCTCTAAGTAAAGGGTTTTCTGCAGACAATCCTGTCAGAAAACATCCTCAAGGAGAACTTATTATGAGGTAAAAGGGGAAGGGAACAAGGGATCTTGACCACTGGCAAAAAAAGGAACGTGTTTCCAAATGAGAGTCTGTGTGAAAGCGCTATACAAATGATAATAGTGGTAAAATTATAATAATTATTATTCAGTCTTTTGATTCCATTCTTTTTTCTTCAAACTTAGGATCCCATGCACAAGATTGAATATGGGTATATAATTTAGTCCAGAGTTTCTTTTAATACACTATTCTACACAATCATCCCTTCAAACAGAATAGTCAGGTTGAAATATTCCTTGAAATCACCCACGTTCCCCCACTAAATTCCACTGGTGTAAGAGTTAAGTGACTAGACTGTGACCACTGGGAACAAGAGTGGGAGGGGAAGGATCCAGAGAAAGGGAAGTGGGGGTTTGGAATATGGGATGTGTTATGGACTAAATTATATTGCTCCAAAAAAGAGATGTTGAAGTCCTAACCTCCAATACCCGTGGGTGTGACCTTATTTAGAAACTGATGGTTAAGTTGAGGTCATTATGGTGGGCTTTAATCCCATGTGACTGTGTCCTTATAAAAAGTGGAAACTCGTCATTGAAGCACTATTCACAATAGCCAAGACATGGAAGCAACATAAATGTCCATCAACAGAGGAATGGATCAAGAAGATGTGGCATATATACAGAGTGGAATACTACTCAGCCATAAAAAGAATGAAATAATGCCAACTGCAGCGACATGGATGGACCTAGAGGTTTTCATACTAAGCAAAGTAAGTCAGACAGAGAAAGACCAATATACGATATCACTCATATGTAGAATCTAATTTAAAAAAATGATATAAATGAAGTGATTTACAAAACAGAAACAGACCCACAGATTTCAAAAACAAACTTATGGTTACCAAAGGGGAAATGTGGCGGGGGGAGGGATAAATTAGGAGGTTGGGATTAACATACACGCACTACTATACATAAAATAGATACCCAACAAGGACCTACTGTATAGCACAGGGAACTCTACTGAGTGCTCTGTAATAACCTATATGGGAAAAGAATCTGAAAAAGAATGAGTATATGTACACGTATAACTGAATCACTTTGCTGTACACCTGAAACTAACACAACATTCTAAATCAACTCGACTCCAATAAAATGCTTTTAAAAAGTGGAAATTCACACACAGATGGACACACACACAGGGAAGACAACGTGAAGGCATAGAGGGAATACGCCACGTGAAGATGAAGGCAGAGATCCACAAGCCAGGGAGTGCCAAAGACCGCCAGGAAACCACCAGGAGCTAGGGGAGAGGCCTGGAACAGACTCTCCTTCTCAGTCCTCAGAAGGACCCAGTCCTGCCCACACCTTGGTCTTGGACTTCTGACCTCCAGAATGGTGAGACAATACATTTCTGTGGTTTAAGCCACCAAGTTTGTGGCATTTTGTTATATCAGCCCTGGGAAACTAATACAGGCTGGTGAGGGCAGGAGGCGAGGAGGCAAGCCACTTCCTGCAAGGAACACAGCTCCCCTTCCTCTGGCCGTTTCCTCACGAGGCTCTCCTCAGTTCCTGTTTTAGTGATTCAGGGTCAGGAAGAGAATTGAGAGGTGCGGGGCCCCATGTGGCATTTTCAAAGTCCACCACCATAAAAACAAGCACGTGTGGGCTTCCCTGGTGGCGCAGTGGTTGAGTCTGCCTGCCGATGCAGGGGACGCAGGTTCGTGCCCCAGTCCGGGAAGATCCCACATGCCGCGGAGCGGCTGGGCCCGTGAGCCATGGCCGCTGAGCCTGCGCGTCCGGAGCCTGTGCTCCGCAACGGGAGAGGCCACAACAGTGAGAGGCCTGTGTACCGTAAAAAAAACAAACAAAACCTCCCCCCCCCAAAAAACAAGCACGTGGACCCAGGCTGGATCATTATATTTCCCATACATAGCTGTGAAGTTCCAGTTTGAGGCCAGATGAGGGACCTTGCTAATTGTACCTCATGGTCTCCTGCGAGGAGAGGGCCCCAAGGAACCTCGGGCGTGGCAGGGTCAAAGGAGCGGGGCCTGGGGCATCGTTTTTCAGTCTGGCCTTCAAGAGGCCCTTTTGGTACAACACAGTGACTATAGTTAACACCGCCGTATGGTATATTTGAAAGTTTCTACGAGAGGAGAATCCCAAAAGTTCTCATCACAAGGAAACAATTTTTTTTTTTTTGTAACTATACGAGGTGATGGATGTTAACTAAACCTATGGTGGTATTCATTTCACAATATATGTAAATCTAATCATTATGCTGGATACCTCAAACAGTGCTGTATGTCAATTATATCTCAATAAAACTGGGGTGGGGGGAAGCAGCAGCAGCCGTCTTTCAGCTGGGGTAGGCCAGAGGCTGAGCAGGCCAGCTCCAGGCCTCCCATCCTACTTCTGATCAAAGCAGCTATGCTCTCCTCTCCTCTGTGAATTGGGCTTCCACAGAATAAAAATAAATGTCTGGAAATTCCTTTGTAAGACCCCTACACTTCAGTCAAACTCATCTGGTAACTATTCTTCACACACCCTCCACTCTCCGTGCTTTTGTTAATGCCTCTCCCTCTCCCGGGAACGCCCTTACTCCTGATTTCACCCACTGAAGTCCTCCTGTGCCATACAGTGTTGGTGGATTACTCCAAAGCTCTGCCACTTACAAATACTTATTCCCTGCTTGAAACAAGCCCAATTCGACATAAGTATTGGGTTAGGATTCCTAGAAGCCCTGGAGGGTAGACCAGCCCCTTGTGGTCATATGCCCCAGTCCTAGTCAATAGGGCGAGGGGGGAGTTTGCTAGGAGGCCTCTAGGAAACAGCTGCCTCCTTGATAAGAAAGCAGAAGGAGAATCCTTTGGCCCTAGGGCCCTCTGCGTCTTACATCTGAATACAGTAGGGTGAGGATGGGATTCCTAGCTTGCCACAGTCATCTTGTGACCCTAAGGGGAAAAAAAAAGAGGGCAGACATCCTTCCGTACCTGAATCAGCGCTGGAGGCCACCTACCTCCAGGCTACTTCTTCTGTAAGAAAGAACCACCCCTCTTCCTTAACTCACTCTCAGTCAGGTTTTGTGACTGACAGCCCAGGGCCTGCCTAGCCAATACATTTCCTATCCTCCGAGGCCCTCTCCAGGAAACAGATTTCCCCACCTGCCGTCAAGCAAAATTTTGCTACCGCCCGTCCCTCTTCGCTCCCACAGTCACATCTGTTAATGTTCCTTCTTATCACATTCGATTATTCATATTCAGATTGCACTTTTTCCTTTAAATTGCAGACCCTTGAGGACAAGACCTTAGTGTGTTCTTCCTCTGATACAAGTGATCTTCTAAAACAGTGCTCTAAAACTTCAATGTGCCTACAAATTACCTTAGGATCTTGCTTAAAATACAGATCCCTGGGTCCCAACCACAGAGGTTCTGATTCAGTGGGCGTGGGGTGGGGCCCAAGAACTGTATCTCAAGCAAGCTCCCAGATGATGCTGATGCATAGTCCAGGGCCATTCTTTGAGGAAACACTGCTCTGTGACACTGTGTACCTTTTGTATTATCCTTGTCACACACTAGCTCTTGCTGTTAACCTCTTTCCTTTTTGTACAGTATCCTCAGTAATTCTGTGAACGCCTTGAGGGCAGGCACCATGTTTTATGTCCCTTGGGACCTTCAGAGTACCTAACACAGTGGCACTCAACAACTTTTATTGAGTAACTGAATGAAATGAATGAATGAATGAATGAGTGAGTGAGTGAGTGAAGTGAGTACAGCCGCTAATCTTCAGGTCTAATTTCTCATTCCCAGCAGTGACTAATATGAGACAACTAGTACCTCAACTGACATTTCTGCAGACAGAATAACAGCTTCAGAATTCTAGTCAATAAAATACAGCCAAGAGTCCTTTGCTTAACACTGGACCCCATTACAATGTAGAGATGCTGGGATTTCACCCCTGATTTCTGTTGCATGAAATCACATATTTTTTATAAGTCACATATTTTCTATTACACAGTTTGTTCCCTCCAGTTCTGAGCCAAGAAGTGCCTCTTAAAATAACCTAATAAGTAAATAAATTTTCTTCCAGGCAAAGCCTCTTTGTCACATATACAGTCATCCCTCGCTATTCACAGGGAATTGATTCCAGGACCTCCCACAGCTACCAAAATCCGAGGATGCTCAAGTCCCTTACCGACAGTCAGCCCTCCTTATCAGCAGACATGGAGCCCACGGATACGTAGGGCTGACTGGATGCATTATCTAGCTGGAAAACATTGTCCAGGGTGGTGGGAGTGCACAGAGAGCTCTTCCCGGAACCTATAACTGTTGAATTGTTGCAAGGAACATGAAATTTCATTCTTATTTTGTTCCGATGGCCTTGCTCTCAGGAGGCCCCTCAGGGAGTAAATCTCTATTATCAGGACAGAGTGGCCGATGAGAGCTTGAATCTCATCCACCGCACAATTGAACTGGGCCTCCTGTGCAATTGGGGGCGGGGGTCAAGGCTATTCGTGGAAATATTTTCTTTCCTCCAAAAAGTGGAAAACAATCTCTTTGCTGATGACGAAAGCTTAAATAGTGGCATTATTTCCAAATGAATATTGCTTCTACATCTACTGATACTGCTGTTCAGTTTAGTAAGAAATATTCATGTCAGCAGGATGCCAGATCTGTGCCACTTTTTCCAAAGAAACAGACACACGGAAAGGTAACCCCAACGAATACTTGCTGAGCTGTTTTATTTATGTTCTATCAACAGCAAAGGTGCAATGACCTGCTTAGGCCATGGGAAGAAAATTTGGTCAAGGTAAAAGCTGATAGTGGATTCAGTTCCAAGGTGTAAAAAGTACCGGCGAAAGATATGTGATTACCTGGGTTCTATTCATTATATTCCAACCTCTGGCTACACAGTGGTGATCTGTTAGACCCAGCACCCAATGCTTACTTATGGGTGCATTTTACTGAGTGCAAGTTATACCTTTACTTACTCACTCAGTAGCTGTATACCAAGGACCCAAGCATATTGGTTAAACCACCACCTTTGAGACCCCATTGCATGAATTCTAATTATAGCTTCATTGTGTATTTTCTGCGAGAAGCTGGTGAAACCACTCTCCTCTCTGAGCCTCAGAGTACTCACCTGAAAGTGGGGACAGAAATAGAAACGATCTCACACGGCATGTCCTTCTTACTTAAAACGTGGACTATGAACCTATAGCATCGACACCACCTGAAAGCTTGTTCGAAATGCAAAATCTTGGGTCCTACCCCAGGTCTAGTGAGCCAGAATCTGCATTTTTAACAAGATCCCCAGGTGATTTCTACATGCATTAAAATTTGAGAAGCACTGGGTAGATGATAAGGAAACAGCCTCTGAGCCCAAATTTCTTGAAGCCTGGCTCTACCAGTTACCAGCTGTGAGCCCTTGGTACATAACTGAACCAATCTGTGCCTCAGTTTCTTAACCCATAAGATGGAGATAATAATAAAAACTCAACTCATAGGGCTGTTGAGTAGAGTAGATGAATGAATGCATGCAAAGAGCTTAGAAAAGGGGACAGTGCATAAGTATTCAGAAAGGCTGTTGTTACAGTTGAGGATTAATTAAGTTTTAAACGCCGAGTGCAGTAAATAACAAATGTTAGCTGCAGTGGACAAAATACTGTTGGGTATTGTCAGGAAACAGATGATTAAAAAATAGACCCTGACCTCATGACACTTCTGACCTGGTGGTACTAATTCTGTTTACATGTGGTGCCCACTTAAAAATAAAAATAATCACAAATAACAGTCTTTCAGACAAATAACATATGATATCACTTACATGTGGAACCTAAAATACAACACAGATGAACCTATCCACAAATCCGAAACAGACTCACAGACATAGAGAACAGACTGGTGGTTGCCGAGGCAGAGGGGGGTGGGGGAGGGAAGGACGGGGAGTTTGGGATTAGCAGATGCAAACTGGTATATGTAGGATGGACAAACAGCAAGGTCCTACTGTATAGCACAGGGAACTATATTCAATATCCTATGATAAACCTTAATAGAAAAGAATATGAAAAAGAATGAATATCTATGTATAAGTGAATCACTCTGCCACACAGCAGAAATCAACACAACATTGTAAATCAACTATACTTCAATAATGTAAATTTAAAAACAAACAAAAACAAGTAACAGTATTTCAGAAGTACCCATCCAATGGTACTCAAGGCGTCTCTGCCACAGCCTGGAGTTTAAATGATGGATCTCAATTGTAATACATGAACCAAACTTGAATTAATACTGCTCTACACACCATGGAGTGACTAATATGGTGGAAGAAAAAGCCACATTCCTTGACTTCCTCATTTTAAGCAGTTCTAATATAAACTGCTCACTGCAATTTATAACGCTGACAACATGCAAACGAGCCCTATCTAGTAAGTCCTGTAGAAACAAGTTGATTCTGTCTGATGGGGGGAAAGGGGCTGAGCTGATTCTACACATCTGCACCATTTCCTATGATAAGATGTGTCCTCTAATGGTTCTCAAACTTGGCTGGCTATTAGAATCATCTGGGAAGCATATGTAAAACACTGATACCCAGGCACCACCCCTCCAGAGACACTGATTTAATTGCTTTGGAGTGGGGCTCAGGCATGGTGGTGTTCAAGGTTCCCCAAGTGATTGTAATGTGCAGCCGTGGTTGAGAACCCCTGTTATAACACACATGAGGCCTAAAGGGGCCCCCAGTTAGTGGAGGGAATTAGCAGAAAGTGAACAAGAATCAAGGACAAAAGAGGAACAGAAGGGAAGGCCACCAGGAGGGATAGCTAATAGCGTTTTGCTTCTATGTCTTGGGAATGAACCACCAGGAATGTGGCTTTGCTCTACCAGGCCAAGTAGGGGTTTTGTAAATTTGACTGAGTTCCAGGCAGACATCACAGGTCCAAGCATAATCAGAACCCTGACAAGGGCTTCCCTGGTGGCGCAGTGGTTGAGAGTCCGCCTGCCGATGCAGGGGACACGGGTTCGTGCCCCGGTCCGGGAAGATCCCACATGCCGCGGAGCGGCTGGGCCCGTGAGCCATGGCCGCTGAGCTTGCGCGTCCGGAGCCTGTGCTCCGCGACGGGAGAGGCCACAGCAGTGAGAGGCCCGCGTACCGCAAAAAAAAAAAAAAAAAAAGAACCCTGACAAAACAGGAGGAGGGGTAGAGTTCCAGAAACGGAGGACTGAGAAAATGGGGTAAGAGTAAACCACCCAAAAAAGTTGCCATGACATTCATGCCCTCTAACTCACAGAGGCTTGCAGGACCATTCTCAAAACTTATTTTCCTTATCAGCCAGACCTGGAAACAATCCACATGTGAGCAGAATGGGTTAAATATATCGCAATAAATTCACTCAGAACATTTCGAGTAATGAAATACAGCATGAGGTGCCGCTACACTGAACAGCATGGATGAATCTCATAGGCATAGTGTTGAGAAGGCTGACACATAAGAACACAGACTACATGGTTACATTTACATGAAATTCAAGAATGAGCAAAACTAATCAATGGTGGTGGAAGTCAGAAGAGTGGGTACCTTCTGGAGGAGGTGCTGACTGGGAGGGGTCTGAGGGACCTGCTGGGTGGGTGCCAGAAAGGCACTGTATCCTGCTCTGGGTGGGGTTACAACGTGTGCATGCACGTACACCTGTTCCTTGAGTTGAACACGTAAGATGGGTGCATTTTACTGAGTGCAAGTTATACCCTGACAAAAAAGAGAGAGAGAAAAAAGAAATTTATCTGCTATTATTATTACTCACTCAATATTTGTTAAAAACCTATTCTGAGCCCGGTCAGGTTCCAGGTGCTGGATGCAGAGGTGGACTAAGCTGCCCTCTTGGCACTTACATCCTAGGGAAGAAGGCAGACCATCGAACATAAATGCATACATGTAATGTGTCATCAGGAGGTGACAAATGCCACGAAGGAAAGTCAATCAGGGTAAGGGGCTGCAGACCGTGATGGGGGGAGGGGGGCACACTATCTTAGACGGCAAGGTCAGAGAAGGCCTTTCTGAGAGGGCAACGTTCCAGCAAGGTCAGGGTATCCAGTTTCCAGCCCACAGCAGATTAGAAGCAGTGCATGAGATGAGGACAGGAATGTCATTTGAACGCAGGCGAATTGACAGAAGCAAGGAGTGTCAACTGACAGCCAGGGAAGGACGCACGCAGAGGGCCCAGCATGAGGGCCACATACCCCCCGCTCCCGCTTCCATAGCCTTTAGGACATCCCTGCGACAAAGCTCAACACCGCCTCTGTCCTATCACCCCTCTTGGTGCATCAGCACCATTTCCTGGCCTTTCCTTCACTAGACGGTGAGCATCTTGAAGGCAGCGTTTTGGTCCTGTTTGTCACTGTATCCTCAGCACCTACCACACTAAGGGGACACAGCGAGGCAGTCTATAAATAATTTACTATCTGCATGACTGTCTCCTCCCAAAATACTGCTAACAGCACTACTATTTCCAGAATCCTCTGTGCAAGCGTGTACTAGAATTTAGACTTCAGGATGAATAATACATCAAGTTTTAACTTTTATGACTGGGTGTTTAAAACAAGAGAAAAGCTCCAGACATCTGGGCAACGGACTTACAGGAAACTCCCCATTTCCCGAAGTTGCTGGGAAATGAGATGCTCCTGGGCTAATCAATCTTGCCTTGACATCACCTCATAGCTCTCTCCGTCTCTCAGCCTGGAGAAGTGGTGTTCAAACTTCAGGATGTATATGAATCACACATGAGGGGCTGGTTTGAAATGAAGGTTTCCAGGCTCTATCTTTGGTGATTATGATTCACTAGGTCTGGGATATGGACAAGAATGATAATAGGGCCTCCCTGGTGGCGCAGTGGTTGAGAGTCCGCCTGCCGATGCAGGGGATACGGGTTCGTGCCCCGGTCTGGGAGGATCCCATATGCCGCGGAGCGGCTGGGCCCGTGAGCCATGGCCGCTGGGCCTGCGCATCCGGAGCCTGTGCTCCGCAACGGGAGAGGCCACAACAGTGAGAGGCCCGCATACTGCAAAAAGAAAAAAAAAAGAAAAAAAAAAAAAAAAAAAAGAATGATAATAAAAACAACAACAAGCATCACTGAGCACTAAGTAATTGCCAGGCGTCATTCTATATGCATTTCATGTTCTCTCCTATCTAATCCACAAAACAATCATATGACACCCTTTATAGATGAGGAAAATGAGGCACACAAGGCTCAGGTAACTTGCCCAGGGTCATACAGCTGGGATTCAAACTCAGGCAACTGGACCCAAAGCTCAGAAGCACCCCAGTCTGTTGCCACCCGACATGTATTCACATCAAGCAGGCCAGGTATATTGGTGCTGGAGGAGTGTCACTTTAAGAACACTGGCCTGTATCAGTCGTCTTCAATTCCTTCATCCTCTAGCTATAATTACTATGACCTTGACCCTGGCCATTCAAGGGACCCTTCCATTTCCCACATCAGAACGGGCAGACAGGCCCTGTCCTCTTTGTTTTAAATGAGAGGATGACTCAGATGTAGAAGACAAACTTATGGTTACCAGGGAGGAAAGGGGGGGAGGGAGAGATAAATTGGCAGACTGGGACTGACACATACACACTACTATATACAAAATAGATAACTAACAAGGACCTACTGTATAGCACAGGGAACTCTACTCAATACTCTGTAATGGCCTATATGGGAAAGGAATCTAAAAAAGAGTGGATATGTGGCTATGTATAGCTGATTCACTTTGCTGTACACCTGAAACTAACACAGCATTGGAAATCAACTATACCCCAATAAAAATTTTTTAAAAAATGAGAGGATGGGGCTTCCCTGGTGGCGCAGTGGTTGAGAATCTGCCTGCTAATGCAGGGGACACGGGTTCGAGCCCTGGTCTGGGAGGATCCCACATGCCGCAGAGCAACTGGGCCCGTGAGCCACAACTACTGAGCCTGCGCGTCTGGAGCCTGTGCTCCGCAACAAGAGAGGCCGCGACGGTGAGAGGCCCGCGCACGGCGATGAAGAGTGGCCCCCGCTTGCCACAACTAGAGAAAGCCCTCGCACAGAAACGAAGACCCAACACAGCAAAAATAAATTAATTAATTAATAAACCCGTACAAAAAAAAAAAAAATGAGAGGATGACTAGGCCTGCCTCCATGAGAAGGATGGAATATGACACAAACCATGGTGAGATAGGTAAGCAAAGGCATCCTTCTAACCATGGTTTGGGATGGGAGACAAAAAATTTAAAAAAAAAAAGGAAACCACCAGAGCCGTGGACCAGAGGAGATGCACAAGGGCTGGGGGTGCTGCGTGGGAAGCGGGGAGAGAAAGCTAGTCGGCATTCAGCACTTTACTTTTCTGTCTCGGGCTGAAGCACAGCCTCACGTGGGAGACAATGTCAAGATGGGTACTGTCTGCCTGAAGCCTTCCTTTGGCTTCGTGAGTGTGTTTGGTCTGGGCACGGGGCAGGCTACAAGTGTCAGGGTTAATGCCCCCAACAAACAAGGGACAGGAACTGGTGGATAAACACTCCACTCTCCTCATTCCTCCTAAGGGACAGCTCTGGGGTGTGTTCTACACCGTCTATCAGAAGTCCCCATGGGACTGTGCCCCAGAAGCCCACGGGGGAAGCGGCTCAGTATCATACACTTCGTTGGCTTTCCTCCCTTCCCTCCCTTACTTTCTACTCCCTCAACTTTCTACTCCCTCACTGTGCTTCCTGAGATCGTCTCCTGACTAAACTACTTGCTCCCAAATCCTTGTCCCAGGGTGCACTTTAGTGAAACCCAAACTAAGACAAGGAGTATACACAATTAACATAGTGCCCGCTACAGGTGAAGTTCCAGAATCGGTGAATCTCTTAGTGTGTTAGGCAGGGCCACTGCTGGTTGGAAAGGCTGCTGATTAACACTTGCAACTTCCGCTTCTCCTGTGTAATTCTTTTTGACTCTCTCCTTCCCAGCTCTGTGACCTGAAATGTTTAAAAATGGCCCAAATTGTCCCCTTAAAAAAAGATGGGAGAAGATTAGGGTTGCTGCTTCTAGGACTGGACTTCTAGAAAGGGCTAAGCATTCTGTCTACAGGAGTAAAAGGAGGAAAAGAAGCAAGGTGAGAAGCACTGAGACATGTGTTTGACTTTTGTAAACACCAATTCAAAGCCTAGACCATGCCTTAGGTTTCCCTGCGTGGCAGATCACCCAAAAATGTCCATCCACATGCTTTTCCAGGGCCTTTCCATTCCCCTTCTCCTTGAGCCTCAAAGGACACCGTGATTTGTTTTGACCAGAGTACTTCAGAAGTGACAGTATATGACACCCGAGGCTAGGGCATGAAATGCCATGCACTTTTGTCATATTCTCTTAGGATGCTCACTTAATCCAGCCACCATACTGTAAGGAAGCCCAAGCAGTCCATGGAAAGGCCAATGGGGAGAGAAACCAAGGCTCCGAGTCCAGATGAGCTCCCAGTAGAGAACCGGCACCAACTTGCCACCCATGTGAGTGAGCCATCTTGAAAACAATTACTCTAGCCTCAAGTTGAGCCCTCCCAGCAGACAAAAGCAGAAGAAAAAACAAGCCCTCCCTGCTGAACCATATCCAAATTGCACATTTCTGAGCAAATAAAAGATTGTTATTTTGAACTACTGGGTTTTGAGGCAGTTTGTCACGCAGCAATACGTAACTGATACACGCAGTTTCCCCAGAATGGAAAGGTGACTCAAGAGTTTTTACTAGAACCTTTTTTTTTTTTTTCCTGAAACCACAGTATATTTTTCCCTTTTTGAGGCCTGTAGTCTCAAGTTCTCCCCTGTACCTCCATGCCCTATTTCTTTCACTACTTCCACCGGAGCAGTGCAGAATGTTTCCCTTCTCACCAACAGCAAGAGCCCTCACGTGACTGTAAATATCTGTTAATTGATAGATAGGCATAATGTTCCTCTTATCCCATCCAGGCTGGTTTCCTTGGAAACCTAATTTTCCATGGATTCCCTTGACTCCCTCTTGCAAACAAATTTTATTAGAGCAAAGACTGAATCGTAGGTACTTTGAGTAAACAATAAATCCAAGGAGGCATGTGGTCTAATCTTGGAGCAGTGTCTCTTTTAGTAGCTACAGACCATCGAAAAAGCACCTCTTTTCCTTGTCTTTCAAAACATAGTAATAGAGATCCCTTCATAACCCACATAACACTTTCTCAACCCCTTCCCCAATCACTAGTTCCTTTGTCCCTCACAGTTGCTTTGGAACCTTTTACACACAAATGATCTCTTGAGCCCCAGAATCCTTTTGGGTTCTTTTCCTCCAGTCTGTCTTCTCTCCCCTTCTCCCAAAACTTTGATTTAGTCTCTAGGTCAGCAAGGAATAATTTCTTCCAACTCTAGGAAGGTGAAGGGGACAATTTAGAGGGATTCTGAGCAGGCAAATATGGGTTTCTTTTTAGCAGGTAGGAGATTTCTGAAAAGAGGCAGGAGGAAAGATTGCGACCAACAATTTTGATTTTGTCTCAATATATTATAAAGCATCCATTTCAATCTAACTAGCTAATGAATACCGACCAAAAGATTAAAAGAAGAAATAAAGATAAACTTTATGTTAATGAAAAGATGTGCTTAGAATCTACCATGAGAACTTGGTTTTTAGACATCATCTTACTATCAGAAAGTGTTCACATTCTGTAGCACCAACGAAAATGTAAAGCACATTTCTGGCAACAAATTTGTTAATTGGCCCAGAAAAACAAAATTTGGAGGGATAAAATTCCTGCTTTAAGTTCAATTCTCTTTGTCAACTCAATTAACCAATTTTTTTGTCTGCAGTCATCATTTCTGGCTCTCTTTTTTCCTATGTTAATGGGAATGCTCAAGATGAGTAAAGGCAACTCGATGATTTCTTGGTAATGATTTTGATTCTGAAGAGGTGTCTACAATCAACCATTATTCCATATTTTAAAATACTTCTTAGGGATTTTCTTTTCCTTGGCACTGATTTGCTGTAGTCCCCTTTACCCATTATCCAGTCCCGCAATGGGTCATAATTCTGAGTCAGGAAAGAAATTTACCACTTGGACTAACAGTAGAAACCTTATTTAACAATAAGTACAAGTACAATAGGAAAAGTAAAATTACTAACAGACCTTCTATTCTCTGAGTATGAAGATACTCAGGAGTAGCTAAAATCAGTCAATCAGTCATTCCCTCTTCCCCTGCAGAAAATTCCACACTTATTCTGTTTCCTCACTATCCCTTCCAACCCTTAGCCCAGGGGTTCTCCAAGTGTGGTCACTGGACCAGGACCAATAGCATCACCTGGGAACTTGAGAGAAATGCAAATTCCCTGTCCCTATCCCAGACCTATGGAAACAAACTCTGAAGTAGGACCCAGGAAGCTGTGTATTAACAAGCTCTCCAGGTGATTCTGATGCCCCTAGATTTTGAGAACCACTGCCTTAGACCAGCAGTCCCCAACCTTTTAGGCACCAGGGACGAGTTTCATGGAAGACAGTTTTTCCTCGGACGGGGGCAGGGGTGTGGTGGTGGTGGTGTTTCAGGCGGTAATGTGAGTGATGGGGAGCGGCAGATGCAGCAGCTTCGCTCGCTCGCCCGCCTCTCCCCTCCTACTGTGCGGCCCGGTTCCTAACAGGCTGCGGACTGGTATCAGTCTGTGGCCCGGGGGTTGGGGACCCCTGCCTTAGATCATATCATTGGATCAGAATGGCACAGCAACCTGAAAGTGAAAGAACCTGAGTTCTGTTCTGTGCTCTGCTTGAGTTTACTGTGTGGCTGTCATCAAGTCACTGCACCTCTCTGGACCTCAGTTTTCTCATCTATAAAATGAAGGACATGGATCAGAAATTTTTTTAGGTCCTTACCAGCTCCAGAAAGTAACAAAGTCATTGTCCTCAAGAGCACTGGACGAGTACTGTAATATCCTGCCATATGATTCCCTTTTTTCTAACATGTCAGTTTTTTTTTTTTATTTTTAAGTTTCAGGAAAGGCTAACCCAATCTTGTCAAGATGACTAAATACTTTAAACATCTAGAAGCTGTATTTAAAACGTTTCTGTCAAGACCAAGTCATTTGTTAAAGTCGCTGGTGAGGGGCTTCCCTGGTGGCGCAGTGGTTGAGAGTCCGCCTGCCGATGCAGGGGACACGGGTTCGTGCCCTGGTCTGGGAAGATGCCACATGCCGTGGAGCGGCTGGGCCCGTGAGCCATGGCCGCTGAGCCTGCGCGTCCGGAGCCTGTGCTCCGCAACGGGAGAGACCACAACAGTGAGAGGCCCGTGCACCGCAAAAAAAAAAAAAGGCGCTGGTGAATGCTGCCTGACAGTTTTCTCCCTCAGAATTACCATTTCTCAGCCAGAAATATTAATTCAACTGATCAGTCCGGCAATCTTGATGGGCAATTATTTTTTATTTGCCCTACGAGTAGATTCATAATTCCTTCCATTCAGAAGAATATTCTCCCTATACAAAAGTGACTCAGCATTAGTTAGAATTGTTATTAATATGCCAACCTAGCCTATTCTATTGGTAGGAATGATGGGTCAACACATTCTTGCAATAATATTAAACCTTAATTTTGATGACAAATGTTACATGAGATTTATATTCTCAGATGGTACTACGATATGCATTTTAAAAACCTTTCATTTTTTTCCCTGCTGATAAATGCAATTCAGTATTTTTGAGTTGAGACCAATCTTAAGCTGAGACATAGAATATGGGGCTGGGCGCTCTTTGCTGAATTTCAACAAATGATTCATTCCATCAATTTGTCAAACTTCAGAATGAGACAAGCAAGCCTTTTACGAAACAGACTTTCCAGATGGGATGAAATCCTGACACAAGTAGTTTTGAAATTAGCTTAATCTTTCAATTACTGAGGGAACGGGGAATGAAAAACTGAGGTTTTTACCCTGAAGAGTCACTGATCGTAGGAAAACTACAGAGCTTACAGAGTCACAGTGAAAAATGGTTCAGGATCTGGAAAGAGAGAAGGAGGAAATGTATATCGTGTGAGGGAAAAGTCCTTTCACATGGCCCTTTTGCCTTTAAAAATAAACACTAGAAGAAGACACTAAGACATTGCTTGCATAAATGTCACAACCAGATGCAGGTCAAGTCAAATGGTCCACAACTAGGCCAGTTTTCATTCCAACCCTCGGCACTGTAGGATGGCAAAAAACAAACATGGGAAGAGGAAAACCAGGATCAAAAGACCTGGATCCTCACCAAGCAACTACTCTGAACACATTGCCCCTGGACAAATGGACTTGTGAGGGTGTGGAGGCCAGGCTTGTTTCAGGTCCCCTGGACAGGCGCTGTCTGGATGGGAGTCGTACATATATGGGCCTGCTGCTTCAGGTAAAGCCCCGTAGGGGTAAATCAGGAGACTACTCCTCCTTTGTGAGGTATTTCTGCCACAGGGAGTAGTCCACCCAAGGGCCTATATTCCCCCTCTTCATTCAATAAATATTTGTTAAGGACTTAGAGCACTTACTATGTGTCAGACACTGCTCTAGGGGGCGCATGTTGGCACAAAACAAAGATCTCTGTCCTCAAGGAGCTTAGATTCCTGCATGGTATGGGGAAAAAAATTATCACAGCAGGCCCGAGGCTGCCATTCTTAGAGAGGCCTGTTTGCAAGGCTGGCCTTGGCTGGCATTTGAGAACTGGGATTTCTAGACAACCATGCCCAGGACTAGTAAAGGTGTGCCTCAACGGTTTGTGCAAACAATATAGTTTATTCTGAACACCTGCTTTCCTTCTGGGAGTCTAGAATTTTGATACGTGCTGGGCAGAGGGCGCCTACATGACCAGCCCCTAGTAAAGACCCGGGGTGCTGAGTCTCCAATGGGCTTCCCTGGGAAACCACATCTCCCATGTGTTGTCACAACTAGCTGCCAGGGGAATGAAGCGTGTCCTTTCTGACTCTGCAGGGAGAGGACCCTTGGAAGCCAGTGCCTGGTTTTCCCCCAGATTTCACTCCCGGCACCTCTTCCCTTCGCTGATTTTGCTTTGTGTCCTGTCGCTGTAGTAAATCATAACCATGGTTAGGACAGTGTGTTGAGTCCTTTGAGTTCTCTGAGTGCATCATCAATCCTGGGGTGGTCTTGGGGACCCCCAAAACACAGGAGGAAGAGGTTCAGAAAACATGCAATTAATATGATAAATGAGTGTCTAGTATACTAAAAGGTGATAAGCATTAAGGAGAGAAGAGAATGTAGAGCGGGGAAGGAGGGTTGGGAGGTTGTGGGGAGAGGTACGGTATTCTGTATTAAACAGGAGGGTGAGGGCACGTTTCGTAGAAAAGGCGCCATCTGATCAAAGACCTGAAAGAGGTGAGGACACTAGCCAAAGTGATGTGTGAGGGAAGAGTTTTCTAGGCAGAGGGCACAACTCATGCAAAGGCCCTAACGCGGGAGGGTATCTGTATGTTTAAGGAACAGTATAAGGAGGCCGGTGTGTCTGCAGCAGTGAGAGCCAGGGGGAGACAGGCAGGAGATGAGGTCAGACAGGTGAGGCCAGGAAGGGAGGATGCCCAACATATAGGATCTTGTAGGCCACCATGAAGATAACAAGAAATAAAAATGAGCAGGATAACTAAGATGAAGTCAAGGGTGGGGTAAATACACAAAATTATGTACACCATGGACCTTCATAGTTGGTAAGTAGGCTGTATATTTGTGTTGGTCTGAGGGGGAAAAAAATCTCAGGTGTTGAGTCATTGTATTTCAATCTTAAGGCAAGAACTATGGCAAAAGCAACCATACTGGTTTGACCCTTGAACGACATGGGTTTGAACTGCACGGGTCCACTTATACGCAGATTTTTTCCCAATAAATATGTACCACAGTACTACATGATCCGAGGTTGCCTGACCCCATGGAGGTGGAACTATGGATATGGAGAGCTGACTGTAAAGTCATAATGCCGAGTTTCAGCTGTGCAGAAGCTCACTGCCCCCAATCCCCACGCTGTTCAAGGGTCAACTGTAATTGCTTAATAATTGGGTTAAATAATCACTATCCATTTTCGGCTCTTCATGTGAACAGCAAACGGCAAGAGCACATTACTGAACACCACCACACTGTTCTGGCCTCACTCTGTAGTTATATACATTTAATACCTTCTGGGAAGGGCAGGAGGACAAAGGGTCTATGATACCCGTGAGGTGAAGGAAGCTGTTGGGGACTGTTTTCGGCAGCCGTAATGAGAGATGCTAAAGGCAAGGGGATGTGGAAAGCTCCTCAGCACCTGCCCCAACCCCTCTCCAGCACACCTGTCTCCCCACACCTCCCCAAAGCCTAGAACCCTGAGAACACACATCCACACCCAACACACGACTTCAGGCTGCCTCTGACATCACACACTGACAGACTGCAAGGCTGGCCAAAGTCTCTCCCCCTCTGCATCCAGGCCCTTGCAGTTTTACTTTGTAGTTCCCCTCATCAAGAGGTGGAGGCCGGCTGGCTACCCTTTGACACTGACTGCCCACGTGACTTTGCTTCAGTCAACAGGCACGGAAGTGGTGATGCAGCACTTCCGAACCAAAGCCTCCAGAGGCCTTGCATACTTCCGTCCTCACTCTTGGAGTTCAGTCACCCCAACCACGCCAGCCATCAGCTAGCCAATGGAAAGACATATGAGTGAGGCCACCCCAGACCAGCCAGTTCCAGCTGACCTTTCCGCTCAGTGCAGACACGTGGGCAAGCCCAGCCACGATCAGCCAAGCCTGGCCCAGACCAGCCAAACCACTAGATGGACTCGGAAGTACTAAATCATAACCAAAACAGAAGCCAGGAAGTTTTAAGGTTCTTTGGCAGCAACAGATAACTGAGACACATGCCCAAGCTTGAATGTCTCTGCAAAAGCTTTCCAGATGCCTCCTGACAGGGGCTTCAAAGTTGAAATCACTGCAGAATCTCTCACGGGCTCTCTCAGGACAAAGGCAGGTCTGACAACCATTTCAAAGCCGGAAGGACTTGGAGGGTGGCCACTCACGTTAAAGATGGAATGCTTAGTTTCGGGAAAACCCTTACATTTTGGCTTGAGAATCAAACAATTGTCACACGGCTTCTCCCTCTCCCTCTCTCTCTGGCTCCCCAGGAGAAGAGCAATTGAAATGTTGGAAACAGTCCCTGCTCAAGTACAACAAAGGGCAGATTCTCTCACAGCTCAGGGAGGCTGGCCTTTGGCAAAGCGGGGAACAGCAGGAAGGGCACAGACGCCAGAGCAGCTGAGAAAGAACTCAAGGCCTGGGTGAAATGCAGGCAAGCTGCCCAGCAGGGAGACTGGCAGCATTTCAATATCACAGCCTCATTTTGTAGAGCTCAGAGAATATTCTCATCTCCCAAGAAAAACAGAGCTGCCCACTTCACTGTATGCTTCTTGGGCAGCGACATGTCAAGTTAATTGAAAACCTGAATGTATCCATGCCCATCAACCTCCATGCTTTTTTCATTCTCCTCAACTCCCCACTTTTTTTTTTTTTTGGGCTTGACTGCTGCACCAGGTATCCCCTTCTAATCATTGTGCTCTGAGAAGAAAAGGTCAAGATATTTTGAGTGCCTTTTGAAGTCACACCAAGAACTCTCTCAACATGAGTTGAAGGAGTACACTGAAAGCAGCCATAACGTTCCCATGAAAATGGGGATCATAAGATGAGAGATGAACTCAAATCGAAGCGTAACAGTGGGCTGCTTCAATCCTGCGTCTGTTTACTTGGTACCATGCATGGTGAGGAGCAAGACCGGACACACTCCTTGCCCTTTGGAGTCTGAGGCCTTGGGTCTAGCCTCAAAGAGCCCTCTGCCCTGGCAGAGCTCTGGACACAAAGTGCCAAGTGCTATGATAGGAGCAGGTTCCAGGTTCCAGGCAAACACAAAAGAGGGAGTCATGCTTACAGGTCTGTCAGTAAGGGCGGAGGCACCGATGTGAAATCAGAGCACAGCACTCCAACGTTCACCTCTCCCAGGGTGTGTGAGTTCAGGCCATCCACTTGGAGGTACACACGGAAAGCCCTAAAACTCTACTTTGTCTTATCTCTGCCACACAATCCCACCAGGATCCCAACGGGCCTTTAGACCCTGACACAAGCTATTCCGCATTCTCTTTGGAAAGCAGGAATGGGAAGTCTGCTTAAGAACTAATCTCCTGATTCAAGACAGAGCAAAAGAAGCGCACCCATCTCTCTTCCCAATCTCCATCTCCTGCCAGACTTTCTATGGGAATCTGTGAAACACTTCTATAGCCTTTAGACGAATGAAACAAAATGAAAAGTTGTCTTTTATTGCACTTTTCTCCTCCAAATTCTAAAACCTGCACCACACAAATCATCATTCCCTCTCACCCAGTGACCAGGCTACAGATAAAAATGTATGAGCTAATTCAGAGCCAGAAAGCACA
This sequence comes from Mesoplodon bidens, assembly GCF_964165515.1. Taxonomy (NCBI): domain Eukaryota; kingdom Metazoa; phylum Chordata; class Mammalia; order Artiodactyla; family Ziphiidae; genus Mesoplodon; species Mesoplodon bidens. The sequence goes on from NC_138163.1 coordinate 106,944,854, forward strand.
GAGAGAGAGGATTCAACAAGGCAATCACCTTCAAAATGTTACAAAGCCAAGCTGAAAGGCCTGATCTTGACCACATACACACACTGTTTTTAATCAAGAAGGAGAAATACATCACCCTCTCCCCCACCAAACCGTATTTTCCTTCATCTTCAAAATAAGAGTGAACTCCTAGCAACTAAATTATTTTAATAAGGTTAAATGAAGAAAAATTTAAAAAGCAGTTACCCAGCTCCACGGTGGGCAAAACCCTAATCGAATGCAGGTCTAATTAACTCTAATTGATGCAAAAGGTCATCTAAAAATCAACAGAAAATATACAGTAACATCCTTGGAAAGACAGTCATTATTTAAGAATCAATGTCCAAAGAATGTTTCTAAAAGGAATATAATACCCCCCAAGATGTTCATGTTCCATGCTGCTTCATTCTTTATCAAAAGACCTTATTGACTGCTCCTTATCAAGAACTGAATCTTGAAGTGTCCCAAGAGGCAGTCTAATTATAATTAATAGTACAAGGTTTTTTTTCAAAATCTTTAGGGATTCATTAAGCTGACAACAGAAGCTGTTTAATACCTGAACTGTCTAATAAAATTGCAGGATAAGGGGTACCACCATATTTATGACTTTGGAAATTCTGTTGTTGAATTTCCAAACTACTCTGTGTGTACAGTGTGATGTCCATTACCTTTCCTTTTGATTTTAGGTGTAATTTGTGCCTTCAAAACCCAATATGTAGGGCTTCCCTGGTGGCGCAGTGGTTGAGAATCTGCCTGCCAATGCAGGGGACACGGGTTCCAGCCCTGGTCTGGGAAGATCCCACATGCCGCGGAGCAACTAGCCCCATGAGCCACAATTACTGAGCCTGCGCGTCTGGAGCCTGTGCTCCGCAACAAGAGAGGCCGCGATAGTGAGAGGCCCGCGCACCGCGATGAAGAGTGGCCCCCACTTGACGCAACTAGAGAAAGCCCTCTCACAGAAACGAAGGGCCAACACAGCCATAAAAAAAAGAAAAAAGAAAAAAAACCCAATATGTTTATTTATCTCACTCGGAGGAAACGGAGTTTGGATGTTGAAAGGCTGTTTGACCTTTGCTTCTTCACTCTACCAAACCCACCCCCTACCCCCAGCAGACACTGGCTCTCTCTCCTAGTAGTGAATATTGGATTCTGCTAAGAACAGTTGAATCACAGAGGCAGGGACATTTTACTTCAGTTACTTTAGGTGTGGCGTATAGTTAGTTGCTTACCCAATATCCATTTATCCCTTCTTTCTTCCTAACAGAAACCCAGCAGTTTTCAAGGTGGCCCAGATAAATGAAAGCTTTCCCAGTCTCCCTTGTGTGGCCATGCAACCGCCCTGCTCAGCAGATACAAGGAGAAATTTGGTGATGTCTTGGACAGCTTTTGCTTCCCTGGTCAGTTCAGACATACTTAGTACAGCCTTCCCTCTGCTTCCTGCCTTGAATATAATCATGGTGTCTGGAGCTTCCCCACAGATTCTGCAACTATGACCTGGGAAAGACCCTGACAGCACCAACTCATTTTACAAATACCAGCAGCCATCTAATGCCAGACCTCTTTACATGTTAGAATAATAAGCCTAATCTGTTTAAGCCACCGTAGTCAGGTTTTCTGTCACCTACAGCTAAAACCACTGGTAAGTGATACATCTGGCCAGGAAAGGAATCCATCTTCCACCCTCAGATCTGAGTAGATTTTGTTGTTTGAAATAATCCCTGTTAGGTTATGGTAATTTGCTCCTTGGGAATAGAAACATATGAGCGCCTCGCAGTTAGCAATGGCCGCACACAGGCTCTAATAATATCTCTCATCACTCCTGTGTCACCCAAGACCAAAGCAAGCAATGAAACCATTTTATTAAAGCAATACTCGGTCTCCTGCACCACTGATCACATGCTGAAGTTTACAAAGGAAAGCTGTGCCCTTCTGAGGACATCATTAAATGGCACAGCACAGAGTCTGCATTGTATCTCTCTCCTTGGGATTTGGGGTTTTCTTCTGCTACAATGCTATGGAATTACCTTCAATATGACATTCATGACAACTCTTCCCTCAACAGAATTTTTTTTTTTTGGCTGTGCGGTGCTGCTTGCAGGATCTTAGTCCCCTGACTAGGGATCGAACCTGTGCCCCCTGCAGTGGAAACGTGGAGTCCTAACCACTGGACCACCAGGAAGTCTCCCAACAGCACTTTCTGATGAAAATAAAGTTGACCTTTCTAATGACCAAGGTAAAAAGTTCTTAAAGGACACAGACATAAAAGCAGTAGTTGCTAATGTGAATACTGTCCACGGAGTAAGCAGAATGTTTTTTTACTAAATGAACATAAAGAAGCAGGTAATGCCTTTAGGTGACCAGGCTGAGCTTCTGGGTGAAGAGCTATACCAGTACCCCACTTGCTAGTTTGCAAGAAGGGGTACTCTACGAAAGCACACTGTTCAAAAGTGTCCAGCAAAGGACCACTCAGTGGAACACTGGCATCACCTAGGAGCTTCTAAGAAATGCAGAATCTCAGGCCCCATCCCAGAGCTTTAATAGATTCTCCAGGTGATTCAGATACATTAAAGTTTGAGAAGCACTGGTTTAGAACACTAAAAATGTTCCTAACATGCTATAACACCTGAAATCAGGAGATGTTAATTACTCCCACCCCAGCGAATGGCAGGCATTGCCCAATATTCAGAGGGCCATAAATGTTGCCTGTGGACCTTGCAAGGATTTACAGCACTTGCCATGGCAGCAAGAAGGAAATTTATTCTGCCCGTGGCACCAATGATTAATATATTTGACTCACCTAAAGATATTAGTTTTCCCCTAAAGGGTCATTTATCAAAGTTTCTGAGGTTAATATATATTCTTCAAGATGACAGTGGTAACAAGAGTTGTTGCTGGGAACTATACAGTGGATGTGCAATACCAATTTTTCATGAAGATGCTTCCTCCTGTCACCTCAACAAAGCAACACAAATAGCTCAGAAGTCTGGTGTGTGGTCTGGTTTATACCACTGGAAAGGGTTATCTTGGGCATTGGTGCTATTTGACCAGACCCTAGAATGCTGTCAATGGATTGTCCATGGCATTATCAAAAGAACTGGGAGTGGGCTTCCCTGGTGGCACAGTGGTTGAGAGTCCGCCTGCCGATGCAGGGGACATGGGTTCGTGCCCCGGTCTAGGAGGATCCCACATGCTGCGGAGCAGCTGGGCCCGTGAGCCATGGCCGCTGAGCCTGCGCGTCCAGAGCCTGTGCTCTGCAACGGGAGAGGCCACAGCAGTGAAAGGCCCACGTACCGCAAAAAAAAAAAAAGAACTGGGAGCTTATTTACACCCAACCATGGCATCAATTCACTGAAAAAATAAAATGCACATTTTGCTCTTCTAAGGAGATTGTGAACATCTAACCAAATACGATCGCATATACCTTGTAGCCTACATTGATTGTGACAGCCCTGAAAGTCAGTGGTGTTCTGAACGGTGTACCAAGGAATGGAGATGAAACAAACTGAAGTTTAAAGAAGTTATTCTAAATTCATTAAAAAAAAAAATAGTGATCACCGGAAGCAGAAACTTTCCAAGAGAGCATCAGGATTTCTTGTCCTACAAACCAAGCCGGAAATCCTTGGCAATAAGATTTCTGCTTCCAGCAATACGGCAGTCTAGGGCTCTGGAACTGTGGTCCCTAAGACAGCAGCATCAGCATCATCTGGGAACCTGTTAGAGATGCAAATTCTCACACTCTATCTCAGACCCACGTAAAACCTGTTTAATGAGCCCTCCAGGTGATTCTGCCGGAAGTTAAACTTTGAGACCCATTTAGATCAAGGCTATCTACCAACTATCATTGGTGAAAGACCAATTTTGTTTATTTCTAATACATCATGGGCTGATGTTTCTGTAAAATAACATACTGATATATTGCCAGAAAATGAAATGAAAAAGACATATGAAATATGAGTCCCAATTTTTTTTACTAGATCCAACTGACAAAACAATTACTCGGTATAATTACTAAAAAAGTTCCTAAATGCCTAACTCTCCATTTCTGTACTTATATCCTTTTAGACCAGGAACAAATTTGCAGAATGGCAGTGGCCTGCAAGCCACACTTTCAGTAGCACTCATCTGGATACTCAGAAAGGTCTTTCCCTATAACAGAGGAACTGCATAATTTTATTGATTCTAAGATGCACCATTTTTTAAAATTTTAATATCTCTGTAATTAAAATGTATCTCAAAATCACTATCTGCCCAGAGGCGGTAGGACTTAGCTCTCCTGGTCTGTTCATGGTGCATCAAAACCTCCAAAATGGATGTCAAGCATTTGGAAAAATGCCAGAGACAAAGTGGAACACTTTTTAAAGAAATGCTGCATCACCAGTGCTTTTGACAGCACAGAGGATGATATTTTTCAGAAAAATCACAGATGCTAGCGACTCTAAGGAGAAAGTAATTAAAGCCTGTTGGAGTATGAATGTAAGAAAGTGTTGTGAATATCATGAACCAATTTATTTTGCTTATATTTTCCTTCTAGGTATACACAAGAGTGATATATGATAAAAATCACTGTCTAAATAACTCTAAACGAGCTCTTTCAATAAGTGTAAAATGCTAGTGATAAGAAGTATTATGTCAGGGCTTCCCTGGTGGCGCAGTGGTTGAGAATCTGCCTGCTAATGCAGGGGACACGGGTTCGAGCCTTGGTCTGGGAAGATCCCACATGCCACGGAGCAGCTGGGCCCGTGAGCCACAACTACTGAGCCTGTGCGTCTGGAGCCTGTGCTCTGCAACAAGAGGCCGCCATAGTGAGAGGCCTGCGCACCGCGATGAAGAGTGGCCCCCGCTTGCCACAACTAGAGAAAGCCCTCGCACAGAAACGAAGATGCAACACAGCAAAAATAAATAAATTAAATTAATAAACTCCTACCCCCAACAAAAAAAAAAAAAAAAAAAAAAAAAAAAAAAAAAAGAAGTATTATGTCAGTTTAATGGACCTTTTTTTTCTTTCTTACTGGTACATAAAAAATGCATCTTAATTTGGCAGAATCTTGTAATTGATTAAATACCGCATATCCTTCATGAGACTTATTTACCAGTATATAGTTAGGCTCAAATACAGCAAGGGGAAGCCCCAAGTCCCCCTAAAGAAGCAAAACAAAACAAAAAACTTGAGCAGAACCATATGTGATAAGCCAGGCAAGGTCGCCCTGAGGGCAAATGTTGCATTCTCCTGCATCAAGCTGGGGACACCAAGGAAAAAGGCTAAAATGGTTCCAGGCTGGCAGCATCCCTGAATCCCAGAAGCAGCGAACACAGATCTCTGCAAAGAAGCATCCTCAATTTAGACACCACATATTAAAATCAACCAACTATATGTGCATGGTAGAAGATCAAGGACCCAAGGAAACAAGTCCCCATAAGTGACAGTATGCAGAAACCACAAACAAGTAAATGACACCATCAAGGACTTCCAACATTTGTATTACCAGATATTAAGTACCCCCCCAAAATGCATTAAATGTTCCCCCAAAAAGGTCAAATCACAAAACTTAACAAGCAATATGAAACCATGAGAAAAGCTCAGCTGGAACTTACAGAAAAGAAAAAGCTGATAGATGTAAAACTCAACAGATGGGTTTAACGGCAGGTGAAACATGGCTCAAGGGAGAACTGGTGAACTGGAAGATAGATCTAATGAAGTTACCTAGAATGCAGCACAAAGAAATAAGTAAATGGAGAACATACATACAAGAGAGGATAAGCAATATGAAGTGATACAAAGATGGAATATATGTGCATCTGGATCTCAGAAGGATGTAGAGCAGGGGTTCTCTACCTTGGTTGCACTTGTGGAGCTATAAAACTATTGATGACTAGGTCCCACCCAGGACATTCTGATTTAATTGTTCTAGAGCATGGCCTGGGCTTCAGAATTTTTAAAGCTCTTCAGGGGATTCTAATGTGCAGCCAAGGTAGAGAAGCACTAATATAAAAAAAAAAACATGGCGAAGATCACTAACTTGATTTAGTCACTCTTCTTAGAAGTGATGCCAAAAGCACATCTGGCAAAAGAAAAAGTAGATAAATAAGGCTTTATAAAAATAAAAATTTTGTGCTTCAAAGGAAACATCAATACAGTTAAAAGATAACCTACACAATGGTACAACATATTTGTAAATCATATTTCTGATAAGAGATCTGTATCCAGAATATATAAAGAAATTTTACAACTCACTAATAAAAAACAAATAACTTAATTAAGGGCAAAGGATCTAAAAAGACATTTCTCCAAAGATGTGCCAATAAGTACATGAAAAGATGCTCAACATCATTAGTCATCAAGAAAATACACATCAAAGTACAATTATATACCACTTTACACCCGCTTATGGCTATAATCAAAAAGTCTGATAATAGTAAGTGTTGGTGAGGGTGTGGAGAAACTAGAACCCTTGTATGTTGCTGGTGTTGATGGAAAATGGCACAGCTGTTTTGGAAAACAGTCTGACAGTTTCTCAAAACATAAAATTACCATATGACCCAGCAATTCCATTCCTAGAGAAGTGAAAACATTGCAAACAGATGTCCACAGCAAAAACCTACACAAGAATGTTCACAGAAGCATTTTTCATAGTAGCCAATAACTTTTAATTACTCAAATGTCCATCAACACAGAACAGGATGAATAAAATGTGATATATCCATACAATTAAATATATTTGGTAATAAAAAGGAATGAAGTACTGATACATGCTCTAACATGGATGGACTTTGAAAACATTTTGCTAAGTGAAAGCAGCCAATCACAAAAGACCACATAGGGTATTGTTCCATTTCTATGAAATGTCCAGAACAGGCAAATCCATAAAGACAAAGAAGTAGATTAGTGGTTGCCTAGAGCAGTGGGAATAGGAAGAGGGGTTGGGTGGAATAGAGGAGTGACTGCTAACGGCATCAGGGTTTCCTTCTGGGGTGATGAAAATCTTCTAAAATTGATTGTGGTATACGTATAGCTGATTCACTTTGTTATACAGCAGAAACTAACACACCACTGTAAAGCAATTATATTCCAATAAAGATGTTAAAAAATAAATAAAATCAATTGTGGACAACCCTATGGACACATTAAAACCACTGAATTGTATACTTTGAATGTGTGAATTGTTACATCTCAGTAAAATTGTTAAAAAATGAAGAGGTGATATTTGAAGGGCCAATGACTGAGAAATTGCCAGAACTGATTAAAGACACAAATCCATAAATATAAGAAGCACAACCTATAACAAGGAGGGTTATTAACATGAAATCTACTCTAGATACACTATGGTGAAACTGCAGATAGCCCAAAACAAGGAAATCCCTGGCAATCAAAATTCAGAGGGCATTGTGAACACATTGAGAGCATCATAGCACCTTAACTGCCAGAACATCAGGAGAAGAGACTACTCAGAAGGTAGCACCTTTGGCCTGAAATCTCTAGAAAAAACAAAACACTAGGCAGTAACAGAAATCAAAAGAGTATTATTGTTCTGTCTTTGATTCACATTTGGCCAGGAACACGGCTTGCCTAAAGAAAAAAGAATGCCTCAAGCTTGAAAGCTAAATGTCAAAAGCCATTTTACACAGTTTTAGTTAGAATCTCTAAGAAGTCACCTGCACCAAGAAGAACTGGGGACTTTTCTCTGGCTGCTAAAAATACTGATGCGGAGTTAGTTATGTGTTGGTCAATATTCAATAGTATAAATCAGAAATAGCTGTGCCATACAGGGTACTGCCTTGCTAATTAAAAGCTCATGCTATCTAAGATGAAGAGAAATATTAAGTCACAGTATGCTGTAGAAAAATGCTGAGGGTTCATTTTTCCTTCTAATTTCTGATTTAGTTATCTCTTCAGGTATCTGTTTATTCACTATGCGATGGACGTGATGAGCTATTCATTTCTTAGCTGTAGTAAAAGTATACTTACTGAAGACTGGCTTTGATTCTTCTATGCCCCTACATATTCTTATTCATAAATATTTACTTTAACAGTTGTTTGAGGAACGGTATTTCGCTATGCAATTAAAGGGATAGTTTTCTACATTCAGTTCTCCTTTGCTGGAAAAGCATAAGTCCTTCCAAACAAACAAAAAAGAAATTCTAACAGCTGATTATGTGTCTACATCTGTCAATGGTTAATTTATCAAGAGTGAATGCAAGTTTTAATGAGAGAGAGAGATAAAGGTTGAGAAACACACGCAAGTTTTTATCACCCGCATGAATATAAAAGTAACAGATTATTTTAAAAACAAAAGCCTTTTTAGATGTCACGTACTGTACAAGTCCAGACTTAGAGTTTCCTAAAAAGTCTATTAAATGTTAACAATCAGAGAGTTCTGTGTCAGCACAGAAATGCATAAGTGGATCATTTTGACCTGTCACAAGCTGGGCACTCTTCTCATTTTGTAATGTAAAAGCGGTAGAATTTTACCATCCCTTGGCTGTTACAAGGCTGACTGCAAATGAAAATATGACAATATTCACGACCAATCAACTATCCTGTCCATCAGGTATTTCATCCTATGTGGCTCTGCTGTCAGACCCATAAAAGCTAAAACACATTTCAATAGGAGCTCCTTTTAAAATGTGGGTTGTCCCTTCTTGAGCCTCAAATAAAGGGGATTATTTAGTTTCATGAAATTAAAAACAGTTCATCTTCATTCCTTCCTTCCTTCCGTGAATATGTATTAAGAATCTTCTGTTTGCCGGGAGTCTGCCTATTATTCAGCTCAGTAGTAGTAAAAACAGAGTGGAGATGAAGAGCTTAGAGCTGCCCCAGTCATGCTGCAGGCAAGGCTCCCTAGGAAACATGTAGGATGGAAACAAACACGATATGTGCATTGAACAGTACATCCAAAACAGGCAGCCAGAGGTGCCGGGGAAAGGGATCGATTGAGAAAAAAGGCTTGTGAGAAAAATAACAAAAGATCCTACATGCTGCGGAGCAAGTAAGCCTGTGCACCACAACTACTGAAGCCCGTGCGCCTAGAGCCCGAGCTCCGCAACAAGAGAAGCCACCGCAATGAGAAGCCCTCGCACAGCAACGAAGAGGAGCCCCCGCTCACTGCAACTAGAGAAAGGCCACGCACAGCAACGAAGACCCAACGATGAAGACCCAACACAGCCAAAATAAATAATTTTTAAAAAAAGGAAGGTAACAAAAGAAACTCAGGTGGTGTTAGGCACTTCCTGCTGAGCATCCTTTCTCTCACAGTTTGCCATCCACTTTCAATCCCCACACTTAATCATCCATGCTTGGCTCCAATATCACACCCCCAGTTTTTTTTTACCATGTTCTGTTTGGGAACTTGTCACCTGTAACTGAATGCCTTCCAGACACCTCCTCTCTTTGAGTTTTCAAGCTACTATGTGGAATCTGGGGTGAGGGTGATCAACTAATTTGGTCCTGAAGCCCCAGAACTGATTCAGAAGCTCCACCTACTCCCTCGAGGGTTCCCTCAACAGAAACAATTATTTGCCATTTATCAGTCAACATTCATCGGTATATTTAGGGAATGGGGAACTTTGTTTAACACTAAGGGTACCACCAGCCCAAGGTAGCAGAAAGAGCATGAGTTTGCAGAAGAACTTGAGTTCTAGACTAGATTTAACCCCTTATCAATTGGGGACTGTAAGTCTTGGTTTCTCTCTCTTGTCTTAGATTCTCAACTGGCTGGTTCCTACCAAAAGTATCCTGCTTGGGCAATAAATGTTATTATCCTACTCTCAACCCTACGTCCTCGGGAAAGTTACTCAACCTCTCTGCAATGCTTTCTATTTTCTGTTCAGAAAATGGTAGTAGTAATAATATGTAACTCGAAGAGATATTGTGAGAATTAAATGGGACAGCTTACGTAAAAAGTACTCAGCTGACTTAATGTTCTATATAATAATTAGTTACCACTGGCTGCAATGACTTGGAAGCATTTTAGAATCTTGGAGTGTCTTAGAGCTATTGCCTCGGAAAAAAAACTTATTCTTATTCTGCTTTACGTAAGTGGTTCCACCAGTCTTCATTGTATTCTAACCATCTATCTTTTCACTTTTAATTAACTGGGCTCTCTCCTTCTTCTTCTTGGGTAGCAGCTTAATAAATATAGCTCTGATCCTCATTATTTTACTCAATACTTTATTAAGGAAGGCACAACTATTTAAATTAAACCATATGAAGATTTTAATTGACACTATTGGACCATTCAAACTAATAAAATATCATTAGATCCTAATTTAGTATTATTTATAAGAATAAAACGCATATATCCAGCTATATTTTTGATGGGGAAATATCTGTTGACAAAGTTTATCTATATATGACATCAATTCTATTATTAGGAACATTCCAGAGATGTTCTCTGGGAACAATCATCGAGCAGGAATAAGATATATGTGAAGAAGAGAATATGGAGAAATCACAGCTAAAAAGCACAGGCGAGATTAAGAAAAATAGTTCCTATTTTCTTGGCATTTATATTTCTCAAAGAAATACATGTGCATAACTTAAAAAGTGAACAGTTCTTTAAAATAATAGCAGGCTCCCGCCCCACCCCTCCCCATCCACATGCTGACTCCTCCAAGGCAAAAACTGAAGACATTGTTTTGGGCATTTTTTTCTAGCTACTTATCTTCATATTTCTAGATGAGATGCTTGTACAGCTATTTCTTGACTTTTCCATCAAAGGTGTTATCTATTAATCTCCTAACATGGAAGATGAAGACTTTGCTCTCTTATAATCTCTCCACACATACATTTCCTTTCCCAAATACCCAAAACAGTTATATCACTTTTTTTCCCAAGTATGAGGTGAAATCAATATCCATTAAACAAAGCCGTGTGCAGTGATTACCATTTCCTTTCTCCCCGTGCCCCCTCGCACAAGTTAATAATTTCCTTTAAAAAAAATTATTTTATTTTTATTTATTTTTGGCTGCGTTGGGTGTTCGTTGCTGCGTGGGCTTTCTCTAGTTGCGGCGAGCAGGGGCTACTCTTCGTTGCGGTGCGTGGGCTTCTCATTGCAGTGGCTTCTCTTGTTGCGGAGCACGGGCTCTAGGCACACGGGCTTCACTGGTTGTGGCGAATGGGCTCAGTACTTGTGGCTCACAGGCTCTAGAGCACAGCCTCACTAATTGTGGTGTGCGGACTCAGTAGTTGTGGCTCATGGGCTCTAGAGCGCAGGCTCAGTAGTTGTGGCGCACAGGCTTAGTTGCTCTGCAGCATGTGGGATCTTCCCGGACCAGGGCTCGAACCCGTGTCCCCTGCATTGGCAGGCAGATTCTTAACCACTGCACCACCAGGAAAATCTGAGTCCTGTCTTTTGAGTTCTTTTCTGGTGGTGGTGATAAGTTTGTGGTACTACCACCACATGCCTTCACCCAGTTCCCCCATTTCAGAGATGCTTGGCCAAGGTTAAGGGTATGGTCTAAGGCAGTGGTTCTAAAAAAGTAGTCTCCAGGCGAGCAGCAGTATCAGTGGAACTTGTTAACAGTGCAAAGTCTCAGGCCCGACTCCAGAACTACTGAATCAGAAACTCTGGGGATGGAACAAGCCCTCCAAGGGACTCTAATACACCCTCAAGTGTGCGAAACACTGACCTAAGGCCACAGATCAGAGAAAGATATAATAGACCCCCATGGAGATGAAGGCCACAGACCTAGAACCACGTGGTATGGCACTGAAGATTGTAAGCAGAACTAATGATTATACATGACACCTAAATGATTAGGGATAAGAACTCAATGATGCCTCTACTAATAGAGTAGTATAGTTTATACATATCAAGATCATCATGTCATAAATGAATATGAATAGCAGCTAAAGAGTAAAACATAGATTTAAGTTTGTAAAATTGACAGCGAGTCTGTATGACATAGCCTTGAAATGCAAATAGAAAAGTGCATTAATGCAAGAAAAACATAATTTCTGGGCCCAGAAGCTGAAGAAACACTTGGAAGAATCCTTAATTGTATTAATCCTTTTCTGAAACAAGCTACCGACTGTACATGATCTGGAACATTTGCCGAGGAAAGCTCATTTGAAGTTGTCATTTCGCCAGAGGCACAACTACTGAAATCTGTCTGAAATTTGTCTGAAATTCTGAATTGGCGCCATGCAAGCAAATGATCTTTAGAAGCAAAGAAGAGAACTTAAGAGCAGGAAAGAGGTCCTTGAATGTACCACTCAGGTTCTGGGGGAAGAGAGCAAAAACCAAACATTCCAACATCACCTGCATAGCAATTTACTGCCGATAAAGCCAATTAGGTGATTTACTCTGAGGAGTACAAATCAGACACAGGAAAGCCAATTCCTAGATTAAGTCTTCAAGGAGCCTGAAATTTTAGAAAGAGAAAAGAACACCCTCCTGGAGGAAGCAAAGTGCAAAGGGTAACTTGCATGGCTTCGGGTTTCGGGGGTGATGACCAGCCACTCAATTTACCTTGACACAATCTCTGTGAGCTGCTCAGCTTAATCTCCTGTGTGGCAGAACAGAGGATATTTCCCTCCAGCCCTTTATGGCCTCTGTTTGAAGATCTCAAAGCTTTGCTGATGTGATCAGGGGCAGGGCAGCTCTGACTAACACCACAGGGAATATTAGATGGGCTGAATGTCCAAAAAGCATACTTGTATTATTTAGTCAACACAGGGTCTCACTTACATTAATGACAATAATACTCAAAATACTAATAAAACAAGGACTGACTTATACAGAGTCTTTACTCTGTGCCTAGCAGACCCTCTGCTAAGCATGTTTCATGCACATTCTCAGTGGATCTTCATACCACACCTATGAAGTGGGTGCTGCTTGTGTTACATTTTGCAGATGAGGAAATCAAGCCTGACAGATGCTAAGTAACATGGCTGAGGTCAACCAGCTACTGTGATGGAGCCACGATTCAATCCCAAGGCTATATGACTAAAAGCCCTGTTCTTTTAAAATAATCTCTTTTTTTAAAAAAGTACTAAGTTAGGGCTTCACTGGTGGCGCAGTGGTTGAGAGTCCGCCTGCTGATGCAGGGGACGCGGGTTTGTGCCCCGGTCTGGGGGGATCCCGCATGCCACAGAGCGGCTGGGCCCGTGAGCCATGGCCACTGAGCCTGCGCGTCCAGAGCCTGTGCTCCGTGGCAGGAGAGGCCGCGGCGGTGAGAGGCCCGCATACCGCAAAAAAGAAAAAAAAACGAATTTATTTATTTAATTTCGGCTGCAATGGGTCTCAGTTGCAGCACACAGATCTTTAGTTGCGGTATGCGGCCCTGGGCTTCTTAGCTGCCGCCTGTGGACTTCTTATTTGCGGCATGTGTGCAGGATCTAGTTCCCGGACCAGGGATGGAACCCAGGCCTCCTGCATTGGGAGTGCAGAGTCTTACCCACTGGACCACCAGGGAAGTCCCAAAAGCCCTATTCTTAACCATCATCTTTTAATGCCTTCATTGAGACGCTAACCTATTTCAACAGCTGCAACTGGTGATACACGTGCAATTCTTCGCCTTACAAGGAAAGAGGAAACATTTTAAATAGCAAAATTATGTTACTGAAATGTGCATGAGAACAATACCTCCTTTCTGGTTGAGCACTGGTTCTCTTCAGCCTTAGATAGCTGTAAAGTTTGTTAAGAATGTGGCTCTCTCCTAAAGTCATTGTAGGAGTGGAGATTCAGCTGGTCCCCATAGTATTTGCTTTGAGATTGGTGATGTTTCGGTTGCCATGGACACCAGACTTCAATACACCACTGAGCACGGGGAATCCATTCCATGCAAAGCAATGGAGCCAGTAGATGGGTACAGTAACAGCTAACTGCACATAATGCTATGACCAATATTTGTTTTGCCACCTCTCATTCAGATGATGTTCTCACCCATGAAGTCTGTAAGACTGACTCTCATCTGGGAAACAGCTTCTTTATGGCCCAGGTAGCAGTGCTCACACTTCACAGTGTCAAAGGCATTCATTTGTCTGGGTTGTTGAATGTGTAAAGCTATTCAGAAAAGGAAATGTGACCTTACACAAAACACTTCTTTGTTCAGCTTGCTAAAAGAAAGAATGGATCAGGGGCTTCCCTGGTGGTGCAGTGGCTGAGAGTCCGCCTGCCGATGCAGGGGACACGGGTTCATGCCCCGGTCCGGGAGGATCCCACATGCCGCGGAGTGGCTGGGCCCGTGAGCCATGGCCGCTGAGTCTGCCCGTCCGGAGCCTGTGCTCTGCAACGGGAGAGGCCACAACAGTGAGAGGCCCGCGTATCGCAAAAAAAAAAAAAAAAAAATTGTATGCCAAAAATTAGATAACTCGCCACAACTAAAGAAAGGCCACGTGCAACAACGAAGACCCAATGCAGCCAAAATAAGTAAGTAAGTAAGTAAGTAAGTAAGTAAGTAAGTAAGTACTTAAAAGGGGCTTCCCAGGTGGTGCAGTGGTTGAGAGTCCGCCTGCTGATGCAGGGGACACGGGTTCGTGCCCCGGTCCGGGAAGATCCCACATGCTGCGGAGCGGCTGGGCCCGTGAGCCATGGCCGCTGAGCCTGCGTGTCCGGAGCCTGTGCTCCGCAACGGGAGAGGCCACAACAGTGAGAGGCCCCCGTACCGCAAAAAAAAAAAAAAGAATGGATCAAATGACTTCTTGAAAATTCCATCTGTCCAAGTGGCTAGCACCCCAAGAATAATGAGTCTGTTAACTTGGTAGGTTTCCTTAGTAGCTAAATCCATAAAGAAAGTAACTAGGAAAAGATAAGAGGTACTTAGATATATATAAATAACGCATGAGAACAACATGTTTTTCTTTGAGACAAACCAAACATCCAACGTCCAAGGCACTGTACTTAATTAGTGAATGTAGGTCAGAGAGTAATCAGTAAAAGTGAATCACGAAAAGAAATGCTTATTTGGACACATCATGGACTGTTGGCAAGTTTACCAAGAGACCATGGGGATATTAAAGGACCCCCTCCACACATGGAGGAAATCCACTGTGTGTTTGGTAGGAGCCAGTCAAGTGACAAACATCTCTCATTAACCAGCAAAGAGGAAATTAGCCAAGTTAATAAGAAATTAATACAATCTATCATTTTCACATTCAGAAGTCAATAAATATAGTGAAATTCCATTAAAACCACCTTCTCATGGAACACTGGGAGGTCAGGTTATTGGCAAAACAAATAATTCAGTACATTTAAAATAATTTAGGGACTTCCCTGGTGGGCCAGTGGTTAAGACTCTGCATTTACAATGCAGGGGGCACAGGTTCGATCCCTGGTTGGGGAGGTTCCGCCTGCCATGAGGTGCAGCAAAAAAATAATAATTTTTACTATGCACAGTTCCCCAATTTACTTCTTCAGTAATAAGAAAATTATGAACCATGCTCTCTCCAAATAATTACAATACAAATGATAAGTTTAGGTTTTAGTGGAATGTATATTAGTAGATTAATTAAAAGGGGTGAACAAGTTATCTCTAAGGAAATCCAGATTATTCTGCGTTAAATCACTGTATCAGAAAAAAAAAAAGGAAGAAAGTCTACGCATCTTCAATTTAATTTAGAGTTGGGGCAGCACTCCTTTATGTCACACAGGTAAATTTAATTGAATGATTCTAAAATGGGAGTATTTCTATGAGCATCATGTTTTCGATCTGATCTGGGAATGATAGTGTCTCTTATTATGAAAGGATTTAAAACTGCTGGAGCATGGTCTATTTGGGCCTTTAAAGAAATGTAAAAAACAAACAACAACAACAACAAAATCCTTGTGTATATAGTGCAAAATTACATTTATCAGAAAAAAAGAAATCCATGTAGTCACTCGGAGTTCCTAAACCTGCAAGAAGATGTGCCAGGCAGTGATTCTTTCCTTCAGCATCACCCATGAATTGGAAAGCGGATATTCTGGCATTTGTGGGAGAAATCATTTTCAGTACAAAGGCCAAAATGATGAAAATCATGAAGTTTGGCGGAGGCGGGTAGGGGGGATCAGTCAAATCTGTTGACAGGCAATCCCATGAAATTGAAAAAAATATAGTGATTTCAAGCTTTTTACTCAAATCTTCCCAGTGAACCAGCAGCAGCAGCGTCACTTGGGAGCTTGCTAGAGATGCAGGATCTTGGGCTTCACCCCAGACCTGCTGAATCAAAACCTGATTTTTACCAGGATCCCCAGGAGATCTGCGTGCACGTTAAAGTGTGAAGAGCGCGCACTGAAAGCACAGATTTGGCGACCAGCCGGTGGGGATGGAACCTCCCCTCTGCCACTGACTAGCTGTGTAACCTGGAACAAGTTCCACAGCCTCTCTGTGCCTCGGTTCCCTCACTGGGGAGGATGGAGATAGTACTGGAGCCTAGGTCATAAGTATTAAATGACATAATATCTGTAAAGTGCTTACAACAGTGTGCACAACAAGGGATCAAGCAGTGCTAGTTCTTACGTCCTTTTAGCCATCACAGGGTTCTGGATCAAGAGTAACAAAGGATCTAAGATGCAGCCCACAGAAGTGCCCCATTTCCTGATAGGTCTATAATCGAGCAATTAGGAACTGGACTCAGCTTACAAAAATCCAGCTTCCCCAACCTGCTGTTATTTCAAGCCAAACTGCAGGGTTTACTTATGCAATGAACAACACACAGCTGCTTACAAACCAGGGACCACTCAAATTCAGACTGAGTGAAATCTTGCATGTGCATTTTGTTCAGTGAGTGCTGAATGGAACGATAAGAGGACACATCTCCTACCTGAGAAATTTCCATCCTCATTTTTTACCCATCAGTTTGTCATATACTAAAAAGTCTCATGAAACCTAGTATTGAAGATAATGTGGGATTGCAACAAAAAGAATAAAATACCTAGGAATAAACCTACCTGAGGAGGTAAAAGAGCCATATTCAGAAAACTATAAGACACTGGTGAAAGAAATCAAAGATGACACAAACGGAGAGATATACCCGTGTTCTTGGACTGGAAGAATCAATATTGTGAAAATGACTATACTACCCAAAGCAATCTACAGATTCAATGCAATCCCTATCAAATTACCAAGGGCATTTTTTACAGAACTAGAACAAAAAGTCTTAAAATTTGTATGGAGACACAAAAGACCCCAAATAGCCAAAGCAGTCTTGAGGGGAAAAGAATGGAGCTGGAGGAATCAGACTCCCTGACTTCAGACTGTACTACAAAGCTAGACATCAAGACAATATGGTACTGGCCCCAAAACAGAAATATAGATCAATGGAACAGGATAGAAAGCCCAGAGATAAACCCACACACCTATGGTCAACTAATCTATGACAAAGGAGGCAAGGATATACAATGGAGAAAACACAGTCTCTTCAATAAGTGGTGCTGGGAAAACTGGACAGGTACATGTAAAAGAATGAAATTAGAACACTCCCTAACACCATACACAAAAATAAACTCCAAATGGATTAGAGACCTAAATGTAAGACCGGACACTATAAAACTCTTAGAGGAAAACATAGGAAGAACACTCTTTGACATAAATCACTGCAAGATCTTTTTGGATCCACCTCCTAGAGTAACGGAAATAAAAACAAAAATAAACAAATGGGACCTAATGAAACTTAAAAGCTTTTGTACAGCAAAGGAAACAAACAAGATGAA
This sequence comes from Mesoplodon bidens, assembly GCF_964165515.1. Lineage (NCBI taxonomy): Eukaryota > Metazoa > Chordata > Mammalia > Artiodactyla > Ziphiidae > Mesoplodon > Mesoplodon bidens. Next base: position 106,962,502 of record NC_138163.1, read on the forward strand.
AAGACAACCCTCAGAATGGGAGAAAATATTTGCAAACGATTCAACGGACAAAGGATTAATCTCCAAAATATATAAACAGCTCATGCAGCTCAATATTAAAAAAACAAACAACCCAATCAAAAAATGGGCAGAAGACCTAAATAGACATTTCTCCAAAGAAGACATACAGATGGCCAAGAAGCACATGAAAAGCTGCTCAACATCACTAATTATTAGAGAAATGCAAACCAAAACTACAATGAGGTATCACCTCACACCAGTTAGAATGGGCATCATCAGAAAATCCACAAACAACAAATGCTGGAGAGGGTGTAGACAAAAGGGAACCCTCTTGCACTGTTGGTGGGAATGTAAATTGATACAGCCACTATGGAGAACAGTATGGAGTTTCCTTAAAAAACTAAAAATAGAATTACCATATGATCCAGCAATCCCACTCCTGGGCATATACCCAGAGAAAACCATAATTCAAAAGGACACATGCGGGCTTCCCTGGTGGCACAGTGGTTGAGAGTCTGCCTGCCGATGCAGGGGACACGGGTTCGTGCACTGGTCCGGGAAGATCCCACATGCCACGGAGCAGCTGGGCCCGTGAGCCATGGCCGCTGAGCCTGCGCGTCCGGAGCCTGTGCTCCGCAATGGGAAAGCCCACAACAGTGAGAGGCCTGCGTACGGCAAAAAAAAAAAAAAAAAAAAAAAGACACATGCACTCCAATGTTCAGTGCAGCACTGTTTCCAATAGCCAGGACATGGAAGCAACCTAAATGCCCATTGACAGACAAATGGATAAAGAAGATGTGGCACATATATACAATGGAATATTACTCAGCCATAAAAAGGAACGAAATTGAGTTATTTGTAGTGAGGTGGATGGACCTAGTGTCTGTCATACAGAGTGAAGTCAGAAAGAGAAAAAAATATATCGTATATTAGCGCATATATGTGGAATCTAGAAAAACAGCACAGATGAACCGGTTTGCAAGGCAGAAATAGAGACACAGATGTAGAGAACAAACGTATGGACACCAAGGGGGGAAAGCGGTGGGGGTGGCGGTGGGGGTGGGATGAATTGGGCGATTGGGATTGACATGTATAAACTAATATGTATAAAATAGATAATAAGAACCTGCTGCATAAAAATAAATAAAATTCAGAAAAACAGTTTAGATTATAAAATGTAAAAAAAAAAAAAAAGAAAAAAGAAAATAATGTGGGAAAACAGGCACCCCCAAACGCTCATGGAGGGAATGGAAACTGATGTAACCTTTTTGGAGAACAGTTTGATAATCTCCATCAAGAGAAAAATATCTATAAACTTTGACTCAGCAATTGGGTTTTAAAAATTTATCCTACATATATACTTGTAACAGAAGGCAAAGATACATATACAGACATATGTATGTATGTATATGTAAATGTTGTATACGTATATATGCACATTATATGTAGTAGTGTGTATACTTTACAGCATTAATTTTGATAGCGAAAAAGGAAAAAAGTTTGAATCAACTTAATGTCCATCAATAATGGTTAAATTATGGTATAGCTATTAAATCAAACCAGTATAAAGAATGAGATCTCTCTACACGGTAATGTGCAAAGACGCACAAGACACATAAGAGAACAAGCTGTAGTGTGTGTATGTATATATTGGGTTGGCCAGAAAGTTCGTTTGGTTTTTCCATCAGATCTTACGGAAAAACCCAAACGAACTTTTTGGCTAACCCAATACACACACACACTCACATACACACACACACACACACACACAAAATATCACATAAATGGATAAAAATATAGGTATTTTATATATCCAGAATATTTCTTTAAAAATGTTCAAAGAAGACATTTTTTTAAACATGCATACCTTGTTTTATGCACTTCATTGTGCTTCACAGACATTGCCTTTTTTTTTTCTTTACAAATTGAAGGTTTGTGGCAGCACTGTGTCAAGCAAATGTACCAGAGCCATTTTTCCAACACCATTTGTTCACTTTGTGCCTCTGAGTCACATTTTGGTAATTCTCCCACTATTTCAAACTTTTTCATTATTATTATATTTGTTATGATGGTCTGTGATCTCTGATGTTACTATCATGATTCGCTAATGTTAGGCTGAGATGGTTAGCACTTTTTAGCAATAAAGTATTTTTTAACTAGGGTGTGTACATTGTTTTTTTAGACATAATGCTATTGCACACTTAACAGGCTACAATATAAGAGTAAACATAACTTATCTGCACTGGGAAATCAAAAACTTCATGTGACTTGCTTTACTGAGACATTCGCTTCATTGCAGTGGTTTGGAACTGAACCCACAATATCTTTGAGGTATGCCTGTATATCTTTCTGTATCCTCTTATTGTTTGTGTTTACCTTGTGAGTATGACAGTAATAATTTTTAAGAAAAACTCAGGGAAAAAACTCTCAAACAACCTAACATTTACACCTCTAGGAACCAGAAAAAGAAAAAAAACTAAGCCCAACGTGAGCAGAAGGAAGGAAATTATAAACAAACATTAGAGCCAAAATAGATGAAATGGAGAACAGGAATATACAAGAATCAATGAAATTAAGAATTGGTTCTCTGAAAAGACAAACAAAATTGACCAATTTTTAGCTAGACTAAGACAAAAAGAGAGAGAAGACCCAAAATCAGAAATTAAAGAGGAGACACTAAAACTGATATCACAGAAATACAAAATATAAGAGACTACTATAAACAATTATATGCCAACAAATTGGACAACCTAGAAGAAATGGATAAATTCCTACAAACATACACCTTACCAAGACTGAATCATGAAGAAATAGAAGTCTAAACAGACCAATAATGACTAAGGATATTGAAATCAGCAATCAAAAACCTCTCAACAAAGAAAAGTCCAGGACAAGATGGTTTCACTAGTGAATACTACCAAACATTGAAAGAAAAATTAATGTCAATCCTTCTCAAACTCTTCCAAAAGAAGGAGGGAACATGTGCGACTTCATTTTATGAGCCCAGCATTACTCTCATACTAAAGCCAGATAGGAACACTACAAGAAAAGAATACTACAGGCCAATATTCCTGATGAATATAGATGTAAAAATTCTCAACAAAATACTAGCAAACTGAATTCAGGAGCACATTAATAGGATCATACCCAAGGATCAAATAGGATTGATCCTTGGGATGCAAGGATGGTTCAACAAATGCAAATATGTGAGGTGATGGGTGTGTTAATTAACTATATGGTGAGCATCCTTTTACAATGTATACATATATTAAGTTACCATGATGTAAGATGTAAACATCTTACAATTCTGTTTGTCCATTATACCTCAGTACAGCTGAAAAAATGAAAATAAAAATGTATACATAGTACAAAGGACACTGCATGGCACTCAGTCTGTTCAATAAGTAATTGAATGAGTAAATAAAAAAATGTTTTCCTCTAGAAACGTGATACATCACATTAATATAATGAAAGATAAAAATCATGATCATCTCAATAGATGCAGATAAAGAAAGAATCTGACAAAATTCAACATCTTTTAATGATAAAAAGTGAACAAATTGGGTATAGACAGGATATACCTCAACATAATAAATACCATATATGACAAGCCCACAGCTAACATCATACTCAATGGTGAAAGGTTGAAAGCTTTTACTCTAAGATCAGGAAAAAGACAAGGCTGCCCACTCTCACTCTTATTCAACATAGTACTGAAGTTTTAGCCAGAGCAATTAGGCAATAAAAAGAAAAAAAAGGTATCCAAATCAGAAAGGAAGAAGTAAAATTGTCTGTTTGCAGATGATATAATCATATATATAGAAAGTCCTAAAGAGTCTACCAAAAAACTGCTAGAATAAATGAATTCAGTAAAGTTGCAGGTTACAGCATCAACATACAAAAATCAGTTGTGCTTCTGTACACTAAAAAACCTATCTGAAAAATAAAGAAATCCCATTATAATAATATCAAAAATAAAATACTTCCAAATAAATTTAACCAAGGAGGTGAAAGATCTATACACTGAAAACTGTTAAGACTTGGATGAAAGAAATTAAAGATAAATAAATGGAAATACATCCTGTGTTTGTGGATCAGGATTGATATTAAGATGTCCATACTACCCAAAGCCATCTATAGATTCAATCCAATTGCTATCAAAATTCCAATGGCATTTTCACAGAAAGAGAAACACAGTCCTGAAATTCATACAGAACCACAAAAGACCCCAAGTAGCCAAAGCAATCTTGAGAAAAAAGAACAGAGCTAGAGGCATCATAATTCCTGATTTCAAACTATATTACAAAGCTATAGTAATCAAAATGGTATCGTACTGACAAAAAAACAGACACACGGACCAATGGAACAGAATCGAGAGCCCATAAAGAAACCCTCACGTATATGGTCAACTAATACTTGACATGGGAGCCAAGAATATTCAATGGGGAAATGATAGTCTCAATAATAAATGGTATTGAGAAAACTGGATAACCACATGCAGAAAAATGAAACTGGACCCCTATCTTACACCACTTACAAAAATTAGCTTGAAATGGATTAAAGACTTAAACGTAAGACCTGAAAATGTAAAACTCCTGGGAAAAAACATAGGGGAAAAGCTCCTTGACACTGGTCTTGGCCATGATTTTCTGGATATGACACCAATAGCACAAGCAACAAAATCAAAAATAAGTGGAACTACATCAAACTAAAAAGCTTCTGCACAGAAAAAAGAAACTACTAACAAAAAGAAAAGGCAACCTATGGAATAGGAGCAAATATTTCTGAACCATAAGAGGTTAATATTCAAAATGTATAAAGAATTCACACAACTCAATAGCAAAACAAACAACTCAATTAAAAAAATGGGCAGAGGAACTGCATACACATCTCTCCAAAGAAGACATACAAACAGCCAACAGTTGGATGAAAAGGTGTTCAGTATCACTATCAGGGAAATGCAAATCAAAACCACGATGAGGTGTCTCCTCACACCTGTCAGAATGACTATCACCAAAAAGGCAAGAGATAACAAGTATTGGTGAGGATGCAGAAAGAGAACTGTTGTACACTGTTGGAAGGAATGTAAGTTGCTATGACAACTATGGACAACAGTATGGATGTTCCTCAAAAAAGTAAAACTAGAACTACCATATGATCCAGAATTCCCACTTCTGGGTATTTATCCAAATGAAATGAAAACAAGATCTGGAGGAGATATCTGCATCCCCATGTTCATTGCAGCATTTTTGACAATAGCCAAGTGGGAGGTCATGAGACAGACCTTGGTAAGGGAGCCAAGGGGCAGACACTTTGGTAACCACCCAACAGCCATTGCCCTCCCCTTTCTTCTTGTCAGAACCTGCATCCGCTAGAGGTCAGAGGTTAGAAATGAAGGATATTAGCCTTTTTGGCATCCCCAGAAACCAGAAGTGGCCAGTGCTGGGTTGTTGACCAAGTGCTGGGCAATGAGGCAGAAGGGAAATTCTTCAAGGATAGAATGTTCCATACGATAAGAAAAAAATTCAAAGAAAAAAACCTCAGACCCAGTTGTATGGGAACACAATGCTTGGAATGGCAGCAGCCATCTTGCAATTTTGAAGAGTGATACAGCTCACACACCCAGAATAGCAGAGAAAAACGTTGGAAAGGGCTTGGGTTCTGATGATTTTCCTGAGTTGCTGAACCAATCCTGTAATGACCTAGCGCTACACTCCTTGTCAAGTGAGGTAATAGTGTTCCCATTATTTAGATCAGCAGTCCCCAAACCTTTTTGGTGCCAGGGACCAGTTTCGTGGAAGACAATTTCTCCATGGACCGGGGCGGGGGGGGGGGAGGGGGAACGGTTCAGGTGGTAATGTGAGCGATGGAGAGCAGCAGATGAAGCTTCGCTCTCTCATCCACCTGCCGCTCACCCCCCGCTGTGTGGCCCGGTTACCTGATTTAGATCACTTTCTACTGGACAGTCCATTATTTGCAGCTAAAGGCATCCCCGCTTAGACAGCTGCCAACCACCTGCCTTAGGAATGAGCTAAGGACACAACCAACAATCTGGCAAAAGGTGTTTTCCTTTAATCATGGCAGTAAGATAGATTCCTTGTATTGGGTATAATTTTCTATGTGATGTTCAGAATCACTTTTGATTTTTTGTTAGTAGGTGCAAAGGGAAATAACACTGATCTCATTAAGCAGGTACTTTGTGCCAAGCACTACACTAGGCACTTTATCTAGGGTGAGTCATTGCAGCAACTTCCAGAACAGTCCCCTTTGGGAAAAGAAAATCACATCTATATTTTCTCCAATCTTATTTAAACAACTTGGCATTTCCTTTCATTATGAATGCAGACCACGAACCACCCAGGAGTACTTGTGACTTTGCCACCTATAGAAATCACAGATATATTCATATCACACTGCAGTTGTCGAAGATGTCTTGAAATATCATTGACCCTGATGATACAAATGTACAATAATCCTTAGGCCCCGCTGCAAAACCTTATTGAATGCGTTAATCAAGCAGCACATACGCTACTGCATCACACATGTTTTAAATGTTTTGGTAACCGAATGGTAATATAATTAGCTTCCTTTGTAATCCTGTGTATTTTATGCATCTAAAAATGTTCTTCTAAAAAGAGGTACTGTAGGTTTCACAAGATTTACAAAGGAGTCCTTGGCACAAAAGGGGTTTAGACCCCCTCTAATCAGCCCCCCTTGTGACCCTTCTTAATACTGGTCAACCCGTCATCTACACAGAAAACCAGGGAAATCTTTTTTTGAAAGGTGAGTAAGATGAAGACATTCCCGTTTCAATCTGAAACAAATGCGAACTCCTAATTTGGACTGCCCCGGCCCTGCAGGATCTGCTCTTCCCCTGCTCACAGCTCCTACCTGGTCTCTAGCCCTCTAGCCCTTGCGCACCCTGCTCCAGCTGGGCAGGCCACCTTCCTTTTCTTCGAAATCTCTAAGCAGTTTCCCACCTCGGGGGCTTTGTCCTTGCTGTCCCCTAGGCCTGGAATGCCTGACCTTAAGGCAGCCACTTCACTCTCATGCTTCAGTGCTGAGCTAGGACATCACCTCCTCAGAGAATGCTTCCCCGCTAATGTATGCCAGGCAGCACCCCTCCCCTCTCCCGCCCCACCTGCACTTATTTCCTGTTTACCTCCTTCCAAGCCCTTCTGACAACATAACTATATATTGATTTTTGTTCACTGCTCAATCCTGGCATCTAGCAAGGTGCCTGGCACACGTGGAAAGCTGACATTCACTGAATGAATGAATGACAGACTAAGCGAAGGAGGAAGCTATTATTAATCCATTTTACAAGTGAGGAAATTAAGGCTCCAAGATGTTAAATTATTTGTCCAAGGTCACCCGGGGGCAAAAGTTATTATTTTAACTGTGGTCCCTAGGCCTCCCGCTTAATCCCTCCACCATACTTTCTAACTTCCTTTTCCCTGCAACATTTCCACCAATCTGGAAAGCAGAATAGACCCAATGCAAGTTTTTATGGTGTGATTTCTTAAGACTTTAGCGCTCCATTGCTCAAGGCTATCTGCCTAACAAACCCTCTAAGCTATTTCCCTTGAGTACTTCCAGGAGGGCCAAATTAACCAAAAATATATTATCTGGATAGAGTGGTTCGTTCTGTCTGTCTGTATGTCTCTCTCTCTACATACACACACTTTTTTTAATGTATGAATTTTATAAACGAATACAAATAATAAAATCAAATGTAAGGAAGAAAATTCAGAAGACGGTAAATGAAAGACGAAAAAATTAGATAAACACAGGGCAAAGTTTAGTATGCAAAAATACACGTGATAAGGTATTGTACATAAGCTATGTGGACCACAATTCTGCCATATGCTTCCTAGTAGCCAACATAAAGTGAGAAACACAATCAGTTACACAACTTATCTTGGAGATTTAAAAAATTCAGTCAATTTCCAGGAGGAGCACAACTCTTCCTGTTTCAAAGCCCTGACAGAAATTCCTCTTGTGGATCCTTATAATGAAAGCATGGTAGGATGTAGTGATCAGTATTCTAAACTAAAACCTTATAAATAAATATATCAAGCTTCACAAAACGGTGTCTTAATAGACATGGCTGGTATAATGCCGAAATCTATGCAGCACTGTACTGCCTTGCTGGTCAAAGTGTGGTCCCTGGACCAGCAGCATCAGCATCACCTGGGAACTTGTCAGAAATGCAGAAGCTCAGGCCCAATCCCAGCCCTGCTGAATCAGAATCTGTATTTTATTAACAAGATCTGAAGGTGAGGCCTATAATGTTAAAGTTTAACAAACACTGGTCTAGTGGTTAAGTTTGATTTGAGGTCAAATTTGTAAGAAACTAGTATTCATTTATTCATGCATTCAACCAATATTTACTGATATCTTGGCAGTAGAAAAGGATTTTTTTAAGTTTTTAGTGAAATAGGAAAGGATTTTTTTTAAACATTAACACCAAAAGCACCACCATAAAGGAAGATATTGATAAATGGGATTCCATTAAAACTGAGTGATGAAGCAAGCCACAGAGTAGACAATATTTGCACCACCACCAAAACAAGGAAAGTTGAGTACCCAAATATATATCAGGCACTGTCTTAATGCTAAGTACAGAAAAAACCCAAAAACTCTCTACTCTTATGGAACTTACATTCTAATTAAGAAGACATAAACAGGGACTTCCCTGGTGGTGCAGTGCTTAAAAATCCACCTGCCAATGCAGGGAACACGGGTTCGAGCCCTGGTCCTGGAAGATCCTACATGCCACAGAGCAATTAAGCCCGTGCGCCACAACTACTGAGCCTGCACTCTAGAGCCTGCGAGCCACAACTACTGAGCCCACGTGCCACAACTACTGCAGCCTGGGCGCCTAGAGCCTGTGCTCTGCAACAAGAGAAGCCACGAAAATGAGAAGCCCATGCACCACAATGAAGACCCAACACAGCCAAAAATAAATAAATAAAATAAAGTATGTTTTGTTATTTTAAAACAAGACATAAACAAAATAAGCAAAATGAAGTAAGAAAGGGGCATAAGTCAGGGGACAGGTGGCAGTTTTAAATAGGGTGGATAGGGAAGGCCTCACTGAGGAGCTAACTTGGACAAGGTCAGGGAGCTAACCATAAAAATAGCCAGGGGAAGAGTATTCCAAGCAGAGGGAACAGCGAGTACAAACACTCTCAGACAATAAATACCTGAAACAGCAAGAAGGCTGGTCTGGTTGAAGCAGAGTGAGCAAAAAGTAGAATAGGTAAGCAGGGGCCAGACCACATGGGGCTTTGTCAGCCATTTTAAGGATCTTAGCTCTAACGGCGAGTGAGATGAGAAGCCACTAGAGAAAAGGTAATAGGGAGCCACTGCAGGATGTTGAGCAGGGTAGTGACATAATGAAAAGTGTTTTAAAGAAATCTAGTGTCTCAGAGATACATGGAATGGCTTGAGGGAGAGAAGCCAGCTCAGAGTACATATATTGCACTAATCCCAGTATAGGGTGATTCATTCATTCAGCTACTTATGAGGTGGCAAAGATGTGCCTAGTAGGGTAGGGCGGAGCTAGACTAGGGTGGTAACCGAGCCAGAGGAAAGTGAATATAAATGACATTGGAGGAAAAGAAACCCAGGACAGAATGACAGATTATTTATAGAGAAATGACAGAAGTTCACAATTCAATTTAATCAAGGTTTATGGATCATCTACTGAGGGCAAAGCCATATGCAGGCTGGGACATGGGGGTGGGGATGGTGCAGAAAACTTGTATTTTCCCCTCAAAGGGCTTCCAGCCTGGCATGCCTAGCCTCTGCCCTGCACCTTTCAAGCCTGAACTTTTTGGGTTACCACAGCTGAGGCTGGCACTGAGACTAGCTGATTTGCTCAGGCTAAGAGATGGGTTTTGTTTTGTTTTTTGTTTTACTCTCAGAGCTTGTTCTATGTCCTGGGAGCAGGGGCCAGAGCACCTCAACTTGATTAGTATAAAAAGAGAGATCTGGTTTGGCAGCAGGGCAAAAGAGAGGTCTTAATAAATGTCTTTGTGGATCAGCATTGCAGACTGGCCCTGGGCCACCAGTCTTGGGGCAAGGAGTCCTTCTGATCTGTTGCCACCTGCGTAGCCTGATGGGTCTCCCACTCTGCCATTCCATTCCAGAGAAAAGCACAGAAAGGGAAAGCAGCAAGTTTAAGGAAAACAACTGGGGGGGGGGGGGAAACCCGCACAATTTGAAAATTGCCTGCCACCAGACAGCAAGGTCTGAGAAGCAGTTGCAAATATAATGCAAATGATATGTAAATCGCCCTGTGGCCTTCTCAAAGGTTTTATACAACTGGAAGGGCCCTTGGGAAACGGCCAGCAGGTAACAGTGACTCAGAAGCAGAGTGAACTATTGCAAGACAACTTTGTCACACAGCCCTTTGCTTCCCTGCTAGCACAGTGCAGTCTTTAGTAATCTTTTTTCTCACTTGAATTAACCTCACCTGCTATAAGTTAAAACAAAAATCAAGCCTGCCTCTGTAGAAGTTATCTAAGTTAATTACACTTTAAAAACACTGTGTGCCTTTAATTTTTCTTCAAACGCCGCTCTCGCCCAAATAGAGCCAAGTTAAATGTGTCACTTCCTCCCTAGAACAATATTTAGCTCCAGTGGGTTATGAATGAAAGTGCCTCTCTTTCAGTTCTAGTTACTATGATCCTTTGGAGGATTTGTTTTTTTCCTACTCTATAGGAACTGGCACATTCTCTTCTAATATCCACAGGCTGTATTCAAAGTGAATCCGGAAAAAAAAAAAGACCCACCCCATATGCAGTTGTGAAATCCAATTCACTTCAAGGAGACACTGGAAAGCTATTCATTAAGAAAACCTGCCCTGTCAAGTATGCTGTCATCTTGACAATCCTAAAGACGCATTTGAAAATGAAAAAAACAAAAATACATTCGATTACAATGGGGTAAAATTCTGTCTACATTTATTTAAAAGAGGACACCCCATCAGATATGCATTTTATAAGAGCCATGAAATGAACTGAATAGAAAGCAACACAGGAAGCACATCAGACCTATAGCTGGGCAGTTATTCTGGGTTACAGACTTGGGGATCGCAGAAGCAACTTACCTTCACCTTAATGATGGGAACAATAATAGCATAATCAGCCCCCCAAACTTCTATTATTTTCTAGTACTCTAACATTCGAGGGTGCTTCAGCTTTTGACAGGAGGGTCAAAGGAAGGGAAATCTTTCATTTGGGATTAAAAAAAATCTCACTTGAAAGGGCCTCCAGAGAACTACTGGGCAAAGAGGCTTTTGGGGAGGCGCCATGTCCGCCGTAAAACACGAGCAAAGCGCAAAGGCTCAGAATCCCAACTGAGAGACCGAGAGTGGGTGGGGGGAGAAGAGGGAGAGGGAAAAAACCAGGAGATAAACCTCAAGAGACTCAAGAAACGACAATGTCAGACAAAGAGTAACAAAGAGAGGTGGAGAACAGCCAGGGGCTCTGTTCCCGGAGCCGCGAGTCCGGGGCACGGCGGCCGGGCAGGGCCGGGCAGGCGGCGAGCGCCGCCTCGCGGCCGGGGCTGCCTCTTACCTCCTGGGCGAGTTTCTGCTTGAGCACGAGCGCGGCGCACAGGTAGCCCGCGCGGCCCACGAACAGCTCGTCGGAGCCGCACTCGAGGAAGGAAACCGGCGCGCAGACGGCGCACAGAGACCGGAACTTGCCCAGCGGCTGCACGTAGTCGGACCGGCCCAGGGCGTGGTACACAAGCGTGGCCACGGCGTACACGCCCGCGCCCCCGAGCAGGAAGGCGGCGCGGGTGTCGGCGTCCGGCTCGCCCCACTCCTCGGCGCGGGCGCACGCGTCGATGAGGCGCTTGGCCGAGCGCAGGTAGCGCTCCCGGGCCCCGGCGAAGAGCGGGCTCTGAGAGACGTGGTAGAGCATGTAGGCCACCCCGGCCACGCCGCCGTACAGCCCTCCCTGGCAACTGCTGGCCGCGGCCGCCGCCCCCGCCCCCCGGCCCTCAGCGTCGCCCCCCAGCGGGGGCAGCTCCTGGAGGATACGCTCGATGGTGGCGGTGACCAAGGGCGCCACCGCCTCCTCGCACTGGCCCGCCAGCAGGCTGCCCTGGTAGTCATCGAAGCGGTTGGCGAAGCAGCGCTTGGTGTCCATGCTGCCGCCCGTGCCCCCCAAGGCCTGGCTGGGGTCTGCCGAAGGGCGCGCCCTGCGGTCCCGCTCACCACCTCTCGCTCTTTGAGGCACTCGGATGGCGGTGGATGCGGCCGGAATGGAGCGAGGAGGCTGAGACGGGAGGTGACAAGAGGAGGCGGGCGCGAGAAAGGAGCGCGGAGCGGATTGCCAAGTGGGGCACCGGATTGCCGCGAGGCTCCCAAGTGGCCCCGGCGAGCGCGGGGGATGCGCGTCTCGCGCTCCCCTCGCAGAGGCCGCGCCCTTGCCGAACCCGCCCCCTCCTGCGCCGCCGCAGCTCGACCGCCTCTCCTAGGGGCCGAGGTAATCTCCGGCAGGACCCACGCGGGGGCCGCGCCACTCCTCTCGCTCCGCCCCCGGCTCCTCCCCTCTCGGCGGAAGGCCAGGAACGCGCGGGACACCGATCCGGAACGCTGAGGCTGGGCGTACGCACACCTGGCGGCGGAGGTGAAGACCTCGAGTCCCTCGTGTACTCCAGGGTGGCCCTCCTCGAGTCAGCAGATCAGCATCACCTGGGAGCATGTTAAAAATGGAGCAGCTCAGACTTCACCCCAGGCTTAGTTAATCAAAATCAGCATGTTTACCAAGATCCCCAGGTGATTCTCATGAACAGTAAAGGTTGAGAAGCCACGCAACTAGTAGAGGCTACTGGGAAAAAACTGAGCGCCCTCCTGAAACTTGTTTTTCGTCTTGGTCAACTTGGCTTTCTCATTCTGAGTGTTTCATCCCAAAGGCGGAGGGATTTGAATGCATCACGCACGTTTCGTGCAGTAAAACTGTGAAATGCCCCACAGGGTAATTTTTTCCTCGGCCTTGGCTGTCGTGTTGTTTTTCTTGGACTATCCAGGAGTAAAAGTTCAAAGAACCACACCAGGATAAGGTAAGGGATGGGGATTCTGTCTTTCTCCTACTCTAGAGACCACCCCCGACCCCCATTCATGCGTAGTGAGCGCCCCATAAATGTCTTGACGCCATTAACTAATGAATATAAGGGTAAACGCTGCTGAGAATTTTAATTAGGCGTTTTTTTTTGTTTGGTTGGTTTTTTGCCGTACGTGGGCCTCTCACTGCCGTGGCCTCTCCCGATAAGGAGCACAGGCTCCGGACGCGCAGGCCCAGCGGCCATGGCCCACGGGCCCAGCCGCTCCGCGGCACGTGGGATCCCCCCAGACCGGGGCACGAACCCGCGTCCCCTGCATTGGCAGGCGGACTCCCAACCACTGCGCCACCAGGGAAGCCCTAATTAGGCGTTTTGACCCTTTTCTGTGTGTCCTTAGTTACTTCCTTCCCTCCTTTCCTTCCTTCCCTTCCCATGTTTCTTCCCGTCTCCTCCTCCGCCACCCCCACCCCGCCGCAGGCGTATTGAGTGTCTCGTATGGGTCCTGGACCCTGAAAATAGATGGATAAACAAAATAGACATGGTCCTAGACCTCTTGGAGCTTACAGTCCAGTGGGAAAGACAGAAAATGAACAATTAAACAAATGAATTGCCTTTCTTTTGCTCAGCTGTTTTGAAATAATTCTTCCTTTCCCGAAGTGTTGACTAATGAAGGCCAAAGAGCTCACCTTTCCCAGGGGTATTTGCCTTTTGATAGGGACGGTGCAAGGCACAAAAGAATGAGTGATTCATGGAAAAGTTTCTGACACTTTGTTGGGAGAGCAGCAACTCCACTTACTTGAAAGGCCAGTTTTGCTTGGAGGTAATTTTTTTCCTCAAAATTGTTAATTGTCGCAATGATTTGGAAGCAGAGATTAAATAGGCTGCCCCTCTGTCCTTGCTTGGTGTATTCTGGAGAAGTTCAGTTTGCCAAGATGACCGCCAGGACTGACACATCCATAGAGCAGATGGTATGGCCTCCGTTCTCCTGTAACGTGCCGAAACAGGTTCATTTTTAATTAGAATAATAAAAAGCTAAGTCCACTTTTAGGCAGGGAGTGTGATGGGCTAACGGTATCAAAGGAGCATCTGGAATGTTCTGTTTCTCCTTGGGGCTTCTTCCTCATCCCTCAGTTGTAGTAGGCGTTAGGAGTGATTTTTGCCCCTTTGGGCAAGGAGACATCAAATGCAAACCTGCATAAGCAGAAATGCAGCCTTATTCTACTTTATTCCTCCCCACCTCACCCTCGTCATGAATCTACAGGCAACTCTGTTCATTCTGGCTCTGATTATCCTTCCACACAGCCCAGCACCAAGGTAGCACCAGCAGCAATGAAACGGACTTGGGCTGATTGCCTTCAAAATAAAATGGAAGCAGGTCTCCGAGAGAAGGAGCTCTGCTTTTTTCCCAGTTGTGTTCCCCTCCCACCTCCCGCCAAAAAATGCTACATAACAAACAATCACAAAATCTTGTAGCATATAATAATAAGTTTATTGCTCATGCGTCTGGGATCTTGGCTGCGCTCTGGGGGTGGGCTGGCTGTTGCTTGGGGAGACTGGGTTGACTGGGCTCTGGTCCACATGTCTCATCCTCCAGCAGTTCAACTCTGGCATGACTGCATGGCAATGGCAGAAGGGGCCAGAGCACAAGAGGAAACATGCAAGACTTCTTTAGGTCTGGTCTCAGAGCTGACACACTCTTGGCTGCCTTATTCTATTGGCAAGTTACATCAGGAAATACAGGGTGTCTTTATGTAACTCCAAAGCTACATGACAGGGGCTTCCCTGGTGGCGCAGTGGTTGGGAGTCCGCCTGCCAATGCAGGGGACATGGGTTCGTGCCCCAGTCCGGGAGGATCCCACATGCCACGGGGTGGCTGGGCCCATGGGCCATGGCCGCTGGGCCTGTGCGTCCGGAGCCTGTGCTCCGCAATGGGAGAGGCCACAGCGGTGAGAGGCCCGTGTACCACACACACACAAAAAAAACAAACAAAAAAAACAAAGCTACATGACAAAGGGTGTGTATACAGGGTGGGGTGAAGTATTAGGGTTCTTAGGGGTTTCTTTTCTGCAGTGATGCCCACAAGTAGAACAAAGGTCACAAGATGGATGAGAAACAGCCTGGTTTGGGAGAAGCAAGAAATTAGTGGTATCTAGAAGCCCTCTTAAACTCACAGGAGAAATTAACCCTTTTACCTGTAAACTTCTTTCCCAAAGACCTTGCCACTTTGTTGCACAATTACCTGGCAAAATCTCAGCACAGAACATTCTTCAGGGCGAAGTTAGCTAGTTAGACCATGTGAAGCCTCGCCTCTAATTGTCATTTACTTAATTTGCAAGCAGTGTTGTTTATTTTAATATCATGACTCCACTAGAATATACTCTCCGTGAGGGTAGGGCTTTTTGCTACATTAATTTACTGATCTGTACCAAGAGCCTGGAATAGACCCTGGCACATGTAGTAGGCACTCACTAAAAGTTTGTGAAATGATGAATGAATTGCCATTAAGAGAACCGTTAGCAAGGTCACCTGGGGTGTAGCATGCAGTGAAGCCTTTATTGAAACTTTAGCCTGACTTGATTAAACTCCCACTGTTTTCTTGGATCCTTTTGCTCTTTTGAATGTGAGGATGTAAACATTCTGCAGTTTCTGCCTCCTTACTTTGTTTCTCCACAAAGTCTGGTGACCTCTATACTCTACCTTGAATTCAGTGACTTCACACATTCTATTTTTAATAACTAACCCTGTGTGGGAGATTATATTTTCCAACTACGGCCCCAACAATATCTGCTCTGCCACATGCTCCTCTACAATGTGACCTTGACACTCCTCTCATCAGGAGGTAAGGTATGTGCCCCCTGAGTGGGCTGAGAATCTGAGTGGGAATCTGAGTGGGCTTATGACTTACTTGTAACCAATGGAATGTGATCAAAATGATGCCGCATGTCATGCAAGGCTAGGTCATAAAAAATGATACAGCTTCCGTGCTACATGCTGAAACACTCATATTTGGAGCACTGAGCCACTTTGTAAGAATCTAAGAGAGGCTGCCATTTTGTGAGGAAGCGCAGACAACATGAAGAGGCCATTTGTAGGTGCTTGGATCAACAGCCCAGCTGAAAGAATCAACTGACAGTTATGTGAGTGAGCCACCTTGGATATACAGCCCAGTTGAGCCTTCAGATGACTACAGCTCCATGAGAACCCCATCCCAAACCCTTCCAGAATTCCTGACCCACAATATTATGAACAAAATAAAATAGTTGTTTTGAGCTACTAAGTTTTAAGATAATTTGTTTTTCAGCAATGGTAGCTAGAACATCCTGCTAGCTTCCCATCATCCAATGCCATAAAATCCCTGTAATCAATAGTGCACTCAAGAGGCTTTTTATGGAGGAATCTAAGCAGGGAGACAGCAAGTATGCAGGCACACAGAAAGTTGTGTTCCAAAATAATCTACTTGGACTCTTTAGAAGTAGCACTGACCCCACAAGAAATATGCAGCCTATACAAAACTTGCCAAAGCCATTTATTTTGCCCTTACCTGCAAGATTTTTCCTGATATTTACAGAATCTCTAGCAGCATTTGCTGACAGGCAGCTCCCAGCACGTGGTTTCTGTGATCCTGCTGAATTGCCCAGTTCCTAGCTCTTCCTCAGTATTTCCTTAGTATGCAGATCATGCAAAGCTATGGATGGAAAATAGTTTTAGTGGGTTCATCAAGGAAATCATGTAAAAATTATGCAAAACTATCCAGGAAATACATATTAAAATTAAAGGGCTTCTCTTATGGAAATCATTGCTATCTAAGGGTGAATATGAAAAAAAAATCATTGTATAACTGTCAAACCTCAACATGTAAGGTTTAGTACATTTTATGGGATAAACCATCTTAAAATTACTTTCAGAAAGTTTTCCAAAGTTTTGCTCAAAGCGTGTGTTTTGAAAATGGTTTAGATAACTGAATCAGTGCTATGTCCAGTCCTTATAGCACATTCTCTTTGGAGATGCATCTCTGATTTAAAAAAAAATTTTACTTTATACTAGAGTATAATTGATTTACAATGTTGTATTAGTTTCAGGTTTATGGCAAAGTGACTCAGTTACGCATATATATATGTATATGTATATATATATATATATATATATATTCTTTTTCAAATTCTTTTCCCATTTAGGTTATTACAGAATATCAAGCAGAATTCACTGTGCTATACAGTAGATCTTTGTTGGTTATTTATTTTAAATATAGTAGTGTGTATATGTCAATCTCAAACTGCCAATTTATCCCTCCCCCCACCTTTCCCCTTTGGTAACCGTAAGTTTGTGTTTTAGGTCTGTGAGTCTGTTTCTGTTTTATAAATAAGTCCATTTGTATCATTTTTTTAGATTCCACTTATAAGGGATATCTTATGATATTTGTCTGACTTACTTCACTTAGTATGATAATCACCAGGTCAAACCATGTTGCTGCAAATGGCATTATTTCATTCATTTTTATGGCTGAGTAATATTCCATGGTATATATGTACCACATCTGCTTTTTCCATTCATCTGGCGATGGACATTTAGGTTGCTTCCATGTCTTGGCTATTGTAAACAACATTGCAGTGAACATTGGGGTGCATGTATCCTTTCGAACCATGGTTTTCTCTGGATATATGCCCAAGAGTGGGATTGCTTTATCATATTGTAGTTCTGTTTTTAGTTTTTTAAGGAACCTCTGTACTGTTCTCCATGGTGGCTGCACCACTTTACATTCCCACCAACAGTGTAGGAGGGTCCTCTTTTCTCCACACCCTCTCTAGCATTTATTGTTTGTAGACATTTTGTTGATGGACATTCTGACTGGTGTGAGGTGATACCTCACTGTAGTTTTGATTTGCATTTCTCTGATAATTAGTGATGTTGAGCATCTTTTCATGTGCTTTTTGGCCATCTGTGTGTCTTCTTTGAAGAAATGTCTATTTAGGTCTTCTGCCCATTTTTTGATTGGGTTGTTTATTTTTTTGATATTGAGCTGTATGAGCTGTTTGTATATTTTGGAGATGAATCCCTTGTTGGTTGCATCATGTGCAAATATTTTCTCCTATTCTGTGGGCTGTCTTTTCATTTTGTTTATGGTTTCCTTTGCTGTGCAAAGGCCCAGGGATCGAACCTATGCCCTCAGCAGTGAAAGTACAGAGTCCTAACCACTGGACTACCAGGGAATTCCCGCCATTTTGTTAATTGTTTTGGATTTGTTTTTCAAGGTCTTTTTTTCTTCCCTTCATCTTTTGTTCTCTT
This sequence comes from Mesoplodon bidens, assembly GCF_964165515.1. Classification (NCBI taxonomy): domain Eukaryota; kingdom Metazoa; phylum Chordata; class Mammalia; order Artiodactyla; family Ziphiidae; genus Mesoplodon; species Mesoplodon bidens. The sequence continues at coordinate 106,980,868 of NC_138163.1, forward strand.
GTGATTTGACAACTAACTTTACTGTTGTGTTTGGATTCCTTTTTCTTTTTTGTGTGTGTATCTATTGTAGATTTTTGGTTTGTGGTTACTGTGAGGTTTTGACATAGTAGTCTATATATAAACAAGATTGTTTTAATTTACTGGTCTTTTCATTTCAAATGCATTTCCAGTATCCTGCATTTGTACTCTCCTCTTCTCACGATTCCTGGTTTTGATATCATATTTGTGTGTGGATGATTTCCTACCTTTACTTTATGTTTGCCTTTGTTGATGAGCTTTTCAATTCATAATTTTCTTGTTTCTAGTGTGGTCTTTTCTTTTCCATCTAGAGAAGTTCCTTTAGCATTTGTTGGCAAGCTGGTCTGGTGGTGCTGAATTCTGTTAGCTTTTGCTTGTCTGTAAAGCTTTTGATTTCTCCATCATATCTGAATGAGAGCATTGCTGGGTAGAGTATTCTAGTAGGTTCTTCCCTTTCATCACTTTAAATATATTATACCACTCCCTACTGGCCTGCAGAATTTCTGCTGAAAAATCAGCTGATAACTTTATGGCGATTCCCTTGTATGTTAATTGTTGCTTTTCCCTTGTTGCATTTAATATTTTTTCTTTGTATTTACTTTTTTGTCAGTTTCATTAATATGTGTCTTAGCATGTTCCTGCTTGGTGTTATCATGTATGGGACTCTCTGGGCTTCCTGTACTTCAGTGACTGTTTCCTTTCCCAGGTTAGGGAATTTTTCAGCTATTGTCTCTTCCAATATTTTCTCAGGTCCTTTCTCCCTCTCTTCTCCTTCTGGGACCCATATAATGCGAATGTTGGTGTGTTTAATATTGTCCCAGAGTTCTCTGTGACTGTCCTCATTTCTTTTCATTCTTTTTTCTTTATTCTGTTCTGCGGCAGTGATTTCCACCATTCTGTCTTCCAGCTCACCTATCCGTTCTTCTGCCTCATTTTTTCTGCTATTGATTCCTTCTAGTGTATTTTTCATTTCAGTTATTGTATTGTTCATCTGTTTGTTCTTTAGATCTTCTAGCTCTTTCTTAAGCATTTCTTGTATCTTCTCGGTCTGTGTCTCCATTCTTCTTCCGAGATCTTGGATCATCTTTACTATCATTACTCTGAGTTCTTTTTTAGGTAGATCGCCTATCTCCACTTCACTTAGCTGTTCTTCTGGGGTTTTATCTTGTTCCTTCCTCTAGTACGTATTCTTCTGCCATCTCGTCTAACTTTCTGTGATTGTAATCATCTTGCTTTTGCTGTCTGCCACCTGGTGGGTGAGGCTGGTCTAAGAGACTTGTGCAGGCTTCCTGGTGGGAGGGACTGGTTCCTGCCCACTGGCGGGTGGAACTGGGTCTTGTCCCTCTGATGGGCAGGGCCATGTCAGGGGATGTGTTTATCAGGCAGCTGTTTATTCAGAAGACTTTAAACAGCCTGTCTGCTGATGGGTGGAGCTGTGTTCCCACCCTGCTGGTTGTTTGGCCTGAGGTGTCCCAGCACTGGAGCCTACAGGCTGTCTGGTAGGACCAGGTCTTGGGGAGAAAATGGCGGCCTCTAAGAGGGCTCACTCTCATGAGTACTCACCAGAACTGCCGCTGCCAGTTTACTTGCCCCCATAGTGAGCCACAGCCACCCCCTGCCTCTGCAGGAGACCTTTCAATACCAACAGGTAGGTCTGGCCCAGGCTCTTAGGAGGCAGCTGCTTTTTCCTCTGTGTCCTGGTGTGCACGAGACCTTGTATGTGCCCTCCAAGAGTGGAGTTTCTGTTTCCCCCAGTCCTGTGGAATTCCTGTGATCAAACCCCACTTATCTTCAAAGCCAGATGCTCTGTGGCCTCCTCCTCCCAATGCCAGACCCCCAGGCTGGGGAGCCTGACGTGGGGCTCAGAACTTTCACTCCTGTGGGAGAACCTCTGCAATATAATTACTTTCCAGTTTGTGAGTTGCCCACCCAGCAGGTATGAGATGTGATTTTATCGTGTTTGCACCCCTCCTACTGTCTCATTGTGGCTTCTTCTTTGTCTTTGGATGTAGGATATCTTTTTCGATAGGTTTCAGCATTTTTTTTAATCAATAGTTGTTCAGCAGTTAGTAGTGATTTTGGTGTTTTCATCATGGGGGATGAGCTCACTCCGCATCTTGTCTCCACCCTCTGGTCAAGTGGTTTGTTCAGATCTGCATCTTCTGGCGTCTAAGAGCCAAGGAGTGTGGTGCAGCCACCTTACCGTTCTCAGTTCTCCCATGGCACACCAACAGCTGCCGCCTGGGACAGCCCAGCTGGGGCCTTGGGGCTGCCTCCCCAGCCCAAATCGGGTGCCACATCTCTGATTTTTTAGCTCAGCAACCTAATTGGAGATTTCTCCTGCTTCTGCTCTTTCATCCTCTATAGGCTCTTCTCAAAATAGCAGCCAGAATGATATAAGCCATATCATCTTCTAACTGATGACATCAATGTTTCACATGTCCCTCAAAGTAAAATTCAGAGTCCATAGGATGGCCTAAAATTCAGAGTCCATAGGATGGCCTAAATTCAGAGTCCATAGGATGGCCTCATCACTTCCCCAACTTCTCCTCTTTTTCCTCTTCCCCCTGCTCTTTCAGTTCTAGCCACACTGGCTGCCTTGATGTTCCTCAAACCTATTAGTCATAGCCTTAACTTAGAGAGTTTCCTTTGCAGTTTTCTCTTCCTGATATACTCTTCAAAAGATATACTCATGTCTTGCCCCTTCAAATCTCTCTCAGTGAAGTATTCCCCGACTTCCTATTTTATTTTATTTTATTTATTTTTAAAAATTTTGCTACACAGAATGGATAATTAACATTTTTTAAAACTTTTATTTATTTTTGGCTGCATTGGGTCTTCATTGCTGTGCACAGGCTTTCTCTAGTTGTGGTGAGTGGGAGCTAATCTTTGTTGCGGTGCATGGGCTTCTCCTTGCAGTGGCTTCTCTTGTTGTGGAGCACGGGCTCTAGGCATGTGGACTTCAGTAGTTGTGGTGCATGGGCTCAGTAGTTGTGGTTCACGGGCTGTAGAGTGCAGGCTCAGTAGTTGTGGCACATGGGCTTAGTTGTTCTGTGGCATGTGGGATATTCCTGGGCCAGGGATCAAACCCGTGTCTCCTGCATTGGCAGGCAGATTCCTATCCACTGCGCCACCAGGGAAGTCCCCGGACTTCTTATTTTAAATTACAACCCTTCCCCCAACCATTAGTGTCTAAAAGGCATTTACTTAGTGTCCAAAAATTTTTACTGATTTATGTTTTTTCTTTTCTGTCTCCCTGCACTAGAATGTCATCCCCATGAGGGCAGGAATCTTCATCTCTCTTGTTCCCTGCTTTATCCCCAGCATCTAGATTAATGCCTGGCACAGAATATTCGCTCAGTAGATATTTATTGATGTCTGTGATACCCTTGATAATATCAAAACCTTCCACCGATCCCTAACTGATGGCTGAGCTTTGTTGTCTGCTTTCTTGACCAGTTTCCTGATTGTGCTCCTCTGCACAGGCAGCCATAAAAACGTGCATTTTTAACATAGGATTTGATTCTTGTCTCTTTTTCTGTACCTCCAGTATTATCAATTTGAAGCTTTTTTTTAGCCATTATAAGTCAAACATAATCACACACTGTAATGGCAGAATTAGAAACCAGGTGCAATAAGTAAGTGGACTGGCACTCATTGCTCCATCTGAAGGAGAGGCAGCCCAGTTTGATCAGTCACATTGTCCAAGAGCAAGTAATAATGCACACCCTACTGTACTGGATGTGAGAAAAATATATTTGCTGCTTTTCTATGGGTACTGTAATGTGTGTGTATGTATATAAGATTTGAATGTAATATAGTAAATCATTGCTGTATGGGACAGTGCTAAAACAGGTATGCCTCTATTTTATTTTTAATTTCTATTTTATATTGGAGTATAGTTGATTTACAGTGTTTTGTTGGTTTCAGGTGTACAGCAAATTTATGCCTCTATTATTTTTTTAAGTCTTTATTGAATTTGTTCCAATATTGCTTTTATTTTATGTTTTGGTTTTCTGGCCACGAGGCATGTGGGATCTTAGCTCCCCGACCAGGGATCAAACCCACACCCCCTGCACTGGAAGGCAAAATCTTAACCACTGGACTGCGAGGGAAGTCCCTGTATGCCTCTATTTTAAATTGATGAATCTGTGTTGTTACCTTAAATTGGCAAGTGGAGATGGAGGTGTTCATTTGGTTAGAGTAAATTCTTTTAACTTGACATTTATAATGGTTTCCTACATGTAGTCATTTCCAAGGTTTTCTCCAATATTCAGGATATTAGGAGGAAAGGAGTGCTTAAAGATCTCTATGGTGGTATATAGTTCAACAGATGTCAAATAATAACGTAGTAATGAATAATGCATTAACATTTCTGCTCTTCATCTTATGATAAACCAATATTTCTACTTCTGCATCTATATAGTTCTCATTGTTGCAAGAAGTTCCAATATCAGAAATATAACATAGTTTATTCTCGGATACAGTCAGTCTCTAGACATTTTCATGAATGTAAGTGGTGGTAGTTAAAGAATCAGATATGTCTCAAATAATTTATATTGATTTTGACTCTGCAATGCCCATGCTTACACTTTTCCAGCTGTTCTCAATGTGAGATGACTTCTCAAGATAGCTTGACCCAGCGTCCCTATGAGGTGCAGTAAGGAGTGATACCCAGAAAGAACCAGAGTCTTAGCCCATAATCCAAAAGGCAGAAAAAGCCATTACCAGATGGCCAAAGAAAAATAACTGCTTTAGGTTGGCAAAGATTAAAAGAATTATGGAGCTGGAAGGATCCAAGAGATCATTAATTTAATCCTTTCCTTTAACAATAAGGAAACTGAGATCCCTGGCAGTCATACAACAGGGAGTCACTGAATGGTTGTAAAGAGGAGAGTGATGGGATCATATCTGTGATTTAGAAAGATTATTTTTCTGGAAAATTGGACAACATATGTGAAAGGAGTAAGATGTATTGGGATGGTAAGTAGAACAGTCAAGAAATGAGGAAATCTGAGCTAGGTCTGTAGCAGGAAATATGGAGGGACTTAGAACGGGTCAAGAGATATTATGCAGATAGGATTTACAGGGCTTGATGACCAACTAGATGTGGGAGTAATGTAGGATAAGAGTCAGAGATTATGGCTGTTTTCTGCTCTGGACAATTGGGCCAATGGAGGTGCTATACACCAAGCCAAAGGATACAGGTAGTAGAATAGGTATGGGGCAGGAGGGGAAGGACAATGGCTAATACAGTTTTGAAACTGTTGAGTATGACTTTATAGTCTTTTTATGGGAGATATATAGATATAAAATTTCAGCACTTAAGTCCTGAAGATGCACTCAAAATTCAGTAAGACTGACTAAAGGAGGCTGATGGAGGTAAGCTTTGGAAATGGGATAATATAGTGATAATATGGGAAAAGGCGTGCAGCTAGACGTCAGAACGAGGTCTGCTGTGCTTGCCAACCCAGCTTCCATTACATTCTATCAATAATATCTTGAGTTTCCTTTGAAAGACAACCATCCCCCATAACCATAACGTGTGATTTGAGTGGAGCGAAACGATTTCCATGTCCCCAAGGGGAAGCATATATCCCAGGCCTGCTCTAGGAGAAGTAATTCTGAGCTTTCTCTGCTAGAAACGTTGGGAAAGCTGGCATTGCTAAAGTAAAAGGATTAAACTTACTGCTTCTGGTGGCCATCCTATCAAGCCGAGGATAAGCCACACAGTGGGAAGCAGAACTGAGGAATGGACAAAAAGTGTGACCTGATGACATTGTTGGCATGCCTGTACCTGGCCTTATCTGAAGGACTATTCAGTTATAAGGCCCAGTACATTTTTTTCTTTTGCTCAAGCGGGTGACTGTCATTTGCAAAAGAAAGAGGTCTGGACTGATTCGGGTTTTTGATCATTTAAAGTAGTTTGCCGTGATTTGTTTAGAGGAGCTGGGTAGGTAGGGAGAGGAGCAAGGGAAAATGTTTGAAACAGTTGTAGAAGTCATGTTGGAGGAGATGATTGAGAATAAGAGCTTTTTGAGAACAGCTCTTGAGAAATGAATTAGTGGAGGTGTTACATTTGAGACCTGATGTCAAATTCCTGCCCCGCCAAATCTAACTGTGTGACCTTGGGAAAGTTATTTAACCTTCCTAAACCTCAGTTTTCTCATCTAGAAATTGGTAGTGATAATAGAATCTGCCTCACAAAATGGTTAGGATAAAGCTTATAAAGGGTATAACTTGTTGTCTAACACTGAGTAAATGTTAGCATTTGTCCACAGTCATTAATATTCTGCATGTAGTTGCTTCAAAAAGTGAATTCCCACTGCCTGCTTACCACCTAACCTCTTGTATCTTTGTCTTTTTCTAAATTGGTTCTCCTTAGAAGAGAGTCATGGGGCAGGGGTGGGGGGTTGTTTTGCTTATTCTTTCTCAGTGATTCCTAAATCAAACATGTTCCATTTACAAGCTTAAAGAATTTTTTTTTTAGTGCGACAAATTCACCTTCTAAGGTGAAAAGAGAGATTATGCTGTGTTTTTCAGCTTTGATGTGATTGCCGGTAATAAAGATTCAAGTTGACAAATTTTGTTGCTAATGCATAAGACAGAATAAAATTAATCTTTTTCGAGGTTTTCTGTTTCTACAGTGGTACGAGTGGGCAGGAAAGTAAAAACATGTGACATAAAGCCATGCTGGTGAGCATGTCTGCAAAGAGGGGTAGGCGGGCACTACATGAGGGGGATATTTGACTCAGTGGTTTTCGATCTTTTAAATACAATGGAAGATTTCCACCATTTCTCCTTACTTTATCACTGTCTCACAACTTTTTTTTTTGTTTGTTTTGTTTTGTTTTGTTTTTGCAGTATGTGGGCCTCTCACTGTTGTGGCCTCTCCCGTTGCGGAGCACAGGCTCTGGACGCGCAGGCCCAGCGGCCATGGCTCACGGGTCCAGATGCTCCGCGGCATGTGGGATCTTCCCGGACCGGGGCACGAACCCGTGTCCCCTGAATCAGCAGGCGGACTCTCAACCACTGCGCCACCAGGGAAGCCCTGTCTCACAACTTTTAAAAGAAAACCTGCAAGATATCTTTGGGTTTTTGGGTTATTTGAGCTGCTTCTGGAAAGATTGATAGAGAAATTTGGTTTTATTATTGGCTGGAAGTTGTACAAGACAAACTTAGTTAAGAAAAGAAATCAGTATTTTCAGTCTTTAATTATATTTTCTCTTTCAATTAAATGTTCTAGAAAACTGTCAATATTCTCTTTCTGTTGAACATGCGGGTGAGAGTGGCTCCTACATGGTCACTTGAAATTCACAATTAGAACCTCCACATAACTGAACCTTCAGGCCACCACTACTCAGTAAAATTGGTTTTTATTCAGATGGGGACATTTAGCCTTTTTTCTGTCAAGAACACCGTACATTTGGACTTTAAGTTTCGCATGAGATATACAAAATTGGAATTCAGATATAGAGTACTAGCAAATGCAAAAGAGATAAATAGGTAAGTATATATAAATGAGGAGTGTAAAAGCATCTGAAAGATTGGCCTTCTGTAAAAGGGAGCCTGGCAATAAGTCAGTGGAATAGAATATCATGACAGTCTAATAGGTTCCTGCTGCCAGATAAATGTCATGGAAAAGCAGAGATATTTATCTCGTCTCAACGTTTATTTTTAAATCTGAGGTCTATTATCTTTTCTAATGGCTTTATTTCGTTTACCAACTGGTTAAATATAAATAAAATGAGACCATTTATTTAATACAAGCTGACTTGGGTTTCTGATGCAGACAGTTTCCACACCAAAGAAAGATGTGGAGTATGAGGGATTAACATCTGGATGTCTGTTCTGTTCTTCCTAATTAACCAAAACAGCATGAAAGCCATTATTTTCCTATGGGTAAAAACAACAAAAAAATCAAAGAGGAGGACTTGCTTCCCTGGGAACTACACTTTTATGCATTTTCATCATTTCTTTTTAAAAGTTTTTTATTGAGGTATAGTTGACTTACAATGTTGTGTTAATTACTGCTGTATAGCAAAGTGATTCAGTCATACATATATATGCATTCTTTTTCATATTCTTTTCCCTTATGGTTTATCACAGGATATTGAATATAGTTCCCTGTGCTATACAGTAGGACCTTGTTGTTTATCAATTCTATATATACCAGTTTGCATCTGCTAATCCCAGACTCCCAATCCAACCCTCTCTCACCCCCCTTCCCCTTGGCAACCACCAGTCTATTCTGTATGTCCCTGTTTCTGTTTCTGTTTCATAGATAGGTTCATCTGTGTCATATTTTAGATTACATATATTAGTGATATCATATGGTATTTGTCTTTCTCTTCCAGACTTACTTCACTTAGTATGATAATCTCTAGTTGCATTGGTGCAATCTCTAGTTGCATCATGGTTCTGCAAATGGCATTATTTCCTTCTTTTTTATGGCTGAGTAGTATTCCACTGTATATATGTACCACCTCTTCTATATCCATTCATCTGTTGATGGACATTTAGGTTGTTTCCATGTCTTGGCTATTGTGAATAGTGCTGCTATGAACATAGGGGTGCATGTATCTTTTTGAATTATAGTTTTCTCTGGATATATGTCCAAGAATGGGATTGCTGGAACATATAGTAATTCTATTTTTTAGTTTTCTGAGGAACCTCCATACTGTTTCCCACAGTGGCTGCACTAACTTACATTCCCACCAGCAGTGTAGGAGGGTTCCCTTTTCTCCACTCCCTCTCTAGCATTTGTTGTTTGTAGATTTTTTAATGATGGCCATTCTGACTGGTGTGAGGTGGTACCTCACTGTAGTTTTGATTTTCATTTCTCTAATAGTTAGTGACGTTGAGCATCTTTTCATGTGCCTATTGGCCATCTGTATTTCTTCTCTGGAGAAATATCTATTTAGGTCTCCTGCCCATTTCTCGATTGGGTTGTTTGTTTTGTTGTTGTTGAATTGTGTGAGCTGTTTGTGTATTTTGGAAGTTAAGCCCTTGTCGGTCGCATCGTTTGCAAATATTTTCTCCCATTTCATAGGTAGGCTTTTCGTATTTTTTATGGTTTTCTTTGCTGTGCAAAAGCTTGTAAGTTTGATTAGGTCTAATTTGTTTATTTTTGTTTTTATTTCTATTGCCTTGGGAGACTGACCTAAGAAAACATTGGTATGATTTATGTCAGAGAATGTTTTGCCTATGTTCTCTTCTAGGAGTTTTATGGTGCCATGTCTTAGTTTAAGTCTTTAAGCCATTTTGAGTTTATTTTTCTATATGGTAAGAGGACATGTTCTAACTTCATTGATTTACATGCAGCTGTCCAATTTTCCCAACACCACTTGCTGAAGAGACTGTCTTTTACCCATTGTATATTCTTGTCTCCTTTGTCGAAGATTAATTGACCATGGGTGTGTGGGTTTATTTGTGGGCTCTCTATTCTGTTCCATTGATCCATATGTCTGTTTTTGTGCCATTATCATGCTGCTTTGATTACTGTAGCTTTTTAGTATTGTCTGAAGTCTGGGATGGTTATGCCTCCTCCTTTGTTCTTTTTCTTCAGGATTGTTTTGGCAATTCTGGGTCTTTTATTGTTCCATATAAATTTTAGGATTATTTGTTCTAGTTCTGTGAAAAAGGTCATGGGTAATTCGATAGGGATCACATTAAATCTGTAGATTGCTTTGGGTAGTATGGCCATTTTAACAATATCAATTTTTCCAATCCAAGAGCATGGGGTATCTTTCCATTTCTTTGAATCATCTTCAGTTTCCTTTATTAATATCTTATAGTTCTCAGCATATAAGTCTTTCACCTCCTTGGTGAGGTTTATTCTTAAGTATTTTATTTTGGGGGTTGCGATTTTAAAAGGTATTGTTTTTTTACATTCCCTTTCTGATATTTCATTGTTGGTGTAAAGAAATGCAACCAATTTCTGTAAACCTTGTATCCTGCTGCTGTGCTGAATTTGTTTATCAGTTCTAGTAGTTTTTGTGTGGAGTCTTTAGGGTTTTCTATGTATAGTATCTTATCTGCATATAATGACAGTTTTACCTCTTCCCTTCCAATTTGGTTACATTTTATTTCTTTTCCTTGTCTGATTGCTGTGGCTAGGACTTCCAATTCTGTGTTGAAGAGAGGCTGGGAGAGTGGGAATCCTTGTCTTGTTCCAGATTTTAGTGGGAAGGCTTTCAACTTTTCACCATTGAGTATTATATTGGCTGTGGATTTGTCATAAATAGCTTTTACTATTTTGATATATATTTCCTCTATACCCACTTTGGTAAGAGTTTATCATGAATGGATATTGAATTTTTTCAAATGCTTTTTCTGCATCTATTGAGATGATCATGTGGTATTTGTCCTTTCTTTTGTTTATGTGGTGTATCACATTGATCGATTTGCATATGTTGAACCATCCTTGTGAACTTGGGATGAATCCCATTGGTTTTGGTGTATGATCTTTCTTATGTATTGTTGGATCCAGTTTGCTAATATTTTGTTGAGAATTTTCACATCTATATTCATCAAATATATTGGCCTGTAATTTTCTTTTTTGGTGGTGTCTTTCTGGTTTTGTTATCAGGGTGATGGTGGCTTCATAGAATGTCCTTGGGAGTATTCCCTCCTCTTCAGTTGTTTGGAAGAGTTTGAGAAGGATTGGTATAAGTTATGTTTAGTAGAATTCACCTGTGAAGCCAGCTGGTCCTCGACTTTTTTTTGTAGGGAGTTTTTAAATTACAAATTCTATTTCAGTTCTAGCGATTGGTCTGTTCAAATTATCTGTTTCTCTTGATTCAATTTTGGTGGGCTGTATGTTTCTAGAAACTTGTCCATTTCTTCTAGGTTGTCAAATTTGTTGGCATATAATTGTTCATAGTATTCCCTTATGGTTTTTTTGTACTTCTGTAGTATCAGTTGTTATGTCTCCTTTTTCATTTCTTATTTTGTTTATTTGGGTTCTCTCTCTTTTCTTCTTGGTGAGCCTGGCCAGAGGCTTGTCAATCTTATTTATTTTTTCAGAGAACTAGATCTTGGTTTTATTAACTTTTTCTATTGTTTTTTAATCTCTTTTTAAAATTTATTTCCTCTCTGATCTTTATTATTTCCTTCCTTCTGTTGACTTTAGGTTTTGTTTGTTCTCATTTTCATCATTTCTTAAAATTTCCTCTTTTTCATAAAATATTTGGGAGAAGAAAAATAATTGGAATCTTAGATTTGGATCATCCTAGATTTGTAGAGTTTTAAGACTTCATCTAGTATTACCTACCATCCAAAGCAGGCATCTATCTGCATCCATTCAAATTATATTTAGCTGCTTATAAAGAAAAAATATATTTGAGAAAATTCTAAGTACAGTAGAAGTTTATTTCTCTCTCCTATTGAAAAAAAAAGTCAAAGGTATAGAGAGTAATGTCAGCAATATGGCAGAATAGAAGCCCCAGAGCTTCCTTCCTCCCAAGGAAATACTGATTCACGCATGCAACTGGTCACACTGAAGTCCATAGGAAAATTTGTGACAATCTCTTGCTGTAGTCTCTTTCCCTGCTATGGTGCTATGCAATCTTGGATCAAACTCCTAGCTCCTGGCTTTTCCCTGGGGAGTGAAAGAGAAGACTAGACCTTACTTTCAATGTTCTGACTTTTAGGGGGCTGCCCAAAGTACTGGTTTCTGTTTCACCTGTCTTGGAACACTTATGTGAACTAGCACACTCTAGATGCCTGGAGTTGCTGAGCTGGATGGCATGCTAGAGCTCCAGGGGAACCACAGTAGACAAAGGCTGATACAGCTTGGTGGCCTCTCCCTCAGGGGGAAAGGAGTGGAGTGTGCATCCAACATTCTGGCTTTTCAGGGGGCTATGCAAGGACTAGCTTCTGTCTCACCTGTCTCAGAGCATAAACAGGAACTGGCATTCTGTACTGCTTGGGGGCCCGCTGAGAACAAAAAAAGAGCTGGCCAGCATGCTGCTGCTTCAGAGAGCCCGCAGTACAGCAGACAGACAACAGAGGGAGCAAGAGATTACAAACTACTGAAAAAAGAAACCAGCAAATCCCTCTAATTAGCGGTTTACATGCCCAAGTTTAGAGAAGAGACATCTACAGAAAAGGTTTGAGAGGCCCCCAGAATCTCTAACTAGGCTGATTGGTGAAAGTTTTTCCCTGTATGATGTTGGTCTATAAAGACTGGGAGAGTTGACTGTTTTTTCAATTGTGTAGATACCAACACAAAATTTCAAAGAACACAAACAAGGAAAAGTGGCCCAGTCATAGGAACAAATAAATCTCCAGAAATCAACCTTAAAGAAACAGGGGTATATGAATTACCTGGCAAAGAATTCAAAATAACTATCATAAAGATGCTCAAGCATCTCAGGAAAAGTATTCATGAACAAAATGAGAATTTCAACAAAGAGAAAATATAAAAAAGAAAAAACAAATTTTGGTGCTGGAGCATGCAATAACTGAATTAAAAAATTCCTTAGAGGAACCAGACATGAACAAGCGTAAGAAAGAATCAGCAAAGTTGAAGAAAAGGCCATTTGAGATTATCCACTCAAAGGAACAAAAAGACAAAAGATGGAAAAATAGTGACAAAAGCCCAAGGAAATTATGGGACATCAAAAAGAGGACCAATATATGCATTATGAGAGTCCCAGAAGGAGGAGAGAGAAAGAGGCAGAAAGCTTATTTAAAGAAATGATGGTTATACTTCCCTGTATAGTCAGACAAGAAAAAGAAATGAAAGGCATCCAAATTGGAAAGGAAGAGGTAAAACTGTCGCTATTTGCAAGTGACATGATACATTATATAGAAAAGCCTAAAGTCTTTACACAAAAACTGTTAGAATTAATAAATGAATTCAGCAAAGTTGCAGGATACAAGATTAATATGCAGAAATATGTTATTTTTCTATATACTAACAATGAACTATTAGAGAAAGTAAAAAAAAAAAATCTGTTTAAAATCACATCAAAAAGTAAAAATAAAATACCCAGGGGGGGAAAATACCTAGGGGGAATTTCCTGGCAGTTCAGTGGATAGGACTTGCACTTCCACTGTAGGGGGCATGGGTTCAATCCCTGGTTGGGGAACTAAGATCCCCCAAGTCATGTGGCATGGCCCCCCCCCAAAAAAAAAACAAAAACCCCTAGGAATAAACTTAACCAAAGCGGTGAAAGACCTATACTCTGAAAACTATAAAACATTACTGAAGGAGGGGCTTCCCTGGTGGCGCAGTGGTTGAGAGTCCACCTGCCGATGCAGGGGACACAGGTTCGTGCCCCGGTCCGGGAAGATCCCACATGCCATGGAGCGGCTGGGCCCATGAGCCATGGCTGCTGAGCCTGTGTGTCCGGAGCCTGTGCTCCGCGGTGGGAGAGGCCACAACAGTGAGAGGCCCGCGTATCGCAAAAAAAAAAAAAAACAACAACATTACTGAAGGAAATTTAAGATGATAAAAAGAAATGGAAAGATACCTTTAGCTCTTGAATTGGAGGAATTAATATTATTAAAATGGCATTACCACCCAAAGCAATCTAATCTATTTTGATAGGAATTTAATCCAATTCCTATCAAAACACCCATGACATTTTCACAGAACTGGAACAAATAATCCAAATTCATATGGAACCACAAAAATCCCAAAATTTCCAAAGTGGTCTTGAGAGAAAAGGACAAAGCTAGAAGTATCACCCTCCCAGACTTCAGACTATACTACAAAACTACAATAATTAAGATATTATGGTACTAGCACAAAAACAGACACATAGATCAATGGAACAGAATTGAGAGCCCAGAAATGCACATTATGGTCAATTAATCTGTGACAAAGGAGGCAGGAGTATACAATGTAGAAAAGACAGTCTTTTCAACAAGTGGTGCTGGGAAAACGACAGCTACCTGTAAAATAATGAGATTAGAATATTTCTTCACATCATATACAAAAATAAACTCAAAACGGATTAAAGTTCTAAATGTAAGACTTGAAACCGTAAAACTCCTAGAAGAGAATATAGGCAGAACACTCTTTGACATAAATCACAGCAATACTTTTTTTGGATCTGTCTCCTAAGGCGAAAGAAATAAAAGCAAAAATAAACAAATGGGACCTAATTAAACTTAAAAGCTTTTGTATGGTAAACTATTGACAGAATGAAAAGACAACCCACAGAATGGGAGAAAATATTTGCAAATGATATAACTGACAAGGAGTTAATATCCAAAATATATAAATAGCTCATACAAATCAATATCAAAAAACAAAGAACCCAATCAAAAAATGGGCAGAAGACGAGAAAAAACATTTTTCCAAAATAGACATACAGACAGCTAACAGGCACTTGAAAAGACGCCCAACATCACTAATTATTAGAGAAATGCAAATCAAAACTACAAGGAGGTATCACCTCGTACCTGTCAGAATGGCTATCATCAAAAAGGTCTACAAATAACAAATGTCAGTTTGCTTACATGCAGTAAAGTCAATTTACTAACACCGGGTTGTGGTGAAGGAAAGTGCAACATTTACTATGGGACACCAAGCAAGGAGTAAAGGTGACTAATGCTTAAAGGCCTGAACTCCCTGAAGTCCTTCAGGGAAAGGTTTTAAAAGATGGTGGAGGGGCTTCCCTGGTGGCGCAGTGGTTAAGAATCCACTTGCCAATGTAGGGGACATGGATTCGAGCCCTGGTTGGGGAAGATCCCACATGCCACAGAGCAACTAAGCCCGTGCGCCACAACTACTGAGCCTGCGCTCTAGAGCCAGCAAGCCACAACTACTGAGCCCACGTGCCACAACTACTGAAGCCCACGCACCTAGAGCCCATGCTCTGCAGCAAGAGAAGCCACTGCAATGAGAAGCCCGTACACCGCAACAAAGAGTAGCCCCTGCTCGCAGCAACTAGAGAAAGCCCGCGTGCAGCAAGGAAGACACAATGCAGCCGAAAATAAATAAATTAATTTTAAAAAAAAGGGGGAAGGGGGAGAGTTTCAGGGCGTATAATCAGTTTATGGACATTCTTCTGATTGGTTGTTGGTGAGGTAATCAGGAGTCAACATCATCAACCTTCTGGTTCCAACTCGTCTAAAGTCTATGTGCTTGTGGTCAGCACATAGTTAACTTCTTCCACCTGGTGGGGGTTTCAGTCTCTTCAAAACAGTTCAAAGGATTTGGCTCAGAATATTATCTATAGCCCTTGAGGAGGAACTAAAGGTCCTTGACTTTGTTTAATGGCTAAACTATTATTTTGTCTTGTTTGTTTTCCTTTGTTTCTGTACTTTCTTACTCCTCTGATTAAATTTATCTGTTGGAATTTGGGGAAGGCCTAGGGGGTAAAGTTTTTCTACAAACAAGAGGCAGGCAGAGGACATGGGAGGTTCTTTCCCAGGAAGGCCCCATGGAGTCCTGCTCAGTTATGAAACTAAGCCCAAAAAATACCAGAAGGAAGGAAATTATAAAGATTAGAGCAAAAATAAATCAAACAGAGA
This sequence comes from Mesoplodon bidens, assembly GCF_964165515.1. NCBI lineage: Eukaryota > Metazoa > Chordata > Mammalia > Artiodactyla > Ziphiidae > Mesoplodon > Mesoplodon bidens. The sequence continues at coordinate 106,996,378 of NC_138163.1, forward strand.
ATAGAAAACGAATAGAAAAAAACAAAATAAGATTTGGTCTTTTGAAAAGAACAACAAAATTGACAAACCTTTAGCTAAACTAAGAAACAGAGAGGACTCAAAATCAGAAATTAAAGAGAAGACCTTAGAACCAATGCCACAGAAATAAAATGGGTTATGAGACTACTGAGAACAAGTATACACCAAGAACTTGGATAACCTGGAAGAAATGGATAAATTCCTGGAAACATATAACTTACAAAAAACTGAATTATGAAGAAATAAAAAATCTGAATAAACCTACAACTAGTAAGAAGATTAAATGAGTAATCAAAAACTTCCTAATAAAGAAAAGCCCAGGATCAGATGGCTTCATGAGTGAATTCTGCCAAACAATTTAAAGAACAAATAATGCCAATCCTTCTCAAACTCCTCCAGAAAATTGAAGAGGAGGGGAGACTTCCAAACTCTTTTTATGAGACCAGCATTACCCTGCTAACAAAACCAGAAAAAGACAGTTCAAGAAAACTACAGGTCAATATCTGTGATGAACATAGATTCAAAAATTCTCAACAAAATACTAGGAAGCTGAATTCAACAGCACATTAAAAGGATCACACACTATGATCAGGTGGTATTTATCCCTGGGATGTAAGGATGGTTCAACATACCCAAATCCATAAATGTGATACAGCATTAACAGACTTAAGGATACAAATCACATGGTTACCTCAATATATGCCGAGAAAGCATTTTACAGAATACAACACCCTTTCATGATAAAAATTCTGAACAAGGTAAATATAGAAGGAATTTACATCAACACATTAACAGCTATATATGAAAAGCTTGAGGAATTCACATTTTGTGAGCTTTAGTGAGAGGCAGAATCTACCTCCTCTTATAGAATAAAAAAATACCACACTCAGATTTTTCCCAACATCCCTTGCAGCTAGGATGTAAGTACATAACTACATTCTGTTACTCAGATACATTTGTCAGTCCATTCAGACTTTGGATTGAAGTCAGCCATGCACAAAATCCGTAGCTGTGGAGATTTATCTTGGGTAGAAAGTATGGTTGTGTCAAGATAGAGATCTCAGGGCAGCAGAGACAGGATCCTAGTGGCAGCATGTAATGTCCGATACTGTGGTAGCTGTGGCACAAACTATAGTATCCACTGCTCAGAAATTGTGACAGCTGAGTCCTCAGTAGGCTGTTCTGTCAGGTCATTTAGGTCAGTGTCCCTGCCTTTAGTCTCTGAGCCTAGCTTTCCACCCCTTCCAGAGTTTCTATGAGCTACCCAATTTCCTGTTAATAAATCACTTTTCTGTTCAAATCAGCCAAAGTTTTCAACTGAAATAACCTCCAGTCTCTGTAAGTGTTCCTGGTTTTCATTTTCTCCTGATCTTTGTTGTTCTGACATTTTCAATTTGAGAATAATTTTCCTCAGTGGAAAAACAATAGAAACAGAAGTGGAATAGTTTTAACTTTCCTTCTATCATCTGTTATGACCCAACAAATACTCCTATAGTTTCCTATATCTTCTTGCTGAGAAAATAATTTTTAAAAAAGGATTGTATCTTATTTTTGCACACTTACTTAATGACCTAAACTCTCTCTGTGTCTTCCTGATGCCTCCCTTAGACCTTCATGCTACTCCTCCATATTCATGTTTGTTTAGTTGCTCCATCGTGTCTTTGTCTTTCTAAAATATTCGTTGCTCAGCAAATGCACTGTGCAACTACATTGGATTCTTTAGATGCCTCTGAATTAGGCAGAACTCAGCTCAACCTTTCTACCTGGGCTTTGCCAAAAGTCTCAGAACCAAAATATCCTGGCATGGCTGGAACCAAGTGCTAAAATAATGATGTTAAGATACCTCCTCTCTCTCTGCCCCTTCCTCCCCCTCCCTCCCCGTCTCTCACCCTCTCCACTCCCCATGTTGGATCCCTTCTTAAGCAGGCTCTTTTCTTACACTGACAAAATAGCCACCATCAGACAGTGGAGACAGGCTTAAGTGGTACAAATTAACACCCTAATAAAAGTGCTTCCTGGGGACTTCCCTGGCAGTCCAGTGGTTAGGACTCCATGCTTCCACTGCAGAGGGCCCAGGTTCGATCCCTGGTCAGGGAGCTAAGATCCCACAAGCCGTGTGGCTCAGCCAAAAAAAAAAAGTGCTTCTCTCAAAGTTTTGGCTCTCTTTGGCCTGATTTGGGTCACATTCCAGAACAAATCTGATTGTTCAGACTTTGGTCATATGTATGACCAAATAATATGTATTTATGTGTGTGTGTGTGTGTGTGTGTGTGTGTGTGTGTATATATATATATATATATAATAGGCTGTTTGTTGATGTCACAGCAAAGGAAGAGGGATGCCGGCCAAAAAAACCATCCCAATCTCTTAGTCTTTCACCCCCACACTTATAACACAACTGTCAAAAGAGTTTATTCCTGTTTTTCTTCTGTTAAAATTTTGAAATCTCTGCTTACCAAATATCGAGACAGATATATCCAGGGTCATCTAAGTCAGACAATTTCTAAAACAACAAGGCAATATTCTTCAGATTCCTAACACTTCTACAGCACCACCATCACCAGCCAATTCTTCCTTGTGATTAGAATTAAATCAAAAGCAACAGTTCCCTTGTTACCCTCACTCTCCATTGACAGATGAAACTTTCACTGGGGCTAAATAAGAATTTATCAGATATTTCATGTGTAGTAGAATGAGATTTCTGAAAGTACCTGGTGGCTGAAACTCTCCCTCTTCACTGAACCAGTTATGCTATAATATTAAGTTAATTGGAAAGCATTAGAGGTAAAAACAATTCAAGGCTCTCAATCTCTCCCAAGTTTTATCTCTTCTTTTCCACCAGGAAGGAAGCATCAATACAAATCTTAGTCCTGGTTTTGCCACACACTAGCATATAACCTTAGGTGAGTCTTCTCAACCTGTTTGTATCTCAATTTTTAAAATCTATTTCAGAGGTTGCTTTAGACTAAAGTGTGGTAAAATATCATAAAATAATTTACAAATAAGAGACTCTAGGGACTTCCCTGGTGGCACAGTGGCTATGAATCCGCCTGCCGATGCAGGGGACACGGGTTTGATCCCTGGTCCGGGAAGATCCCACATGCCGCGGAGCAACTAACCCCGTGTGCCACAACTACTGAGCCTGAGCTCCAGAGCCTATGAGCCACAACTACCGAGCCCATGCACCACAACTACTGAAGCCTGCACGCCTAGAGCCTGTGCTCTGCAACAAGAGAAGCCACTGCAAGGAGAAGCCCATGCACCGCAACGAAGAGTAGGCCCTGCTGGCCACAACTAGAGAAAACCTGCGCGCAGCAATGAAGACCCAACTCCACCAATAATAAAAATAATTAAAATAAAATTAATAGACTCTAAGATCCTGGTTGTACTTATTAGAATATTTTTGGTTGCAAGTGACAGAAACCCAAATCAAGCAAATTTGGACAATAAATTCAGGCAATTTATTGGCTCACAAAACTAAGGGAAGGACAGGGAGATAGTTAGACTTCAGGGACAACTGGAATTAGGGACTTGAGTATTTCTAGGACAATCTCATTCTGTCTCTATACTTCTTTCAAACTTAGGGGAATATGGCAACCTCACAGCTCACAATGTTCACCATCAAAGGGAAACTGAGACTCTTAATAAGCTCCTACTATGTACCAATACTATTTGAAATGCTAGGTATACATCAGAGAACAAAACAGCTTCTGCTCCTCGTGGAACTTCTAGTCCAGGGGCCCCAAATTTAACATTCTGAGGAAGAGCTCTGATTGGCTCTGAGTGATGGGCTCACTCCTGGGCCAATCAGTGTTGGTCAGGTGGAGCTTGATAAAAGGGAGGGCCCTATCTCTAGAAGTTAGGATTCAAAAGGTGGATCCTGGAAATTTGCATTTTCAATGTGCTTTACCAACTGATTCTGATTTAGGTGGTTCTTTTTTTAAAATTTATTTTTTATTGAAGTATAGTTGATTTACAGTGTTGTGTTAATTTCTGATGCACAGCAAAGTGACTCATATCCAAATACACACAATCTTTTTTAATATTCTTTTCCATTATGGCTTACCCCAGGATACTGAATATAGTCCCCTGGGCTATACAGTAGGACCTTGTTGTTTATCCACTCTCTATGTAATAGTTTGCATCTACTAACTCCAAACTCCCAGTCCATCCTTTCCTCACCACCCTCCCCCTTGGTAACCACAAGTCTGTTCTCTATGTCTGTGACTCTTTATGTTTTGTAAATAAGTTGATTTCTATCATTTTTTTTTAGATTCCACATATAAGTGATACTGTATGGTATTTGCCTTTCTCTGTCTGACTTACTTCACTTAGTATGATAATCTCTAGTTGTATCCATATTGCTGCAAGTGGCATTATTTCATTCTTTTTTATGGCTGTGTAGTATTCCATTGTATACATGTACCACATCTTCTTTATCCATTCGTCTGTCGATGGACATTTAGGTTGTTCCATGTCTTGGCTATTGTGAATAGTGCTTCTGTGAACATAGGGGTGCATGTATCTTTTTGAATTATAATTTTGTCTAGATATATGCCCAGGAGTGGGATTGCTGGATCATATGGTAGCTCTAGTTTTAGTTTTCTGAGGAACCTCCATGCTGTTTTCTGCAGTGGCTGCACTAACTTCCATATCCACCAACAGTGTAGGAGGGTTCGCTTTTCTCCACACCCTCTCCAGCATTTGTTATTTGTAGACTTTTAAATAATGGCCATTCCGATTGGTGTGAGATGGTACCTCATTGTAGTTTTGATTGGCATTTCTCTAATAACTGGCAATGTTGAGCATCTTTTCATGTGCCTATTGGCCATCTGTATGTCTTCTTTAGAGAAATGTCTGTTTAGGTCTCCTGCCCATTTTTCACTTGGGTTGTTTGTTTTTTTGTTGTTGTTGAGTTTTATGAGCTGTTTGTATATTTTGGAAGTTAAGCCCTTGTCGGTCACATCATTTGCCAATATTTTCTCCCATTCCATAGGTTGTCTTTTCGTATTTTTTATGGTTTCCTTTGCTGTGCAAAAGCTTGTAGGTTTTATTAGGTCCCATTTGTTTATTTTTGTTTTTATTTCTGTTGCCTTGGGAGACTGACCTGAGAAAACATTGGTATGATTTATGTCAGAGAATGTTTTGCCTATGTTCTCTTCTAGGAGTTTTACGGTGTCTTGTCTTATATTTAAGTCTTTAAGTCATTTTGAGTTTATTTTTGTGCATGGTGTGAGTGTGTTCTAACTTCACTGATTTACAGGCAGCTCTCCAACTTTCCCAGCACCACTTGCTGAAGAGACTGTCTTTTTCCTGTTTTATATCCTTGCCTCCTTTGTTGAAGATTAATTGACCATAGGTGTATGAGTTTACTTCTGGGCTCTCTATTCTGTTTCATTGATCCATATGTCTGTTTTTGTGCCAATACCACACTGCTTTGATTACTGTAGCTTTGTAGTATCGTGTGAAGTCTGAAAGGGTTATGCCTCCTGCTTTGTTCTGTTTCCTCAGGATTGCTTTGGCAATTCTGGGTCTTTTCTGGTTCCATATGAATTTTAGGATTACTTGTTCTATTTCTGTGAAAAAGGTCATGGGTAATTTGATAGGGATCACATTAAATCTGTAGATTGCTTTGGGTAGTATGGCCATTTTAACAATATTAATTCTTCCATTCCAAGAGCATGGGATATCCTTGAAAGAAATTGAGAAACGGGCTTCCCTGGTGGCGCAGTGGTTGAGAGTCCGCCTGCTGATGCAGGGGACGTGGGTTCGTGCCCCTGTCCGGGAAGATCCCACATGCCGCGGAGTGGCTGGGCCCGTGAGCCATGGCCGCTGAGCCTGTGCGTCCGGAGCCTGTGCTCCGCAGCGGGAGAGGCCACAACAGTGAGAGGCCCGCGTACCGCAAAAAAAAAAAAAAAAAAGAAAAGAAATTGAGAAGCACTTTTGTCTGCACAGAGGCACCATCATTTTTGGCCTTGGCTTAGAATTTCATACCTCTATCCACATGCCCTAATGCTAGGAAATATGTTCTCCTTCAGCAACATTTTCTGGTACTTTGGCAATAAGGGCCAACCATGACAATGAATGAAGAACTACAGGATTAAAATAACAACAGCCACATTGAAACAATTGTGGACTTTTGTAAAGAGCTGGCATGAGGCAGCAACTCAGCCATGGGGAAGCCCATGGAAAAATGACTTGTTTATTACATGTGCCAAAGTGATGAAAAATACTTCAGGTTTTCGGAATTTTTGCAACAGCTTTTTTTTCCAGGCTACATGTTTAGCCAAGCCTAATTTACATGGAAATTGGTTGAAGCTGGAGATCAATTTTCTCTCTAATAAGATGACTTCTGAAATTTAATGTACAACTGCTTGATGGAAGGAACATTCCAAGGCATTATAGGTAACTGAGTTAAAGCAAACAGACTTAGGAAGGGCCGCTTCCCTTGTTCTGGGGACTGTCGTTTCTGGGAGATGACAAGAAGGGGTGTTTTGCAGGGCAGCCAGGTTGCTGAGCTCATTTGCCTGCTGAGAGGATTTTGCATGTGAGTGTCCCAAATGGGCTTAGCTGCAGGGTGTTAGGGAAAAAGCATTGGGTAGGACTGGATTGTATGGCAAAAGAGACTTGATGAAACCTTTTATCCCCTCTTTCGTTTCTAATTATGGCTTTTTGAAAAATTTGTGTCAGATTATATTTGAGTAATTTTAGCAGGAATTAATCATAAAATGGTCCAAAAGACAGATTCTGTAGTGGTGTAATTATTTTCACCATTTCTTACTTTAAATCCCTTTTGATGATGAATTCATTTTAAAGAAAAATTCCCTTGGTTATTTTTAAGTCATAAGACTTTTAAAAATATATGTTCTGCCTGCCTAGAAAAAGAATCCTTTAATAACATATGGTTTAAGTTTTTTTGGACTATTCTTAATGTACATGTCTATAAAATGTATGTGAATCCCATCTGGTTTGAAAAAACACAAACAACATTATTGATCACGTATTCTGTATGGGTGGTCTGTGACATATTGTCGGGGTAGGGAGGGAAGAGATAAAGGGACACAGGGAATAAAGCATTTCACATTCTCAAGGACCCAGAGAGAAGTACAGATATATAAATAATATAAATGACTAATTGATAAAGGCAGAATAAAATATAGGCTAAAGAGTGCTGAGTGTATTAAACTCTGTGTGTGTGTTTTTATATAGGAATACAGCATAAAAAAACTGCCTTAGGTCATGATTCTCAGAAGCAGACCGTGAGAAGAGGATTTGCGTGCAAGTGATTTATTAAGGACCTGTTCCCATGGCAGAGTGGGGGATGAAGTAGGGGAGCTGGGGGAAGGCTCCAGTAATGGGAGTGGGAGAAGTATAAAGGGAAAAGAGAGAAAGCCAAGTAAGGGTTCCATTTTAGGCCAAATTTCATAGAGGGTTTTCCTGTTTTCATGAAGGAACTCTGGAGTGTAAGTTACACTTCAGAATCATGCCAACTTGATTGTTTTCATACTTCCACATCCACAATCATTGCAAAGCAGTTCCAGTAGCCTGAGGGGAGTCTCCTTCCAGAAGAAGAGCTGCAGGTATTGGTCTGGCTGTTGAAAGCACACCAAAGTTGAGTCAGAGACACACAAAAATCCATAAAAAGGGATCATTGTGCCTTCTACAGGAAGTGTGGGATGTTTTGCCTAACTGTAAAATATACATCATCTCCTATTGTAAGATATTATGATATGATGATAATAAATCCTGCTAAGGGGTGATACATTCATATTGTTATGCCCTTCTGTAGACAATTAAAACATATAATGCTTTAGAGTAGATATTTAAAATGACTTACTGTTGAATGAATGAATCAATCAATCAATGGACAAGGAGCAGATAAAAATCCAAGTCTCATAACATAAAATTTTCCTTGGAAAATTTTCAGGCTTCCTTTGAAGCCCTGTACATGAAATAAGAGACTATTGATTGTTCAAGACTTAAAGAATGCAATATTTAAAATTTTTCCTTTAAGCAATAAATACCTCCTAAAAAATACATCTCATAACCCTATCATTTTCAAAACCAGATGCTTTCTAGTGGTTTTCTATTCTGCCTGCATAGAACCTCTGCCATGCACTTGGCAAATCTCTGTGAGGGAAGATGGTTCTATCTTTTAATTATTGATTCATTATGTACGCATTTGTGGAGGGCCTGTTAACACAAGTTCATGTGCCTGACGCACAGTGAAGCCATACAAACTGAAACATCGGAGTTTGGAGCAGAGAAGGGTTTTTTGCAGAGCCATGCAAGGAGCCAGGGCGGCGCCTGCCCTAAAAGCCCCGAAATCCCCTAAGGCTTTCTGCAAAGCACTTTTAAAAGCCAGGTGAGGGAGGGGAGGGTCACAGGGTATGTGATCAGCTTGTGCACAATTCTCTGATTGGCTGATGGTGAGGTAACAGGGTGGTGTCACAGGGGTTAACATGACCAGTCCTTAGGCTCCAGGAGGCCTGGGGCTATGTGCTCATGGTTGTCAAGTAGTTAACATCTTCCATTTGGTGGTGGGGTTTTCACATCTGCAAAACAACTCAGGAAATGTGCATCAAATACTATTATCTAGGTGCTTCAGAGAGGAGCTAAAGCAGAGGATATGGGGGAAGCCCTGTCCCCGGGAAGCCCCGCATGGGGTCCTGCTCGGTTATAGGCCTAGGAACCCTAGGAGTTCAAGGACATCTGGTCCCGCCCCTGAAGGAGCACACAGAGTAGGAGGAGCTACAGCCTCACTGCAGATGAATTATAATCGCAGAAGGCCACACACACAGGAGAGTCTCTTTACTAGAGGCGTTAGGGGGATGCTACACAGGATGTCTGTGTTGGTATTTGTATGCTAAGTTTGCATATACCAGGAGAGGAAGGAGGGAAGTGGATATTCTAGTCAGGGATATTGGCCATGTGAAGGCAGGAATAACAATAATATCTAGCTAACGTTTATTGAGGGCTTCCTCTGTGCCTAGCACTGTAAATCAACATGGTGAAAGAGTTTGGGGGTCCAGCAGGAATGTAACTGAGGAGGTAGAATCTGATGGTGAAACGTCTTGTGTGATGAGATTCATAAATGTTGTCAGAGTAATTAAATCATTGATTTCCTGTTGTCACTGAACGCAAGTCCATGTGCCCGACGCACAGTGAGGCCAAACAAACTGAAACGTTAGAGTTTGGAGCAGAGAAAGGTTTATGGCAGGGCCACGCAAGGAAAGGGGTGGCTCATGCTCAGAAACCTCTGAACTCCCCGATGGTTTGGACGTAGAAATTTTGATAGGCAAAACTTGGGGTGAGGGCTGCAGGGCGTGTGACTTTCTTCTGATTGTGGGGTAACAGGGCGGTGCTCCAGGACTCTTGTGCTCAGCCTGAAGTTGTCATCCTCCACCTGGGTGGGAGCCTTAGTTCCAGCAGAAGAACTCAAAGATATTATGTATTGATATATTCCTTCAGCAGGAACCAGGATCCTGCTTTAATGGTGCACTATTGTTTTCTTGATTGCTCCTCCTTTGTTTCTGCATTCCTTTACTTCCCTGATTAGCAACTGTTTGACTCTGCCCTTTGGAACTCAGAGAAGGCCTAGGAGGCTGAAGCCTTCTTCCTATAAAGAAGAAATGGGGGACACAGAAAGGATTAGGACCCAGGAGGGCCCCACATGGTCCTGCTCGGTTTCACTGGCTTAATAAGGATCTCCTAACAAGGAACAGAAAATCCTTTACTTTGGGAAGTCATTACAATCATGCATCTACCAGTGGACACAAAAGACTATCCACTCACATGACCCTAAAATCAGAGAATATTAAACAGAAATGCCAGGGATTACCTATCTCAAACACAGCCAAACTACTGAGTAGAACATGGGTTACACTCATGACCTTGCTTTTATTAATCTCGGTCACTAATTTGAGGACTCTAGAACACCTCTTTCAACCTTTAACACGCATGTAAATAATCTAAGGCTCTTCTTAAAATGCAGATTCTGATTTAGTATGTTTGGGTTGGGGTCAAATATTCTGTACTTCTAATAAGTTCTTAGGGCTTCCCTGGTGGCGCAGTGGTTAAGAATCCGCCTGCCAATGCAGGGGACACGGGTCCGAGCCCTGGTCCGGGAAGATCCCACATGCCGCAGAGCAGCTAAGCCTGTGCTCTAGAGCCCACTAGCTACAACTACTGAAGCCCGTGTTCCTCAACAAGAGAAGCCACTGCAATGAGAAGCCCACACACCACAACAAAGAGTAGCCCCTGCTCGATGCAACTAGAGAAAGCCTGCGCACAGCAACGAAGACCCAAGGCAGCCAAAAATAAATAAATAAATTTATTTTTTAAAAAAATGTTCTTAGGTAATGCCAATGCTTCTGGTCCATGGACCATACTTTGAGTAATAAGGCCAGTTCACTAATTCTCAGCAGTGGCTGTACATTGGAATTACTTGGGAAGCTCTTCAAACTAATACTGCCTGGATTCCACCCACATAAATTCTGATTTAATGTGTCAGGGGTGTGGCCTGAGCATTAGAATTTTTTTAGAATTCCCAAGGTGGTTCCAATAAGCAGCACAAATTGAGAGCCACCACAGTTAGTTATAACTGCATAGGCAAATGACTAAGGGGAATTTCTGGCATGTAGAGAAAGTACCATTCAGAGGAGAAAAAAATTTGTTAAGAGATGATTTTGGAAAATGGAAGAACCATTGCTTCTGATTGGAATAGAACACTTAACATATTTGAACAAAAATTACCAAGACATGCAAATGAAGTTTCATATTGCAATAGTCAATCATTCAGGCTTTCTATTAATAACTCAGCAGTTAGGATTGAAAATATGTCCTTTAAATACTTACATACATTATAATACTGAATTCTCAGTAAAAATATTTTTCCGCTTAGAAGAGCAATATGTGCTCATGGTAGGAAATTTGAAAAATATAACCCATAACCCAACACCTAGGGAAATATAACATTTTCATATATTCCTTTCATAAATTTTATGCATTTACACAGCTGTCTTGATTTTTTTAAACTGTGAAAGTGCTGTATTTTCTATTAAAAGTACCTTAGGGCTTCCCTGGTGGCGCAGTGGTTGAAAATCCGCCTGCCGATGCAGGGGACACGGGTTCGTGCCCCGGTCTGGGAAGATCCCACATTCCGCGGAGCAGCTGGGCCCGTGAGCCATGGCCGCTGGGCCTGCACGTCCGGAGCCTGTGCTCCGCAACGGGAGAGGCCACAACAGTGAGAGGCCCGCGTACCGCAAAAAAAAAAAAAAAAAAAAAAAAAAAAGTACCTTAAAATATAATTTTAATGGCTACATTCATAGACTGTTGTTTATCTAGTATTTAATTATTTTTTGTAAGTCAGTATGGGACATAATATCCTTTCCCCTTATTTGGCAGAGTGGTTCATCATAGTATATATCACCGCAGTACTTAAATAACTAAATTAAATGTTTTACTAGACTGCCATACTCTCTCATTTCTATTTTATTTATTTTTTCACACTCTCATTTCTAAAAGCAAAGACCTATAGTGAAGTCTCAATGTGAAAATTATATAACTCTATAAATGGCAGCACAACTAAGTTATGATACAGGAATACTTTTTGTTATTGTTAATGGGTTGGATCCATACTCTCTCATTTCTATTTTATTTATTTTTTCACACTCTCATTTCTAAAAGCAAAGACCTATAGTGAAGTCTCAATATGAAAATTATATAACTATAACTGGCAGCACAACTAAGTTATGATACAGGAATACTTTTTGTTATTGTTAATAGGTTGGATTTTACTTTCCCTTTGGACAAATGGGGCTTAGCACACAGCAATTTCTTATCTTGCTTGGTTATTCATACATCTAGTTGCTAATTTGGATGTTGGGACTGCTGCCAAAGAGATATGTAGAAATTGCTCAAGACTGGACAGATACTTAAAATAGGTCAAGCCAACGGATGGAAATAGCCTTGGCAGAGAAGGTGCAATCAGGTTTGCTCTGAGTTGTCTGAAGGAGGAATTGTCATCTTTCTTATTGTAGCAATGATTGAACAGTATTTCTCATTGTTTAGTTTCATAGGGTGCTAGTGATGGCTTTTTACAATTTACTCAGGCTAGAACTTGGTGACTTTATCACTTAACTAAAATTCCCTGAATACTTAATGTACATAAAGTAATCAGTGGTGAGATTTTGAAAATGGTATTATAATCATTCTGTTACTATTATTTTTAGTTGGATGATATTAAAACTATATCCTTATTGGACACTATGTATCCTCCCACTATAGAGTTTACCACAATCCTAAATTTGCTATTTTTTATTTTTATTCATATCTTTGTATACTTTATGCCCTATAGATAATTTATATATGTATATATACATGTTGATAAACTGTACACAGATGGTATCATTTTGTACATACCCTCTGTACCTTACTTTTTTGATCAACATAGGTTTTTGAGATCTATCTCTATTGATACATGTAGTTCTAGTTCATTGATTTTCATTGCTGTATGCTATTGATATTTCATTGTATGACCATGCTATACCATAATATAGTTATCCATTTTACACTGATGAATATTAGAGCTGTTTCACTCTTTTTCCTACTAAAATAATGCTGTAAATGTCTAATCATTTCTTTGTGTTAGAGTTTCTTTAGGGACTATACATAGGATTGGAATTGCTGGGTCATAAGATACGCATGTCATATATTTTACTAGATAATGCCGAATTTTAAACAAAATGGTTGAGGCAACTTACAATCTTTATAAGCAATAACTGAGAGGTTGCAGTGGTTTACATCCTCATCAACCCATGGTATTATCAGACTTTTTAATTTTTGTCAATATGATGGGTATAAAATGGTATCTCATGATCTCCCACATTATTGCATCATTACTCTATTCATTGGTCAATGAGTTTTCCTAGTCTATGAATTGCTTGTTCACATCTTTTGCCCACTTTTGATTGGGTTGTCTTTCTTATATTTATTTATAGTAGCTTTTTATATATTCTGATAACTAATCCTGTCAGTTATATGTAATTATAAAAATCTCACAATTTGTGTCTTGTCTGGTCATTGTTTTGTGGTATCTTTCAATGCATAGACATTTTTAATTTTAATATAGTTAAACTTTTCCAACTTACTAATCTTTTCCATTATGGTTGATACTTTTTTTTTTTTGGTGCGGTACGCGGGCCTCTCACTGTTGTAGCCTCTCCCATTGCGGAGCACAGGCTCCGGACGCACAGGCTCAGCGGCCACGGCTCACGGGCCCAGCCGCTCCGCGGCATGTGGGATCTTCCCGGACCGGGGCACGAACCCGTGTCCCCTGCATCGGCAGGCAGACTCTCAACCACTGCGCCACCAGGGAAGCCCGGTTGATACTTTTAATGTCTGTTTAAGAACCCCTTCCCTGAAATCATAAAAAATTATTATCTTCTAGTTTCCTTCTAAAAATTTTAAAGTTTTACTTTTTACATTTAAATACCACAATCTACCAAAATTGTTTTTGGCGTATGCCATGGGGTATGGATTCAATTTTTTATCTGTTGTTAACCTATTGCCCCATACCATTTATTAAGCCATTTTTCCTTTCCCTACTGAATTGCAGTACTACTTCTATCATATATAAGGTTTCTATATACACACAGGTCTGTTTCTGAACTCTTTCTGCTCAGTTCCATTTGTCTATCTATCTCTGAACCAATGCCACTGTGTATTAGATACTATAGCTTTCTAATAAGCCTTGATATCTGACAAAGCAAGGCTTTCTCTCTAGCACTTTTCAAAATAAGCCTGGCTATTCTTGGTCCTTTGTTCTTCCATGTTAATTTTAAAATCAACTTCTAAAGTCCCAAGAAAATGTGGTTGAAATTCTCACTGGAATTGCATAGAATTTATTGATTAATATGTGGACTGGATATCTTTAAAATATTAAGTGTTCTTATCCATTGATACGATTTATCTCTACATTTACTTAGACCTTTATCATCTTTGAGTAGTTTTTAAATTTTTGGCATAGAAGTTTTACTCAACTTCTGTTAGATTTATCCCTCCCAAGGAACTTTATATTTTAATTGTAATATTGATAGTCCTTCTTGGAAATTACCTTTTCTAACTCTTTATTGCTGGTGTGTAAGAATGCAATTGATTTTTGTGTATTGCCCATACATCCAGAAACCTTGCTGAACTCTCTTTTATTCATTCTAATAATATATCAGATCAATAACATTTTTAAGATGTGAATAAATTTTAATAATTTTTCTGAATACTAAATGTAGTACATGGTCATTCTTTAAAAAATCTGAAAGCACCCGAAGAAAATCCTTGTAAACATTTTGCCTTATTTAGTTTATTTCATTTTGGTTGTCTTCTTACCTTTCTTTCTTCCTTCCTTAAAAAAAAAACAAAAACTTTTACTATAAAAAATTTCCAACATAAATAAAACTAAACAGAAAAGTATAATGAACCTTCATGTTTTAATCTTCCAGTATCCACAATTGCCAACTCATGGTTAATATTTACAGTGCATTACCCCCTACCTACTCCTTTCTCTCCTTCCCAGATTATTTGAAACAAATCTCAAACATTATATAATTACATCTGTAAATACTTTACCATGTATCTCTGAAACAGTGGTTCTCAATTTGTGGTCCCCATATCAGCAGCTTCAGCATCATCTGGGAACTAGTCATAAATGCAAATTCTGAGGCTCTCCCAAAGATCCACCGAATCAAAAACTCTGGGGATGGGGCTTCAGCCATCTGTTTTTTAATTCACCTCCTGTTTTTTAAATTAATCTTGCTGATGTACATTCAAGTTTGAGAACCCCTCTACTAAAACATAAGAACACTTAGGAAAAATAATCTCAATATCATTGACATGATTAAATAACAATTCTTTCATATCATCAGTCAGTGTTCAGATTTCTCTAAAGGTTTGTTTTGCTTAATTTGAATTTTTGGCAATACATCATATGTGGGTTGTGTACTTCCATCATGAGGCTCATAATATTTTCTTGCTTTTTGTGTAGTTAGCAGACACTGATGATCACATTCCAGATCCATTATTTCACTAGAGTCACAAAATGGTAATATTCTAACTCTATCATTTCTTCATTTCTTGCTGGGATACTTCTAAAACAGAAAATTTCTTTCATCAACTGTTTGGTTACTTTGCCATACAGTGTGTATAGGAAAGGCTATTTTCCAGCTTTCAAAACTTTCCAGCTTTCTTTTACTATAGAAAATTTCCAACATATATAAAAGTAAAAAAAAAAAAATTTGTTTTCCTTACATAATTTTAAACATATTTGATGTGCTTTAATTATTGTTGCTTTTCTTATTGATACCATCTTTCTTATAATTGAGTTTTTATTTATAGCGAAGTTCTGTTTGCACAGAGTATAAAAAGTCAAATCACTTCTGCATTTCCCCTTCTAATGGCAACAGTTTTCAATTATTTTAGCTTATTAGTTTGATATCTTTAAATAACTTGCTTCCCCCTTTCTTGTTTTCAGTTTTCAGCCTTATCTATTGACTTTCCATTGCTAATGAAGAGGATTAGCTCCCTTTCACCCTTCCAGTTCCGCCCCCCCATGCACTCATCATCTGAGATCTTCATCTAGTTATAGTATAATTATGGTGAGTTCAGTATTGTATTTTCATTGACTATGTAAATTCTATTCACAACTGAGCCCCATACAATACTATGGTTATTTTTCTATTTTTGCACAACTTTTTCTTTTACCTGGAGTTGATGATCACCAATGTTTATTTGCTTGTTTAATTTTCTACATTCGTATTACCAATTCAACCCCCCCAGCTCTCCATTAGTTGTCTAAATCTCCTCTTAACAATTTTGATACGTCAGGTATTCTCTCCATTTCAACATCTTGAATAGTAAAGCTAAAGTCTTCTGACCACCTCCAACCTGGACTGCTGGGTCTCTACTCCTGGGCACAGCTGCCATGCTGTGATCTCTCCTCACCCTTCAGCCTGTGAATTTCTGTGGCTTCTTTAGTTGCATCCACAGTTGCCTGGCTTCCTTACCTCCCTTTTCCTTTATTTATTCCCTCATTATAATGAAGCTCATCTCTAGTAGGTTCCTGGGAAGGGGCTTTAAAGAAGCAAATTTGGGGGGACTTTACTTGTTCAAAAATATTTTCATTGCCCTCTGAAACTTCATTGGTAATTAAATAGAATTCTAGCTTGAGAGTCATTTTCCTTCAGAATCTTGAAGACATTTCCCCATTGCTTTCTTAGGTACTGTGCTGTTGTTGAGAGGACTGAAGTCATTCTAATCTTTGGCCTTTTGAATAGAAACAGTTTATTCCTCTCTCTGGAAGCAAGTAGGATCCTCTCTTTTTTCCCTAGGGTTCTGAAAATTCGTGATGATATGTCTTGGTGTAGGTCTATTTTTATAAATTTTGCTGAGTGCTTAATAGGCCCTTTAAAACCTTTGGTCCTTCAGTTGTGGGGCATTTTATTACTTGTTCTTTAATAATTTATTTCTCTCCATTTTCTTTGTTCTGTTTTTCTGTAATTCTTATTAATTGGCTGTTGAACCATCTGGATTGGTCCTTTAATTTTCTTATCTTTTCCATACTATCTCTTTGTCTTCTTGCTTTACTTTATGGAAGATTCCTTCAACTTTATACACCAAACATTTTATTTCTCTTATCATAATTTTCATCTCTATAATACCTGTCTTTTTTTTTGGTTCTCTGAATGTTCCTTTACTAGCACCCTCTTCTTATTTCATGGATGCAATATTCTCTTTTCTCTTTAGGGATATTAACGGAATTCTCTTCCTTAAAGTTTTCTTCTCCCTGCAATTTCAGTTCCCCCACCACACTCCTTTTTCTGTTTGTAGGTTTCATTTTGTTCTGTTCAGCTTCAGTCTTTCAGGTTAGAGGCTCTCCTTAGAAGGTTGCTCTCTTCAGTTCATACTTGAGAATGAAGTACTTAAAAGCTGACTGGAAGCTCTATGGGAGTAGGTGGGTCTTGTTGAACGTGGGTGACATGGTAACGTGGTGACATGACTGGCATATTCCCTTGGGGGACATTTGATGTCTACATCCACAAAAAAGTATTATTCAGTAACCTGCCTGGGAGGCACAAGTCTGGCTGCCATTGCTGCAGGGTCTGAGTGGAAGAAGAGGGCTAAGAGAAGTAGCATATCAAATTCAGTGTGTACTTTTTGACTTAATCCCCTATTTTTCATACGGTATTCCTGAGTTCAGCTGTAGCTGGTGTTCTCCAGGCCAGAAGTCTCCTATCCTCTCCAAAGACCAACCCCCAGTCAGTGCCAGAGTACAGACAGTGCAATCAAATGCTGCACATAGTGAAGTAGGGGATCTGGAATCTAAAGTCTTCATAGAAAGAATTTCACCAGATCCTCCTGCTTTTAGGCCCACCCTCACCCCCAGTCTCAAGCTTTTCAAGGTGCTGGCTGGGTATATCAGATGGGTTCTCAGCTTTCCCTGCTGCCAGTTTAGGATTCAGATTTCCCAGGTTTTCTAAATCATTTACTGCTTTCCAGTTTCCAAATTTTGTTCGGGAACTGTTGTCTTATCTTCTATTGTACTTATCCTTTCAGGTTTCTATCTTTAAAAAATTCCATTTCTTGTTGTTTCAATGGAGCTTTGGGAAGGAACAAAGGAAGGTCCTAGATTACCAGCTTCAAAGTTCCTTCTGAAGTAGGACCTCTTTGTTCTCCTAAGGAGAGAGTGCAGCCCTTGATCTTCAAGAAATAAAATCATATCCCCATTTTACAGATAGAACATTTTGGGGACAGAGAAGTCAGGTCATTTTTCCAAGATGACAGCATTGGGGGTGAGGCAGTGGCTCAGTGCATTTGTGTTGAAGGGAAAAACAGTGCTGTAACACTATGCAGTTGTCACATTCCTGACCTGTTACTCTATCCTGCCTGCTCAGTGCTTTGCAGTTGACCTCTACCAATGTCACCGCCAAGCAGTATAAAGCCAGCGTTAGTTGCTGAATACTAAATGACCAGGCTAAACATTCACACCTTGCTCTCTTCTGCAAAAAATGGAAGTAAGGTGACCTGGTATTTTTCATAATGGACTGTAATTAACTCACCAAGCTGAACAAGCCTTGAAATTCATCTGAGAAAAGACTACCATTGCCAGCTTTCTGAAACTGAAAGCATGACAAATTTGTGAGTTGGGTCTTTTAGAGACAGGAAAAAAAAGCTGAGGCCATCTAAAATTGAATTTAGTACCTAAAAGTAGGTCTCAAAATGAAAATGATGCTTTACCCTTTACAGGCAGAGTTTTCTGGATCCTTATGCCTCCTGAAGCGATTTACTGCATGGATTTCTCTTAGGTCAGCAGGATGGTTACTCCAGGTTTAAGCCAAGAACATTTCGCAATCAGTTTTTGCTCAGATTCATTACTCTTATAGCTGGCTGTCAGACTTATATTGCATCAGTAGGAGTCAGACTAATATTGCCAGCAGATAATGTCATAATCTGTCGATGAGACTATTCATTTTTTGGTCATTTCTTTATTTCCTTAGGATACCAACTGTATCTTCCCTATTAAAATGTGTCAAATGTGCTGATGCTCTATATACCTCAGTTATGTTCTCTTGAGTCTATGGATGAAATGAACCTATACCAAAATCCTGGGGAAGAATGCCTCTGAATTAATTATACTGCCTGTGAGTGCACTTCTATTTAAATATGCATTAAATTGCATTTGCAGACCATTTATATTGAAACCGGTCATTGTTGCCGGTTTGTGGCTTTGCTTTCAGGAAGAAGGCTGCTATACTTAATAAAGAATAAATATACTCGAAAAAGAGTTCGTGACGTGGTGTTGTTAGAGGGAAGATGTGGAAAGAGGAGTCCTGTAAAGTGTGAGGACAAGAACTCATCCTAGAGATTATCTAGACCAGCTCTTTCATTTTATAGAAAACTGAGTCTCAGAACGATTTAGTGACTTTCTACCAAAATGCTCGGTTATTTGTTGGTGGAGCTCAGAGTAATGAATTCTCAGGCTCCTCAGGCCCATTCTCTTTCCACTTTACTGTGGCATCAAGGTATTTAAAAAACCTTTCTCTATGTTATTTATTTTTAATAAAAGAATATTCATAAAGTTGGCCTTTAAAATTTTGTATTGAGAAATAACTTAAAACTTACAGAAGAATTGCATGTATCATACACATAACTCCCTAACTTTACCTTTTATCTAGATATGTCAGTTGTTAACATTTTCCCACCTTGTGCGTTTGTGTGTATACACATGTACTTAATTATTTCAAGTTGAAGAGGTAGTTGGGTGTAGCTAATATCACCTAAGAACAAGCAGTTCTCTTACAAAACCATAGTATAAATATCAAATTCAGGAAATCTAACTTTGATACAATGCTATTTTTTATATAGAGTCCACATCCAATTTTCACCAATTGTCCCGACGATGCCGTCCTGGCAATTCTCTTTTTTCCCCCTAGATCTAATCCAGGTTTATGTATATTGCATTTAACTGTCCTGTCTCTCTAATCTCCTTTAATATGGACTAGCTCTTGGCCTCTGTCTTTCATGACACAGATATGCTTAGGGAATATAGGCTGGCTGTTGTGGAGGAGTCTCTCAGTTTGGGTTTGTCTGATGTTTCCACGTGATTAGATTTGGTTTATGTACTCTTCTGGCAGAAGCGCTACATAAGTAGCTTTGTGTCCTTCTTCGAGCATCACATCAGGAGGCACACGATGTTGGTTTATCTGCTGTTGGTAATAACATCTTTGACACTTGGTTAAGTGGGGTCTTCCAGTTTTCTTAGGACATTTTCAGCACAGCATGAGGATCAAGAAAGTTTGCACAGCAGGAGGTACCTAAAATCCCTCTGTGACCTGGACTAGATAAAAACTTGGCAAGAGCTGGGGTTAAGTATGGTTCCTTGTAGCGTTGGCCAGTGTGATTTAGCCCTGCAGCCAAGGGACCAAAGGTTTCAACTTGTATAGTTTCTCCAGGCCTCCTTCTGCCAAACCCTACAGTCTGCGGCACTAACATGGCAACCCCTGATGGGGCCTGCTGAGTCTCTTTCCTAGGAAGCCACACTACATAGATATCTCTTTAGCGGAAGGGAACTCACAAAGCATTATCTCAAAATCCAAAACTACACGAGCTGGGTGAAACAATATGGTCTGCATCACCTGAGCCCTTTATTGATTGGTTGTAGAGATGTTTGGTTAACAAGGCTGACTTTACCTCCTTGGGCTTATTTATGAAATGGGCAATGATAACGACTACAAGGAATGTCTTTCCCAAAGCTGTGCCTGTGGTTGCAGGGACCTCCTTTCCCCACTCAGTTCCTTCACGCTCTCCTCTGCTGAGGTAATTAGCTGAAGAAAAGGGATCTTCACAAACACGGTTGTGATTGTCTTCCTCAGAGGAGCATCCTCTCTGTGACGTAGGTCCTACCTGCTACCCACTCCAATGCCCTGCCCTTCCTCTTACTAAGCTGGAATAACGTTTAAGAAGTTTTGACTTGAATATTTTATCAAGAAGTATTCATTCTTGATCAGTGATCACTGGGCTGTCTAAGAAAGGTGATATTATATGGGACTGTGGACCTTCAAATCGGATACTCTCCCTTCTTGAGGGGCTGATCAGAAACTAACAGTAATCAAAACAAAATAACCAAGCAGCTCTCTGCAGAAATGTTGCCAGGCTTACCTTCCCAACTTCAAAATGATTTAATAATGAATTGCTGTTGGGACTGGAGCTTCTCCGACATTTTAGAATATGATGGTTAAAAAGGACTGTCATTTATGAGGGACCTGCTAGCAACCTCAGTTTCTGCACTGCACATGAGAATAACCTTGACCTGAAGAGACATATTTGGAGCAAGCTTGAATTTATGTGGCCTTGCGGTTGAGTCAAAGCTATTTAACCTGCAAGGAACAGAAACATACTTAAATTAGCAGCAGGTGAACTCATGGACATGGGACTGAGCCTCGTGGGAGCTGGAACTAGAGAGGGGTTCTGTAGTCAAGGTCTTTTTGGAAACAGTCACTATAGGAGTTCCTGGCCCTTCACATGAAAGCTCCACAATTTCTGTGATTTGACTGCACTCCCCATGTCTGCTTCTTCCTGTTTTCTCATCAACTTGCTCATTCTTCTAATTTCCTGAAGAAAGTGTAGTAGGACCAGGGTGGTGGTGTCTTAGTTTGAGTTCTACCCAAAGTGTATGCTAAGAAAAGTGTTGGATGCAAGTAGTATACTTTTGGAGTGAAAACAGGAAGCACAGAGAGGAAAGGGAGGAAATTCAATAAAAGAGGTGTTAATAAGTGAGTTATTGCTATGGAGCTCAGTTCTCCGAGGGACCCTCTGAGAGACTGAGGATCATGCTGCAGAATCATTCCTCCAAGAGAGTGAGGAAATTGGAGATGTACCCAGTTCCATCTGTCACCCTGCTAAATATTCATCACCTTTTAAGACCATGCCTTTGATGAGTTTTTCTTTAATGAATTCATTACAAAGGAGTAGAAGAAATGCCCTATATGGCCTCCAGGAAATCATTCAAGTATTCCAAGTTACAGGTAAGAATTTTTTTTCTATTCATGCTGGAGTCAAGGGAATAAATAAATCAGCTCTTTGTTTCCCTCTTGAGCCAAAAACCAGTTGAAACATAAGACACAAGAATCAAATAGATAAGAGAGAAAAATATCAGCTTTGTCACTCTAAGACTGAATTGTACAATGAAACGGAACATATGGCCATAATGAGTCCGCCAGAACCTCCCTTCCTGACAGCATGTCTGAGAACGCAGCCTCCCACTTGCAGGGGGAAATCATTCCTGGGGAACTTATCACAGGGAGTTTGTGAGAGAGGGTGAATCTTTGGGGTGGCGGGGGAGAGAGAGAGAGAGAGAGACAGACAGACGGACAGAAGGGGTAAAGCTAAAGAGCCCCACTGTGTTAGTTGGGTCTTCTGAGAGGCAGACTCTGAGACACAGGAATGCAAACATTTTATTGAGAGGTAAAGATTTTAGATTCCATATATATGTGTTAGCATACGGTATTTGTTTTTCTCTTTCTGACTTACTTCACTCTGTATGACAGTCTCTAGGTCTATCCACCTCATTACAAATAGCTCAATGTCGTTTCTTTTTATGGCTGAGTAATATTCCATTGTATATATGTGCCACATCTTCTTTATCCATTCATCTGTTGATGGACACTTAGGTTGCTTCCATGTCCTGGCTATTGTAAATAGAGCTGCAATGAACATTTTGGTACATGACTCTTTTTGAATTATGGTTTTCTCAGGGTATATGCCCAGTAGTGGGATTGCTGGGTCATATGGTAGTTCTACTTTTAGTTTTATTTATTTTTTTATTTTATTTTTTTTGTGGTATGCGGGCCTCTCACTGTTGTGGCCTCTCCCATTGCGGAGCACAGGCTCCGGACGCACAGGCTCAGCGGCCATGGCTCACGGGCCCAGCTGCTCCGCCGCACGTGGGATCTTCCCGGACCGGGGCACAAACCCGTGTCTCCTGCATCAGCGGGCGGACTCTCAACCACTGTGCCACCAGGGAAGCCCTACTTTTAGTTTTTTAAGGAACCTCCATACTGCTGTCCATAGTGGCTGTATCAATTTACATTCCCACCAACAGTGCAGGAGGGTTCCCCTTTCTCCACACCCTCTCCAGCATTTGTTGTTTCTTAGATATTTTGGTGATGGCCATTCTGACTGGTGTGAGGTGATACCTCATTGTGGTTTTGATTTGTATTTCTCTAATGATTAGCGATGTTGAGCATCTTTTCATGTGTTTGTTGACAATCTCTATGCCTTCTTTGGGGAAATGTCTATTTAGGTCTTCCACCCATTTTTGGATTGGGTTGTTTCGTTTTTTGATATTGAGCTGCTTGTGTATTTTGGAGATTAATCTTTTGTCAGTTGCTTCATTTGCAAATATAGAAAGTGTCTTTTAAAGTGTGGTTCATCCGCACACTTGAAAATTTCTCTCCAAAAAACATTCTTTCTTGATTGACCTGGTGCTTGCTTATCATCCCATTGTGCTATACCCTTTTGGATCTTAGAGGCTCAGCATCAAGTATTAATCAATTTGAAACCGGTTAATGGAGGTCCTCTGTTTGTGATCCTACACTGTGGATGCCATGTTTCTAGCTAGCTTGAGCTCCTTCTGCATAGAGACACTTTCTATTCTTTCTTGTCAACCGTCTAACCCCCAACAATTGATACAACAGTATTCTATATATAATAAATGCTCAGTAAATTTTGTCTCATATCCATCACACACAGACTCCTACCCTTGAGCGAACATGGTAATAAAACTGGAATTGTATGCCAAATATGAAGTAATTGTGCATAACAGGTGAGTGATAAGGAATATAGGTTTGAAATATGCGAACACGGTGGGTGAAATCCTTCGTCCTGGCCATCCAAGCTTATTTTCAGACATTCGAAAGGAACAAATTGCTAAGTCACAAAATTTTAAACCTGAGCCCTTCCTGAGTAGGTAATAATGAAACTAGAAAAGAAAGAATAAATCTGACCCCTTTGGGAAATTAACCAGATTGCATAAACTTTATGTCTTATTTTGAAATCCTTTTGGCCAGAGACTAATTACTAAAAACT
The DNA here is from genome assembly GCF_964165515.1 of Mesoplodon bidens. Taxonomy (NCBI): domain Eukaryota; kingdom Metazoa; phylum Chordata; class Mammalia; order Artiodactyla; family Ziphiidae; genus Mesoplodon; species Mesoplodon bidens. Next base: position 107,020,033 of record NC_138163.1, read on the forward strand.
TGTTTTTGCTCTATCATCCACAATCTAGTAGGGGGATAAAATAGGTAAGCCAATAACGACATTTAGAAAGATATTTAGAAACGACATTGGAAAGAATAGCCTACCACTACATTTATTGTCTCGACTCTCTCACTTCTATTCATTTTTTAATCTACTGTGATCTGGCCTTTATTTTCAGTTAGGTTCAGCTTACCATTTTTTTGAAAGTTCCTATTACATGTATGCTAGTGCTTAAGGAGAGGGGCAAAAACCCCACATATTCCCTGCCCTCAAGGATTCTATAGCCTATTAAGGAATGTGTATAATGTGCATGTGTATAAAAAAATTGTCATACAGAGTGGTAAGTGTGATTGAAAGACATGAAGTAGGAGTTGTATTGCCTTTGTTAAAGGGTGGATTTTAGGTTGAGTTTTCTGGAAACAGAGCCCGAGACAGGGGTTTATTGAAGGAGTATACTCAGGGGAAAACTGTACACAAGTAAGGGAAGCCGAATAGGGCAGGAGAAGGAATCAAGAAAGGATGTGAACTTAGGCAAAATCTACCCTTGTCGTGACACAAGACAGATTCTGGAGCACAAATCTCACTGCACAGACACGGCAAAGGGTTCAGGCTCTTGTGCCTCTATCATTGGCCGTCCCAGTTAGCCAAGGGCACTCCTGAGGACATCACAGAGTAAGCTGTCAGCTGCAGCACTCAACCCACAAGCAGCTGGGGGTTTGGCTGTCCTGGCTGGTTAAATTGATCTGGGCAGAGCACCAATAGCATCTACAAAAAGAGGGTTAGAAAAAACTAGATGATATGTTTATCACTTTGGGCAGCCCAACATCTGAGCACCCTTCCTGTTTGGGGAAAAATGTCAAGACAGGAAACACTCCCACTTACCACTGCAACAAAAATGAATAAACCTAGGAATGAACCTACCTAGAGGAGGTAAAAGACCTGTACTCAGAAAACTATAAGACACTGATGAAAGAAATCAAAGATGACACAGATGGAGAGATATACCATGTTCTTGGATCAGAAGAATCAATATTGTGAAAATGACTATACTACCCAAAGCAATCTACAGATTCAATGCAATCCCTGTCAAGTTACCAGTGGCATTTTTTTACAGAAGTAGACCAAAAAAATCTTAAAATGTGTTTGGAGACACAAAAGACCCCGAAGAGCCAAAGCAGTCTTGAGGGACAAAAACGGAGCTGTAGGAGTCAGACTCCCTGACTTCAGGCTATACTACACAGCTACAGAAATCAAGACAGTATGGTACTGGCACAGAAACAGAAATATAGATCAATGGAACAGGATAGAAAGCCCAGAGATAAACCCATGCACCTATGGTCAACTAATCTGTGACAAAGGAGGCAAGAATATAAAATGGAGGAAAGACAGCCTCTTCAATAAGTGATGCTGGGAAAACTGGGCAGCTGCATGTAAAAGGATGAAATTAGAACACTCCCTAACAGCATACACAAAAATAAGCTCAAAATGGATTAACAACCTAAATGTAAGGCCAGAAACTATCAAACTCTTAGAGGAAAACATAGGCAGAACACTCTATGACATAAATCACAGCAAGATCCTTTTTGACGCACCTCGTAGAGAAATGGAAATAAAAACAAAAATAAACAAATGGGACCTAATGAAACTTAAAAGCTTTTGCACAGCAAAGGAAACCATAAACAAGACGAAAAGACAACCCTCATAATAGGAGAAAATATTTGCCAACGAAGCAACTGACAATGGATTAATCTCCAAAGTATACAGGCAGCTCATGCAGCTCAGTATCGAAAAAACAACCCAATCCAAAAATGGGCAGAAGACCTAAAAAGACATTTCTCCAAAGAAGATATCCAGATTGCCAAGAAACACATGAAAGGATGCTGAATATCACTAATCATTAGAGAAATGCAAATCCAACGCAAATCCCTCTTGCATTAGAGATGCAAGAGGGAAGAGATATGGGGATATATGTATACGCATAACTGATTTGTTATAAAGCAGAAACTAACACACCACTGTAAAGCAATTATACTCCAATAAAGATGTTAAAAAAGAAAAAAAGAGGGAGGGGATATTGGGATATATGTATACGTATAGCTGGTTCACTTTGTTATGCAGCAGCAACTAACACAACAATGTAAAGCCGTTATACTCCAATAAAGATGTTAAAAAAAAGAAAAAAAAGACAGATGGAAGACAAGGCTCCACTCCATATGATGCTTCCCATTTTCTGAGCAAAGTTCTACGGCCTTCCCCATCGGCTACCAGACATCCTTCAAAAAATGCCTTTTCTGTTTTGATTAGCCAGCATCCCATTTTGTGATTTGCCACCAAGAACCCTGACAAATACAGAGATTATGGAAATTGTTAGATCGTACATTAGAGCCTGAAAAAGATGGGGGTGTCAGGTAAGAGAAGAGCTAATGGAGAGGAAAGAGATGTTCAGACTGAGTAAGACCAGACGTCTAGGGTCAACTCTGAAATGTTTTACTTGTGAGACTCCCAGAAGGTGTGTCAAATCTAGGGGGAGTTTAGTGAAGGGGCAGTGAGTTCATCTGGGGACTTGTGGAATCTGAGTTTTCTGGCGACATCCAGAAGGAGATGTTTCACAGATGGCTGTTCCAATGTCATAGTCAAGGGAAGCGCCTGGGAGTGGGGGCAGAGCGAGAGAGAGAGAGAGAGAGAGAGAGAGAGAGAGAATAAGACTGGCCCATGGATGTGGCTGAATTGGAGGGGAAATATATATTGAACAAGGGTTGAAGAGGCCAACAGCAGAATGCAGGAGGATGGTTAGCTTTACATAGTTCTCTCTAGATAAACCTTAGGTAAACCACGAAAGGACAAGGAAGGTAAGAAAAGAAGGGCACTGTTAAGAACTACGGAATGATCAAGCAGAGCAAGTGCTGAAAAGAGACTAATGGTAACGTGAATTAGTAAGCCAGTGATTCCTTTTGAGAGAGGAGTTTTGGTAGAGTTCCTTAAAGGGGAAAAATCTGTCCCTCCTCCTGTGTCGCGTAAATCCACCGCCTCTCCCGTCTCCTCTGGATCTTCTTTCACTAAGTGTATCCCAGTCCACTCCTGAATTTGTAACCTTTCCCACTCTGTTGGCTCCTCTGCAGTAAATGAACATAGCTAAAATACCCTTTCCACTATTCTCCACTTGTAGAACTCCAGTGCCTCTTTGAAGACTCAGTGTCACCTCCACAGCGGATGTTGCCTAGGACCCAGGTTAGATTTAGACCCCTTTCCTCTCCTGCACTCACAGGGCACCTTGTAAGCCTCCTCTTTTAGCTCTTCCTCAGATAGATTGGTGCTATCTCTCTGTGTGTCCATCTTTTCCACCACGCTTGTGAGCAGGAACTGTGCCCGAGTCATATTATATTCCTAGTGCCAAGCATAGCGCAGAAAACTTCAAAGAATCCAGGATAATTTGTTGAAAGCATTTGGCTAAAAATTCTTGGCTCTTTTAATTGGGCCATTTGGCTAAAAATTTCCAAAGCTGCATGAATGCTCCCTCCTAGAATGTTTTATTTTAGGTTTATTTCTTGGATTACGGTTCTAAAAAATATTTTAAGGTGGAACTTTTACTTCTCCATCAACTTTATAGAAAAATTAAACTTCGGGGAGAAAGAAAATCGTGCCCAGGGAATTAGCGCACAGAAAAAAAAGAGAATAGATCTCCTTGTTGCATGTGGCCTAGTGAATATCAGATATAACATGTTGTAAACCAAAAGTAATGTTACCAAAAAATAAACGTTAAAATACAGATTAAAGGGAAGGAGTCTATTCCTCCTCAGGCAAGGCAGTCGCTTTGCATATTAATGAAACTTAAATGACTCACAGTAAGAAAAATGATTGGAATAGATTGCAGTAACTTAAAAATGAGTACACTTTAAACAGCTTGTGTGATGACTATGTGATTATGGAGAATCAAAATGGCTAGTCCCACTCTGATGCTCCCAGAAGAGAGATGACTGCTGGCCCTTAATTAACAAAGCCACACGTGGAGCCCAGGAAGCTGTAGACACAAAGAAAGTTGACAGGTTGACTTTGTGAAATACGCAAAGATGTCAGTCTGGAAGGTGGTGACAACTACAATTCTGGGGCGTGTGAGGGTTAGGGATGTGTATAAAATCTTATAAACATCCAAGCCATTCTAGAATATTCACTGAAAGTGACAAGAAAATGGAAGGAAACGGGAAAAGACAAAGAGCTGCATAAAGACAGGTGAAAAGTTTAAAATATTTGATGGCTTGAGATGACTTCGGGGCTTGTGGCAAATTACTGTAAAACATGGCTTGGCAAAGATTTCCTGAAACGTTTTAGGCTTTGCCGGCCCCAGGGTCTTTGTTGCAATGACTGACTCTGCAGTTGTAGTGCTAGTGCGTATGCAGCCACAGACAATAGGTAATTGATTGGGTGCGGCAGTGTTCCAGTAAAACTTTGTTTATCAAAACCCTTGGGGACCAGATTTGGCTTGCAGACTGTAGTTTGCCAACCCGTACTCTAAAAACACCAGTTTGTGACAAAACAGCGCATTGCGCAAAAGCTCGTATGTAAATATGTGTGTGTGATCGATAATTGTTGGTTCAATCATTGTTGTTCGGGTTTTTATTGTGCTTGGTATGTTTTTATTGTGCTTGGTCCGGTACTCACATGAGGGTATGGCTGAGTGAGTTGGTTAAATCGAGGCATCAGTGTTATTTTCCAGCGTCCCAGGCGATTCCAAGGTGCAGCCACCACGTTTAACAAATAGGATGCTGAAGAATGCTACGCAAAATTCAATGTGCCTATTATTCATCACCTGGGGTCCTGTTAAAATGCAGGTTCTGATTCAGTAGGTCTGAGGTAGAACTTGGGATTTTGCATTTCTAACAAAGTGTCAGATGACAGTGACCTGCGGGTCCAGGGACCACATTTTGAGTAGCAAGGTGCTTGCACTGGCTTTCAATACCTGGGATGTCTTGGTCCTGCCCCTGAGACTGATGTAATTGGTCCTGGAGGTGGCCTGGGCATCGAGAGCTCTACAGACTCCCAGGTGGCTCTAAGGTGCGGCAAAGCTTGAGAACCTCTGTGCTCAATCCAGTGCGTGGTGACCTAAATTTTCGTTATTATGTTATCAGTAGCCCTGTTGGCCATTCTCCCCTTCCAAGCCACCCATTCCTCTCCTTTTCAGGTCCAAACCTCCAGAAGATGGGTGGGATCAGGATTAGCTTTTCATCCTTTCAGTCTTTGCCACCTCTGAGGAGTGGACTGTAGTTCAGGATGGAAAGAGGAGGGAGGCTCAGGCCACCTGGGTCGGGGAAGAATAAGCGAAACAGTTGTTCTAGGGGCCGAGTTAAAGGGGAGGCTGGTTGAGACAAATGGGGAATTACCACAGAGGGCTGTCACGGCAAAACTCACCTCCAGGCTTGGGCCTGAGCTTGGGGCACTGGAAACAGCCATCTACCCTCCTGAAGCCTGGCAGCAACTGGCAGCCAAGCAGCTGGGAAGGATTTCTCCTTCTTGATATGCAGAGTGACGCAGTTGGTCGAAAGGCAAGAGAGACCCCTAGTGGCAAAGTATAAAGGTGAAATCCTTTCATCAACAAGTCATAAACACCACAAATGAACTTAGCAGTAAGTGAATGATAATGATGGTAAGGATGATAAATGGTGGCTTACAAATAATATATGTCCTGTATGTGCCAGGCACTGTTGTAAGTATTGAGAAAACATTAACTCATTTAATCTCAGCAACCCAATGGGTTTGATGGTTTTTAAAAAATTTAGTTGATTGACAATATGTTTCTGGTGTACAGCAGAGTGATTCAGTTATACATACGTATTCTTTTTCATATTCTTTTTTCTTATTGCTTATTACAAGATATGGAATATAGTTCCCTGTGCTGTACAGGAGGTCGTTGTTGTTTATCTGTTTTGTGTAGAGTAGCTTGTATCTGCGAATCCCAAACTCCTAATTTATACCGCCTCCCCCCTTCACCTTTGGTAACCATAAGTTTGTTTTCTATGTCTGTGAGTCTGTTTTTGTTTTGTAAATAAGTTCATTTGTATCATATTTTAGGTTCCACATATAAGTGATATCATATGACATTTGTCTTTCTCTGTCTGACTTAACTTCACTTAGTATGATAATCGCTAGGTCCATCCGTGTTGCTGCAAATGGCATTCTTTCATTCTTTTTTATGGCTGAGTCATAGTCCATTGTATACATATACCACATCTTCTTTATCCACTCATCTGTCGATGGCCACTTAGGTTGCTTCCATGTCTTGGCTGTTGTAAATAGTGCCGCTATGAACACTGGGGTGCATGTATCTTTACGAATTATAGTTTTCTACAGATATATGCCCAGGAGTGGGGTTGCTGGATCATGCTGTAGCTCTATTTTTCGATTTTTAAGAAACCTACAGACTGTTCTCCACAGGGGCTGCATCAATTTACATTCCCACCAACAGTGTAGGAGTGTTCCCTTTTCTCCAAACTCTCTCCAGCATGTGTTGTTTGTAGATTTTCTGATGATACCCATTCTAACTGGTGGGAGGTGATACCTCATTGTACTTTTGATTTGCATTTCTCTAAGAATTAGTGATGTTGACCATCTTTTCCTGTGCTTCTTGGCCATCTGTATGTCTTCTTTGGAGAAATGTCTTCTGCCCATTTTTTGATAGGGTTGTTTTTTTTTGTTGTTGTTGTTATTGACTTGTATGAGCTGTTTGTATATTTTGAATATTAAGCCCTTGTCTGTTGCATCATTTGCAAATATTTTCTCCAATGGGATTGACACTTTTATTATCCCTGTTTTACATATGAGGAAACTGAGGTGCAGAGAAGTGAAATAACATGCCCAAGTTCCCCCAATTTAGGAAGTGGCTCAACTGGGATTTGAATCCAGTCAACCTGTGGTGAAGGATCCAAGACAGCGAACTGCTTCTCCAAAACAGGAGAGTAAGAAGGATCTTCAGTCAATTTATAGTTGTAAACACTCACAAACAGCTGCTCAGCCTGTGCTTCCTGATATCTAGAGGAGAACAGTATATATATATGTATGTGTATATGTATATATATATATATATATATATATATATATATATATATATATATATACATATACACACACATAGAGATAGAGAGAGAGATAGACTGTATCAGAGAGAGAGCAGGGACTTCAAAGCAGACAGAGAAAGAGTGAAAACAAACAAATTTGACTAAAAAGAGTAAAGGGGGAAATACCATTCAACACCATTTTCTGGAAACTAAACTCAAAGGACCATAATCCTCCTTTTTAAGACAGTATTGAAGCACAGTTATAGGGAAATGTAGAAAAAAAAGACTCCTTAGCTAAACTTGTTCATATTTCAGTAAATGTTAAAAGCAATCTAGTAACTCTAAAATGACTCAAGCTACTCATGTGTCTTTGAATATAGGATACGAAGTCTGAAAATTTCTAACTCTGACCTTTGTAAACTATACACGACACAGAAGAAACAATATGTTTTGAGTATTTTTTCTCGGACCTAGACAACCTTAGGGTTTACATGGGAACAGATTTCATCAGCTCAAATAGAGAGTGGACTGAGAGAGGGGAAGAGTTTCCAAAGGGGAACAGAAAAGACAAAACCAAACCAAACATAGGAAAGCAGGTCTGTCGTTTCCTTGGGAAATCCTTTTACTGGGAAATAATTGTCTTTCTGCCTATAGTCAAGAAGACAAGGTAATAGGCTCACGCCTCTCCACATCGAGAAGGGAGAAAGCAGAGACCACACTGAGAGTAAGAACAGGCTGATTTTGAGAGAAACTCTGAGCAGACACAGGTGGCCACGGTCTGGAATGAGGCAGTGGTCTGAGTGGGACCAGCAGCTCTCTAGGTGTTCCAGTGTCTCATCCCATCCTCTGAGTGTTGGCTGCTCTGGGTTTGGGGCCGCCTGTGCCATAAACTCTCTGCTTCCTTTCTGGTGAGCTTATCTACTCCATGACCTCAACCCATCTATGTATATTGTATAGGCTAATATGTCCCACATGTATTTTCCAAACCTGACATCCCCCTGAGGTCCAGATTCGTTTTTCTGGCTACCTGCATGACAGTTCCTCTTGGGTATCTAATAGGCATCTCAGATTTTACATGACACGCCTTCCCAGCCCCTCGAGTCCCCCTGCAGACACCCCCAGATTAATAAATAGCACGACCATCAGCCAGGGTGTTCAAATCCAAACTTGAGCCTAGATTATTTTCGTCATTTCCCATTCCTCACCTCTGGTCCATAAAGCAGATCCTGTAGACTCATCCAGTTCATCTGAAATTTGTCCGCATCTCTTCATTTCCTGTACCAGCACCGCAGTTCAAGCCCCCATTGTCTCTCTGGGCTGCTACAGTGATCTCTTAACTGGTCTTTCAGCTTCAACTGTCCTCATCCTCTACATTCTTCAAAGCAGCCAGAGTCAGAGTAACTTGGCTTCACCTTCAGAGAGCTTTATTCTACTTGATATTCAATATCACAAATCACCTTCAGCCTGGACCTTATATTTTTCAGTCCTTCTATTGAGGTAATTTGGGGTTTGGGGTACCATGTTACCTTAATGGAAGAAAGAGTACAGTAAAAACACCTACATTTGCACGTATTGTAAGGGCAGTCTGCATGTCCAGCATGGTGACTAGGGAGTCACCCCTATGTTTGTGTGCAGGCCAGCCTGAGGCTCAGTTACCATTATCACTGTCGCTCAGGGTGAGCTTGTGAAAGAGGGACCCTGCCAAGCTGGCTTCTGGGGTCTCCATCTTGCTTCCCAGAATCAACAAACACTAACATTTACATATTTTAGTGAACTCAGAGTTTTCAGGTAAAGTTGAAGGACCCTTTATTTTAATCCCTGTCCCATCCCATTCCTCCAGAAGCAATGCTACTGTGATTTTTATACCGTGTTTTTATACTCCTGCTATTCGCAGGGACCCGCATTCAGCAGGGCCTCACCTCACCACCCCCCATATACCCACATTGTTTATAAGGGGAAGATGGATTTTGCACTTTCCAGGGCCCCATGGAATGCCTTCTCCCTCCCTCTGTGGAGATCCTGAGCTGCATGTGGGTGGGGCATGGGTGGGTGGAGAGCCTCCTGGATACCTGTTTTACAAAGTGAGCGATTTGCACACAGGAACCAAGGAGAGACCTTTATTTCTTTAGGAACCAAATAACTTTATTGGAAGAAACGGAAAAAGTGGAAGAAAAAAACTTAAGTGATAACGTAAAGTCCAGGAAAAGAGAGTCCTGCCCTTGTTGCAAAAAACAAACAAACAAAAAACACCCCAAAAACTTAAGCGAACTTCTTCTGCAAGGGCAGTATTGCCGTCAGCATGGCAGGCATGCTGACCAGGGCTCTGGTCACCCCGTGGCTCTGGGGAAGTCCAGTCCAGGCTCAGTTCTTGTCGCTGTCGCCCAGGGTGAGCTTGTCAAAGAGGGACCCTGCCAGGTCGACGCCCGGGGCCCCCATCATGCTCAGGGTGGTGACATGACCCTCCAGCTCTCTGATGAACGCCACCTGCTGGCTGAGGTAGTGAGTTGCCAGGAAGTGGCACAGGTGGTGGTCGCTCCTGTAGGTGGCCAGCTGGTACAGGTAGAGCAGGCTCTGGTACACGCGGTTCTCCAGGAACAAGGCGCACTTCATGGCCTTGAGGCCGCTCTTCCAGTTGTCACTGACTGGCTTCCCGATGTCTTGGAAGTCGAGGCAGCCCCTGCAGTTGTTCTGCAGGCATATCAGGTTCCAGACCCGCGAGCTGTGCTCGCTGGAGCGGTACACGAAGAACCAGGTGAAGTACTTGAAGGGCACGTTGCCATCGCGGCGGAGGTAAAAGGCCACGTCCAGGCAGAACATGGAGGCGTGGAACTCCAGGGTGACATGGCTGTTGACGGCGGCCTCGCAGTCGGGGTGGTAGTTCTGGCGCCCCTGCGAGGGTGGCGCTTGCTTCATGGTGGACGGCTCGGGCATCGTGGCGGGCGTGAAGGCCAAGGTGAAGGCGAAGCCGCGGGGCCTGCGGTCGCTGCCTCGGAGCTCTCCCGTGTGGTCGAAGAGGGCGGCCGCTCTGGGACAGACCGGAAATGGGGTCCGTTATGGGAGGTAGGCGGTGGGCTTGCGGTTCTGTTACCGGAAGTGGTCGCGTGGGGTGGGCGGGGCACGAACGCTGCTCCCACATTCCATCACAGCCTGCGTGAGGCAGGGTGACTTTGACCTGCGCACCTGGTATCTATTAAGTTTTTAACTTTGCAAACATATTTCAGTTTCCAAGGACTTTCTCTTGTTCTCTAATTGCACCCTCTTATAGCACCGTGTTCTCATTTTATAAACCCATTGTCTTCCTTAAAATTCTGAGAATATGAATTTGTAATTTTGGGTACTGTTCTCTTCCGTTTCCTGTATTATAGTTGTTTTTTTCTCCAGAAATAGTTCTGTTTGTTCATCATGATCTTCTCTTTGACTTTCCTCAAATATCTGGCAAACATTTGTCCATTCGTATCTGGGAGTAAAGGAGTCATGTGATCAGCCAAGGTAACTAGCATGGATCTGATGTACAGTTGGGACGCCCATTTCACTAAGAGTCTTCTCCTCTGAATGGAGGGGCTCAGTGTGTCAGTTAGGGAGTCTTTTCTATTCGGGGTACATAGTGTGGAGCTTGTAGGTAAGATAGGGAGCATCCCAAGTGCCAATAAGCTTGGCATTTCCTGACATTAGAAGACTTTCGTGTATCTCTTCTGTAATAGATTGTGTCGTTCTGTTTTGTTTGTTCCTCTTCTGCTGAGCGGGTCTGCGGTAATCTGAAACCTGCTCTCGTATGGGTTCCTTTCCTGAGCCTTTGAATGACATAAGGAGACTATCACCCCATCGCCTGCACCACCCCTGTGCACTGGATCTTGGTCAGAACAAAAAATAAAAATGTACTGTCTTAGGCCAGCAAGACTTGGGATATTTGTGACCGCAGTTAGCCTACCCTGACTAGTTCCCCAAAGGAAGTTCTGGATGACTACAGGTTATAAGCCTTGTAAGCTTATAGCATTTCCTCTTGGTGCAGATGCAGATCCCAAACTTAAACAGTCTAGATAGAGCCGAATCATCATGCTCTTATTTCTTTTGCTAAATTCACCAATAATATATATCAGTCCTGCTCCCTTTTTCCCTCATGGAGAGTGGAATGAAAAATCCCTCAAAGACCCATGAAGCACAAGGAGTAAGTTTTTCCATTTCCCTCAGTGCTGGGGAACAAACCCAGGCTGGTCCTCAGGTGCCCGGCCTTAAGCCGACAACAGGAGGCATAAGGGGTGGGACTGGGACTGGCTGACCCTTGAAACTGTCAGCTGTGGTGAGGGAGATGTGGGTCAGGTAGGAACGGGGGCGCCCCCGGAACCACATAACTGGAGGATGTGTTTGTGTGGGGCAGCTCCCCCGAAGAGGAGGATACTGGTCCAGAGCTGGCAGCGGAGCTAGGGTGATGGTCCAGGGACTGTCCCAGTTAGCCTTCCGTGTTGGAGTGTGAGGACTGTAGACTGGAGGGAGTCCCAGACCTGTGTGTGTCTCCTCCACCACACAGCACGCTGAGCGCTTAGCACCTCATTTGCTGAGCAGTTCCTCGCCTTTGGAAGGGAGGAGAGAGAGAGAGAAAGGAGCAACAACAGTGGGCTCAGAAAGGCCTGGAACAACCAGTTTGAGACATCTGTGGGGGTGGAAGATGGCTTCAGCTCCCAAAGGCAGCCTCTGGAGTCCCTGGGGCAGGGTTGCCTGGCAGTGCTCTCCATGAAGGCCAGGGTTCGGGAGCCTGGCCGCAGTGAGCACCGGTTAACCAAGGGGACCAGGGCGCCAGTCCCAGTGAAAGATTTGATGAGTCCTCACCAGACCTGGTGATTCCCTGCCTTCTCACTAATCCTCGCCATTCCGTGAGGGAGGATTGTTTTTATCATCTCCCACATGAGGAAACTGAAGTCTGTGATAAAAACTTCTTATGCAAGACGATGTGGAAACTGGAGTAAAGTCAGATCTGACTCTCAGCTACACCCCTAGTGACCTCAGTCAATAAAATGGGGTATACACAGGACACTGTGTCATGTGGTTTCTTGAGGCCTCTCCCAGGTTTACATAATGAGAGAACAAAGAGGTGCAGACAGACAGCTGTTCTGATTCTGTAGCAGCTCAGTTACCCCCCTGCCCCCCTTCTCGGCACAGTCCTGACCTTCGGCGAGGCCAGCTTTCCCGTACCCAGCCATACAGGACAGTCTCTTCTTGCTCAGCTTCTACTAGGAAAGAAGCTTAAGTAAATTTTTAAAAATTTATGAAGAACCACAGTTTGAGAGGGAACAAAACTTTTCCTCAGCAGGCCGCCAAGCCCCTGAGCATGGCCGGGACGAGGGCGTTGAAGCTGGGCATCACTCCTGTCCTGTGCCTCCTGGCCAACCCCTCCAGCTGGGTTGTTCGTGATTTACATACTGCTGGTCTCATGGATAGGTGACATTTCCTCTTCAGTTTGTGATCTCTCATCCTCTTTCAATGGGGGTCATCAATATTTCATCCTAGGGTTAGAACAGAGACCTGGGTTGCCTTTCCACGTAGACTACAATCAGTTTTCTAGAGAATTATTGAGCACCTCTCTCCCAAACTCCTGTCCCTTGGTCGATTCTCCACATAACCATTGACACGTGTGTATGCTTCTTTGCAACCAGAGTGTACTTTGTGAGGTCTTATGAAGATCACCACCCGTCTCCCTCTCTCCACAGTGTGATGCACGTAAATCCGCCAAAATTGCTCACTGGTTCTGTGTACCTCTTTGGGGTAACTAAACCACACTTCTCCAATGTGGACCCTAATTCTTCACACCTGATTTTTTAATCAGCGGGGGGCGGGGCGGGGTAGGGCTGAGAGGTCAGAAAACCACCCATGTTCTGCATTTAGTGGCCAGCAGTGGACTCAGACCCATTTCTTATAGAAACGAGCGCAAAGAGCAGTGTGGGGATCATCACTGGTCCTCGGTGCTTTCCTGATCGTTATTTTATGATTGAGCACGTGTTGTTCAAAAATCCAATACCTCAGTTGTACTTTTTAATCCCGAAGGAGTTCTAATGATTCCTCTGTTCCATGAGGCCAGAGACTGTGACTCCCTTGTGGAGCCTTCTAGTCTAGCTGTGGTCCTGTGATTACTGACTGCTTCTCAGATGCTCCGTTTGACCCAAGGAGGGGTGAGGAAGAACCGCTACAGGAGGAAGGTAAACAACACAAGTCTTGGAGGTGGGCTCACTACTCTCAGTAGTGACGCTATTGTCCAGAAGTGCCTGGGGCCCTCACCTGGGCCATACTGCTTGAGGCAGCCCTCACAGACATTTCCCCTTTGGGAGCCAGTATTGTGATTGGACCCGCCCCCCCCCCACCACCACCTTGCGGTTCCTATTATGATTGCAAGATGCAGTTCAGTGACAACCACCAGGGAAGTTTGAAAAAAAAAACATGGTTTATGAGTCACAGGTCCTGGAGGACACATGGCACGCGTGGAGCCACACAGCGAGGTCATGGGTAAAACGAGAGTACGTGTGCAGGCCTGGGGTCCTTTATTGGGGTCTAGCATGGGATGCCTGGGGTTTCCCAGGTTCAGTCTTTATTGGTGAATTTAAAACATGAGCGGGAATGAAAATGCCAGAAGGGAAAAACAAGTGGTCAGATGGTCAGTTCCCTAAGTGGACCAGAGATCTCCGAAACAAAGGAAGCTTCTGGGGCGGGGCCGCCTGGCTCTTCCTCTAGTCCTGTAGCTGGCAGTGTGTTTATTCAAGATAGCTGTCTTTGATGTGGGTGCCTAGGCAATCCGAAGCTTAAGCTCAGGCACTTGCATTACAAGAAAAAAAAAAATCCTAAGTCAGCTGCTTACAGGACAATCCCCCCGGTGATGCTGAAGCATCTGAGTTAGTGGTGAGGACGTTAACAGCCTTCAGTCATTTGTAGGCGGGGAGCTGTCTGGTTTGGAGCGCACACCGTGGCCTGATTCCGTGGGGAAATATGATACAGTGCTGTCCTGCTGTCGGCAGGGGACAAACTCACAGTCTGACGAGCCTCTTGGTATAGGGTAGGGTCAGCCAGCAAGGACTTAGCAAGTTCTGCAAAGTCATATCATAGTAGGTTGTTCCCCGATGCCATCGGGGCAATGCGTTTATTCCACTGTTTCTGGAAAGACTGAAGCTGCATGGCAGCGTTCCGCAATATAAACTGGGAAGTCGGGCCACCTGGGTGAGCAGCTAGGTCTCCAGCTGGTGACGTGGCCCAGGGGTGTCATCTCTGGTATAGGACGCATAGGCATCTCCAGTGGTGAACTCTTGGGCTGGGGCGGTATTGTCTGGAATGGTATCCTCTCCAGCAGTGAGTCTGTCTCACTCAGAGGTGAGGTCCTCTGGAGTGGTGGCCACCCAGGGGCGGGTGCATGCTCCCACGTGGCTATGCAGTTGGGGTATTGATCATGGGCTGGGCATAGGCTAGCCTGATATAACTTAGAGGCTTCCCCGAGGACCGAGCTGCACATCTGACGCCTGCTGCTAGTGGAACAAAATGTTAAGAGCTCTCTGGGGTCATCAGGGGCACATTTAGCAACAGAGTAGGTTGCTGTCCTTTCCTTCCCGGAGGAGGAGCTCATCCAAGCACATAAAGATTCTGGGCACACTTATATCCCAGGCTACGGGAGATCTTATGGATGCTACTTAGGCATTCCTGGGCTCAACCCGTGAGGGCAATCAGTGGACAAATCCTGGAAGCACAGTCCCTGTACCCAGGTGGGTTTTATGTACGAGCCATCATAGGGCCAGTTAGCATGTAGCACTGTTTGATGTTGAAATTGGGCAAGTGTCATTTAGACACTGCTTCCAGGGGCCCCTTGCCTATAAAGGGATGCGATCCCTTTGCCGCTCAGACTCAGTGGCACACTAGTCTGAGCCCTTCCAACAGGGCTCGCCAGCATTCCCTGCTTTTCCACCCTGTGGCGCTACTGTGGGCCGGAGCAGTGTTTTTACAGCAGTATATCTGGGTGAGGGTTAGGCCCAAGGGCTCTACCAGCAACCCTATCACCCAGACGGTACAAAGCAATAAGAACAGCCATCACCAGATGGAGCGCTGACGTTTGAAGGAGCTTGGGTCAGGTTCCTTCTGGATGAGCTATCTGTGTATTGCTTAATGGCTGAGCGCGGTTGCTTGGTGGGGGAAAGTACAGGGTTGCCTTGTCTGGCGTGGGGTCAGGCCACGACTCGTAGCTTGCTCGGCAGGTTCTCATCGCCCAATGTGGCCTGTGTCCACCAAGCAGAGTTCCTTTCCCTCTTTCAGACCCCCAAAGTGCGCCACTGGTTGGTCCCGGGGCGATGGCTGGTACTTCCTCTAAGTTAGGTGGGGCATTCAGTTTCATTAGGCAGCTCTTGTAGCCACTGTATTTGGTGAGAGCGGCCAGTGTGGAGGTGGCTGCTTTTGGAGAGTCGTCACCGTTGGCAGGATCTCCAAAGAGATGATCTCGCACTGACTTGGTGGGCTTGTGGCCTGTGGGGCATTCAGTGGTGAGGGGACCATATTGGACTCTCTGCCCTCGGTCGGGCTATATCAGAGGGAAGCCGATGGTCAGATGATGAAAAAGAAAATCATAGCAGCACAGGGAAGTGGAGTCAGAGGTCAAAATTTAAAGGGCGTCGTGCTAGAGTGTGAAAGCT
The DNA here is from genome assembly GCF_964165515.1 of Mesoplodon bidens. Taxonomy (NCBI): domain Eukaryota; kingdom Metazoa; phylum Chordata; class Mammalia; order Artiodactyla; family Ziphiidae; genus Mesoplodon; species Mesoplodon bidens. The sequence goes on from NC_138163.1 coordinate 107,035,730, forward strand.
CGAGACCTGCCAGAAATGACCCGAAGTGGCATTTTGGAGGGTGTGTGATAATTGTGTACTAATTGGTATGAGGGGTATAAAGGCTCAGGGGGTGAGAATTAAGCAAGATGAGGGCCTGAGGCAAGAGTTCCCTCCATTTCGAGAACCACTTGCTTGAAAATCATTTAAGTAGTGTCTCTTTAAGAAGGTCATTAAGATGCTTGATGAGGCCAGCCACCTGGGGGCGGGAACCTAGATGGAAGTTTGGAAGAATGCTGGGTGAGAGAGCCCACTGTTGAATCTCCTGAGAGGTAAAGTGGGCGCCCTGGTCAGAGTCAGCAATGGTTGGCGATCTGAAGGGAACAGCAGTGAGGGTAGTAAGGAAAGAGATTACCTGTTTTGGGGAGGAATTGTGGGTGGAGTTCACCAAGAGAAGCCTCGTGTCAAGTGTCCGTGACGGTGATGGGTTATCCGGAAGCCCCAGCAGAGCGGGAGTACGGTCGGTCTCCCCGGGGGAGTGGGTCCCCGTTGCTTGGCTTGGGTGCAGAGAACGCGCTCATCTATCACCACCTTGGCTGCCGCCGAGGAGGGGGGCGTCCCCTCGCACGAGCACGAGTTGTTAAGGCACGAATTCCCCGATGACCCGAGGTTGTGCGGGTCCCTTTCACAGCTGGGGAGAAGGGTCGGTACCCTGAGGCATCTGCGGGGCCGAGAGTGGAGGGCTGAGTGAGGGGGTCTGACCGCAGTAGTCCTAAAAGTGGCCTCAGGTGTGGAGCGGTTAGCGTGAGCAGAAACGTGAGAATTGATGAGAGGGGGTGGGGATTCTCCTAGTTCCTTGCGTACCTTGGAGCCCCAGATGGCCTTGCCTCGTATGAGAAAAGTGTCCCTTAGCCATTGGCCAGAGCAAACTGCAAGGCTGTTAGCAACAGCCCAGGAGTCTGTGAAAGGCCCTTTTTTGTGGCCTCCTTAAGGGCTGAACAGCTACAGGTTCTGCCAGTTGGGCTGAGCCAGGAGTGTCCCCCTCGAGCAGAAAGGTGCCCGAGGCCGGGTGGATGACGCAGCCCTCCAGCGAGCTGCGTGGCATGCAGTGACGGCAGCGCCCTTGGAGAAGAGCGCTAACTCCCTGTCCATTTCAGACCGTTGGTCCCAAGGGGCTCCCCAAGTAGCCACAGGAGGAGAAAGCGGGGTGGGGTGGGGGTGGGGGCTGTCCCTTCTCGAGGCTCTCCGGCAAGGGGCTGAGCATGGGGGAAAGCACATCCTCCTGTCATGTGGAAAGGCCTTTGACCTCAGGTTTAGCCCTCCCCTGAAGGTACCGTTTCCCTGTGACCAAGGAGGCATCAGTGGCCGTGCTGAGCTTTTCTCTTAAGAGGCATCTCTAACCCAGGGCACTTGCGGAACTTGTGTTCAGAGTGATAGCAGGTGCGGGCTGGCTGGGGCTCAGTTCCTAAAAGAGCCCAAGAGGCTGCCGAAAGCTGGTGCCCAGGGGGAGGATACGGGCCTGCCGCTGGGGTAGGTGCTTAGTCCACAACCCCATAGGAAGCCAGGTAGACTCCTGTTTGGTCCCGAGACTCCAGGAGGCCACTTTGACATGGAATGTGGAGCCAGTGGGGACTAAAGGTAAGACTTGCTGGACTGCGTGCTGGCCGCCTTGCAAAGCACACCTGTTGGGCGTTGCCCCAGCGGAAGGTGGGTGACTTGTGTGTGATTGCATATACGATAGGGCGAGATGAGGGGTGTGTTGCCTCCAGAACATGAAACGGCCTAATAGGTGTTGTGCTTGTCTGAGTGTAGTGGGTGGTTTAATGGTGAGTCATTGATGTTTGCCTGTTGGGGAAATTTCTCAGCCCTCAGAGGACTAGATGATGCCCAGAAACAAGATAGATGAGGCCGGGCCTTGGCTCTTGAGGTCCAGGTGGTGTGCGAAGGGATGCAAATCTGCCCGTACTGCTTTCTCAGAGGAACCCTGAGCATAATGTCCTCAGTATAATGCCCAAAACGGCCCCTTTCCAACTGTAAGGTGCTTAAGTCCTGGTGGCAGAGGTTATGTGTGGTTGCAGGGCCGTTTCAGTATCCCACTGGGAAGCACGTAAATGTATAATCTGCCCCCTTCAAAAGTGAAAGCAAACGGAGCCTGGGATTCCTCCAAGATGGGAACAGAACAGAACATGTTAGTAGGTCAGTGAACACAGAGGACGCTCCTTGGGCCGACTGTACATCCTCAGTCAGTTCTATATTATTAGGAATTGGAGCCTTACTGGGGAACCTGAGCCACTGAGGTTTTGATGGTCAACGGTGAGGTGCCTTTGGTTGCTGGCTGGCTTAAGTACTGGCCAGATGGGGCTACTGAACGGGGAGATGGTGGCTTCATGACTCCAGTCTCAAGCATATCTTTATTGACAGGGCGTAGGCCTTCAGTGGCCTGTTTAAGTCGCTGCTGGGGAATGTTTACCATCTTGACCAGGGGAGGAAGAGTCCCTGGCGTCCATTTGGAGAGTCCCACCAGGAAGGCCAAGAACTTGGGCTTATTCCATGTGGCACGGTGTTGTGTCAGTACCTCCATGCCTATGATAGGAAAGAACGAGCTGGGGGGCCACCACCAGAGGAAGCCACTTGAGGTGAAGGGTCCCAGTCGTGATATGCGAATAGGTTTGTGAAGCTTTGATTGTTTTACCAGCAATGCCCTGTAGGCAAAAGGGGATACAGAGGGATTGCCTAGAATGACAGTGACTTGGGTCCCCATGTCTAGTAGGGCCAAAAAGGACTGTGCATTTTTATTGTCCTAATGGGCCACCAGAGTGGTACAGGGGTAATTGTTCCCAGGTGGTGGGACAAGCCCCTGGGAGCGGCTGATTTCCTAGGGTAGGAGCTTAAGTGGCTGCCAGTCCTGGAGGTTAGGGAAGGGGGCAGAGGGGGTAGCGGGGACGGGCTTGGGGCTAGAGGATGGATGGCGGAAGAGGGCCGTAGCTGGGAGAATGTGAGTTTCGGGGCCTGGAGTTTAGAGAGTGGCTGTCCTGAGGTTAAGTAGCCAGGAACCCCAGGTTTTCCTAACTCCCAGTAGAGGTTTTGCCTGTGTATTCCCATAAGGGACACAATTAAACCAGAGGTTTATTAGGAAGGGAGTGGGGAACCCTTTCCATTGAGGGAAATTTGTTCGAGGGAGACCTTTCTGGAGCAGTGGTGATGGAGGGCCTTGAGTGTGACGTATTGGGGCATCTGGGCAGCAATCTCCTCTGTGTCTGGCAGCCATGTCAGTGCCCTCCAGTTGCCTGATGGATGGTTTCAGGAATCCCCTCGAAATGTAGTAGGGCTGCCCTGTAATTAGGGGGGGCGCCTTGTAGAAAGAATTCTCTGGACTTAGGGTCAGATGGGGCCTATTCAGGGTTGGAAATTCAGGGAGTCATTTGGGTCACTGTGGTGATGGAAATGACAAAGCCATTGGATCATGCCACTTTTGCACAGCAGGAGGCACGGAGGACCCTCGTGTACATTAATGGTCAATGAAGGCCTTTTTAATTAGTGGTCTGACTGTCTCATTAGACCGTATGGCCTTGATCACGGCTGCTCTGGGGAGCTCATTGAATTATTATGGCAGCAGTGACATTTTGGCATGGATACCGCAGGCAACACACGACAGAGGCAATACGCAAAAGCACGTAGCAGCATGGCAGACCTGCAGCAAGCGGTGTTCCGTTCCCAGGTGGTGTTCCCCACCTGTGTTGGTCAGCGCGTAAGCCAGTCGCAGCTAACGGGTATTCCTCTTGATTAACTGCACAGGCAATCATGCAATCCTGCCAACAAGGCCAATTGTTTTGTGCTGGTCTCAACCTACCAATAGTGATCTATTGGCTAGAAAAGCCTAGGGGCACTCACCTGGGCCTGAGGTGGGCCCTCACAGGCATTTCCCCTTTCAGAGCCAGTGTTGTGATTGGACCCGCCCTTGTGGTTCTTATGATGGCAACAACCATCAGGGAACTTGGGACAAACAAAAAAGAAAACCAAGGGTTATTACTCACAAATCCTGAAGGCTACACGGTACACCTGGGGCCACCCAGCGAGGTTGCGGCAGAAAGGTAGTGGGCCTGGGGTTCTGTCTTTAGTGGAGTCGAGGATGGGGTGCCTAGGGTTTCACAGGCTCACTCTTTGTTGGCGAATTTAAAACATAAGGGTGGGAATTAAAACTCAGGAAGGGAAAAACAAGTGGTCAAATGGTGAGTTATCTAAGTCGAAACAAAGGAAGCTTCTGGGGCGGGGCCGCCTGGCTCTTCCTCTAGTCCTGTAGCAGGCAGTGTGTTTATTCGCTGTCTTTGAAGTGGGTGCCTAGGCAATCCGAAGCTTAAGGGTTCCCTTTCGTCCACACCCTCTCCAGCATTTGTCATTTCCGTGCTTTTGGACGACAGCCATTCTGACAGGCGTGAGGTGATACCTCATTGTGGTTTTGATTTGCATTTTCCTGATGATTAGCGATGTTGAGCATCTTTTCAAGGGCCTGTCTACCATCTCCACCGCACGTTACTTCATAAAAGAAACAGACTGTACATATTCTATAAAGAAATACAGCCAGGGCTTCCCTGGTGGCGCAGTGGTTGAGAGTCCGCCTGCCGATGCGGGGGACACGGGTTCGTGCCCCGGTCCGGGAAGATCCCACATGCCGCGGAGCGGCTGGGCCCGTGAGCCACGGCCGCTGAGCCTGCGCGTCTGTTGCCTGTGCTCCGCAACGGGAGAGGCCACAGCAGTGAGAGGCCCGTGTACCGCAAAAAAAAAAAAAAAAAAAAAAAAAAAAAAAAGAGGCACAACCTATTATATATAAAATAAGCTACAGGGATATATTGTAAAACACATGGAATATAGCCAATAGTCTATAACGACTATAAATGGAGCATAACCTTTAAAACCTGTGAATCACTACATTGTACACCTGCAACTTAGGTAATATTGTATATCAACTATATTTCAATTAAAACAGGAAAAAAAAGTAGCATGTGGTAGGCAGAATAATGTGCCCCCAAAGATATTTACACCCTAATCCCTGGAATTTGTGAGTATATTACTTTACATGACAAAAGGGAATTTGTCTGTGTGATGAAATTAAGAGCTTTGAAATGGGGAGATTGTCATGGATTACGTGGGTGGGCAAAATCTATGCACATGGGTTCGTAAAAGAGGAGAGCTTTTCCCAGTTAATAGTCAGAGGAAGATGTAACTGTGGAAGAATAGTGATAGAGATGGGCATTGCTGACTTTGAAGACTGAGGAAGACGGATACAAGCCAAGGAATGTTGGAAGCCTCTAGAAGCTGGAAAAGGCAAAGAAACAGATTTTACCCTGGCGCTTCCGGAAGGACTTAAGTCCTGAACCCACCTTAATTTTAGCCCAGTGAGACCTGTGTTAGACTTCGGAGCTACAGAACTATAAGAGAAATGTGTGTGGGATTTTTTGTTTTTTTCCCATGGCACGTGTTCCTTGATTTGATTTGATTTGATTTGATTTGATTTACAATGTTGTGTTAGTTTCAGGTGTACAGCAAAGTGAATCAGTTGCACATACATCCTTTTCTTTTTAAAGATTCTTTTCCTGTATAGGTCATTACACGGTATTGAATAGAGTTCCCTGTGCTATACAGTAGACCCTTAGTAGTTATCTGTTCTATATATAGTAGTGTGTATAGGTCAATGCCAGTCTCTCAATTTATCCCTCCCTGCTGGTAACCATAGGTTTGTTTTCTACATCTGTGACTCTGTTTCTCTTTTGTAAATAAGTTATTTGTACCATTTTTTTTAGGTTCCACATATAAGCGGTATCATACGATATTTGTCTTTCTCTGTCTGACTGACTTCTCTCAGTATGACAGCCTCTAGGTCCATCCATGTTGCTGCAAATGGCATTATTTCATTCTATTTTATGGCTGAGTAATATTCCATCGTACACGTGTACCACATCTTCTTTATCCATTCCTCTGTCGATGGACATTTAGCTTTCTTCCATGTCTTGGCTATTGTAAATAATGCTACAGTCAACATCGGGATGCATATATCTTTTCCAATTATGGTTTTCTCTGGATGTATGCCCAGCGTGGGATTGCTGGATCCTATGGTAGTTCTCTATTTCGTTTCTTAAGGAACCTCCATACTGTTCTCCATAATGGTTGTACCAATTTACATTCCCACCAACAGTGTAGGAGGGTCCTCTTTTCTCCATACCCTCTCGAGCATTTATTGTCTGTACACTTTTTGATGATGGCCATTCTGACTGGTGTGAGGTGATACCTCTTTGTAGTTTTGATTTGCATTTCTCTAATAATTAGTGATGTTGAGCATCTTTTCATGTGCTTTTTGGCCATCTGTATGTTTCTTTGAAGAAATGTCTAGGTCTTCTGCCCATTTTTCTATTAGGTTGTTTGTTTTTTTTGACATTGAGCTGCATGGGCTGTTTATAAATTTTGGAGATTAATCCCATGTCGGTTACTTCATTTTCAAATCTTTTCTCCCTATCTGTGAGTTGTCTTTTCGTTTTGTTTATGGCCTTTTATGTTACCCTTGATTTCAATACTGTACTTCTGACTTATAGATGACATTTCTGTATATGGAGGTGGTTTTCCATCCTTTTTCAGTGGGAAAGATCAATAGCTCATTGTCAAGGTAAAGAAGAGATTTGGATTGCCTTTCCTTGTTGGACTGAAACTAGTTTTAGGGAAAGGTGTTTGACCCCCTTCTCCCAACCTAGTTTCCCTTGGTCGATTGAACGAATAGCCATTACTCTTTCTATATGCTTATTTCCAACGAGAGTGTACTTTTGTGAGGGCTGCACAGCATTTTATTCCCCCCTCCCCTCTCAACAGTTTGGAACACATAGTAGGTCTCAAATAATTGTTTAGTAGATAAACTACTAGTTACTTGGATTAACTAAACCAACACCTCAAATGTGGCCCACAATTGCCCACTGACATTTTTTCTATTATTATTATTTTTTAATTGAAGTACAGTTGATTTACAATGTTGTGTTAAGGACAAGTATTGCAAATTACAGGTAAGAATTTTTTTTTCTATTGATGCTGGAGTGAGTCAAGGGAATAAAGAAATCAGCTCGGTTTCCCTCTTGAGCCAAAAACCAGTTGAGACATAAGACACAAGAATCAAATAGATAAGAGAGAAAAATATCAGCTTTGTCACTCTAAGATTGAATTGTACAATGAAATGGAACATATGGCCATAATGAGTCCCCCAGAACCTCCCTTCCTGACAGCATGTCTGAGAACGCAGCCTCCCACTTGCAGGGGGAAATCATTCCTGGGGAACTTATCACAGGGAGTTTGTGAGAGAGGTTGAATCTTTGGGGTGGCGGGGGACAGAGAGAGAGAGACAGACAGACAGACAGACAGACGGACAGAAGGGGTAAAACTAAAGAGCCCCACTGTGTTAGTTGGGTCTTCTGAGAGGCAGACTCTGAGACACAGGAGTGCAAAAATTTTATTGAGACATAAAGTTTTGAAAGATAGAAGAAGGAGAAAGCACAATTGGGCAGGAGAGCCTGAGATCTCAATGCACATTTGACAAAACGTCTGCCAACCCATTGGGGAGCTCCACAGCAAGCACTGTCTATTAAAGGGGTACCACTTTGGGCTGAAATGCCAGGCCTCGGCACTCCTGCTATGTTCAGTCATTGGTTGGGGCTGCCCAAGAAGAAGAACATGGCTTTCAAACTCTGGAGGCTGTCAACTAACTTCACTTGTTGCAACTCACTGTCAAGTTCTTTCTGGAAGGGGGATCCGAGTGGCACCCCTCCAGGGCTGCCACACAGACCTACTGTGTTCCTTTTCCTACTGTCTCTGATTAGAAAAGTTACTCTTTCATCCCTGAAGAGGAATGGACAAGGGAGCAGAGAGGAGCTAGCTGTGTTGCTCCCATGTGTTTCTTTCTCCAGGAATGAAGTGGAAACACAGAAAGAAATACCAGTTAAGGAAAGGTCCTTTACACAAACGTGAGACGTAAGAAATCATTCCCTCTGCTTCTTGCAACCAATACCATGTAATCCCAGTTGCCTTCTCAAAAGGTCCTGTTAACTGGAGAGCTTTTTATATTTCCGAGCCAGAGATCTGGGGGGGGACGCTGCGTAGCAAGATGGAAGAGAAAATAAGTAGGGGTGAGGATGACAAGAATGGAGCCAATGACGCTGGGCACTGTATGGAGGAAGGACAGAGAGAAAATCATTGTATCAAAGAAGGCTAAGAAGGGATTTGGGAGAAGATAAATGTCAGAGATATTAAAGTTGATTACTTTGGGTAGCATGTTATAAATTCCTTCTTGATCTCCACTGTGGAATCTTAAGAAAGTCTGCATTGCCCTCAGATGCTCCTGTGAGTGTGGATTCTTCACAGGATGCTCAATGAGGTATTGACATGTATGCGTGGAGGAATATACCACGCAACAGAACTTAGTAGCTGAGACACAGTCTACCTTAGGTGTGCGTGATGCCAAAACCTATGCTGTCAAGTGCTCAGCTTATACTGCTGTTGGTTGGCTTCCAAGGAGGGTGGCAGTGGTTCACAAAGTCAGTGGAACAGCTTAAAAATGATTTTGCCCTGAATATGCCAGAATTGTGGAGTTCCTTCTTGAATGGGCTTGTGTTCCAAAACCCGGGGTGTGGACCCAGAGAGTGGAGACACACTCTTTGTTTTCCGTAGTTGCTCCAGAGTAACTCTGCCTGGTTAGTCAACCCCCAAGCGTTCCCGTGACTTGACAAAGAAGATAGCCGTGATCCTCCCTATCGTCGCATTCAGCCGTTACCATGGAGTTTATCCTGGGTCCCCCATGGAATAGGTGACAGGTGATCAGAAGCAGTCCCTCTGGGCGGAACTACAAGCCCAGACAGCCAAACCAAAAGAAAGAAAATGCAGTCTCTGGTGAAGAGCAACGGAGAGAAGCTAAAAGTACAGGCCCTGGATATATAAAATGAATGCCCTCAAATACTCCCATCACCACCGTCATTGTTATTACTGAGAACAAGTCAGTTGTAGGAGTCAGAAAAGGTCGGTCTCTGTCCCTTCCTTTTCCCCGAGGCTGCAATGATGACTGCTCACCCACCTTCTGTCCAAACCCCGCTGCTTCTGGTTCTCTCCGGTCTTCATCTCCTGGCCTCGGTGCCCACTTTTCTCCTTCCGCTGCTAGTCCACTTTCTCCTCTTCCAGAGGCCAGCCTTTGGTCTCCTCTTATAATAACCATGGCGGCACAGAGCACGTAGTGTACTGAACTGCCACAGGCAGAGACCAAAACAAGAAAGGGACAAGTATTGACCTCCCCTCTGGTTAGCAAGCCCCATGTTTCCTTTTTATTTTATATATATATATATTTTTTAATTGAAGTGTAGTTGATTTACAGTGCTGTGTTAATTTCTGCTGTACAGCCAAGTGAATCAGGTATACATATATATATATATATTATTTTTTTTACATTCTTTTCCATTATGGCTTATTATAGGATATTGAATATAGGTCTCTGTGCTATGCAGTAGGACCTTGTTGTTTATCCATCCTATATATAAAAGCTTACATCTGCTAACCCCAGCCTCCCACTCTATCCCTTCCCCACCCCCTCTCCCTTGGCAACCACCAGTCTGTTTCCTACATCCGTGATTCTCTTTCTGTTTCATAGATAGGTTCATTTGTGTCCTACTTTAGATTCCACATATAAGTGATATCATATGGTATTTGTCTTTCTCTTCCTGACTTACTTCACTTAGTATGACATTCTCTAGTTGCATCCATGATGCTGCAAATGGCATTATTTCATTCTTTTTAATGGCAGAGTAATATTCCAGACATCCTTCTAAAAATGCCTTTTCTGTTTTGATTAGCCAGCGTCCCATTTTGTGATTTGCCACCAAGAACCCTGACAAATACAGAGATTATGGCAATTGTTAGATCGTAGAAGATTAGAGCCTGAAAAAGAGGGTGGGGTGTCAGGTAAGAGAAGAGCTAATGGAGAGGAAAGAGATGTTCAGACTGAGTAAGACCAGACGTCTAGGGTCAACTCTGAAATGTTTTACTTGTGAGACTCCCAGAAGGTGTGTCAAATCTAGGGGGAGTTTAGTGAAGGGGCAGTGACTTCATCTGGGGACTTGTGGAATCTGAGTTTTCTGGCGACATCCAGAAGGAGATGTTTCACAGATGGCTGTGCAAATGTCATAGTCAAGGGAAGCGCCTGGGAGTGGGGGCAGAGAGAGAGAGAGAGAGAGAGAGAGAATATGACTGGCCCGTGGATGTGGCTGAATTGGAGGGGAAATATATATTGAACAAGGGTTGAAGAGGCCAACAGCAGAATGCAGGAGGATGGTTAGCTTTACATAGTTCTCTCTAGATAAACCTTAGGTAAACCACGAAAGGACAAGGAAGGTAAGAAAAGAAGGGCACTGTTAAGAACTACGGAATGATCAAGCAGAGCAAGTGCTGAAAAGAGACTAATGGTAACGTGAATTAGTAAGCCAGTGATTCCTTTTGAGAGAGGAGTTTTGGTAGAGTTCCTTAAAGGGGAAAAATCTGTCCCTCCTCCTGTGTCGCCTAAATCCACCGCCTCTCCCCTGTCTCCTCTGGGTCTTCTTTCACTAAGTGTATCCCAGTCCACTCCTGAATTTGTAACCTTTCCCACTCTGTTGGCTCCTCTGCAGTAAATGAACATAGCTAAAATACCCTTTCCACTATTCTCCACTTGTAGAACTCCAGTGCCTCTTTGAAGACTCAGTGTCACCTCCACAGCGGATGTTGCCTAGGACCCAGGTAAGATTTAGACCCCTTTCCTCTCCTGCACTCACAGGGCACCTTGTAAGCCTCCTCTTTTAGCTCTTCCTCAGATAGATTGGTGCTATCTCTCTGTGTGTCCATCTTTTCCACCACGCTTGTGAGCAGGAACTGTGCCCGAGTCATATTATATTCCTAGTGCCAAGCATAGCGCAGAAAACTTCAAAGAATCCAGGATAATTTGTTGAAAGCATTTGGCTAAAAATTCTTGGCTCTTTTAATTGGGCCATTTGGCTAAAAATTTCCAAAGCTGCATGAATGCTCCCTCCTAGAATGTTTTATTTTAGGTTTATTTCTTGGATTACGGTTCTAAAAAATATTTTAAGGTGGAACTTTTACTTCTCCATCAACTTTATAGAAAAATTAAACTTCGGGGAGAAAGAAAATCGTGCCCAGGGAATTAGCGCACAGAAAAAAAAGAGAATAGATCTCCTTGTTGCATGTGGCCTAGTGAATATCAGATATAACATGTTGTAAACCAAAAGTAATGTTACCAAAAAATAAACGTTAAAATACAGATTAAAGGGAAGGAGTCTATTCCTCCTCAGGCAAGGCAGTCGCTTTGCATATTAATGAAACTTAAATGACTCACAGTAAGAAAAATGATTGGAATAGATTGCAGTAACTTAAAAATGAGTACACTTTAAACAGCTTGTGTGATGACTATGTGATTATGGAGAATCAAAATGGCTAGTCCCACTCTGATGCTCCCAGAAGAGAGATGACTGCTGGCCCTTAATTAACAAAGCCACACGTGGAGCCCAGGAAGCTGTAGACACAAAGAAAGTTGACAGGTTGACTTTGTGAAATACGCAAAGATGTCAGTCTGGAAGGTGACAACTACAATTCTGGGGCGTGTGAGGGTTAGGGATGTGTATAAAATCTTATAAACATCCAAGCCATTCTAGAATATTCACTGAAAGTGACAAGAAAATGGAAGGAAACGGGAAAAGACAAAGAGCTGCATAAAGACAGGTGAAAAGTTTAAAATATTTGATGGCTTGAGATGACTTCGGGGCTTGTGGCAAATTACTGTAAAACATGGCTTGGCAAAGATTTCCTGAAACGTTTTAGGCTTTGCCGGCCCCAGGGTCTTTGTTGCAATGACTGACTCTGCAGTTGTAGTGCTAGTGCGTATGCAGCCACAGACAATAGGTAATTGATTGGGTGCGGCAGTGTTCCAGTAAAACTTTGTTTATCAAAACCCTTGGGGACCAGATTTGGCTTGCAGACTGTAGTTTGCCAACCCGTACTCTAAAAACACCAGTTTGTGACAAAACAGCGCATTGCGCAAAAGCTCGTATGTAAATATGTGTGTGTGATCGATAATTGTTGGTTCAATCATTGTTGTTCGGGTTTTTATTGTGCTTGGTATGTTTTTATTGTGCTTGGTCCGGTACTCACATGAGGGTATGGCTGAGTGAGTTGGTTAAATCGAGGCATCAGTGTTATTTTCCAGCATCCCAGGCGATTCCAAGGTGCAGCCACCACGTTTAACAAATAGGATGCTGAAGAATGCTACGCAAAATTCAATGTGCCTATTATTCATCACCTGGGGTCCTGTTAAAATGCAGGTTCTGATTCAGTAGGTCTGAGGTAGAACTTGGGATTTTGCATTTCTAACAAAGTGTCAGATGACAGTGACCTGCGGGTCCAGGGACCACATTTTGAGTAGCAAGGTGCTTGCACTGGCTTTCAATACCTGGGATGTCTTGGTCCTGCCCCTGAGACTGATGTAATTGGTCCTGGAGGTGGCCTGGGCATCGAGAGCTCTACAGACTCCCAGGTGGCTCTAAGGTGCGGCAAAGCTTGAGAACCTCTGTGCTCAATCCAGTGCGTGGTGACCTAAATTTTCGTTATTATGTTATCAGTAGCCCTGTTGGCCATTCTCCCCTTCCAAGCCACCCATTCCTCTCCTCTTCAGGTCCAAACCTCCAGAAGATGGGTGGGATCAGGATTAGCTTTTCATCCTTTCAGTCTTTGCCACCTCTGAGGAGTGGACTGTAGTTCAGGATGGAAAGAGGAGGGAGGCTCAGGCCACCTGGGTCGGGGAAGAATAAGCAGAACAGTTGTTCCAGGGGCCGAGTTAAAGGGGAGGCTGGTTGAGACAAATGGGGAATTACCACAGAGGGCTGTCACGGCAAAACTCACCTCCAGGCTTGGGCCTGAGCTTGGCGCACTGGAAACAGCCATCTACCCTCCTGAAGCCTGGCAGCAACTGGCAGCCAAGCAGCTGGGAAGGATTTCTCCTTCTTGATATGCAGAGTGACACAGTTGGTCGAAAGGCAAGAGAGACCCCTAGTGGCAAAGTATAAAGGTGAAATCCTTTCATCAACAAGTCATAAACACCACAAATGAACTTAGCACTAAGTGAATGATAATGATGGTAAGGATGATAAATGGTGGCTTACAAATAATATATGTCCTGTATGTGCCAGGCACTGTTGTAAGTATTTAGAAAACATTAACTCATTTAATCTCAGCAACCCAATGGGTTTGATGGTTTTTAAAAAATTTAGTTGATTGACAATATGTTTCTGGTGTACAGCAGAGTGATTCAGTTATACATACGTATTCTTTTTCATATTCTTTTTTCTTATTGCTTATTACAAGATATGGAATATAGTTCCCTGTGCTGTACAGGAGGTCATTGTTGTTTATCTGTTTTGTGTAGAGTAGCTTGTATCTGCGAATCCCAAACTCCTAATTTATACCGCCTCCCCACTTCACCTTTGGTAACCATAAGTTTGTTTTCTATGTCTGTGAGTCTGTTTTTGTTTTGTAAATAAGTTCATTTGTATCATATTTTAGGTTCCACATATAAGTGATATCATATGACATTTGTCTTTCTCTGTCTGACTTAACTTCACTTACTATGATAATCGCTAGGTCCATCCGTGTTGCTGCAAATGGCATTCTTTCATTCTTTTTTATGGCTGAGTCATAGTCCATTGTATACATATACCACATCTTCTTTATCCACTCATCTGTCGATGGCCACTTAGGTTGCTTCCATGTCTTGGCTGTTGTAAATAGTGCCGCTATGAACACTGCGGTGCATGTATCTTTACGAATTATAGTTTTCTACAGATACATGCCCAGGAGTGGGGTTGCTGGATCATGCTGTAGCTCTATTTTTCGATTTTTAAGAAACCTACAGACTGTTCTCCACAGGGGCTGCATCAATTTACATTCCCACCAACGGTGCAGGAGGGTTCCCTTTTCTCCAAACTCTCTCCAGCATTTGTTGTTTGTAGATTTTCTGATGATGCCCATTCTAACTGGTGGGAGGTGATACCTCATTGTACTTTTGATTTGCATTTCTCTAAGAATTAGTGATGTTGACCATCTTTTCCTGTGCTTCTTGGCCATCTGTATGTCTTCTTTGGAGAAATGTCTTCTGCCCATTTTTTGATAGGGTTGTTTTTTTTGTTGTTGTTGTTATTGACTTGTATGAGCTGTTTGTATATTTTGAATATTAAGCCCTTGTCAGTCACATCATTTGCAAATATTGTCTCCAACGGGGTTGACACTTTTATTATCCGTGTTTTACATATGAGGAAACTGAGGTGCAGAGAAGTGAAATAACATGCCCAAGTTCCCCCAATTTAGTAAGTGGCTCAACTGGGATTTGAATCCAGTCAACCTGTGGTGAAGAATCCAAGACAGCGAACTGCTTCTCCAAAACAGGAGAGTAAGAAGGATCTTCAGTCAATTTATAGTTGTAAACACTCACAAACAGCTGCTCAGCCTGTGCTTCCTGATATCTAGAGGAGAACAGTATATATATATGTATGTGTATATGTATATATATATATATATATATATATATATACACACACACATAGAGATAGAGAGAGAGATAGACTGTATCAGAGAGAGAGCAGGGACTTCAAAGCAGACAGAGAAAGAGTGAAAAAAAACAAATTTGACTAAAAAGAGTAAAGGGAGAAATACCATTCAACACCATTTTCTGGAAACTAAACTCAAAGGACCATAATCCTCCTTTTTAAGAAAGTATTGAAGCACAGTTATAGGGAAATGTAGAAAAAAATGACTCCTTAGCTAAACTTGTTCATATTTCAGTAAATGTTAAAAGCAATCTAATAACTCTAAAATGACTCAAGCTACTCATGTGTCTTTGAATATAGGATACGAAGTCTGAAAATTTCTAACTCTGACCTTTGTAAACTATACACGACACAGAAGAAACAATATGTTTTGAGTATTTTTTCTCGGACCTAGACAACCTTAGGGTTTACATGGGAACAGATTTCATCAGCTCAAATAGAGAGTGGACTGAGAGAGGGGAAGAGTTTCCAAAGGGGAACAGAAAAGACAAAACCAAACCAAACATAGGAAAGCAGGTCTGTCGTTTCCTTGGGAAATCCTTTTACTGGGAAATAATTGTCTTTCTGCCTATAGTCAAGAAGACAAGGTAATAGGCTCACGCCTCTCCACATCGAGAAGGGAGAAAGCAGAGACCACACTGAGAGTAAGAACAGGCTGATTTTGAGAGAAACTCTGAGCAGACACAGGTGGCCACGGTCTGGAATGAGGCAGTGGTCTGAGTGGGACCAGCAGCTCTCTAGGTGTTCCAGTGTCTCATCCCATCCTCTGAGTGTTGGCTGCTCTGGGTTTGGGGCCGCCTGTGCCATAAACTCTCTGCTTCCTTTCTGGTGAGCTTATCTACTCCATGACCTCAACCCATCTATGTATATTGTATAGGCTAATATGTCCCACATGTATTTTTCCAAACCTGACATCCCCCTGAGGTCCAGATTCGTTTTTCTGGCTACCTGCATGACAGTTCCTCTTGGGTATCTAATAGGCATCTCAGATTTTACATGACACGCCTTCCCAGCCCCTCGAGTCCCCCTGCAGACACCCCCAGATTAATAAATAGCACGACCATCAGCCAGGGTGTTCAAATCCAAACTTGAGCCTAGATTATTTTCGTCATTTCCCATTCCTCACCTCTGGTCCATAAAGCAGATCCTGTAGACTCATCCAGTTCATCTGAAATTTGTCCGCATCTCTTCATTTCCTGTACCAGCACCGCAGTTCAAGACCCCATTGTCTCTCTGGGCTGCTACAGTGATCTCTTAACTGGTCTTTCAGCTTCAACTGTCCTCATCCTCTACATTCTTCAAAGCAGCCAGAGTCAGAATAACTTGGCTTCACCTTCAGAGAGCTATATTCTACTTGATATTCAATATCACAAATTGACCTTCAGCCTGGACCTTATATTTTTCAGTCCTTCTATTGAGGTAATTTGGGGTTTGGGGTACCATGTTACCTTAATGGAAGAAAGAGTACAGTAAAAACACCTACATTTGCACATGTTGTAAGGGCAGTCTGCATGTCCATCATGGTGACTAGGGAGTCACCCCTATGTTTGTGTGCAGGCCAGCCTGAGGCTCAGTTACCATTATCACTGTTGCTCAGGGTGAGCTTGTGAAAGAGGGACCCTGCCAAGCTGGCTTCTGGGGTCTCCATCTTGCTTCCCAGAATCAACAAACACTAACATTTACATATTTTAGTGAACTCAGAGTTTTCAGGTAAAGTTAAAAGACCCTTTATTTTAATCCCTGTCCCATCCCATTCCTCCAGAAGCAACGCTACTGTGATTTTTATACCGTGTTTTTATACTCCTGCTATTCGCAGGGACCCGCATTCAGCAGGGCCTCACCTCACCACCCCCCATATACCCACATTGTTTATAAGGGGAAGATGGATTTTGCACTTTCCAGGGCCCCATGGAATGCCTTCTCCCTCCCTCTGTGGAGATCCTGAGCTGCATGTGGGTGGGGCATGGGTGGGTGGAGAGCCTCCTGGATACCTGTTTTACAAAGTGAGCGATTTGCACACAGGAACCAAGGAGAGACCTTTATTTCTTTAGGAACCAAATAACTTTATTGGAAGAAACAGAAAAAGTGGAAGAAAAAAACTTAAGTGATAACGTAAAGTCCAGGAAAACAGAGTCCTGCACTTGTTGCAAAAAAAAAAAAAAAAAAAAAACCAAAAACTTAAGCGAACTTCTGCAAAGGCAGTATTGCCGTCTGCATGGCAGGCACGGTGACCAGGGCTCTGGTCACCCCGTGGCTCTGGGGAAGTCCAGTCCAGGCTCAGTTCTTGTCGCTGTCGTCCAGGGTGAGCTTGTCAAAGAGGGACCCTGCCAGGTCAACATCCGGGGCCTCCATCATGCTCAGGGTGGTGACATGACCCTCCAGCTCTCTGATGAACGCCACCTGCTGTCTGAGGTAGTGAGTTGCCAGGAAGTGGCACAGGTGGTGGTCGCTCCTGTAGGTGGCCAGCTGGTACAGGTGGAGCAGGTTCTGGTACACGCACTTCTCCAGGAACAAGGCGCACTTCATGGCCTTGAGGCCGCTGTTCCAGTTGTCACTGACTGGGTTCCCGATGTCGTGAAAATCGAGGCGGCCCCTGCGGTTGTTCTGCAGGCATATCAGGTTCCAGACCCGCGAGCTGTGCTCGCTGGAGTGGTACACGAAGAACCAGGTTAAGTACCTGACGGCCACGTCGCCATCGCGGCGGAGGTAAAAGGCCACGTCCAGGCAGAACATGGAGGCGTGGAACTCCAGGGTGACGTGGCTGTTGACGGCGGCCTCGCAGTCGGGGTGGTAGTTCTGGCGCACCTGCGAGGGCCGCGCTTGCTTCATGGTGGACGGCTCCGGCATCGTGGCGGGAGTGAAGGCCAAGGTGAAGGCGAAGCCGCGGGGCCTGCGGTCGCTGCCTCGGAGCTCTCCCGTGTGGTCAAAGAGGGCGGCCGCTCTGGGACAGACCGGAAATGGGGTCCATTACGGGAGGTAGGCGGTGGGCTTGCGGTTCTGTTACCGGAAGTGGTCGCGTGGGGTGGGCGGGGCACGCACGCTGCTCCCACGTTCCCTCACAGCCTGCGTGAGGCAGGGTGACTTTGACCTGCGCACCTGGTATCTATTAAGTTTTTAACTTTGCAAAAATATTTCAGTTTCCAATGACTTTCTCTTGTTCTCTAATTGCGCCCTCTTATAGCACCGTGTTCTCATTTTATAAACCCATTGTCTTCCTTAAAATTCTGAGAATATGAATTTGTAATTTTGGGTACTGTTCTCTTCCGTTTCCTGTATTATAGTTGTTTTTTTCTCCAGAAATAGTTCTGTTTGTTCATCATGATCTTCTCTTTGACTTTCCTCAAATATCTGGCAAACATTTGTCCATTCGTATCTGGGAGTAAAGGAGTCATGTGATCAGCCAAGGTAACTAGCATGGATCTGATCTACAGTTGGGACGCCCGTTTCACTAAGAGTCTTCTCCTCTGAATGGAGGGTCTCAGTGTGTCAGTTAGGGAGTCTTTTCTATTCGGGGTACATGGTGTGGAGCTTGTAGGTGAGATAGGGAGCATCCCAAGTGCCAATAAGCTTGGCATTTTCTGACATTAGAAGACTTTCGTATATCTCTTCTGTAATAGATTGTGTCGTTCTGTTTTGTTTGTTCCTCTTCTGCTGAGCGGGTCTGCGGTTATCTGAAACCTGCTCTCGTATGGGTTCCCTTCCTGAGCCTTTGAATGACATAAGGAGACTATCACCCCATCGCCTGCACCACCCCTGTGCACTGGATCTTGGTCAGAACAAAAAATAAAAATGTACTGTCTTAGGCCAGCAAGACTTGGGATATTTGTGACCGCAGTTAGCCTACCCTGACTAGTTCCCCAAAGGAAGTTCTGGATGACTACAGGTTATAAGCCTTGTAAGCTTATAGCATTTCCTCTTGGTGCAGATGCAGATCCCAAACTTAAACAGTCTAGATAGAGCCGAATCATCATGCTCTTATTTCTTTTGCTAAATTCACCAATAATATATATCAGTCCTGCTCCCTTTTTCCCTCATGGAGAGTGGAATGAAAAATCCCTCAAAGACCCATGAAGCACAAGGAGTAAGTTTTTCCATTTCCCTCAGTGCTGGGGAACAAACCCAGGCTGGTCCTCAGGTGCCCGGCCTTAAGCCGACAACAGGAGGCATAAGGGGTGGGACTGGGACTGGCTGACCCTTGAAACTGTCAGCTGTGGTGAGGGAGATGTGGGTCAGGTAGGAACGGGGGCGCCCCCGGAACCACATAACTGGAGGATGTGTTTGTGTGGGGCAGCTCCCCCGAAGAGGAGGATACTGGTCCAGAGCTGGCAGCGGAGCTAGGGTGATGGTCCAGGGACTGTCCCAGTTAGCCTTCCGTGTTGGAGTGTGAGGACTGTAGACTGGAGGGAGTCCCAGACCTGTGTGTGTCTCCTCCACCACACAGCACGCCGAGCGCTTAGCACCTCATTTGCTGAGCAGTTCCTCGCCTTTGGAAGGGAGGAGAGAGAGAGAGAAAGGAGCAACAACAGTGGGCTCAGAAAGGCCTGGAACAACCAGTTTGAGACATCTGTGGGGGTGGAAGATGGCTTCAGCTCCCAAAGGCAGCCTCTGGAGTCCCTGGGGCAGGGTTGCCTGGCAGTGCTCTCCATGAAGGCCAGGGTTCGGGAGCCTAGCCGCAGTGAGCACCAGTTAACCAAGGGGACCAGGGCGCCAGTCCCAGTGAAAGATTTGATGAGTCCTCACCAGACCCGGTGATTCCCTGCCTTCTCACTAATCCTCGCCATTCCGTGAGGGAGGATTGTTTTTATCATCTCCCACACGAGGAAACTGAAGTCTGTGATATAAACTTCTTGTGCAAGACGATGTGGAAACTCGAGTAGTCAGATCTGACTCTCAGCTACACCCCTAGTGACCTCAGTCAATAAAATGGGGTATACACAGGACACTGTGTCATGTGGTTTCTTGAGGCCTCTCCCAGGTTTACATAATGAGAGAACAAAGAGGTGC
The DNA here is from genome assembly GCF_964165515.1 of Mesoplodon bidens. Taxonomy (NCBI): domain Eukaryota; kingdom Metazoa; phylum Chordata; class Mammalia; order Artiodactyla; family Ziphiidae; genus Mesoplodon; species Mesoplodon bidens. The sequence goes on from NC_138163.1 coordinate 107,055,349, forward strand.
AGACAGACAGCTGTTCTGATTCTGTAGCAGCTCAGTTACCCCCCTGCCCCCCTTTTCGGCACAGTCCTGACCTTCGGCGAGGCCGGCTTTCCCGTACCCAGCCATACAGGACAGTCTCTTCTTGCTCAGCTTCTACTAGGAAAGAAGCTTAAGTAAATTTTTAAAAATTTATGAAGAACCACAGTTTGAGAGGGAACAAAACTTTTCCTCAGCAGGCCGCCAAGCCCCTGAGCACGGCCGGGACGAGGGCGTTGAAGCTGGGCATCACTCCTGTCCTGTGCCTCCTGGCCAACCCCTCCAGCTGGGTTGTTCGTGATTTACATTCTGCTGGTCTTATGGATAGGTGACATTTCCTCTTCAGTTTGTGATCTCTCATCCTCTTTCAATGGGGGTCATCAATATTTCATCCTAGGGTTAGAACAGAGACCTGGGTTGCCTTTCCACGTAGACTACAATCAGTTTTCTAGAGAATTATTGAGCACCTCTCTCCTAAACTCCTGCCCCTTGGTCGATTCTCCACATAACCATTGACACGTGTGTATGCTTTTTTCCAACCAGAGTGTACTTTGTGAGGTCTTATGAAGATCACCACCCGTCTCCCTCTCTCCACAGTGTGATGCACGTAAATCCGCCAAAATTGCTCACTGGTTCTGTGTACCTCTTTGGTGTAACTAAACCACACTTCTCCAATGTGGACCCTAATTCTTCACACCTGATTTTTTAATCGGGGGGGGGCGGCGGGGAGGGGTAGGGCTGAGAGGTCAGAAAACCACCCATGTTCTGCATTTAGTGGCCAGCAGTGGACTCAGACCCATTTCTTATAGAAACGAGCGCAAAGAGCAGTGTGGGGATCATCACTGGTCCTCGGTGCTTTCCTGATCGTTATTTTATGATTGAGCACGTGTTGTTCAAAAATCCAATACCTCAGTTGTACTTTTTAATCCCGAAGGAGTTCTAATGATTCCTCTGTTCCATGAGGCCAGAGACTGTGACTCCCTTGTGGAGCCTTCTAGTCTAGCTGTGGTCCTGTGATTACTGACTGCTTCTCAGATGCTCCGTTTGACCCAAGGAGGGGTGAGGAAGAACCGCTACAGGAGGAAGGTAAACAACACAAGTCTTGGAGGTGGGCTCACTACTCTCAGTAGTGACGCTATTGTCCAGAAGTGCCTGGGGCCCTCACCTGGGCCATACTGCTTGAGGCAGCCCTCACAGACATTTCCCCTTTGGGAGCCAGTATTGTGATTGGACCCGCCCCCCCCCCCCACCACCTTGCGGTTCCTATTATGATTGCAAGATGCAGTTCAGTGACAACCACCAGGGAAGTTTGAAAAAAAAAAACATGGTTTATGAGTCACAGGTCCTGGAGGACACATGGCACGCGTGGAGCCACACAGCGAGGTCATGGGTAAAACGAGAGTACGTGTGCAGGCCTGGGGTCCTTTATTGGGGTCTAGCATGGGATGCCTGGGGTTTCCCAGGTTCAGTCTTTATTGGTGAATTTAAAACATGAGCGGGAATGAAAATGCCAGAAGGGAAAAACAAGTGGTCAGATGGTCAGTTCCCTAAGTGGACCAGAGATCTCCGAAACAAAGGAAGCTTCTGGGGCGGGGCCGCCTGGCTCTTCCTCTAGTCCTGTAGCTGGCAGTGTGTTTATTCAAGATAGCTGTCTTTGATGTGGGTGCCTAGGCAATCCGAAGCTTAAGCTCAGGCACTTGCATTACAAGAAAAAAAAAAATCCTAAGTCAGCTGCTTACAGGACAATCCCCCCGGTGATGCTGAAGCATCTGAGTTAGTGGTGAGGACGTTAACAGCCTTCAGTCATTTGTAGGCGGGGAGCTGTCTGGTTTGGAGCGCACACCGTGGCCTGATTCCGTGGGGAAATATGATACAGTGCTGTCCTGCTGTCGGCAGGGGACAAACTCACAGTCTGACGAGCCTCTTGGTATAGGGTAGGGTCAGCCAGCAAGGACTTAGCAAGTTCTGCAAAGTCATATCATAGTAGGTTGTTCCCCGATGCCATCGGGGCAATGCGTTTATTCCACTGTTTCTGGAAAGACTGAATCTGCATGGCAGCGTTCCGCAATATAAACTGGGAAGTCGGGCCACCTGGGTGAGCAGCTAGGTCTCCAGCTGGTGACGTGGCCCAGGGGTGTCATCTCTGGTATAGGACGCATAGGCATCTCCAGTGGTGAACTCTTGGGCTGGGGCGGTATTGTCTGGAATGGTATCCTCTCCAGCAGTGAGTCTGTCTCACTCAGAGGTGAGGTCCTCTGGAGTGGTGGCCACCCAGGGGCGGGTGCATGCTCCCACGTGGCTATGCAGTTGGGGTATTGATCATGGGCTGGGCATAGGCTAGCCTGATATAACTTAGAGGCTTCCCCGAGGACCGAGCTGCACATCTGACGCCTGCTGCTAGTGGAACAAAATGTTAAGAGCTCTCTGGGGTCATCAGGGGCACATTTAGCAACAGAGTAGGTTGCTGTCCTTTCCTTCCCGGAGGAGGAGCTCATCCAAGCACATAAAGATTCTGGGCACACTTATATCCCAGGCTACGGGAGATCTTATGGATGCTACTTAGGCATTCCTGGGCTCAACCCGTGAGGGCAATCAGTGGACAAATCCTGGAAGCACAGTCCCTGTACCCAGGTGGGTTTTATGTACGAGCCATCATAGGGCCAGTTAGCATGTAGCACTGTTTGATGTTGAAATTGGGCAAGTGTCATTTAGACACTGCTTCCAGGGGCCCCTTGCCTATAAAGGGATGCGATCCCTTTGCCGCTCAGACTCAGTGGCACACTAGTCTGAGCCCTTCCAACAGGGCTCGCCAGCATTCCCTGCTTTTCCACCCTGTGGCGCTACTGTGGGCCGGAGCAGTGTTTTTACAGCAGTATATCTGGGTGAGGGTTAGGCCCAAGGGCTCTACCAGCAACCCTATCACCCAGACGGTACAAAGCAATAAGAACAGCCATCACCAGATGGAGCGCTGACGTTTGAAGGAGCTTGGGTCAGGTTCCTTCTGGATGAGCTATCTGTGTATTGCTTAATGGCTGAGCGCGGTTGCTTGGTGGGGGAAAGTACAGGGTTGCCTTGTCTGGCGTGGGGTCAGGCCACGACTCGTAGCTTGCTCGGCATGTTCTCATCGCCCAATGTGGCCTGTGTCCACCAAGCAGAGTTCCTTTCCCTCTTTCAGACCCCCAAAGTGCGCCACTGGTTGGTCCCGGGGCGATGGCTGGTACTTCCTCTAAGTTAGGTGGGGCATTCAGTTTCATTAGGCAGCTCTTGTAGCCACTGTATTTGGTGAGAGCGGCCAGTGTGGAGGTGGCTGCTTTTGGAGAGTCGTCACCGTTGGCAGGATCTCCAAAGAGATGATCTCGCACTGACTTGGTGGGCTTGTGGCCTGTGGGGCATTCAGTGGTGAGGGGACCATATTGGACTCTCTGCCCTCGGTCGGGCTATATCAGAGGGAAGCCGATGGTCAGATGATGAAAAAGAAAATCATAGCAGCACAGGGAAGTGGAGTCAGAGGTCAAAATTTAAAGGGCGTCGTGCTAGAGTGTGAAAGCTCGAGACCTGCCAGAAATGACCCGAAGTGGCATTTTGGAGGGTGTGTGATAATTGTGTACTAATTGGTATGAGGGGTATAAAGGCTCAGGGGGTGAGAATTAAGCAAGATGAGGGCCTGAGGCAAGAGTTCCCTCCATTTCGAGAACCACTTGCTTGAAAATCATTTAAGTAGTGTCTCTTTAAGAAGGTCATTAAGATGCTTGATGAGGCCAGCCACCTGGGGGCGGGAACCTAGATGGAAGTTTGGAAGAATGCTGGGTGAGAGAGCCCACTGTTGAATCTCCTGAGAGGTAAAGTGGGCGCCCTGGTCAGAGTCAGCAATGGTTGGCGATCTGAAGGGAACAGCAGTGAGGGTAGTAAGGAAAGAGATTACCTGTTTTGGGGAGGAATTGTGGGTGGAGTTCACCAAGAGAAGCCTCGTGTCAAGTGTCCGTGACGGTGATGGGTTATCCGGAAGCCCCAGCAGAGCGGGAGTACGGTCGGTCTCCCCGGGGGAGTGGGTCCCCGTTGCTTGGCTTGGGTGCAGAGAACGCGCTCATCTATCACCACCTTGGCTGCCGCCGAGGAGGGGGGCGTCCCCTCGCACGAGCACGAGTTGTTAAGGCACGAATTCCCCGATGACCCGAGGTTGTGCGGGTCCCTTTCACAGCTGGGGAGAAGGGTCGGTACCCTGAGGCATCTGCGGGGCCGAGAGTGGAGGGCTGAGTGAGGGGGTCTGACCGCAGTAGTCCTAAAAGTGGCCTCAGGTGTGGAGCGGTTAGCGTGAGCAGAAACGTGAGAATTGATGAGAGGGGGTGGGGATTCTCCTAGTTCCTTGCGTACCTTGGAGCCCCAGATGGCCTTGCCTCGTATGAGAAAAGTGTCCCTTAGCCATTGGCCAGAGCAAACTGCAAGGCTGTTAGCAACAGCCCAGGAGTCTGTGAAAGGCCCTTTTTTGTGGCCTCCTTAAGGGCTGAACAGCTACAGGTTCTGCCAGTTGGGCTGAGCCAGGAGTGTCCCCCTCGAGCAGAAAGGTGCCCGAGGCCGGGTGGATGACGCAGCCCTCCAGCGAGCTGCGTGGCATGCAGTGACGGCAGCGCCCTTGGAGAAGAGCGCTAACTCCCTGTCCATTTCAGACCGTTGGTCCCAAGGGGCTCCCCAAGTAGCCACAGGAGGAGAAAGCGGGGTGGGGTGGGGGTGGGGGCTGTCCCTTCTCGAGGCTCTCCGGCAAGGGGCTGAGCATGGGGGAAAGCACATCCTCCTGTCATGTGGAAAGGCCTTTGACCTCAGGTTTAGCCCTCCCCTGAAGGTACCGTTTCCCTGTGACCAAGGAGGCATCAGTGGCCGTGCTGAGCTTTTCTCTTAAGAGGCATCTCTAACCCAGGGCACTTGAGGAACTTGTGTTCAGAGTGATAGCAGGTGCGGGCTGGCTGGGGCTCAGTTCCTAAAAGAGCCCAAGAGGCTGCCGAAAGCTGGTGCCCAAGGGGAGGATACGGGCCTGCCGCTGGGGTAGGTGCTTAGTCCACAACCCCATAGGAAGCCAGGTAGACTCCTGTTTGGTCCCGAGACTCCAGGAGGCCACTTTGACATGGAATGTGGAGCCAGTGGGGACTAAAGGTAAGACTTGCTGGACTGCGTGCTGGCCGCCTTGCAAAGCACACCTGTTGGGCGTTGCCCCAGCGGAAGGTGGGTGACTTGTGTGTGATTGCATATACGATAGGGCGAGATGAGGGGTGTGTTGCCTCCAGAACATGAAACGGCCTAATAGGTGTTGTGCTTGTCTGAGTGTAGTGGGTGGTTTAATGGTGAGTCATTGATGTTTGCCTGTTGGGGAAATTTCTCAGCCCTTAGAGGACTAGATGATGCCCAGAAACAAGATAGATGAGGCCGGGCCTTGGCTCTTGAGGTCCAGGTGGTGTGCGAAGGGATGCAAATCTGCCCGTACTGCTTTCTCAGAGGAACCCTGAGCATAATGTCCTCAGTATAATGCCCAAAACGGCCCCTTTCCAACTGTAAGGTGCTTAAGTCCTGGTGGCAGAGGTTATGTGTGGTTGCAGGGCCGTTTCAGTATCCCACTGGGAAGCACGTAAATGTATAATCTGCCCCCTTCAAAAGTGAAAGCAAACGGAGCCTGGGATTCCTCCAAGATGGGAACAGAACAGAACATGTTAGTAGGTCAGTGAACACAGAGGACGCTCCTTGGGCCGACTGTACATCCTCAGTCAGTTCTATATTATTAGGAATTGGAGCCTTACTGGGGAACCTGAGCCACTGAGGTTTTGATGGTCAACGGTGAGGTGCCTTTGGTTGCTGGCTGGCTTAAGTACTGGCCAGATGGGGCTACTGAACGGGGAGATGGTGGCTTCATGACTCCAGTCTCAAGCATATCTTTATTGACAGGGCGTAGGCCTTCAGTGGCCTGTTTAAGTCGCTGCTGGGGAATGTTTACCATCTTGACCAGGGGAGGAAGAGTCCCTGGCGTCCATTTGGAGAGTCCCACCAGGAAGGCCAAGAACTTGGGCTTATTCCATGTGGCACGGTGTTGTGTCAGTACCTCCATGCCTATGATAGGAAAGAACGAGCTGGGGGGCCACCACCAGAGGAAGCCACTTGAGGTGAAGGGTCCCAGTCGTGATATGCGAATAGGTTTGTGAAGCTTTGATTGTTTTACCAGCAATGCCCTGTAGGCAAAAGGGGATACAGAGGGATTGCCTAGAATGACAGTGACTTGGGTCCCCATGTCTAGTAGGGCCAAAAAGGACTGTGCATTTTTATTGTCCTAATGGGCCACCAGAGTGGTACAGGGGTAATTGTTCCCAGGTGGTGGGACAAGCCCCTGGGAGCGGCTGATTTCCTAGGGTAGGAGCTTAAGTGGCTGCCAGTCCTGGAGGTTAGGGAAGGGGGCAGAGGGGGTAGCGGGGACGGGCTTGGGGCTAGAGGATGGATGGCGGAAGAGGGCCGTAGCTGGGAGAATGTGAGTTTCGGGGCCTGGAGTTTAGAGAGTGGCTGTCCTGAGGTTAAGTAGCCAGGAACCCCAGGTTTTCCTAACTCCCAGTAGAGGTTTTGCCTGTGTATTCCCATAAGGGACACAATTAAACCAGAGGTTTATTAGGAAGGGAGTGGGGAACCCTTTCCATTGAGGGAAATTTGTTCGAGGGAGACCTTTCTGGAGCAGTGGTGATGGAGGGCCTTGAGTGTGACGTATTGGGGCATCTGGGCAGCAATCTCCTCTGTGTCTGGCAGCCATGTCAGTGCCCTCCAGTTGCCTGATGGATGGTTTCAGGAATCCCCTCGAAATGTAGTAGGGCTGCCCTGTAATTAGGGGGGGCGCCTTGTAGAAAGAATTCTCTGGACTTAGGGTCAGATGGGGCCTATTCAGGGTTGGAAATTCAGGGAGTCATTTGGGTCACTGTGGTGATGGAAATGACAAAGCCATTGGATCATGCCACTTTTGCACAGCAGGAGGCACGGAGGACCCTCGTGTACATTAATGGTCAATGAAGGCCTTTTTAATTAGTGGTCTGACTGTCTCATTAGACCGTATGGCCTTGATCACGGCTGCTCTGGGGAGCTCATTGAATTATTATGGCAGCAGTGACATTTTGGCATGGATACCGCAGGCAACACACGACAGAGGCAATACGCAAAAGCACGTAGCAGCATGGCAGACCTGCAGCAAGCGGTGTTCCGTTCCCAGGTGGTGTTCCCCACCTGTGTTGGTCAGCGCGTAAGCCAGTCGCAGCTAACGGGTATTCCTCTTGATTAACTGCACAGGCAATCATGCAATCCTGCCAACAAGGCCAATTGTTTTGTGCTGGTCTCAACCTACCAATAGTGATCTATTGGCTAGAAAAGCCTAGGGGCACTCACCTGGGCCTGAGGTGGGCCCTCACAGGCATTTCCCCTTTCAGAGCCAGTGTTGTGATTGGACCCGCCCTTGTGGTTCTTATGATGGCAACAACCATCAGGGAACTTGGGACAAACAAAAAAGAAAACCAAGGGTTATTACTCACAAATCCTGAAGGCTACACGGTACACCTGGGGCCACCCAGCGAGGTTGCGGCAGAAAGGTAGTGGGCCTGGGGTTCTGTCTTTAGTGGAGTCGAGGATGGGGTGCCTAGGGTTTCACAGGCTCACTCTTTGTTGGCGAATTTAAAACATAAGGGTGGGAATTAAAACTCAGGAAGGGAAAAACAAGTGGTCAAATGGTGAGTTATCTAAGTCGAAACAAAGGAAGCTTCTGGGGCGGGGCCGCCTGGCTCTTCCTCTAGTCCTGTAGCAGGCAGTGTGTTTATTCGCTGTCTTTGAAGTGGGTGCCTAGGCAATCCGAAGCTTAAGGGTTCCCTTTCGTCCACACCCTCTCCAGCATTTGTCATTTCCGTGCTTTTGGACGACAGCCATTCTGACAGGCGTGAGGTGATACCTCATTGTGGTTTTGATTTGCATTTTCCTGATGATTAGCGATGTTGAGCATCTTTTCAAGGGCCTGTCTACCATCTCCACCGCACGTTACTTCATAAAAGAAACAGACTGTACATATTCTATAAAGAAATACAGCCAGGGCTTCCCTGGTGGCGCAGTGGTTGAGAGTCCGCCTGCCGATGCGGGGGACACGGGTTCGTGCCCCGGTCCGGGAAGATCCCACATGCCGCGGAGCGGCTGGGCCCGTGAGCCACGGCCGCTGAGCCTGCGCGTCTGTTGCCTGTGCTCCGCAACGGGAGAGGCCACAGCAGTGAGAGGCCCGTGTACCGCAAAAAAAAAAAAAAAAAAAAAAAAAAAAAAAGAGGCACAACCTATTATATATAAAATAAGCTACAGGGATATATTGTAAAACACATGGAATATAGCCAATAGTCTATAACGACTATAAATGGAGCATAACCTTTAAAACCTGTGAATCACTACATTGTACACCTGCAACTTAGGTAATATTGTATATCAACTATATTTCAATTAAAACAGGAAAAAAAAGTAGCATGTGGTAGGCAGAATAATGTGCCCCCAAAGATATTTACACCCTAATCCCTGGAATTTGTGAGTATATTACTTTACATGACAAAAGGGAATTTGTCTGTGTGATGAAATTAAGAGCTTTGAAATGGGGAGATTGTCATGGATTACGTGGGTGGGCAAAATCTATGCACATGGGTTCGTAAAAGAGGAGAGCTTTTCCCAGTTAATAGTCAGAGGAAGATGTAACTGTGGAAGAATAGTGATAGAGATGGGCATTGCTGACTTTGAAGACTGAGGAAGACGGATACAAGCCAAGGAATGTTGGAAGCCTCTAGAAGCTGGAAAAGGCAAAGAAACAGATTTTACCCTGGCGCTTCCGGAAGGACTTAAGTCCTGAACCCACCTTAATTTTAGCCCAGTGAGACCTGTGTTAGACTTCGGAGCTACAGAACTATAAGAGAAATGTGTGTGGGATTTTTTGTTTTTTTCCCATGGCACGTGTTCCTTGATTTGATTTGATTTGATTTGATTTGATTTACAATGTTGTGTTAGTTTCAGGTGTACAGCAAAGTGAATCAGTTGCACATGCATCCTTTTCTTTTTAAAGATTCTTTTCCTGTATAGGTCATTACACGGTATTGAATAGAGTTCCCTGTGCTATACAGTAGACCCTTAGTAGTTATCTGTTCTATATATAGTAGTGTGTATAGGTCAATGCCAGTCTCTCAATTTATCCCTCCCTGCTGGTAACCATAGGTTTGTTTTCTACATCTGTGACTCTGTTTCTCTTTTGTAAATAAGTTATTTGTACCATTTTTTTTAGGTTCCACATATAAGCGGTATCATACGATATTTGTCTTTCTCTGTCTGACTGACTTCTCTCAGTATGACAGCCTCTAGGTCCATCCATGTTGCTGCAAATGGCATTATTTCATTCTATTTTATGGCTGAGTAATATTCCATCGTACACGTGTACCACATCTTCTTTATCCATTCCTCTGTCGATGGACATTTAGCTTTCTTCCATGTCTTGGCTATTGTAAATAATGCTACAGTCAACATCGGGATGCATATATCTTTTCCAATTATGGTTTTCTCTGGATGTATGCCCAGCGTGGGATTGCTGGATCCTATGGTAGTTCTCTATTTCGTTTCTTAAGGAACCTCCATACTGTTCTCCATAATGGTTGTACCAATTTACATTCCCACCAACAGTGTAGGAGGGTCCTCTTTTCTCCATACCCTCTCGAGCATTTATTGTCTGTACACTTTTTGATGATGGCCATTCTGACTGGTGTGAGGTGATACCTCTTTGTAGTTTTGATTTGCATTTCTCTAATAATTAGTGATGTTGAGCATCTTTTCATGTGCTTTTTGGCCATCTGTATGTTTCTTTGAAGAAATGTCTAGGTCTTCTGCCCATTTTTCTATTAGGTTGTTTGTTTTTTTTGACATTGAGCTGCATGGGCTGTTTATAAATTTTGGAGATTAATCCCATGTCGGTTACTTCATTTTCAAATCTTTTCTCCCTATCTGTGAGTTGTCTTTTCGTTTTGTTTATGGCCTTTTATGTTACCCTTGATTTCAATACTGTACTTCTGACTTATAGATGACATTTCTGTATATGGAGGTGGTTTTCCATCCTTTTTCAGTGGGAAAGATCAATAGCTCATTGTCAAGGTAAAGAAGAGATTTGGATTGCCTTTCCTTGTTGGACTGAAACTAGTTTTAGGGAAAGGTGTTTGACCCCCTTCTCCCAACCTAGTTTCCCTTGGTCGATTGAACGAATAGCCATTACTCTTTCTATATGCTTATTTCCAACGAGAGTGTACTTTTGTGAGGGCTGCACAGCATTTTATTCCCCCCTCCCCTCTCAACAGTTTGGAACACATAGTAGGTCTCAAATAATTGTTTAGTAGATAAACTACTAGTTACTTGGATTAACTAAACCAACACCTCAAATGTGGCCCACAATTGCCCACTGACATTTTTTCTATTATTATTATTTTTTAATTGAAGTACAGTTGATTTACAATGTTGTGTTAAGGACAAGTATTGCAAATTACAGGTAAGAATTTTTTTTTCTATTGATGCTGGAGTGAGTCAAGGGAATAAAGAAATCAGCTCGGTTTCCCTCTTGAGCCAAAAACCAGTTGAGACATAAGACACAAGAATCAAATAGATAAGAGAGAAAAATATCAGCTTTGTCACTCTAAGATTGAATTGTACAATGAAATGGAACATATGGCCATAATGAGTCCCCCAGAACCTCCCTTCCTGACAGCATGTCTGAGAACGCAGCCTCCCACTTGCAGGGGGAAATCATTCCTGGGGAACTTATCACAGGGAGTTTGTGAGAGAGGTTGAATCTTTGGGGTGGCGGGGGACAGAGAGAGACAGACAGACAGACAGACAGACAGACAGACGGACAGAAGGGGTAAAACTAAAGAGCCCCACTGTGTTAGTTGGGTCTTCTGAGAGGCAGACTCTGAGACACAGGAGTGCAAAAATTTTATTGAGACATAAAGTTTTGAAAGATAGAAGAAGGAGAAAGCACAATTGGGCAGGAGAGCCTGAGATCTCAATGCACATTTGACAAAACGTCTGCCAACCCATTGGGGAGCTCCACAGCAAGCACTGTCTATTAAAGGGGTACCACTTTGGGCTGAAATGCCAGGCCTCGGCACTCCTGCTATGTTCAGTCATTGGTTGGGGCTGCCCAAGAAGAAGAACATGGCTTTCAAACTCTGGAGGCTGTCAACTAACTTCACTTGTTGCAACTCACTGTCAAGTTCTTTCTGGAAGGGGGATCCGAGTGGCACCCCTCCAGGGCTGCCACACAGACCTACTGTGTTCCTTTTCCTACTGTCTCTGATTAGAAAAGTTACTCTTTCATCCCTGAAGAGGAATGGACAAGGGAGCAGAGAGGAGCTAGCTGTGTTGCTCCCATGTGTTTCTTTCTCCAGGAATGAAGTGGAAACACAGAAAGAAATACCAGTTAAGGAAAGGTCCTTTACACAAACGTGAGACGTAAGAAATCATTCCCTCTGCTTCTTGCAACCAATACCATGTAATCCCAGTTGCCTTCTCAAAAGGTCCTGTTAACTGGAGAGCTTTTTATATTTCCGAGCCAGAGATCTGGGGGGGGACGCTGCGTAGCAAGATGGAAGAGAAAATAAGTAGGGGTGAGGATGACAAGAATGGAGCCAATGACGCTGGGCACTGTATGGAGGAAGGACAGAGAGAAAATCATTGTATCAAAGAAGGCTAAGAAGGGATTTGGGAGAAGATAAATGTCAGAGATATTAAAGTTGATTACTTTGGGTAGCATGTTATAAATTCCTTCTTGATCTCCACTGTGGAATCTTAAGAAAGTCTGCATTGCCCTCAGATGCTCCTGTGAGTGTGGATTCTTCACAGGATGCTCAATGAGGTATTGACATGTATGCGTGGAGGAATATACCACGCAACAGAACTTAGTAGCTGAGACACAGTCTACCTTAGGTGTGCGTGATGCCAAAACCTATGCTGTCAAGTGCTCAGCTTATACTGCTGTTGGTTGGCTTCCAAGGAGGGTGGCAGTGGTTCACAAAGTCAGTGGAACAGCTTAAAAATGATTTTGCCCTGAATATGCCAGAATTGTGGAGTTCCTTCTTGAATGGGCTTGTGTTCCAAAACCCGGGGTGTGGACCCAGAGAGTGGAGACACACTCTTTGTTTTCCGTAGTTGCTCCAGAGTAACTCTGCCTGGTTAGTCAACCCCCAAGCGTTCCCGTGACTTGACAAAGAAGATAGCCGTGATCCTCCCTATCGTCGCATTCAGCCGTTACCATGGAGTTTATCCTGGGTCCCCCCTGGAATAGGTGACAGGTGATCAGAAGCAGTCCCTCTGGGCGGAACTACAAGCCCAGACAGCCAAACCAAAAGAAAGAAAATGCAGTCTCTGGTGAAGAGCAACGGAGAGAAGCTAAAAGCAAGGCCCTGGATATATAAAATGAATGCCCTCAAATCCTCCCATCACCGCCGTCATTGTTATTACTAAGAACAAGTCAGTTGTAGGAGTCAGAAAAGGTCGGTCTCTGTCCCTTCCTTTTCCCCGAGGCTGCAATGATGACTGCTCACCCACCTTCTGTCCAAACCCCGCTGCTTCTGGTTCTCTCCGGTCTTCATCTCCTGGCCTCGGTGCCCACTTTTCTCCTTCCGCTGCTAGTCCACCTTCTCCTCTTCCAGAGGCCAGCCTTTGGTCTCCTCTTATAATAACCATGGCAGCACAGAGCACGTAGTGTACTGAACTGCCACAGGCAGAGACCAAACAAGAAAGGGACAAGTATTGACCTCCCCTCTGGTTAGCAAGCCCCATGTTTCCTTTTTATTATATATATATATATATATATATATATTTTAATTGAAGTGTAGTTGATTTACAGTGCTGTGTTAATTTCTGCTGTACAGCCAAGTGAATCAGCTATACATATATATATATATATATATATATTTTTTTTTACATTCTTTTCCATTATGGCTTATTATAGGATATTGAATATAGGTCTCTGTGCTATGCAGTAGGACCTTGTTGTTTATCCATCCTATATATAAAAGCTTACATCTGCTAACCCCAGCCTCCCACTCTATCCCTTCCCCACCCCCTCTCCCTTGGCAACCACCAGTCTGTTTTCTACATCCGTGATTCTCTTTCTGTTTCATAGATAGGTTCATTTGTGTCCTACTTTAGATTCCACATATAAGTGATATCATATGGTATTTGTCTTTCTCTTCCTGACTTACTTCACTTAGTATGACATTCTCTAGTTGCATCCATGATGCTGCAAATGGCATTATTTCATTCTTTTTAATGGCAGAGTAATATTCCAGACATCCTTCTAAAAATGCCTTTTCTGTTTTGATTAGCCAGCGTCCCATTTTGTGATTTGCCACCAAGAACCCTGACAAATACAGAGATTATGGCAATTGTTAGATCGTAGAAGATTAGAGCCTGAAAAAGAGGGTGGGGTGTCAGGTAAGAGAAGAGCTAATGGAGAGGAAAGAGATGTTCAGACTGAGTAAGACCAGACGTCTAGGGTCAACTCTGAAATGTTTTACTTGTGAGACTCCCAGAAGGTGTGTCAAATCTAGGGGGAGTTTAGTGAAGGGGCAGTGACTTCATCTGGGGACTTGTGGAATCTGAGTCTTCTGGCGACATCCAGAAGGAGATGTTTCACAGATGGCTGTGCAAATGTCATAGTCAAGGGAAGCGCCTGGGAGTGGGGGCAGAGAGAGAGAGAGAGAGAGAGAGAGAGAGAATATGACTGGCCCGTGGATGTGGCTGAATTGGAGGGGAAATATATATTGAACAAGGGTTGAAGAGGCCAACAGCAGAATGCAGGAGGATGGTTAGCTTTACATAGTTCTCTCTAGATAAACCTTAGGTAAACCACGAAAGGACAAGGAAGGTAAGAAAAGAAGGGCACTGTTAAGAACTACGGAATGATCAAGCAGAGCAAGTGCTGAAAAGAGACTAATGGTAACGTGAATTAGTAAGCCAGTGATTCCTTTTGAGAGAGGAGTTTTGGTAGAGTTCCTTAAAGGGGAAAAATCTGTCCCTCCTCCTGTGTCGCCTAAATCCACCGCCTCTCCCCTGTCTCCTCTGGGTCTTCTTTCACTAAGTGTATCCCAGTCCACTCCTGAATTTGTAACCTTTCCCACTCTGTTGGCTCCTCTGCAGTAAATGAACATAGCTAAAATACCCTTTCCACTATTCTCCACTTGTAGAACTCCAGTGCCTCTTTGAAGACTCAGTGTCACCTCCACAGCGGATGTTGCCTAGGACCCAGGTAAGATTTAGACCCCTTTCCTCTCCTGCACTCACAGGGCACCTTGTAAGCCTCCTCTTTTAGCTCTTCCTCAGATAGATTGGTGCTATCTCTCTGTGTGTCCATCTTTTCCACCACGCTTGTGAGCAGGAACTGTGCCCGAGTCATATTATATTCCTAGTGCCAAGCATAGCGCAGAAAACTTCAAAGAATCCAGGATAATTTGTTGAAAGCATTTGGCTAAAAATTCTTGGCTCTTTTAATTGGGCCATTTGGCTAAAAATTTCCAAAGCTGCATGAATGCTCCCTCCTAGAATGTTTTATTTTAGGTTTATTTCTTGGATTACGGTTCTAAAAAATATTTTAAGGTGGAACTTTTACTTCTCCATCAACTTTATAGAAAAATTAAACTTTGGGGAGAAAGAAAATCGTGCCCAGGGAATTAGCGCACAGAAAAAAAAGAGAATAGATCTCCTTGTTGCATGTGGCCTAGTGAATATCAGATATAACATGTTGTAAACCAAAAGTAATGTTACCAAAAAATAAACGTTAAAATACAGATTAAAGGGAAGGAGTCTATTCCTCCTCAGGCAAGGCAGTCGCTTTGCATATTAATGAAACTTAAATGACTCACAGTAAGAAAAATGATTGGAATAGATTGCAGTAACTTAAAAATGAGTACACTTTAAACAGCTTGTGTGATGACTATGTGATTATGGAGAATCAAAATGGCTAGTCCCACTCTGATGCTCCCAGAAGAGAGATGACTGCTGGCCCTTAATTAACAAAGCCACACGTGGAGCCCAGGAAGCTGTAGACACAAAGAAAGTTGACAGGTTGACTTTGTGAAATACGCAAAGATGTCAGTCTGGAAGGTGACAACTACAATTCTGGGGCGTGTGAGGGTTAGGGATGTGTATAAAATCTTATAAACATCCAAGCCATTCTAGAATATTCACTGAAAGTGACAAGAAAATGGAAGGAAACGGGAAAAGACAAAGAGCTGCATAAAGACAGGTGAAAAGTTTAAAATATTTGATGGCTTGAGATGACTTCGGGGCTTGTGGCAAATTACTGTAAAACATGGCTTGGCAAAGATTTCCTGAAACGTTTTAGGCTTTGCCGGCCCCAGGGTCTTTGTTGCAATGACTGACTCTGCAGTTGTAGTGCTAGTGCGTATGCAGCCACAGACAATAGGTAATTGATTGGGTGCGGCAGTGTTCCAGTAAAACTTTGTTTATCAAAACCCTTGGGGACCAGATTTGGCTTGCAGACTGTAGTTTGCCAACCCGTACTCTAAAAACACCAGTTTGTGACAAAACAGCGCATTGCGCAAAAGCTCGTATGTAAATATGTGTGTGTGATCGATAATTGTTGGTTCAATCATTGTTGTTCGGGTTTTTATTGTGCTTGGTATGTTTTTATTGTGCTTGGTCCGGTACTCACATGAGGGTATGGCTGAGTGAGTTGGTTAAATCGAGGCATCAGTGTTATTTTCCAGCGTCCCAGGCGATTCCAAGGTGCAGCCACCACGTTTAACAAATAGGATGCTGAAGAATGCTACGCAAAATTCAATGTGCCTATTATTCATCACCTGGGGTCCTGTTAAAATGCAGGTTCTGATTCAGTAGGTCTGAGGTAGAACTTGGGATTTTGCATTTCTAACAAAGTGTCAGATGACAGTGACCTGCGGGTCCAGGGACCACATTTTGAGTAGCAAGGTGCTTGCACTGGCTTTCAATACCTGGGATGTCTTGGTCCTGCCCCTGAGACTGATGTAATTGGTCCTGGAGGTGGCCTGGGCATCGAGAGCTCTACAGACTCCCAGGTGGCTCTAAGGTGCGGCAAAGCTTGAGAACCTCTGTGCTCAATCCAGTGTGCGTGGTGACCTAAATTTTCGTTATTATGTTATCAGTAGCCCTGTTGGCCATTCTCCCCTTCCAAGCCACCCATTCCTCTCCTTTTCAGGTCCAAACCTCCAGAAGATGGGTGGGATCAGGATTAGCTTTTCATCCTTTCAGTCTTTGCCACCTCTGAGGAGTGGACTGTAGTTCAGGATGGAAAGAGGAGGGAGGCTCAGGCCACCTGGGTCGGGGAAGAATAAGCAGAACAGTTGTTCCAGGGGCCGAGTTAAAGGGGAGGCTGGTTGAGACAAATGGGGAATTACCACAGAGGGCTGTCACGGCAAAACTCACCTCCAGGCTTGGGCCTGAGCTTGGGGCCCTGGAAACAGCCATCTACCCTCCTGAAGCCTGGCAGCAACTGGCAGCCAAGCAGCTGGGAAGGATTTCTCCTTCTTGATATGCAGAGTGACACAGTTGGTCGAAAGGCAAGAGAGACCCCTAGTGGCAAAGTATAAAGGTGAAATCCTTTCATCAACAAGTCATAAACACCACAAATGAACTTAGCAGTAAGTGAATGATAATGATGGTAAGGATGATAAATGGTGGCTTACAAATAATATATGTCCTGTATGTGCCAGGCACTGTTGTAAGTATTGAGAAAACATTAACTCATTTAATCTCAGCAACCCAATGGGTTTGATGGTTTTTAAAAAATTTAGTTGATTGACAATATGTTTCTGGTGTACAGCAGAGTGATTCAGTTATACATACGTATTCTTTTTCATATTCTTTTTTCTTATTGCTTATTACAAGATATGGAATATAGTTCCCTGTGCTGTACAGGAGGTCATTGTTGTTTATCTGTTTTGTGTAGAGTAGCTTGTATCTGCGAATCCCAAACTCCTAATTTATACCGCCTCCCCACTTCACCTTTGGTAACCATAAGTTTGTTTTCTATGTCTGTGAGTCTGTTTTTGTTTTGTAAATAAGTTCATTTGTATCATATTTTAGGTTCCACATATAAGTGATATCATATGACATTTGTCTTTCTCTGTCTGACTTAACTTCACTTACTATGATAATCGCTAGGTCCATCCGTGTTGCTGCAAATGGCATTCTTTCATTCTTTTTTATGGCTGAGTCATAGTCCATTGTATACATATACCACATCTTCTTTATCCACTCATCTGTCGATGGCCACTTAGGTTGCTTCCATGTCTTGGCTGTTGTAAATAGTGCCGCTATGAACACTGCGGTGCATGTATCTTTACGAATTATAGTTTTCTACAGATACATGCCCAGGAGTGGGGTTGCTGGATCATGCTGTAGCTCTATTTTTCGATTTTTAAGAAACCTACAGACTGTTCTCCACAGGGGCTGCATCAATTTACATTCCCACCAACGGTGCAGGAGGGTTCCCTTTTCTCCAAACTCTCTCCAGCATTTGTTGTTTGTAGATTTTCTGATGATGCCCATTCTAACTGGTGGGAGGTGATACCTCATTGTACTTTTGATTTGCATTTCTCTAAGAATTAGTGATGTTGACCATCTTTTCCTGTGCTTCTTGGCCATCTGTATGTCTTCTTTGGAGAAATGTCTTCTGCCCATTTTTTGATAGGGTTGGTTTTTTTGTTGTTGTTGTTATTGACTTGTATGAGCTGTTTGTATATTTTGAATATTAAGCCCTTGTCAGTCGCATCATTTGCAAATATTGTCTCCAACGGGGTTGACACTTTTATTATCCGTGTTTTACATATGAGGAAACTGAGGTGCAGAGAAGTGAAATAACATGCCCAAGTTCCCCCAATTTAGGAAGTGGCTCAACTGGGATTTGAATCCAGTCAACCTGTGGTGAAGGATCCAAGACAGCGAACTGCTTCTCCAAAACAGGAGAGTAAGAAGGATCTTCAGTCAATTTATAGTTGTAAACACTCACAAACAGCTGCTCAGCCAGTGCTTCCTGATATCTAGAGGAGAACAGTGTATATATATGTATGTATATATGTATATATATATACGTATATATATATATATATACACGTATATATATATATACGTATATATATATATATATATATATATATATAGTGAGACTGTATCAGAGAGAGAGCAGGGACTTCAAAGCAGACAGAGAAAGAGTGAAAAAAAAACAAATTTGACTAAAAAGAGTAAAGGGAGAAATACCATTCAACACCATTTTCTGGAAACTAAACTCAAAGGACCATAATCCTCCTTTTTAAGAAAGTATTGAAGCACAGTTATAGGGAAATGTAGAAAAAAATGACTCCTTAGCTAAACTTGTTCATATTTCAGTAAATATTAAAAGCAATCTAGTAACTCTAAAATGACTCAAGCTACTCATGTGTCTTTGAATATAGGATACGAAGTCTGAAAATTTCTAACTCTGACCTTTGTAAACTATACACGACACAGAAGAAACAATATGTTTTGAGTATTTTTTCTCGGACCTAGACAACCTTAGGGTTTACATGGGAACAGATTTCATCAGCTCAAATAGAGAGTGGACTGAGAGAGGGGAAGAGTTTCCAAAGGGGAACAGAAAAGACAAAACCAAACCAAACATAGGAAAGCAGGTCTGTCGTTTCCTTGGGAAATCCTTTTACTGGGAAATAATTGTCTTTCTGCCTATAGTCAAGAAGACAAGGTAATAGGCTCACGCCTCTCCACATCGAGAAGGGAGAAAGCAGAGACCACACTGAGAGTAAGAACAGGCTGATTTTGAGAGAAACTCTGAGCAGACACAGGTGGCCACGGTCTGGAATGAGGCAGTGGTCTGAGTGGGACCAGCAGCTCTCTAGGTGTTCCAGTGTCTCATCCCATCCTCTGAGTGTTGGCTGCTCTGGGTTTGGGGCCGCCTGTGCCATAAACTCTCTGCTTCCTTTCTGGTGAGCTTATCTACTCCATGACCTCAACCCATCTATGTATATTGTATAGGCTAATATGTCCCACATGTATTTTTCCAAACCTGACATCCCCCTGAGGTCCAGATTCGTTTTTCTGGCTACCTGCATGACAGTTCCTCTTGGGTATCTAATAGGCATCTCAGATTTTACATGACACGCCTTCCCAGCCCCTCGAGTCCCCCTGCAGACACCCCCAGATTAATAAATAGCACGACCATCAGCCAGGGTGTTCAAATCCAAACTTGAGCCTAGATTATTTTCGTCATTTCCCATTCCTCACCTCTGGTCCATAAAGCAGATCCTGTAGACTCATCCAGTTCATCTGAAATTTGTCCGCATCTCTTCATTTCCTGTACCAGCACCGCAGTTCAAGACCCCATTGTCTCTCTGGGCTGCTACAGTGATCTCTTAACTGGTCTTTCAGCTTCAACTGTCCTCATCCTCTACATTCTTCAAAGCAGCCAGAGTCAGAATAACTTGGCTTCACCTTCAGAGAGCTATATTCTACTTGATATTCAATATCACAAATTGACCTTCAGCCTGGACCTTATATTTTTCAGTCCTTCTATTGAGGTAATTTGGGGTTTGGGGTACCATGTTACCTTAATGGAAGAAAGAGTACAGTAAAAACACCTACATTTGCACATGTTGTAAGGGCAGTCTGCATGTCCATCATGGTGACTAGGGAGTCACCCCTATGTTTGTGTGCAGGCCAGCCTGAGGCTCAGTTACCATTATCACTGTTGCTCAGGGTGAGCTTGTGAAAGAGGGACCCTGCCAAGCTGGCTTCTGGGGTCTCCATCTTGCTTCCCAGAATCAACAAACACTAACATTTACATATTTTAGTGAACTCAGAGTTTTCAGGTAAAGTTAAAAGACCCTTTATTTTAATCCCTGTCCCATCCCATTCCTCCAGAAGCAACGCTACTGTGATTTTTATACCGTGTTTTTATACTCCTGCTATTCGCAGGGACCCGCATTCAGCAGGGCCTCACCTCACCACCCCCCATATACCCACATTGTTTATAAGGGGAAGATGGATTTTGCACTTTCCAGGGCCCCATGGAATGCCTTCTCCCTCCCTCTGTGGAGATCCTGAGCTGCATGTGGGTGGGGCATGGGTGGGTGGAGAGCCTCCTGGATACCTGTTTTACAAAGTGAGCGATTTGCACACAGGAACCAAGGAGAGACCTTTATTTCTTTAGGAACCAAATAACTTTATTGGAAGAAACAGAAAAAGTGGAA
This sequence comes from Mesoplodon bidens, assembly GCF_964165515.1. Lineage (NCBI taxonomy): Eukaryota > Metazoa > Chordata > Mammalia > Artiodactyla > Ziphiidae > Mesoplodon > Mesoplodon bidens. The sequence goes on from NC_138163.1 coordinate 107,075,667, forward strand.
GAAAAAAACTTAAGTGATAACGTAAAGTCCAGGAAAACAGAGTCCTGCACTTGTTGCAAAAAAAAAAAAAAAAAAAAAACCAAAAACTTAAGCGAACTTCTGCAAAGGCAGTATTGCCGTCTGCATGGCAGGCACGGTGACCAGGGCTCTGGTCACCCCGTGGCTCTGGGGAAGTCCAGTCCAGGCTCAGTTCTTGTCGCTGTCGTCCAGGGTGAGCTTGTCAAAGAGGGACCCTGCCAGGTCAACATCCGGGGCCTCCATCATGCTCAGGGTGGTGACATGACCCTCCAGCTCTCTGATGAACGCCACCTGCTGTCTGAGGTAGTGAGTTGCCAGGAAGTGGCACAGGTGGTGGTCGCTCCTGTAGGTGGCCAGCTGGTACAGGTGGAGCAGGTTCTGGTACACGCACTTCTCCAGGAACAAGGCGCACTTCATGGCCTTGAGGCCGCTGTTCCAGTTGTCACTGACTGGGTTCCCGATGTCGTGAAAATCGAGGCGGCCCCTGCGGTTGTTCTGCAGGCATATCAGGTTCCAGACCCGCGAGCTGTGCTCGCTGGAGTGGTACACGAAGAACCAGGTTAAGTACCTGACGGCCACGTCGCCATCGCGGCGGAGGTAAAAGGCCACGTCCAGGCAGAACATGGAGGCGTGGAACTCCAGGGTGACGTGGCTGTTGACGGCGGCCTCGCAGTCGGGGTGGTAGTTCTGGCGCACCTGCGAGGGCCGCGCTTGCTTCATGGTGGACGGCTCCGGCATCGTGGCGGGAGTGAAGGCCAAGGTGAAGGCGAAGCCGTGGGGCCTGCGGTCGCTGCCTCGGAGCTCTCCCGTGTGGTCAAAGAGGGCGGCCGCTCTGGGACAGACCGGAAATGGGGTCCATTACGGGAGGTAGGCGGTGGGCTTGCGGTTCTGTTACCGGAAGTGGTCGCGTGGGGTGGGCGGGGCACGCACGCTGCTCCCACGTTCCCTCACAGCCTGCGTGAGGCAGGGTGACTTTGACCTGCGCACCTGGTATCTATTAAGTTTTTAACTTTGCAAAAATATTTCAGTTTCCAATGACTTTCTCTTGTTCTCTAATTGCGCCCTCTTATAGCACCGTGTTCTCATTTTATAAACCCATTGTCTTCCTTAAAATTCTGAGAATATGAATTTGTAATTTTGGGTACTGTTCTCTTCCGTTTCCTGTATTATAGTTGTTTTTTTCTCCAGAAATAGTTCTGTTTGTTCATCATGATCTTCTCTTTGACTTTCCTCAAATATCTGGCAAACATTTGTCCATTCGTATCTGGGAGTAAAGGAGTCATGTGATCAGCCAAGGTAACTAGCATGGATCTGATCTACAGTTGGGACGCCCGTTTCACTAAGAGTCTTCTCCTCTGAATGGAGGGTCTCAGTGTGTCAGTTAGGGAGTCTTTTCTATTCGGGGTACATGGTGTGGAGCTTGTAGGTGAGATAGGGAGCATCCCAAGTGCCAATAAGCTTGGCATTTTCTGACATTAGAAGACTTTCGTATATCTCTTCTGTAATAGATTGTGTCGTTCTGTTTTGTTTGTTCCTCTTCTGCTGAGCGGGTCTGCGGTTATCTGAAACCTGCTCTCGTATGGGTTCCCTTCCTGAGCCTTTGAATGACATAAGGAGACTATCACCCCATCGCCTGCACCACCCCTGTGCACTGGATCTTGGTCAGAACAAAAAATAAAAATGTACTGTCTTAGGCCAGCAAGACTTGGGATATTTGTGACCGCAGTTAGCCTACCCTGACTAGTTCCCCAAAGGAAGTTCTGGATGACTACAGGTTATAAGCCTTGTAAGCTTATAGCATTTCCTCTTGGTGCAGATGCAGATCCCAAACTTAAACAGTCTAGATAGAGCCGAATCATCATGCTCTTATTTCTTTTGCTAAATTCACCAATAATATATATCAGTCCTGCTCCCTTTTTCCCTCATGGAGAGTGGAATGAAAAATCCCTCAAAGACCCATGAAGCACAAGGAGTAAGTTTTTCCATTTCCCTCAGTGCTGGGGAACAAACCCAGGCTGGTCCTCAGGTGCCCGGCCTTAAGCCGACAACAGGAGGCATAAGGGGTGGGACTGGGACTGGCTGACCCTTGAAACTGTCAGCTGTGGTGAGGGAGATGTGGGTCAGGTAGGAACGGGGGCGCCCCCGGAACCACATAACTGGAGGATGTGTTTGTGTGGGGCAGCTCCCCCGAAGAGGAGGATACTGGTCCAGAGCTGGCAGCGGAGCTAGGGTGATGGTCCAGGGACTGTCCCAGTTAGCCTTCCGTGTTGGAGTGTGAGGACTGTAGACTGGAGGGAGTCCCAGACCTGTGTGTGTCTCCTCCACCACACAGCACGCCGAGCGCTTAGCACCTCATTTGCTGAGCAGTTCCTCGCCTTTGGAAGGGAGGAGAGAGAGAGAGAAAGGAGCAACAACAGTGGGCTCAGAAAGGCCTGGAACAACCAGTTTGAGACATCTGTGGGGGTGGAAGATGGCTTCAGCTCCCAAAGGCAGCCTCTGGAGTCCCTGGGGCAGGGTTGCCTGGCAGTGCTCTCCATGAAGGCCAGGGTTCGGGAGCCTAGCCGCAGTGAGCACCAGTTAACCAAGGGGACCAGGGCGCCAGTCCCAGTGAAAGATTTGATGAGTCCTCACCAGACCCGGTGATTCCCTGCCTTCTCACTAATCCTCGCCATTCCGTGAGGGAGGATTGTTTTTATCATCTCCCACACGAGGAAACTGAAGTCTGTGATATAAACTTCTTGTGCAAGACGATGTGGAAACTCGAGTAGTCAGATCTGACTCTCAGCTACACCCCTAGTGACCTCAGTCAATAAAATGGGGTATACACAGGACACTGTGTCATGTGGTTTCTTGAGGCCTCTCCCAGGTTTACATAATGAGAGAACAAAGAGGTGCAGACAGACAGCTGTTCTGATTCTGTAGCAGCTCAGTTACCCCCCTGCCCCCCTTTTCGGCACAGTCCTGACCTTCGGCGAGGCCGGCTTTCCCGTACCCAGCCATACAGGACAGTCTCTTCTTGCTCAGCTTCTACTAGGAAAGAAGCTTAAGTAAATTTTTAAAAATTTATGAAGAACCACAGTTTGAGAGGGAACAAAACTTTTCCTCAGCAGGCCGCCAAGCCCCTGAGCACGGCCGGGACGAGGGCGTTGAAGCTGGGCATCACTCCTGTCCTGTGCCTCCTGGCCAACCCCTCCAGCTGGGTTGTTCGTGATTTACATTCTGCTGGTCTTATGGATAGGTGACATTTCCTCTTCAGTTTGTGATCTCTCATCCTCTTTCAATGGGGGTCATCAATATTTCATCCTAGGGTTAGAACAGAGACCTGGGTTGCCTTTCCACGTAGACTACAATCAGTTTTCTAGAGAATTATTGAGCACCTCTCTCCTAAACTCCTGCCCCTTGGTCGATTCTCCACATAACCATTGACACGTGTGTATGCTTTTTTCCAACCAGAGTGTACTTTGTGAGGTCTTATGAAGATCACCACCCGTCTCCCTCTCTCCACAGTGTGATGCACGTAAATCCGCCAAAATTGCTCACTGGTTCTGTGTACCTCTTTGGTGTAACTAAACCACACTTCTCCAATGTGGACCCTAATTCTTCACACCTGATTTTTTAATCGGGGGGGGGCGGCGGGGAGGGGTAGGGCTGAGAGGTCAGAAAACCACCCATGTTCTGCATTTAGTGGCCAGCAGTGGACTCAGACCCATTTCTTATAGAAACGAGCGCAAAGAGCAGTGTGGGGATCATCACTGGTCCTCGGTGCTTTCCTGATCGTTATTTTATGATTGAGCACGTGTTGTTCAAAAATCCAATACCTCAGTTGTACTTTTTAATCCCGAAGGAGTTCTAATGATTCCTCTGTTCCATGAGGCCAGAGACTGTGACTCCCTTGTGGAGCCTTCTAGTCTAGCTGTGGTCCTGTGATTACTGACTGCTTCTCAGATGCTCCGTTTGACCCAAGGAGGGGTGAGGAAGAACCGCTACAGGAGGAAGGTAAACAACACAAGTCTTGGAGGTGGGCTCACTACTCTCAGTAGTGACGCTATTGTCCAGAAGTGCCTGGGGCCCTCACCTGGGCCATACTGCTTGAGGCAGCCCTCACAGACATTTCCCCTTTGGGAGCCAGTATTGTGATTGGACCCGCCCCCCCCCCCCACCACCTTGCGGTTCCTATTATGATTGCAAGATGCAGTTCAGTGACAACCACCAGGGAAGTTTGAAAAAAAAAAACATGGTTTATGAGTCACAGGTCCTGGAGGACACATGGCACGCGTGGAGCCACACAGCGAGGTCATGGGTAAAACGAGAGTACGTGTGCAGGCCTGGGGTCCTTTATTGGGGTCTAGCATGGGATGCCTGGGGTTTCCCAGGTTCAGTCTTTATTGGTGAATTTAAAACATGAGCGGGAATGAAAATGCCAGAAGGGAAAAACAAGTGGTCAGATGGTCAGTTCCCTAAGTGGACCAGAGATCTCCGAAACAAAGGAAGCTTCTGGGGCGGGGCCGCCTGGCTCTTCCTCTAGTCCTGTAGCTGGCAGTGTGTTTATTCAAGATAGCTGTCTTTGATGTGGGTGCCTAGGCAATCCGAAGCTTAAGCTCAGGCACTTGCATTACAAGAAAAAAAAAAATCCTAAGTCAGCTGCTTACAGGACAATCCCCCCGGTGATGCTGAAGCATCTGAGTTAGTGGTGAGGACGTTAACAGCCTTCAGTCATTTGTAGGCGGGGAGCTGTCTGGTTTGGAGCGCACACCGTGGCCTGATTCCGTGGGGAAATATGATACAGTGCTGTCCTGCTGTCGGCAGGGGACAAACTCACAGTCTGACGAGCCTCTTGGTATAGGGTAGGGTCAGCCAGCAAGGACTTAGCAAGTTCTGCAAAGTCATATCATAGTAGGTTGTTCCCCGATGCCATCGGGGCAATGCGTTTATTCCACTGTTTCTGGAAAGACTGAAGCTGCATGGCAGCGTTCCGCAATATAAACTGGGAAGTCGGGCCACCTGGGTGAGCAGCTAGGTCTCCAGCTGGTGACGTGGCCCAGGGGTGTCATCTCTGGTATAGGACGCATAGGCATCTCCAGTGGTGAACTCTTGGGCTGGGGCGGTATTGTCTGGAATGGTATCCTCTCCAGCAGTGAGTCTGTCTCACTCAGAGGTGAGGTCCTCTGGAGTGGTGGCCACCCAGGGGCGGGTGCATGCTCCCACGTGGCTATGCAGTTGGGGTATTGATCATGGGCTGGGCATAGGCTAGCCTGATATAACTTAGAGGCTTCCCCGAGGACCGAGCTGCACATCTGACGCCTGCTGCTAGTGGAACAAAATGTTAAGAGCTCTCTGGGGTCATCAGGGGCACATTTAGCAACAGAGTAGGTTGCTGTCCTTTCCTTCCCGGAGGAGGAGCTCATCCAAGCACATAAAGATTCTGGGCACACTTATATCCCAGGCTACGGGAGATCTTATGGATGCTACTTAGGCATTCCTGGGCTCAACCCGTGAGGGCAATCAGTGGACAAATCCTGGAAGCACAGTCCCTGTACCCAGGTGGGTTTTATGTACGAGCCATCATAGGGCCAGTTAGCATGTAGCACTGTTTGATGTTGAAATTGGGCAAGTGTCATTTAGACACTGCTTCCAGGGGCCCCTTGCCTATAAAGGGATGCGATCCCTTTGCCGCTCAGACTCAGTGGCACACTAGTCTGAGCCCTTCCAACAGGGCTCGCCAGCATTCCCTGCTTTTCCACCCTGTGGCGCTACTGTGGGCCGGAGCAGTGTTTTTACAGCAGTATATCTGGGTGAGGGTTAGGCCCAAGGGCTCTACCAGCAACCCTATCACCCAGACGGTACAAAGCAATAAGAACAGCCATCACCAGATGGAGCGCTGACGTTTGAAGGAGCTTGGGTCAGGTTCCTTCTGGATGAGCTATCTGTGTATTGCTTAATGGCTGAGCGCGGTTGCTTGGTGGGGGAAAGTACAGGGTTGCCTTGTCTGGCGTGGGGTCAGGCCACGACTCGTAGCTTGCTCGGCATGTTCTCATCGCCCAATGTGGCCTGTGTCCACCAAGCAGAGTTCCTTTCCCTCTTTCAGACCCCCAAAGTGCGCCACTGGTTGGTCCCGGGGCGATGGCTGGTACTTCCTCTAAGTTAGGTGGGGCATTCAGTTTCATTAGGCAGCTCTTGTAGCCACTGTATTTGGTGAGAGCGGCCAGTGTGGAGGTGGCTGCTTTTGGAGAGTCGTCACCGTTGGCAGGATCTCCAAAGAGATGATCTCGCACTGACTTGGTGGGCTTGTGGCCTGTGGGGCATTCAGTGGTGAGGGGACCATATTGGACTCTCTGCCCTCGGTCGGGCTATATCAGAGGGAAGCCGATGGTCAGATGATGAAAAAGAAAATCATAGCAGCACAGGGAAGTGGAGTCAGAGGTCAAAATTTAAAGGGCGTCGTGCTAGAGTGTGAAAGCTCGAGACCTGCCAGAAATGACCCGAAGTGGCATTTTGGAGGGTGTGTGATAATTGTGTACTAATTGGTATGAGGGGTATAAAGGCTCAGGGGGTGAGAATTAAGCAAGATGAGGGCCTGAGGCAAGAGTTCCCTCCATTTCGAGAACCACTTGCTTGAAAATCATTTAAGTAGTGTCTCTTTAAGAAGGTCATTAAGATGCTTGATGAGGCCAGCCACCTGGGGGCGGGAACCTAGATGGAAGTTTGGAAGAATGCTGGGTGAGAGAGCCCACTGTTGAATCTCCTGAGAGGTAAAGTGGGCGCCCTGGTCAGAGTCAGCAATGGTTGGCGATCTGAAGGGAACAGCAGTGAGGGTAGTAAGGAAAGAGATTACCTGTTTTGGGGAGGAATTGTGGGTGGAGTTCACCAAGAGAAGCCTCGTGTCAAGTGTCCGTGACGGTGATGGGTTATCCGGAAGCCCCAGCAGAGCGGGAGTACGGTCGGTCTCCCCGGGGGAGTGGGTCCCCGTTGCTTGGCTTGGGTGCAGAGAACGCGCTCATCTATCACCACCTTGGCTGCCGCCGAGGAGGGGGGCGTCCCCTCGCACGAGCACGAGTTGTTAAGGCACGAATTCCCCGATGACCCGAGGTTGTGCGGGTCCCTTTCACAGCTGGGGAGAAGGGTCGGTACCCTGAGGCATCTGCGGGGCCGAGAGTGGAGGGCTGAGTGAGGGGGTCTGACCGCAGTAGTCCTAAAAGTGGCCTCAGGTGTGGAGCGGTTAGCGTGAGCAGAAACGTGAGAATTGATGAGAGGGGGTGGGGATTCTCCTAGTTCCTTGCGTACCTTGGAGCCCCAGATGGCCTTGCCTCGTATGAGAAAAGTGTCCCTTAGCCATTGGCCAGAGCAAACTGCAAGGCTGTTAGCAACAGCCCAGGAGTCTGTGAAAGGCCCTTTTTTGTGGCCTCCTTAAGGGCTGAACAGCTACAGGTTCTGCCAGTTGGGCTGAGCCAGGAGTGTCCCCCTCGAGCAGAAAGGTGCCCGAGGCCGGGTGGATGACGCAGCCCTCCAGCGAGCTGCGTGGCATGCAGTGACGGCAGCGCCCTTGGAGAAGAGCGCTAACTCCCTGTCCATTTCAGACCGTTGGTCCCAAGGGGCTCCCCAAGTAGCCACAGGAGGAGAAAGCGGGGTGGGGTGGGGGTGGGGGCTGTCCCTTCTCGAGGCTCTCCGGCAAGGGGCTGAGCATGGGGGAAAGCACATCCTCCTGTCATGTGGAAAGGCCTTTGACCTCAGGTTTAGCCCTCCCCTGAAGGTACCGTTTCCCTGTGACCAAGGAGGCATCAGTGGCCGTGCTGAGCTTTTCTCTTAAGAGGCATCTCTAACCCAGGGCACTTGAGGAACTTGTGTTCAGAGTGATAGCAGGTGCGGGCTGGCTGGGGCTCAGTTCCTAAAAGAGCCCAAGAGGCTGCCGAAAGCTGGTGCCCAAGGGGAGGATACGGGCCTGCCGCTGGGGTAGGTGCTTAGTCCACAACCCCATAGGAAGCCAGGTAGACTCCTGTTTGGTCCCGAGACTCCAGGAGGCCACTTTGACATGGAATGTGGAGCCAGTGGGGACTAAAGGTAAGACTTGCTGGACTGCGTGCTGGCCGCCTTGCAAAGCACACCTGTTGGGCGTTGCCCCAGCGGAAGGTGGGTGACTTGTGTGTGATTGCATATACGATAGGGCGAGATGAGGGGTGTGTTGCCTCCAGAACATGAAACGGCCTAATAGGTGTTGTGCTTGTCTGAGTGTAGTGGGTGGTTTAATGGTGAGTCATTGATGTTTGCCTGTTGGGGAAATTTCTCAGCCCTCAGAGGACTAGATGATGCCCAGAAACAAGATAGATGAGGCCGGGCCTTGGCTCTTGAGGTCCAGGTGGTGTGCGAAGGGATGCAAATCTGCCCGTACTGCTTTCTCAGAGGAACCCTGAGCATAATGTCCTCAGTATAATGCCCAAAACGGCCCCTTTCCAACTGTAAGGTGCTTAAGTCCTGGTGGCAGAGGTTATGTGTGGTTGCAGGGCCGTTTCAGTATCCCACTGGGAAGCACGTAAATGTATAATCTGCCCCCTTCAAAAGTGAAAGCAAACGGAGCCTGGGATTCCTCCAAGATGGGAACAGAACAGAACATGTTAGTAGGTCAGTGAACACAGAGGACGCTCCTTGGGCCGACTGTACATCCTCAGTCAGTTCTATATTATTAGGAATTGGAGCCTTACTGGGGAACCTGAGCCACTGAGGTTTTGATGGTCAACGGTGAGGTGCCTTTGGTTGCTGGCTGGCTTAAGTACTGGCCAGATGGGGCTACTGAACGGGGAGATGGTGGCTTCATGACTCCAGTCTCAAGCATATCTTTATTGACAGGGCGTAGGCCTTCAGTGGCCTGTTTAAGTCGCTGCTGGGGAATGTTTACCATCTTGACCAGGGGAGGAAGAGTCCCTGGCGTCCATTTGGAGAGTCCCACCAGGAAGGCCAAGAACTTGGGCTTATTCCATGTGGCACGGTGTTGTGTCAGTACCTCCATGCCTATGATAGGAAAGAACGAGCTGGGGGGCCACCACCAGAGGAAGCCACTTGAGGTGAAGGGTCCCAGTCGTGATATGCGAATAGGTTTGTGAAGCTTTGATTGTTTTACCAGCAATGCCCTGTAGGCAAAAGGGGATACAGAGGGATTGCCTAGAATGACAGTGACTTGGGTCCCCATGTCTAGTAGGGCCAAAAAGGACTGTGCATTTTTATTGTCCTAATGGGCCACCAGAGTGGTACAGGGGTAATTGTTCCCAGGTGGTGGGACAAGCCCCTGGGAGCGGCTGATTTCCTAGGGTAGGAGCTTAAGTGGCTGCCAGTCCTGGAGGTTAGGGAAGGGGGCAGAGGGGGTAGCGGGGACGGGCTTGGGGCTAGAGGATGGATGGCGGAAGAGGGCCGTAGCTGGGAGAATGTGAGTTTCGGGGCCTGGAGTTTAGAGAGTGGCTGTCCTGAGGTTAAGTAGCCAGGAACCCCAGGTTTTCCTAACTCCCAGTAGAGGTTTTGCCTGTGTATTCCCATAAGGGACACAATTAAACCAGAGGTTTATTAGGAAGGGAGTGGGGAACCCTTTCCATTGAGGGAAATTTGTTCGAGGGAGACCTTTCTGGAGCAGTGGTGATGGAGGGCCTTGAGTGTGACGTATTGGGGCATCTGGGCAGCAATCTCCTCTGTGTCTGGCAGCCATGTCAGTGCCCTCCAGTTGCCTGATGGATGGTTTCAGGAATCCCCTCGAAATGTAGTAGGGCTGCCCTGTAATTAGGGGGGGCGCCTTGTAGAAAGAATTCTCTGGACTTAGGGTCAGATGGGGCCTATTCAGGGTTGGAAATTCAGGGAGTCATTTGGGTCACTGTGGTGATGGAAATGACAAAGCCATTGGATCATGCCACTTTTGCACAGCAGGAGGCACGGAGGACCCTCGTGTACATTAATGGTCAATGAAGGCCTTTTTAATTAGTGGTCTGACTGTCTCATTAGACCGTATGGCCTTGATCACGGCTGCTCTGGGGAGCTCATTGAATTATTATGGCAGCAGTGACATTTTGGCATGGATACCGCAGGCAACACACGACAGAGGCAATACGCAAAAGCACGTAGCAGCATGGCAGACCTGCAGCAAGCGGTGTTCCGTTCCCAGGTGGTGTTCCCCACCTGTGTTGGTCAGCGCGTAAGCCAGTCGCAGCTAACGGGTATTCCTCTTGATTAACTGCACAGGCAATCATGCAATCCTGCCAACAAGGCCAATTGTTTTGTGCTGGTCTCAACCTACCAATAGTGATCTATTGGCTAGAAAAGCCTAGGGGCACTCACCTGGGCCTGAGGTGGGCCCTCACAGGCATTTCCCCTTTCAGAGCCAGTGTTGTGATTGGACCCGCCCTTGTGGTTCTTATGATGGCAACAACCATCAGGGAACTTGGGACAAACAAAAAAGAAAACCAAGGGTTATTACTCACAAATCCTGAAGGCTACACGGTACACCTGGGGCCACCCAGCGAGGTTGCAGCAGAAAGGTAGTGGGCCTGGGGTTCTGTCTTTAGTGGAGTCGAGGATGGGGTGCCTAGGGTTTCACAGGCTCACTCTTTGTTGGCGAATTTAAAACATAAGGGTGGGAATTAAAACTCAGGAAGGGAAAAACAAGTGGTCAAATGGTGAGTTATCTAAGTCGAAACAAAGGAAGCTTCTGGGGCGGGGCCGCCTGGCTCTTCCTCTAGTCCTGTAGCAGGCAGTGTGTTTATTCGCTGTCTTTGAAGTGGGTGCCTAGGCAATCCGAAGCTTAAGGGTTCCCTTTCGTCCACACCCTCTCCAGCATTTGTCATTTCCGTGCTTTTGGACGACAGCCATTCTGACAGGCGTGAGGTGATACCTCATTGTGGTTTTGATTTGCATTTTCCTGATGATTAGCGATGTTGAGCATCTTTTCAAGGGCCTGTCTACCATCTCCACCGCACGTTACTTCATAAAAGAAACAGACTGTACATATTCTATAAAGAAATACAGCCAGGGCTTCCCTGGTGGCGCAGTGGTTGAGAGTCCGCCTGCCGATGCGGGGGACACGGGTTCGTGCCCCGGTCCGGGAAGATCCCACATGCCGCGGAGCGGCTGGGCCCGTGAGCCACGGCCGCTGAGCCTGCGCGTCTGTTGCCTGTGCTCCGCAACGGGAGAGGCCACAGCAGTGAGAGGCCCGTGTACCGCAAAAAAAAAAAAAAAAAAAAAAAAAAAAAAAGAGGCACAACCTATTATATATAAAATAAGCTACAGGGATATATTGTAAAACACATGGAATATAGCCAATAGTCTATAACGACTATAAATGGAGCATAACCTTTAAAACCTGTGAATCACTACATTGTACACCTGCAACTTAGGTAATATTGTATATCAACTATATTTCAATTAAAACAGGAAAAAAAAGTAGCATGTGGTAGGCAGAATAATGTGCCCCCAAAGATATTTACACCCTAATCCCTGGAATTTGTGAGTATATTACTTTACATGACAAAAGGGAATTTGTCTGTGTGATGAAATTAAGAGCTTTGAAATGGGGAGATTGTCATGGATTACGTGGGTGGGCAAAATCTATGCACATGGGTTCGTAAAAGAGGAGAGCTTTTCCCAGTTAATAGTCAGAGGAAGATGTAACTGTGGAAGAATAGTGATAGAGATGGGCATTGCTGACTTTGAAGACTGAGGAAGACGGATACAAGCCAAGGAATGTTGGAAGCCTCTAGAAGCTGGAAAAGGCAAAGAAACAGATTTTACCCTGGCGCTTCCGGAAGGACTTAAGTCCTGAACCCACCTTAATTTTAGCCCAGTGAGACCTGTGTTAGACTTCGGAGCTACAGAACTATAAGAGAAATGTGTGTGGGATTTTTTGTTTTTTTCCCATGGCACGTGTTCCTTGATTTGATTTGATTTGATTTGATTTGATTTACAATGTTGTGTTAGTTTCAGGTGTACAGCAAAGTGAATCAGTTGCACATGCATCCTTTTCTTTTTAAAGATTCTTTTCCTGTATAGGTCATTACACGGTATTGAATAGAGTTCCCTGTGCTATACAGTAGACCCTTAGTAGTTATCTGTTCTATATATAGTAGTGTGTATAGGTCAATGCCAGTCTCTCAATTTATCCCTCCCTGCTGGTAACCATAGGTTTGTTTTCTACATCTGTGACTCTGTTTCTCTTTTGTAAATAAGTTATTTGTACCATTTTTTTTAGGTTCCACATATAAGCGGTATCATACGATATTTGTCTTTCTCTGTCTGACTGACTTCTCTCAGTATGACAGCCTCTAGGTCCATCCATGTTGCTGCAAATGGCATTATTTCATTCTATTTTATGGCTGAGTAATATTCCATCGTACACGTGTACCACATCTTCTTTATCCATTCCTCTGTCGATGGACATTTAGCTTTCTTCCATGTCTTGGCTATTGTAAATAATGCTACAGTCAACATCGGGATGCATATATCTTTTCCAATTATGGTTTTCTCTGGATGTATGCCCAGCGTGGGATTGCTGGATCCTATGGTAGTTCTCTATTTCGTTTCTTAAGGAACCTCCATACTGTTCTCCATAATGGTTGTACCAATTTACATTCCCACCAACAGTGTAGGAGGGTCCTCTTTTCTCCATACCCTCTCGAGCATTTATTGTCTGTACACTTTTTGATGATGGCCATTCTGACTGGTGTGAGGTGATACCTCTTTGTAGTTTTGATTTGCATTTCTCTAATAATTAGTGATGTTGAGCATCTTTTCATGTGCTTTTTGGCCATCTGTATGTTTCTTTGAAGAAATGTCTAGGTCTTCTGCCCATTTTTCTATTAGGTTGTTTGTTTTTTTTGACATTGAGCTGCATGGGCTGTTTATAAATTTTGGAGATTAATCCCATGTCGGTTACTTCATTTTCAAATCTTTTCTCCCTATCTGTGAGTTGTCTTTTCGTTTTGTTTATGGCCTTTTATGTTACCCTTGATTTCAATACTGTACTTCTGACTTATAGATGACATTTCTGTATATGGAGGTGGTTTTCCATCCTTTTTCAGTGGGAAAGATCAATAGCTCATTGTCAAGGTAAAGAAGAGATTTGGATTGCCTTTCCTTGTTGGACTGAAACTAGTTTTAGGGAAAGGTGTTTGACCCCCTTCTCCCAACCTAGTTTCCCTTGGTCGATTGAACGAATAGCCATTACTCTTTCTATATGCTTATTTCCAACGAGAGTGTACTTTTGTGAGGGCTGCACAGCATTTTATTCCCCCCTCCCCTCTCAACAGTTTGGAACACATAGTAGGTCTCAAATAATTGTTTAGTAGATAAACTACTAGTTACTTGGATTAACTAAACCAACACCTCAAATGTGGCCCACAATTGCCCACTGACATTTTTTCTATTATTATTATTTTTTAATTGAAGTACAGTTGATTTACAATGTTGTGTTAAGGACAAGTATTGCAAATTACAGGTAAGAATTTTTTTTTCTATTGATGCTGGAGTGAGTCAAGGGAATAAAGAAATCAGCTCGGTTTCCCTCTTGAGCCAAAAACCAGTTGAGACATAAGACACAAGAATCAAATAGATAAGAGAGAAAAATATCAGCTTTGTCACTCTAAGATTGAATTGTACAATGAAATGGAACATATGGCCATAATGAGTCCCCCAGAACCTCCCTTCCTGACAGCATGTCTGAGAACGCAGCCTCCCACTTGCAGGGGGAAATCATTCCTGGGGAACTTATCACAGGGAGTTTGTGAGAGAGGTTGAATCTTTGGGGTGGCGGGGGACAGAGAGAGACAGACAGACAGACAGACAGACAGACAGACGGACAGAAGGGGTAAAACTAAAGAGCCCCACTGTGTTAGTTGGGTCTTCTGAGAGGCAGACTCTGAGACACAGGAGTGCAAAAATTTTATTGAGACATAAAGTTTTGAAAGATAGAAGAAGGAGAAAGCACAATTGGGCAGGAGAGCCTGAGATCTCAATGCACATTTGACAAAACGTCTGCCAACCCATTGGGGAGCTCCACAGCAAGCACTGTCTATTAAAGGGGTACCACTTTGGGCTGAAATGCCAGGCCTCGGCACTCCTGCTATGTTCAGTCATTGGTTGGGGCTGCCCAAGAAGAAGAACATGGCTTTCAAACTCTGGAGGCTGTCAACTAACTTCACTTGTTGCAACTCACTGTCAAGTTCTTTCTGGAAGGGGGATCCGAGTGGCACCCCTCCAGGGCTGCCACACAGACCTACTGTGTTCCTTTTCCTACTGTCTCTGATTAGAAAAGTTACTCTTTCATCCCTGAAGAGGAATGGACAAGGGAGCAGAGAGGAGCTAGCTGTGTTGCTCCCATGTGTTTCTTTCTCCAGGAATGAAGTGGAAACACAGAAAGAAATACCAGTTAAGGAAAGGTCCTTTACACAAACGTGAGACGTAAGAAATCATTCCCTCTGCTTCTTGCAACCAATACCATGTAATCCCAGTTGCCTTCTCAAAAGGTCCTGTTAACTGGAGAGCTTTTTATATTTCCGAGCCAGAGATCTGGGGGGGGACGCTGCGTAGCAAGATGGAAGAGAAAATAAGTAGGGGTGAGGATGACAAGAATGGAGCCAATGACGCTGGGCACTGTATGGAGGAAGGACAGAGAGAAAATCATTGTATCAAAGAAGGCTAAGAAGGGATTTGGGAGAAGATAAATGTCAGAGATATTAAAGTTGATTACTTTGGGTAGCATGTTATAAATTCCTTCTTGATCTCCACTGTGGAATCTTAAGAAAGTCTGCATTGCCCTCAGATGCTCCTGTGAGTGTGGATTCTTCACAGGATGCTCAATGAGGTATTGACATGTATGCGTGGAGGAATATACCACGCAACAGAACTTAGTAGCTGAGACACAGTCTACCTTAGGTGTGCGTGATGCCAAAACCTATGCTGTCAAGTGCTCAGCTTATACTGCTGTTGGTTGGCTTCCAAGGAGGGTGGCAGTGGTTCACAAAGTCAGTGGAACAGCTTAAAAATGATTTTGCCCTGAATATGCCAGAATTGTGGAGTTCCTTCTTGAATGGGCTTGTGTTCCAAAACCCGGGGTGTGGACCCAGAGAGTGGAGACACACTCTTTGTTTTCCGTAGTTGCTCCAGAGTAACTCTGCCTGGTTAGTCAACCCCCAAGCGTTCCCGTGACTTGACAAAGAAGATAGCCGTGATCCTCCCTATCGTCGCATTCAGCCGTTACCATGGAGTTTATCCTGGGTCCCCCCTGGAATAGGTGACAGGTGATCAGAAGCAGTCCCTCTGGGCGGAACTACAAGCCCAGACAGCCAAACCAAAAGAAAGAAAATGCAGTCTCTGGTGAAGAGCAACGGAGAGAAGCTAAAAGCAAGGCCCTGGATATATAAAATGAATGCCCTCAAATCCTCCCATCACCGCCGTCATTGTTATTACTAAGAACAAGTCAGTTGTAGGAGTCAGAAAAGGTCGGTCTCTGTCCCTTCCTTTTCCCCGAGGCTGCAATGATGACTGCTCACCCACCTTCTGTCCAAACCCCGCTGCTTCTGGTTCTCTCCGGTCTTCATCTCCTGGCCTCGGTGCCCACTTTTCTCCTTCCGCTGCTAGTCCACCTTCTCCTCTTCCAGAGGCCAGCCTTTGGTCTCCTCTTATAATAACCATGGCAGCACAGAGCACGTAGTGTACTGAACTGCCACAGGCAGAGACCAAACAAGAAAGGGACAAGTATTGACCTCCCCTCTGGTTAGCAAGCCCCATGTTTCCTTTTTATTATATATATATATATATATATATATATTTTAATTGAAGTGTAGTTGATTTACAGTGCTGTGTTAATTTCTGCTGTACAGCCAAGTGAATCAGCTATACATATATATATATATATATATATTTTTTTTTTTACATTCTTTTCCATTATGGCTTATTATAGGATATTGAATATAGGTCTCTGTGCTATGCAGTAGGACCTTGTTGTTTATCCATCCTATATATAAAAGCTTACATCTGCTAACCCCAGCCTCCCACTCTATCCCTTCCCCACCCCCTCTCCCTTGGCAACCACCAGTCTGTTTTCTACATCCGTGATTCTCTTTCTGTTTCATAGATAGGTTCATTTGTGTCCTACTTTAGATTCCACATATAAGTGATATCATATGGTATTTGTCTTTCTCTTCCTGACTTACTTCACTTAGTATGACATTCTCTAGTTGCATCCATGATGCTGCAAATGGCATTATTTCATTCTTTTTAATGGCAGAGTAATATTCCAGACATCCTTCTAAAAATGCCTTTTCTGTTTTGATTAGCCAGCGTCCCATTTTGTGATTTGCCACCAAGAACCCTGACAAATACAGAGATTATGGCAATTGTTAGATCGTAGAAGATTAGAGCCTGAAAAAGAGGGTGGGGTGTCAGGTAAGAGAAGAGCTAATGGAGAGGAAAGAGATGTTCAGACTGAGTAAGACCAGACGTCTAGGGTCAACTCTGAAATGTTTTACTTGTGAGACTCCCAGAAGGTGTGTCAAATCTAGGGGGAGTTTAGTGAAGGGGCAGTGACTTCATCTGGGGACTTGTGGAATCTGAGTCTTCTGGCGACATCCAGAAGGAGATGTTTCACAGATGGCTGTGCAAATGTCATAGTCAAGGGAAGCGCCTGGGAGTGGGGGCAGAGAGAGAGAGAGAGAGAGAGAGAGAGAGAATATGACTGGCCCGTGGATGTGGCTGAATTGGAGGGGAAATATATATTGAACAAGGGTTGAAGAGGCCAACAGCAGAATGCAGGAGGATGGTTAGCTTTACATAGTTCTCTCTAGATAAACCTTAGGTAAACCACGAAAGGACAAGGAAGGTAAGAAAAGAAGGGCACTGTTAAGAACTACGGAATGATCAAGCAGAGCAAGTGCTGAAAAGAGACTAATGGTAACGTGAATTAGTAAGCCAGTGATTCCTTTTGAGAGAGGAGTTTTGGTAGAGTTCCTTAAAGGGGAAAAATCTGTCCCTCCTCCTGTGTCGCCTAAATCCACCGCCTCTCCCCTGTCTCCTCTGGGTCTTCTTTCACTAAGTGTATCCCAGTCCACTCCTGAATTTGTAACCTTTCCCACTCTGTTGGCTCCTCTGCAGTAAATGAACATAGCTAAAATACCCTTTCCACTATTCTCCACTTGTAGAACTCCAGTGCCTCTTTGAAGACTCAGTGTCACCTCCACAGCGGATGTTGCCTAGGACCCAGGTAAGATTTAGACCCCTTTCCTCTCCTGCACTCACAGGGCACCTTGTAAGCCTCCTCTTTTAGCTCTTCCTCAGATAGATTGGTGCTATCTCTCTGTGTGTCCATCTTTTCCACCACGCTTGTGAGCAGGAACTGTGCCCGAGTCATATTATATTCCTAGTGCCAAGCATAGCGCAGAAAACTTCAAAGAATCCAGGATAATTTGTTGAAAGCATTTGGCTAAAAATTCTTGGCTCTTTTAATTGGGCCATTTGGCTAAAAATTTCCAAAGCTGCATGAATGCTCCCTCCTAGAATGTTTTATTTTAGGTTTATTTCTTGGATTACGGTTCTAAAAAATATTTTAAGGTGGAACTTTTACTTCTCCATCAACTTTATAGAAAAATTAAACTTTGGGGAGAAAGAAAATCGTGCCCAGGGAATTAGCGCACAGAAAAAAAAGAGAATAGATCTCCTTGTTGCATGTGGCCTAGTGAATATCAGATATAACATGTTGTAAACCAAAAGTAATGTTACCAAAAAATAAACGTTAAAATACAGATTAAAGGGAAGGAGTCTATTCCTCCTCAGGCAAGGCAGTCGCTTTGCATATTAATGAAACTTAAATGACTCACAGTAAGAAAAATGATTGGAATAGATTGCAGTAACTTAAAAATGAGTACACTTTAAACAGCTTGTGTGATGACTATGTGATTATGGAGAATCAAAATGGCTAGTCCCACTCTGATGCTCCCAGAAGAGAGATGACTGCTGGCCCTTAATTAACAAAGCCACACGTGGAGCCCAGGAAGCTGTAGACACAAAGAAAGTTGACAGGTTGACTTTGTGAAATACGCAAAGATGTCAGTCTGGAAGGTGACAACTACAATTCTGGGGCGTGTGAGGGTTAGGGATGTGTATAAAATCTTATAAACATCCAAGCCATTCTAGAATATTCACTGAAAGTGACAAGAAAATGGAAGGAAACGGGAAAAGACAAAGAGCTGCATAAAGACAGGTGAAAAGTTTAAAATATTTGATGGCTTGAGATGACTTCGGGGCTTGTGGCAAATTACTGTAAAACATGGCTTGGCAAAGATTTCCTGAAACGTTTTAGGCTTTGCCGGCCCCAGGGTCTTTGTTGCAATGACTGACTCTGCAGTTGTAGTGCTAGTGCGTATGCAGCCACAGACAATAGGTAATTGATTGGGTGCGGCAGTGTTCCAGTAAAACTTTGTTTATCAAAACCCTTGGGGACCAGATTTGGCTTGCAGACTGTAGTTTGCCAACCCGTACTCTAAAAACACCAGTTTGTGACAAAACAGCGCATTGCGCAAAAGCTCGTATGTAAATATGTGTGTGTGATCGATAATTGTTGGTTCAATCATTGTTGTTCGGGTTTTTATTGTGCTTGGTATGTTTTTATTGTGCTTGGTCCGGTACTCACATGAGGGTATGGCTGAGTGAGTTGGTTAAATCGAGGCATCAGTGTTATTTTCCAGCGTCCCAGGCGATTCCAAGGTGCAGCCACCACGTTTAACAAATAGGATGCTGAAGAATGCTACGCAAAATTCAATGTGCCTATTATTCATCACCTGGGGTCCTGTTAAAATGCAGGTTCTGATTCAGTAGGTCTGAGGTAGAACTTGGGATTTTGCATTTCTAACAAAGTGTCAGATGACAGTGACCTGCGGGTCCAGGGACCACATTTTGAGTAGCAAGGTGCTTGCACTGGCTTTCAATACCTGGGATGTCTTGGTCCTGCCCCTGAGACTGATGTAATTGGTCCTGGAGGTGGCCTGGGCATCGAGAGCTCTACAGACTCCCAGGTGGCTCTAAGGTGCGGCAAAGCTTGAGAACCTCTGTGCTCAATCCAGTGTGCGTGGTGACCTAAATTTTCGTTATTATGTTATCAGTAGCCCTGTTGGCCATTCTCCCCTTCCAAGCCACCCATTCCTCTCCTTTTCAGGTCCAAACCTCCAGAAGATGGGTGGGATCAGGATTAGCTTTTCATCCTTTCAGTCTTTGCCACCTCTGAGGAGTGGACTGTAGTTCAGGATGGAAAGAGGAGGGAGGCTCAGGCCACCTGGGTCGGGGAAGAATAAGCAGAACAGTTGTTCCAGGGGCCGAGTTAAAGGGGAGGCTGGTTGAGACAAATGGGGAATTACCACAGAGGGCTGTCACGGCAAAACTCACCTCCAGGCTTGGGCCTGAGCTTGGGGCCCTGGAAACAGCCATCTACCCTCCTGAAGCCTGGCAGCAACTGGCAGCCAAGCAGCTGGGAAGGATTTCTCCTTCTTGATATGCAGAGTGACACAGTTGGTCGAAAGGCAAGAGAGACCCCTAGTGGCAAAGTATAAAGGTGAAATCCTTTCATCAACAAGTCATAAACACCACAAATGAACTTAGCAGTAAGTGAATGATAATGATGGTAAGGATGATAAATGGTGGCTTACAAATAATATATGTCCTGTATGTGCCAGGCACTGTTGTAAGTATTGAGAAAACATTAACTCATTTAATCTCAGCAACCCAATGGGTTTGATGGTTTTTAAAAAATTTAGTTGATTGACAATATGTTTCTGGTGTACAGCAGAGTGATTCAGTTATACATACGTATTCTTTTTCATATTCTTTTTTCTTATTGCTTATTACAAGATATGGAATATAGTTCCCTGTGCTGTACAGGAGGTCATTGTTGTTTATCTGTTTTGTGTAGAGTAGCTTGTATCTGCGAATCCCAAACTCCTAATTTATACCGCCTCCCCACTTCACCTTTGGTAACCATAAGTTTGTTTTCTATGTCTGTGAGTCTGTTTTTGTTTTGTAAATAAGTTCATTTGTATCATATTTTAGGTTCCACATATAAGTGATATCATATGACATTTGTCTTTCTCTGTCTGACTTAACTTCACTTACTATGATAATCGCTAGGTCCATCCGTGTTGCTGCAAATGGCATTCTTTCATTCTTTTTTATGGCTGAGTCATAGTCCATTGTATACATATACCACATCTTCTTTATCCACTCATCTGTCGATGGCCACTTAGGTTGCTTCCATGTCTTGGCTGTTGTAAATAGTGCCGCTATGAACACTGCGGTGCATGTATCTTTACGAATTATAGTTTTCTACAGATACATGCCCAGGAGTGGGGTTGCTGGATCATGCTGTAGCTCTATTTTTCGATTTTTAAGAAACCTACAGACTGTTCTCCACAGGGGCTGCATCAATTTACATTCCCACCAACGGTGCAGGAGGGTTCCCTTTTCTCCAAACTCTCTCCAGCATTTGTTGTTTGTAGATTTTCTGATGATGCCCATTCTAACTGGTGGGAGGTGATACCTCATTGTACTTTTGATTTGCATTTCTCTAAGAATTAGTGATGTTGACCATCTTTTCCTGTGCTTCTTGGCCATCTGTATGTCTTCTTTGGAGAAATGTCTTCTGCCCATTTTTTGATAGGGTTGGTTTTTTTGTTGTTGTTGTTATTGACTTGTATGAGCTGTTTGTATATTTTGAATATTAAGCCCTTGTCAGTCGCATCATTTGCAAATATTGTCTCCAACGGGGTTGACACTTTTATTATCCGTGTTTTACATATGAGGAAACTGAGGTGCAGAGAAGTGAAATAACATGCCCAAGTTCCCCCAATTTAGGAAGTGGCTCAACTGGGATTTGAATCCAGTCAACCTGTGGTGAAGGATCCAAGACAGCGAACTGCTTCTCCAAAACAGGAGAGTAAGAAGGATCTTCAGTCAATTTATAGTTGTAAACACTCACAAACAGCTGCTCAGCCAGTGCTTCCTGATATCTAGAGGAGAACAGTGTATATATATGTATGTATATATGTATATATATATACGTATATATATATATATATACACGTATATATATATATACGTATATATATATATATATATATATATATATAGTGAGACTGTATCAGAGAGAGAGCAGGGACTTCAAAGCAGACAGAGAAAGAGTGAAAAAAAAACAAATTTGACTAAAAAGAGTAAAGGGAGAAATACCATTCAACACCATTTTCTGGAAACTAAACTCAAAGGACCATAATCCTCCTTTTTAAGAAAGTATTGAAGCACAGTTATAGGGAAATGTAGAAAAAAATGACTCCTTAGCTAAACTTGTTCATATTTCAGTAAATATTAAAAGCAATCTAGTAACTCTAAAATGACTCAAGCTACTCATGTGTCTTTGAATATAGGATACGAAGTCTGAAAATTTCTAACTCTGACCTTTGTAAACTATACACGACACAGAAGAAACAATATGTTTTGAGTATTTTTTCTCGGACCTAGACAACCTTAGGGTTTACATGGGAACAGATTTCATCAGCTCAAATAGAGAGTGGACTGAGAGAGGGGAAGAGTTTCCAAAGGGGAACAGAAAAGACAAAACCAAACCAAACATAGGAAAGCAGGTCTGTCGTTTCCTTGGGAAATCCTTTTACTGGGAAATAATTGTCTTTCTGCCTATA
This sequence comes from Mesoplodon bidens, assembly GCF_964165515.1. Classification (NCBI taxonomy): domain Eukaryota; kingdom Metazoa; phylum Chordata; class Mammalia; order Artiodactyla; family Ziphiidae; genus Mesoplodon; species Mesoplodon bidens. The sequence continues at coordinate 107,097,380 of NC_138163.1, forward strand.
GTCAAGAAGACAAGGTAATAGGCTCACGCCTCTCCACATCGAGAAGGGAGAAAGCAGAGACCACACTGAGAGTAAGAACAGGCTGATTTTGAGAGAAACTCTGAGCAGACACAGGTGGCCACGGTCTGGAATGAGGCAGTGGTCTGAGTGGGACCAGCAGCTCTCTAGGTGTTCCAGTGTCTCATCCCATCCTCTGAGTGTTGGCTGCTCTGGGTTTGGGGCCGCCTGTGCCATAAACTCTCTGCTTCCTTTCTGGTGAGCTTATCTACTCCATGACCTCAACCCATCTATGTATATTGTATAGGCTAATATGTCCCACATGTATTTTTCCAAACCTGACATCCCCCTGAGGTCCAGATTCGTTTTTCTGGCTACCTGCATGACAGTTCCTCTTGGGTATCTAATAGGCATCTCAGATTTTACATGACACGCCTTCCCAGCCCCTCGAGTCCCCCTGCAGACACCCCCAGATTAATAAATAGCACGACCATCAGCCAGGGTGTTCAAATCCAAACTTGAGCCTAGATTATTTTCGTCATTTCCCATTCCTCACCTCTGGTCCATAAAGCAGATCCTGTAGACTCATCCAGTTCATCTGAAATTTGTCCGCATCTCTTCATTTCCTGTACCAGCACCGCAGTTCAAGACCCCATTGTCTCTCTGGGCTGCTACAGTGATCTCTTAACTGGTCTTTCAGCTTCAACTGTCCTCATCCTCTACATTCTTCAAAGCAGCCAGAGTCAGAATAACTTGGCTTCACCTTCAGAGAGCTATATTCTACTTGATATTCAATATCACAAATTGACCTTCAGCCTGGACCTTATATTTTTCAGTCCTTCTATTGAGGTAATTTGGGGTTTGGGGTACCATGTTACCTTAATGGAAGAAAGAGTACAGTAAAAACACCTACATTTGCACATGTTGTAAGGGCAGTCTGCATGTCCATCATGGTGACTAGGGAGTCACCCCTATGTTTGTGTGCAGGCCAGCCTGAGGCTCAGTTACCATTATCACTGTTGCTCAGGGTGAGCTTGTGAAAGAGGGACCCTGCCAAGCTGGCTTCTGGGGTCTCCATCTTGCTTCCCAGAATCAACAAACACTAACATTTACATATTTTAGTGAACTCAGAGTTTTCAGGTAAAGTTAAAAGACCCTTTATTTTAATCCCTGTCCCATCCCATTCCTCCAGAAGCAACGCTACTGTGATTTTTATACCGTGTTTTTATACTCCTGCTATTCGCAGGGACCCGCATTCAGCAGGGCCTCACCTCACCACCCCCCATATACCCACATTGTTTATAAGGGGAAGATGGATTTTGCACTTTCCAGGGCCCCATGGAATGCCTTCTCCCTCCCTCTGTGGAGATCCTGAGCTGCATGTGGGTGGGGCATGGGTGGGTGGAGAGCCTCCTGGATACCTGTTTTACAAAGTGAGCGATTTGCACACAGGAACCAAGGAGAGACCTTTATTTCTTTAGGAACCAAATAACTTTATTGGAAGAAACAGAAAAAGTGGAAGAAAAAAACTTAAGTGATAACGTAAAGTCCAGGAAAACAGAGTCCTGCACTTGTTGCAAAAAAAAAAAAAAAAAAAAAACCAAAAACTTAAGCGAACTTCTGCAAAGGCAGTATTGCCGTCTGCATGGCAGGCACGGTGACCAGGGCTCTGGTCACCCCGTGGCTCTGGGGAAGTCCAGTCCAGGCTCAGTTCTTGTCGCTGTCGTCCAGGGTGAGCTTGTCAAAGAGGGACCCTGCCAGGTCAACATCCGGGGCCTCCATCATGCTCAGGGTGGTGACATGACCCTCCAGCTCTCTGATGAACGCCACCTGCTGTCTGAGGTAGTGAGTTGCCAGGAAGTGGCACAGGTGGTGGTCGCTCCTGTAGGTGGCCAGCTGGTACAGGTGGAGCAGGTTCTGGTACACGCACTTCTCCAGGAACAAGGCGCACTTCATGGCCTTGAGGCCGCTGTTCCAGTTGTCACTGACTGGGTTCCCGATGTCGTGAAAATCGAGGCGGCCCCTGCGGTTGTTCTGCAGGCATATCAGGTTCCAGACCCGCGAGCTGTGCTCGCTGGAGTGGTACACGAAGAACCAGGTTAAGTACCTGACGGCCACGTCGCCATCGCGGCGGAGGTAAAAGGCCACGTCCAGGCAGAACATGGAGGCGTGGAACTCCAGGGTGACGTGGCTGTTGACGGCGGCCTCGCAGTCGGGGTGGTAGTTCTGGCGCACCTGCGAGGGCCGCGCTTGCTTCATGGTGGACGGCTCCGGCATCGTGGCGGGAGTGAAGGCCAAGGTGAAGGCGAAGCCGTGGGGCCTGCGGTCGCTGCCTCGGAGCTCTCCCGTGTGGTCAAAGAGGGCGGCCGCTCTGGGACAGACCGGAAATGGGGTCCATTACGGGAGGTAGGCGGTGGGCTTGCGGTTCTGTTACCGGAAGTGGTCGCGTGGGGTGGGCGGGGCACGCACGCTGCTCCCACGTTCCCTCACAGCCTGCGTGAGGCAGGGTGACTTTGACCTGCGCACCTGGTATCTATTAAGTTTTTAACTTTGCAAAAATATTTCAGTTTCCAATGACTTTCTCTTGTTCTCTAATTGCGCCCTCTTATAGCACCGTGTTCTCATTTTATAAACCCATTGTCTTCCTTAAAATTCTGAGAATATGAATTTGTAATTTTGGGTACTGTTCTCTTCCGTTTCCTGTATTATAGTTGTTTTTTTCTCCAGAAATAGTTCTGTTTGTTCATCATGATCTTCTCTTTGACTTTCCTCAAATATCTGGCAAACATTTGTCCATTCGTATCTGGGAGTAAAGGAGTCATGTGATCAGCCAAGGTAACTAGCATGGATCTGATCTACAGTTGGGACGCCCGTTTCACTAAGAGTCTTCTCCTCTGAATGGAGGGTCTCAGTGTGTCAGTTAGGGAGTCTTTTCTATTCGGGGTACATGGTGTGGAGCTTGTAGGTGAGATAGGGAGCATCCCAAGTGCCAATAAGCTTGGCATTTTCTGACATTAGAAGACTTTCGTATATCTCTTCTGTAATAGATTGTGTCGTTCTGTTTTGTTTGTTCCTCTTCTGCTGAGCGGGTCTGCGGTTATCTGAAACCTGCTCTCGTATGGGTTCCCTTCCTGAGCCTTTGAATGACATAAGGAGACTATCACCCCATCGCCTGCACCACCCCTGTGCACTGGATCTTGGTCAGAACAAAAAATAAAAATGTACTGTCTTAGGCCAGCAAGACTTGGGATATTTGTGACCGCAGTTAGCCTACCCTGACTAGTTCCCCAAAGGAAGTTCTGGATGACTACAGGTTATAAGCCTTGTAAGCTTATAGCATTTCCTCTTGGTGCAGATGCAGATCCCAAACTTAAACAGTCTAGATAGAGCCGAATCATCATGCTCTTATTTCTTTTGCTAAATTCACCAATAATATATATCAGTCCTGCTCCCTTTTTCCCTCATGGAGAGTGGAATGAAAAATCCCTCAAAGACCCATGAAGCACAAGGAGTAAGTTTTTCCATTTCCCTCAGTGCTGGGGAACAAACCCAGGCTGGTCCTCAGGTGCCCGGCCTTAAGCCGACAACAGGAGGCATAAGGGGTGGGACTGGGACTGGCTGACCCTTGAAACTGTCAGCTGTGGTGAGGGAGATGTGGGTCAGGTAGGAACGGGGGCGCCCCCGGAACCACATAACTGGAGGATGTGTTTGTGTGGGGCAGCTCCCCCGAAGAGGAGGATACTGGTCCAGAGCTGGCAGCGGAGCTAGGGTGATGGTCCAGGGACTGTCCCAGTTAGCCTTCCGTGTTGGAGTGTGAGGACTGTAGACTGGAGGGAGTCCCAGACCTGTGTGTGTCTCCTCCACCACACAGCACGCCGAGCGCTTAGCACCTCATTTGCTGAGCAGTTCCTCGCCTTTGGAAGGGAGGAGAGAGAGAGAGAAAGGAGCAACAACAGTGGGCTCAGAAAGGCCTGGAACAACCAGTTTGAGACATCTGTGGGGGTGGAAGATGGCTTCAGCTCCCAAAGGCAGCCTCTGGAGTCCCTGGGGCAGGGTTGCCTGGCAGTGCTCTCCATGAAGGCCAGGGTTCGGGAGCCTAGCCGCAGTGAGCACCAGTTAACCAAGGGGACCAGGGCGCCAGTCCCAGTGAAAGATTTGATGAGTCCTCACCAGACCCGGTGATTCCCTGCCTTCTCACTAATCCTCGCCATTCCGTGAGGGAGGATTGTTTTTATCATCTCCCACACGAGGAAACTGAAGTCTGTGATATAAACTTCTTGTGCAAGACGATGTGGAAACTCGAGTAGTCAGATCTGACTCTCAGCTACACCCCTAGTGACCTCAGTCAATAAAATGGGGTATACACAGGACACTGTGTCATGTGGTTTCTTGAGGCCTCTCCCAGGTTTACATAATGAGAGAACAAAGAGGTGCAGACAGACAGCTGTTCTGATTCTGTAGCAGCTCAGTTACCCCCCTGCCCCCCTTTTCGGCACAGTCCTGACCTTCGGCGAGGCCGGCTTTCCCGTACCCAGCCATACAGGACAGTCTCTTCTTGCTCAGCTTCTACTAGGAAAGAAGCTTAAGTAAATTTTTAAAAATTTATGAAGAACCACAGTTTGAGAGGGAACAAAACTTTTCCTCAGCAGGCCGCCAAGCCCCTGAGCACGGCCGGGACGAGGGCGTTGAAGCTGGGCATCACTCCTGTCCTGTGCCTCCTGGCCAACCCCTCCAGCTGGGTTGTTCGTGATTTACATTCTGCTGGTCTTATGGATAGGTGACATTTCCTCTTCAGTTTGTGATCTCTCATCCTCTTTCAATGGGGGTCATCAATATTTCATCCTAGGGTTAGAACAGAGACCTGGGTTGCCTTTCCACGTAGACTACAATCAGTTTTCTAGAGAATTATTGAGCACCTCTCTCCTAAACTCCTGCCCCTTGGTCGATTCTCCACATAACCATTGACACGTGTGTATGCTTTTTTCCAACCAGAGTGTACTTTGTGAGGTCTTATGAAGATCACCACCCGTCTCCCTCTCTCCACAGTGTGATGCACGTAAATCCGCCAAAATTGCTCACTGGTTCTGTGTACCTCTTTGGTGTAACTAAACCACACTTCTCCAATGTGGACCCTAATTCTTCACACCTGATTTTTTAATCGGGGGGGGGCGGCGGGGAGGGGTAGGGCTGAGAGGTCAGAAAACCACCCATGTTCTGCATTTAGTGGCCAGCAGTGGACTCAGACCCATTTCTTATAGAAACGAGCGCAAAGAGCAGTGTGGGGATCATCACTGGTCCTCGGTGCTTTCCTGATCGTTATTTTATGATTGAGCACGTGTTGTTCAAAAATCCAATACCTCAGTTGTACTTTTTAATCCCGAAGGAGTTCTAATGATTCCTCTGTTCCATGAGGCCAGAGACTGTGACTCCCTTGTGGAGCCTTCTAGTCTAGCTGTGGTCCTGTGATTACTGACTGCTTCTCAGATGCTCCGTTTGACCCAAGGAGGGGTGAGGAAGAACCGCTACAGGAGGAAGGTAAACAACACAAGTCTTGGAGGTGGGCTCACTACTCTCAGTAGTGACGCTATTGTCCAGAAGTGCCTGGGGCCCTCACCTGGGCCATACTGCTTGAGGCAGCCCTCACAGACATTTCCCCTTTGGGAGCCAGTATTGTGATTGGACCCGCCCCCCCCCCCCACCACCTTGCGGTTCCTATTATGATTGCAAGATGCAGTTCAGTGACAACCACCAGGGAAGTTTGAAAAAAAAAAACATGGTTTATGAGTCACAGGTCCTGGAGGACACATGGCACGCGTGGAGCCACACAGCGAGGTCATGGGTAAAACGAGAGTACGTGTGCAGGCCTGGGGTCCTTTATTGGGGTCTAGCATGGGATGCCTGGGGTTTCCCAGGTTCAGTCTTTATTGGTGAATTTAAAACATGAGCGGGAATGAAAATGCCAGAAGGGAAAAACAAGTGGTCAGATGGTCAGTTCCCTAAGTGGACCAGAGATCTCCGAAACAAAGGAAGCTTCTGGGGCGGGGCCGCCTGGCTCTTCCTCTAGTCCTGTAGCTGGCAGTGTGTTTATTCAAGATAGCTGTCTTTGATGTGGGTGCCTAGGCAATCCGAAGCTTAAGCTCAGGCACTTGCATTACAAGAAAAAAAAAAATCCTAAGTCAGCTGCTTACAGGACAATCCCCCCGGTGATGCTGAAGCATCTGAGTTAGTGGTGAGGACGTTAACAGCCTTCAGTCATTTGTAGGCGGGGAGCTGTCTGGTTTGGAGCGCACACCGTGGCCTGATTCCGTGGGGAAATATGATACAGTGCTGTCCTGCTGTCGGCAGGGGACAAACTCACAGTCTGACGAGCCTCTTGGTATAGGGTAGGGTCAGCCAGCAAGGACTTAGCAAGTTCTGCAAAGTCATATCATAGTAGGTTGTTCCCCGATGCCATCGGGGCAATGCGTTTATTCCACTGTTTCTGGAAAGACTGAAGCTGCATGGCAGCGTTCCGCAATATAAACTGGGAAGTCGGGCCACCTGGGTGAGCAGCTAGGTCTCCAGCTGGTGACGTGGCCCAGGGGTGTCATCTCTGGTATAGGACGCATAGGCATCTCCAGTGGTGAACTCTTGGGCTGGGGCGGTATTGTCTGGAATGGTATCCTCTCCAGCAGTGAGTCTGTCTCACTCAGAGGTGAGGTCCTCTGGAGTGGTGGCCACCCAGGGGCGGGTGCATGCTCCCACGTGGCTATGCAGTTGGGGTATTGATCATGGGCTGGGCATAGGCTAGCCTGATATAACTTAGAGGCTTCCCCGAGGACCGAGCTGCACATCTGACGCCTGCTGCTAGTGGAACAAAATGTTAAGAGCTCTCTGGGGTCATCAGGGGCACATTTAGCAACAGAGTAGGTTGCTGTCCTTTCCTTCCCGGAGGAGGAGCTCATCCAAGCACATAAAGATTCTGGGCACACTTATATCCCAGGCTACGGGAGATCTTATGGATGCTACTTAGGCATTCCTGGGCTCAACCCGTGAGGGCAATCAGTGGACAAATCCTGGAAGCACAGTCCCTGTACCCAGGTGGGTTTTATGTACGAGCCATCATAGGGCCAGTTAGCATGTAGCACTGTTTGATGTTGAAATTGGGCAAGTGTCATTTAGACACTGCTTCCAGGGGCCCCTTGCCTATAAAGGGATGCGATCCCTTTGCCGCTCAGACTCAGTGGCACACTAGTCTGAGCCCTTCCAACAGGGCTCGCCAGCATTCCCTGCTTTTCCACCCTGTGGCGCTACTGTGGGCCGGAGCAGTGTTTTTACAGCAGTATATCTGGGTGAGGGTTAGGCCCAAGGGCTCTACCAGCAACCCTATCACCCAGACGGTACAAAGCAATAAGAACAGCCATCACCAGATGGAGCGCTGACGTTTGAAGGAGCTTGGGTCAGGTTCCTTCTGGATGAGCTATCTGTGTATTGCTTAATGGCTGAGCGCGGTTGCTTGGTGGGGGAAAGTACAGGGTTGCCTTGTCTGGCGTGGGGTCAGGCCACGACTCGTAGCTTGCTCGGCATGTTCTCATCGCCCAATGTGGCCTGTGTCCACCAAGCAGAGTTCCTTTCCCTCTTTCAGACCCCCAAAGTGCGCCACTGGTTGGTCCCGGGGCGATGGCTGGTACTTCCTCTAAGTTAGGTGGGGCATTCAGTTTCATTAGGCAGCTCTTGTAGCCACTGTATTTGGTGAGAGCGGCCAGTGTGGAGGTGGCTGCTTTTGGAGAGTCGTCACCGTTGGCAGGATCTCCAAAGAGATGATCTCGCACTGACTTGGTGGGCTTGTGGCCTGTGGGGCATTCAGTGGTGAGGGGACCATATTGGACTCTCTGCCCTCGGTCGGGCTATATCAGAGGGAAGCCGATGGTCAGATGATGAAAAAGAAAATCATAGCAGCACAGGGAAGTGGAGTCAGAGGTCAAAATTTAAAGGGCGTCGTGCTAGAGTGTGAAAGCTCGAGACCTGCCAGAAATGACCCGAAGTGGCATTTTGGAGGGTGTGTGATAATTGTGTACTAATTGGTATGAGGGGTATAAAGGCTCAGGGGGTGAGAATTAAGCAAGATGAGGGCCTGAGGCAAGAGTTCCCTCCATTTCGAGAACCACTTGCTTGAAAATCATTTAAGTAGTGTCTCTTTAAGAAGGTCATTAAGATGCTTGATGAGGCCAGCCACCTGGGGGCGGGAACCTAGATGGAAGTTTGGAAGAATGCTGGGTGAGAGAGCCCACTGTTGAATCTCCTGAGAGGTAAAGTGGGCGCCCTGGTCAGAGTCAGCAATGGTTGGCGATCTGAAGGGAACAGCAGTGAGGGTAGTAAGGAAAGAGATTACCTGTTTTGGGGAGGAATTGTGGGTGGAGTTCACCAAGAGAAGCCTCGTGTCAAGTGTCCGTGACGGTGATGGGTTATCCGGAAGCCCCAGCAGAGCGGGAGTACGGTCGGTCTCCCCGGGGGAGTGGGTCCCCGTTGCTTGGCTTGGGTGCAGAGAACGCGCTCATCTATCACCACCTTGGCTGCCGCCGAGGAGGGGGGCGTCCCCTCGCACGAGCACGAGTTGTTAAGGCACGAATTCCCCGATGACCCGAGGTTGTGCGGGTCCCTTTCACAGCTGGGGAGAAGGGTCGGTACCCTGAGGCATCTGCGGGGCCGAGAGTGGAGGGCTGAGTGAGGGGGTCTGACCGCAGTAGTCCTAAAAGTGGCCTCAGGTGTGGAGCGGTTAGCGTGAGCAGAAACGTGAGAATTGATGAGAGGGGGTGGGGATTCTCCTAGTTCCTTGCGTACCTTGGAGCCCCAGATGGCCTTGCCTCGTATGAGAAAAGTGTCCCTTAGCCATTGGCCAGAGCAAACTGCAAGGCTGTTAGCAACAGCCCAGGAGTCTGTGAAAGGCCCTTTTTTGTGGCCTCCTTAAGGGCTGAACAGCTACAGGTTCTGCCAGTTGGGCTGAGCCAGGAGTGTCCCCCTCGAGCAGAAAGGTGCCCGAGGCCGGGTGGATGACGCAGCCCTCCAGCGAGCTGCGTGGCATGCAGTGACGGCAGCGCCCTTGGAGAAGAGCGCTAACTCCCTGTCCATTTCAGACCGTTGGTCCCAAGGGGCTCCCCAAGTAGCCACAGGAGGAGAAAGCGGGGTGGGGTGGGGGTGGGGGCTGTCCCTTCTCGAGGCTCTCCGGCAAGGGGCTGAGCATGGGGGAAAGCACATCCTCCTGTCATGTGGAAAGGCCTTTGACCTCAGGTTTAGCCCTCCCCTGAAGGTACCGTTTCCCTGTGACCAAGGAGGCATCAGTGGCCGTGCTGAGCTTTTCTCTTAAGAGGCATCTCTAACCCAGGGCACTTGAGGAACTTGTGTTCAGAGTGATAGCAGGTGCGGGCTGGCTGGGGCTCAGTTCCTAAAAGAGCCCAAGAGGCTGCCGAAAGCTGGTGCCCAAGGGGAGGATACGGGCCTGCCGCTGGGGTAGGTGCTTAGTCCACAACCCCATAGGAAGCCAGGTAGACTCCTGTTTGGTCCCGAGACTCCAGGAGGCCACTTTGACATGGAATGTGGAGCCAGTGGGGACTAAAGGTAAGACTTGCTGGACTGCGTGCTGGCCGCCTTGCAAAGCACACCTGTTGGGCGTTGCCCCAGCGGAAGGTGGGTGACTTGTGTGTGATTGCATATACGATAGGGCGAGATGAGGGGTGTGTTGCCTCCAGAACATGAAACGGCCTAATAGGTGTTGTGCTTGTCTGAGTGTAGTGGGTGGTTTAATGGTGAGTCATTGATGTTTGCCTGTTGGGGAAATTTCTCAGCCCTCAGAGGACTAGATGATGCCCAGAAACAAGATAGATGAGGCCGGGCCTTGGCTCTTGAGGTCCAGGTGGTGTGCGAAGGGATGCAAATCTGCCCGTACTGCTTTCTCAGAGGAACCCTGAGCATAATGTCCTCAGTATAATGCCCAAAACGGCCCCTTTCCAACTGTAAGGTGCTTAAGTCCTGGTGGCAGAGGTTATGTGTGGTTGCAGGGCCGTTTCAGTATCCCACTGGGAAGCACGTAAATGTATAATCTGCCCCCTTCAAAAGTGAAAGCAAACGGAGCCTGGGATTCCTCCAAGATGGGAACAGAACAGAACATGTTAGTAGGTCAGTGAACACAGAGGACGCTCCTTGGGCCGACTGTACATCCTCAGTCAGTTCTATATTATTAGGAATTGGAGCCTTACTGGGGAACCTGAGCCACTGAGGTTTTGATGGTCAACGGTGAGGTGCCTTTGGTTGCTGGCTGGCTTAAGTACTGGCCAGATGGGGCTACTGAACGGGGAGATGGTGGCTTCATGACTCCAGTCTCAAGCATATCTTTATTGACAGGGCGTAGGCCTTCAGTGGCCTGTTTAAGTCGCTGCTGGGGAATGTTTACCATCTTGACCAGGGGAGGAAGAGTCCCTGGCGTCCATTTGGAGAGTCCCACCAGGAAGGCCAAGAACTTGGGCTTATTCCATGTGGCACGGTGTTGTGTCAGTACCTCCATGCCTATGATAGGAAAGAACGAGCTGGGGGGCCACCACCAGAGGAAGCCACTTGAGGTGAAGGGTCCCAGTCGTGATATGCGAATAGGTTTGTGAAGCTTTGATTGTTTTACCAGCAATGCCCTGTAGGCAAAAGGGGATACAGAGGGATTGCCTAGAATGACAGTGACTTGGGTCCCCATGTCTAGTAGGGCCAAAAAGGACTGTGCATTTTTATTGTCCTAATGGGCCACCAGAGTGGTACAGGGGTAATTGTTCCCAGGTGGTGGGACAAGCCCCTGGGAGCGGCTGATTTCCTAGGGTAGGAGCTTAAGTGGCTGCCAGTCCTGGAGGTTAGGGAAGGGGGCAGAGGGGGTAGCGGGGACGGGCTTGGGGCTAGAGGATGGATGGCGGAAGAGGGCCGTAGCTGGGAGAATGTGAGTTTCGGGGCCTGGAGTTTAGAGAGTGGCTGTCCTGAGGTTAAGTAGCCAGGAACCCCAGGTTTTCCTAACTCCCAGTAGAGGTTTTGCCTGTGTATTCCCATAAGGGACACAATTAAACCAGAGGTTTATTAGGAAGGGAGTGGGGAACCCTTTCCATTGAGGGAAATTTGTTCGAGGGAGACCTTTCTGGAGCAGTGGTGATGGAGGGCCTTGAGTGTGACGTATTGGGGCATCTGGGCAGCAATCTCCTCTGTGTCTGGCAGCCATGTCAGTGCCCTCCAGTTGCCTGATGGATGGTTTCAGGAATCCCCTCGAAATGTAGTAGGGCTGCCCTGTAATTAGGGGGGGCGCCTTGTAGAAAGAATTCTCTGGACTTAGGGTCAGATGGGGCCTATTCAGGGTTGGAAATTCAGGGAGTCATTTGGGTCACTGTGGTGATGGAAATGACAAAGCCATTGGATCATGCCACTTTTGCACAGCAGGAGGCACGGAGGACCCTCGTGTACATTAATGGTCAATGAAGGCCTTTTTAATTAGTGGTCTGACTGTCTCATTAGACCGTATGGCCTTGATCACGGCTGCTCTGGGGAGCTCATTGAATTATTATGGCAGCAGTGACATTTTGGCATGGATACCGCAGGCAACACACGACAGAGGCAATACGCAAAAGCACGTAGCAGCATGGCAGACCTGCAGCAAGCGGTGTTCCGTTCCCAGGTGGTGTTCCCCACCTGTGTTGGTCAGCGCGTAAGCCAGTCGCAGCTAACGGGTATTCCTCTTGATTAACTGCACAGGCAATCATGCAATCCTGCCAACAAGGCCAATTGTTTTGTGCTGGTCTCAACCTACCAATAGTGATCTATTGGCTAGAAAAGCCTAGGGGCACTCACCTGGGCCTGAGGTGGGCCCTCACAGGCATTTCCCCTTTCAGAGCCAGTGTTGTGATTGGACCCGCCCTTGTGGTTCTTATGATGGCAACAACCATCAGGGAACTTGGGACAAACAAAAAAGAAAACCAAGGGTTATTACTCACAAATCCTGAAGGCTACACGGTACACCTGGGGCCACCCAGCGAGGTTGCAGCAGAAAGGTAGTGGGCCTGGGGTTCTGTCTTTAGTGGAGTCGAGGATGGGGTGCCTAGGGTTTCACAGGCTCACTCTTTGTTGGCGAATTTAAAACATAAGGGTGGGAATTAAAACTCAGGAAGGGAAAAACAAGTGGTCAAATGGTGAGTTATCTAAGTCGAAACAAAGGAAGCTTCTGGGGCGGGGCCGCCTGGCTCTTCCTCTAGTCCTGTAGCAGGCAGTGTGTTTATTCGCTGTCTTTGAAGTGGGTGCCTAGGCAATCCGAAGCTTAAGGGTTCCCTTTCGTCCACACCCTCTCCAGCATTTGTCATTTCCGTGCTTTTGGACGACAGCCATTCTGACAGGCGTGAGGTGATACCTCATTGTGGTTTTGATTTGCATTTTCCTGATGATTAGCGATGTTGAGCATCTTTTCAAGGGCCTGTCTACCATCTCCACCGCACGTTACTTCATAAAAGAAACAGACTGTACATATTCTATAAAGAAATACAGCCAGGGCTTCCCTGGTGGCGCAGTGGTTGAGAGTCCGCCTGCCGATGCGGGGGACACGGGTTCGTGCCCCGGTCCGGGAAGATCCCACATGCCGCGGAGCGGCTGGGCCCGTGAGCCACGGCCGCTGAGCCTGCGCGTCTGTTGCCTGTGCTCCGCAACGGGAGAGGCCACAGCAGTGAGAGGCCCGTGTACCGCAAAAAAAAAAAAAAAAAAAAAAAAAAAAAAAGAGGCACAACCTATTATATATAAAATAAGCTACAGGGATATATTGTAAAACACATGGAATATAGCCAATAGTCTATAACGACTATAAATGGAGCATAACCTTTAAAACCTGTGAATCACTACATTGTACACCTGCAACTTAGGTAATATTGTATATCAACTATATTTCAATTAAAACAGGAAAAAAAAGTAGCATGTGGTAGGCAGAATAATGTGCCCCCAAAGATATTTACACCCTAATCCCTGGAATTTGTGAGTATATTACTTTACATGACAAAAGGGAATTTGTCTGTGTGATGAAATTAAGAGCTTTGAAATGGGGAGATTGTCATGGATTACGTGGGTGGGCAAAATCTATGCACATGGGTTCGTAAAAGAGGAGAGCTTTTCCCAGTTAATAGTCAGAGGAAGATGTAACTGTGGAAGAATAGTGATAGAGATGGGCATTGCTGACTTTGAAGACTGAGGAAGACGGATACAAGCCAAGGAATGTTGGAAGCCTCTAGAAGCTGGAAAAGGCAAAGAAACAGATTTTACCCTGGCGCTTCCGGAAGGACTTAAGTCCTGAACCCACCTTAATTTTAGCCCAGTGAGACCTGTGTTAGACTTCGGAGCTACAGAACTATAAGAGAAATGTGTGTGGGATTTTTTGTTTTTTTCCCATGGCACGTGTTCCTTGATTTGATTTGATTTGATTTGATTTGATTTACAATGTTGTGTTAGTTTCAGGTGTACAGCAAAGTGAATCAGTTGCACATGCATCCTTTTCTTTTTAAAGATTCTTTTCCTGTATAGGTCATTACACGGTATTGAATAGAGTTCCCTGTGCTATACAGTAGACCCTTAGTAGTTATCTGTTCTATATATAGTAGTGTGTATAGGTCAATGCCAGTCTCTCAATTTATCCCTCCCTGCTGGTAACCATAGGTTTGTTTTCTACATCTGTGACTCTGTTTCTCTTTTGTAAATAAGTTATTTGTACCATTTTTTTTAGGTTCCACATATAAGCGGTATCATACGATATTTGTCTTTCTCTGTCTGACTGACTTCTCTCAGTATGACAGCCTCTAGGTCCATCCATGTTGCTGCAAATGGCATTATTTCATTCTATTTTATGGCTGAGTAATATTCCATCGTACACGTGTACCACATCTTCTTTATCCATTCCTCTGTCGATGGACATTTAGCTTTCTTCCATGTCTTGGCTATTGTAAATAATGCTACAGTCAACATCGGGATGCATATATCTTTTCCAATTATGGTTTTCTCTGGATGTATGCCCAGCGTGGGATTGCTGGATCCTATGGTAGTTCTCTATTTCGTTTCTTAAGGAACCTCCATACTGTTCTCCATAATGGTTGTACCAATTTACATTCCCACCAACAGTGTAGGAGGGTCCTCTTTTCTCCATACCCTCTCGAGCATTTATTGTCTGTACACTTTTTGATGATGGCCATTCTGACTGGTGTGAGGTGATACCTCTTTGTAGTTTTGATTTGCATTTCTCTAATAATTAGTGATGTTGAGCATCTTTTCATGTGCTTTTTGGCCATCTGTATGTTTCTTTGAAGAAATGTCTAGGTCTTCTGCCCATTTTTCTATTAGGTTGTTTGTTTTTTTTGACATTGAGCTGCATGGGCTGTTTATAAATTTTGGAGATTAATCCCATGTCGGTTACTTCATTTTCAAATCTTTTCTCCCTATCTGTGAGTTGTCTTTTCGTTTTGTTTATGGCCTTTTATGTTACCCTTGATTTCAATACTGTACTTCTGACTTATAGATGACATTTCTGTATATGGAGGTGGTTTTCCATCCTTTTTCAGTGGGAAAGATCAATAGCTCATTGTCAAGGTAAAGAAGAGATTTGGATTGCCTTTCCTTGTTGGACTGAAACTAGTTTTAGGGAAAGGTGTTTGACCCCCTTCTCCCAACCTAGTTTCCCTTGGTCGATTGAACGAATAGCCATTACTCTTTCTATATGCTTATTTCCAACGAGAGTGTACTTTTGTGAGGGCTGCACAGCATTTTATTCCCCCCTCCCCTCTCAACAGTTTGGAACACATAGTAGGTCTCAAATAATTGTTTAGTAGATAAACTACTAGTTACTTGGATTAACTAAACCAACACCTCAAATGTGGCCCACAATTGCCCACTGACATTTTTTCTATTATTATTATTTTTTAATTGAAGTACAGTTGATTTACAATGTTGTGTTAAGGACAAGTATTGCAAATTACAGGTAAGAATTTTTTTTTCTATTGATGCTGGAGTGAGTCAAGGGAATAAAGAAATCAGCTCGGTTTCCCTCTTGAGCCAAAAACCAGTTGAGACATAAGACACAAGAATCAAATAGATAAGAGAGAAAAATATCAGCTTTGTCACTCTAAGATTGAATTGTACAATGAAATGGAACATATGGCCATAATGAGTCCCCCAGAACCTCCCTTCCTGACAGCATGTCTGAGAACGCAGCCTCCCACTTGCAGGGGGAAATCATTCCTGGGGAACTTATCACAGGGAGTTTGTGAGAGAGGTTGAATCTTTGGGGTGGCGGGGGACAGAGAGAGACAGACAGACAGACAGACAGACAGACAGACGGACAGAAGGGGTAAAACTAAAGAGCCCCACTGTGTTAGTTGGGTCTTCTGAGAGGCAGACTCTGAGACACAGGAGTGCAAAAATTTTATTGAGACATAAAGTTTTGAAAGATAGAAGAAGGAGAAAGCACAATTGGGCAGGAGAGCCTGAGATCTCAATGCACATTTGACAAAACGTCTGCCAACCCATTGGGGAGCTCCACAGCAAGCACTGTCTATTAAAGGGGTACCACTTTGGGCTGAAATGCCAGGCCTCGGCACTCCTGCTATGTTCAGTCATTGGTTGGGGCTGCCCAAGAAGAAGAACATGGCTTTCAAACTCTGGAGGCTGTCAACTAACTTCACTTGTTGCAACTCACTGTCAAGTTCTTTCTGGAAGGGGGATCCGAGTGGCACCCCTCCAGGGCTGCCACACAGACCTACTGTGTTCCTTTTCCTACTGTCTCTGATTAGAAAAGTTACTCTTTCATCCCTGAAGAGGAATGGACAAGGGAGCAGAGAGGAGCTAGCTGTGTTGCTCCCATGTGTTTCTTTCTCCAGGAATGAAGTGGAAACACAGAAAGAAATACCAGTTAAGGAAAGGTCCTTTACACAAACGTGAGACGTAAGAAATCATTCCCTCTGCTTCTTGCAACCAATACCATGTAATCCCAGTTGCCTTCTCAAAAGGTCCTGTTAACTGGAGAGCTTTTTATATTTCCGAGCCAGAGATCTGGGGGGGGACGCTGCGTAGCAAGATGGAAGAGAAAATAAGTAGGGGTGAGGATGACAAGAATGGAGCCAATGACGCTGGGCACTGTATGGAGGAAGGACAGAGAGAAAATCATTGTATCAAAGAAGGCTAAGAAGGGATTTGGGAGAAGATAAATGTCAGAGATATTAAAGTTGATTACTTTGGGTAGCATGTTATAAATTCCTTCTTGATCTCCACTGTGGAATCTTAAGAAAGTCTGCATTGCCCTCAGATGCTCCTGTGAGTGTGGATTCTTCACAGGATGCTCAATGAGGTATTGACATGTATGCGTGGAGGAATATACCACGCAACAGAACTTAGTAGCTGAGACACAGTCTACCTTAGGTGTGCGTGATGCCAAAACCTATGCTGTCAAGTGCTCAGCTTATACTGCTGTTGGTTGGCTTCCAAGGAGGGTGGCAGTGGTTCACAAAGTCAGTGGAACAGCTTAAAAATGATTTTGCCCTGAATATGCCAGAATTGTGGAGTTCCTTCTTGAATGGGCTTGTGTTCCAAAACCCGGGGTGTGGACCCAGAGAGTGGAGACACACTCTTTGTTTTCCGTAGTTGCTCCAGAGTAACTCTGCCTGGTTAGTCAACCCCCAAGCGTTCCCGTGACTTGACAAAGAAGATAGCCGTGATCCTCCCTATCGTCGCATTCAGCCGTTACCATGGAGTTTATCCTGGGTCCCCCCTGGAATAGGTGACAGGTGATCAGAAGCAGTCCCTCTGGGCGGAACTACAAGCCCAGACAGCCAAACCAAAAGAAAGAAAATGCAGTCTCTGGTGAAGAGCAACGGAGAGAAGCTAAAAGCAAGGCCCTGGATATATAAAATGAATGCCCTCAAATCCTCCCATCACCGCCGTCATTGTTATTACTAAGAACAAGTCAGTTGTAGGAGTCAGAAAAGGTCGGTCTCTGTCCCTTCCTTTTCCCCGAGGCTGCAATGATGACTGCTCACCCACCTTCTGTCCAAACCCCGCTGCTTCTGGTTCTCTCCGGTCTTCATCTCCTGGCCTCGGTGCCCACTTTTCTCCTTCCGCTGCTAGTCCACCTTCTCCTCTTCCAGAGGCCAGCCTTTGGTCTCCTCTTATAATAACCATGGCAGCACAGAGCACGTAGTGTACTGAACTGCCACAGGCAGAGACCAAACAAGAAAGGGACAAGTATTGACCTCCCCTCTGGTTAGCAAGCCCCATGTTTCCTTTTTATTATATATATATATATATATATATATATTTTAATTGAAGTGTAGTTGATTTACAGTGCTGTGTTAATTTCTGCTGTACAGCCAAGTGAATCAGCTATACATATATATATATATATATATATTTTTTTTTTTACATTCTTTTCCATTATGGCTTATTATAGGATATTGAATATAGGTCTCTGTGCTATGCAGTAGGACCTTGTTGTTTATCCATCCTATATATAAAAGCTTACATCTGCTAACCCCAGCCTCCCACTCTATCCCTTCCCCACCCCCTCTCCCTTGGCAACCACCAGTCTGTTTTCTACATCCGTGATTCTCTTTCTGTTTCATAGATAGGTTCATTTGTGTCCTACTTTAGATTCCACATATAAGTGATATCATATGGTATTTGTCTTTCTCTTCCTGACTTACTTCACTTAGTATGACATTCTCTAGTTGCATCCATGATGCTGCAAATGGCATTATTTCATTCTTTTTAATGGCAGAGTAATATTCCAGACATCCTTCTAAAAATGCCTTTTCTGTTTTGATTAGCCAGCGTCCCATTTTGTGATTTGCCACCAAGAACCCTGACAAATACAGAGATTATGGCAATTGTTAGATCGTAGAAGATTAGAGCCTGAAAAAGAGGGTGGGGTGTCAGGTAAGAGAAGAGCTAATGGAGAGGAAAGAGATGTTCAGACTGAGTAAGACCAGACGTCTAGGGTCAACTCTGAAATGTTTTACTTGTGAGACTCCCAGAAGGTGTGTCAAATCTAGGGGGAGTTTAGTGAAGGGGCAGTGACTTCATCTGGGGACTTGTGGAATCTGAGTCTTCTGGCGACATCCAGAAGGAGATGTTTCACAGATGGCTGTGCAAATGTCATAGTCAAGGGAAGCGCCTGGGAGTGGGGGCAGAGAGAGAGAGAGAGAGAGAGAGAGAGAGAATATGACTGGCCCGTGGATGTGGCTGAATTGGAGGGGAAATATATATTGAACAAGGGTTGAAGAGGCCAACAGCAGAATGCAGGAGGATGGTTAGCTTTACATAGTTCTCTCTAGATAAACCTTAGGTAAACCACGAAAGGACAAGGAAGGTAAGAAAAGAAGGGCACTGTTAAGAACTACGGAATGATCAAGCAGAGCAAGTGCTGAAAAGAGACTAATGGTAACGTGAATTAGTAAGCCAGTGATTCCTTTTGAGAGAGGAGTTTTGGTAGAGTTCCTTAAAGGGGAAAAATCTGTCCCTCCTCCTGTGTCGCCTAAATCCACCGCCTCTCCCCTGTCTCCTCTGGGTCTTCTTTCACTAAGTGTATCCCAGTCCACTCCTGAATTTGTAACCTTTCCCACTCTGTTGGCTCCTCTGCAGTAAATGAACATAGCTAAAATACCCTTTCCACTATTCTCCACTTGTAGAACTCCAGTGCCTCTTTGAAGACTCAGTGTCACCTCCACAGCGGATGTTGCCTAGGACCCAGGTAAGATTTAGACCCCTTTCCTCTCCTGCACTCACAGGGCACCTTGTAAGCCTCCTCTTTTAGCTCTTCCTCAGATAGATTGGTGCTATCTCTCTGTGTGTCCATCTTTTCCACCACGCTTGTGAGCAGGAACTGTGCCCGAGTCATATTATATTCCTAGTGCCAAGCATAGCGCAGAAAACTTCAAAGAATCCAGGATAATTTGTTGAAAGCATTTGGCTAAAAATTCTTGGCTCTTTTAATTGGGCCATTTGGCTAAAAATTTCCAAAGCTGCATGAATGCTCCCTCCTAGAATGTTTTATTTTAGGTTTATTTCTTGGATTACGGTTCTAAAAAATATTTTAAGGTGGAACTTTTACTTCTCCATCAACTTTATAGAAAAATTAAACTTTGGGGAGAAAGAAAATCGTGCCCAGGGAATTAGCGCACAGAAAAAAAAGAGAATAGATCTCCTTGTTGCATGTGGCCTAGTGAATATCAGATATAACATGTTGTAAACCAAAAGTAATGTTACCAAAAAATAAACGTTAAAATACAGATTAAAGGGAAGGAGTCTATTCCTCCTCAGGCAAGGCAGTCGCTTTGCATATTAATGAAACTTAAATGACTCACAGTAAGAAAAATGATTGGAATAGATTGCAGTAACTTAAAAATGAGTACACTTTAAACAGCTTGTGTGATGACTATGTGATTATGGAGAATCAAAATGGCTAGTCCCACTCTGATGCTCCCAGAAGAGAGATGACTGCTGGCCCTTAATTAACAAAGCCACACGTGGAGCCCAGGAAGCTGTAGACACAAAGAAAGTTGACAGGTTGACTTTGTGAAATACGCAAAGATGTCAGTCTGGAAGGTGACAACTACAATTCTGGGGCGTGTGAGGGTTAGGGATGTGTATAAAATCTTATAAACATCCAAGCCATTCTAGAATATTCACTGAAAGTGACAAGAAAATGGAAGGAAACGGGAAAAGACAAAGAGCTGCATAAAGACAGGTGAAAAGTTTAAAATATTTGATGGCTTGAGATGACTTCGGGGCTTGTGGCAAATTACTGTAAAACATGGCTTGGCAAAGATTTCCTGAAACGTTTTAGGCTTTGCCGGCCCCAGGGTCTTTGTTGCAATGACTGACTCTGCAGTTGTAGTGCTAGTGCGTATGCAGCCACAGACAATAGGTAATTGATTGGGTGCGGCAGTGTTCCAGTAAAACTTTGTTTATCAAAACCCTTGGGGACCAGATTTGGCTTGCAGACTGTAGTTTGCCAACCCGTACTCTAAAAACACCAGTTTGTGACAAAACAGCGCATTGCGCAAAAGCTCGTATGTAAATATGTGTGTGTGATCGATAATTGTTGGTTCAATCATTGTTGTTCGGGTTTTTATTGTGCTTGGTATGTTTTTATTGTGCTTGGTCCGGTACTCACATGAGGGTATGGCTGAGTGAGTTGGTTAAATCGAGGCATCAGTGTTATTTTCCAGCGTCCCAGGCGATTCCAAGGTGCAGCCACCACGTTTAACAAATAGGATGCTGAAGAATGCTACGCAAAATTCAATGTGCCTATTATTCATCACCTGGGGTCCTGTTAAAATGCAGGTTCTGATTCAGTAGGTCTGAGGTAGAACTTGGGATTTTGCATTTCTAACAAAGTGTCAGATGACAGTGACCTGCGGGTCCAGGGACCACATTTTGAGTAGCAAGGTGCTTGCACTGGCTTTCAATACCTGGGATGTCTTGGTCCTGCCCCTGAGACTGATGTAATTGGTCCTGGAGGTGGCCTGGGCATCGAGAGCTCTACAGACTCCCAGGTGGCTCTAAGGTGCGGCAAAGCTTGAGAACCTCTGTGCTCAATCCAGTGTGCGTGGTGACCTAAATTTTCGTTATTATGTTATCAGTAGCCCTGTTGGCCATTCTCCCCTTCCAAGCCACCCATTCCTCTCCTTTTCAGGTCCAAACCTCCAGAAGATGGGTGGGATCAGGATTAGCTTTTCATCCTTTCAGTCTTTGCCACCTCTGAGGAGTGGACTGTAGTTCAGGATGGAAAGAGGAGGGAGGCTCAGGCCACCTGGGTCGGGGAAGAATAAGCAGAACAGTTGTTCCAGGGGCCGAGTTAAAGGGGAGGCTGGTTGAGACAAATGGGGAATTACCACAGAGGGCTGTCACGGCAAAACTCACCTCCAGGCTTGGGCCTGAGCTTGGGGCACTGGAAACAGCCATCTACCCTCCTGAAGCCTGGCAGCAACTGGCAGCCAAGCAGCTGGGAAGGATTTCTCCTTCTTGATATGCAGAGTGACGCAGTTGGTCGAAAGGCAAGAGAGACCCCTAGTGGCAAAGTATAAAGGTGAAATCCTTTCATCAACAAGTCATAAACACCACAAATGAACTTAGCAGTAAGTGAATGATAATGATGGTAAGGATGATAAATGGTGGCTTACAAATAATATATGTCCTGTATGTGCCAGGCACTGTTGTAAGTATTGAGAAAACATTAACTCATTTAATCTCAGCAACCCAATGGGTTTGATGGTTTTTAAAAAATTTAGTTGATTGACAATATGTTTCTGGTGTACAGCAGAGTGATTCAGTTATACATACGTATTCTTTTTCATATTCTTTTTTCTTATTGCTTATTACAAGATATGGAATATAGTTCCCTGTGCTGTACAGGAGGTCATTGTTGTTTATCTGTTTTGTGTAGAGTAGCTTGTATCTGCGAATCCCAAACTCCTAATTTATACCGCCTCCCCACTTCACCTTTGGTAACCATAAGTTTGTTTTCTATGTCTGTGAGTCTGTTTTTGTTTTGTAAATAAGTTCATTTGTATCATATTTTAGGTTCCACATATAAGTGATATCATATGACATTTGTCTTTCTCTGTCTGACTTAACTTCACTTACTATGATAATCGCTAGGTCCATCCGTGTTGCTGCAAATGGCATTCTTTCATTCTTTTTTATGGCTGAGTCATAGTCCATTGTATACATATACCACATCTTCTTTATCCACTCATCTGTCGATGGCCACTTAGGTTGCTTCCATGTCTTGGCTGTTGTAAATAGTGCCGCTATGAACACTGCGGTGCATGTATCTTTACGAATTATAGTTTTCTACAGATACATGCCCAGGAGTGGGGTTGCTGGATCATGCTGTAGCTCTATTTTTCGATTTTTAAGAAACCTACAGACTGTTCTCCACAGGGGCTGCATCAATTTACATTCCCACCAACGGTGCAGGAGGGTTCCCTTTTCTCCAAACTCTCTCCAGCATTTGTTGTTTGTAGATTTTCTGATGATGCCCATTCTAACTGGTGGGAGGTGATACCTCATTGTACTTTTGATTTGCATTTCTCTAAGAATTAGTGATGTTGACCATCTTTTCCTGTGCTTCTTGGCCATCTGTATGTCTTCTTTGGAGAAATGTCTTCTGCCCATTTTTTGATAGGGTTGGTTTTTTTGTTGTTGTTGTTATTGACTTGTATGAGCTGTTTGTATATTTTGAATATTAAGCCCTTGTCAGTCGCATCATTTGCAAATATTGTCTCCAACGGGGTTGACACTTTTATTATCCGTGTTTTACATATGAGGAAACTGAGGTGCAGAGAAGTGAAATAACATGCCCAAGTTCCCCCAATTTAGGAAGTGGCTCAACTGGGATTTGAATCCAGTCAACCTGTGGTGAAGGATCCAAGACAGCGAACTGCTTCTCCAAAACAGGAGAGTAAGAAGGATCTTCAGTCAATTTATAGTTGTAAACACTCACAAACAGCTGCTCAGCCAGTGCTTCCTGATATCTAGAGGAGAACAGTGTATATATATGTATGTATATATGTATATATATATACGTATATATATATATATATACACGTATATATATATATACGTATATATATATATATATATATATATATATAGTGAGACTGTATCAGAGAGAGAGCAGGGACTTCAAAGCAGACAGAGAAAGAGTGAAAAAAAAACAAATTTGACTAAAAAGAGTAAAGGGAGAAATACCATTCAACACCATTTTCTGGAAACTAAACTCAAAGGACCATAATCCTCCTTTTTAAGAAAGTATTGAAGCACAGTTATAGGGAAATGTAGAAAAAAATGACTCCTTAGCTAAACTTGTTCATATTTCAGTAAATATTAAAAGCAATCTAGTAACTCTAAAATGACTCAAGCTACTCATGTGTCTTTGAATATAGGATACGAAGTCTGAAAATTTCTAACTCTGACCTTTGTAAACTATACACGACACAGAAGAAACAATATGTTTTGAGTATTTTTTCTCGGACCTAGACAACCTTAGGGTTTACATGGGAACAGATTTCATCAGCTCAAATAGAGAGTGGACTGAGAGAGGGGAAGAGTTTCCAAAGGGGAACAGAAAAGACAAAACCAAACCAAACATAGGAAAGCAGGTCTGTCGTTTCCTTGGGAAATCCTTTTACTGGGAAATAATTGTCTTTCTGCCTATAGTCAAGAAGACAAGGTAATAGGCTCACGCCTCTCCACATCGAGAAGGGAGAAAGCAGAGACCACACTGAGAGTAAGAACAGGCTGATTTTGAGAGAAACTCTGAGCAGACACAGGTGGCCACGGTCTGGAATGAGGCAGTGGTCTGAGTGGGACCAGCAGCTCTCTAGGTGTTCCAGTGTCTCATCCCATCCTCTGAGTGTTGGCTGCTCTGGGTTTGGGGCCGCCTGTGCCATAAACTCTCTGCTTCCTTTCTGGTGAGCTTATCTACTCCATGACCTCAACCCATCTATGTATATTGTATAGGCTAATATGTCCCACATGTATTTTTCCAAACCTGACATCCCCCTGAGGTCCAGATTCGTTTTTCTGGCTACCTGCATGACAGTTCCTCTTGGGTATCTAATAGGCATCTCAGATTTTACATGACACGCCTTCCCAGCCCCTCGAGTCCCCCTGCAGACACCCCCAGATTAATAAATAGCACGACCATCAGCCAGGGTGTTCAAATCCAAACTTGAGCCTAGATTATTTTCGTCATTTCCCATTCCTCACCTCTGGTCCATAAAGCAGATCCTGTAGACTCATCCAGTTCATCTGAAATTTGTCCGCATCTCTTCATTTCCTGTACCAGCACCGCAGTTCAAGACCCCATTGTCTCTCTGGGCTGCTACAGTGATCTCTTAACTGGTCTTTCAGCTTCAACTGTCCTCATCCTCTACATTCTTCAAAGCAGCCAGAGTCAGAATAACTTGGCTTCACCTTCAGAGAGCTATATTCTACTTGATATTCAATATCACAAATTGACCTTCAGCCTGGACCTTATATTTTTCAGTCCTTCTATTGAGGTAATTTGGGGTTTGGGGTACCATGTTACCTTAATGGAAGAAAGAGTACAGTAAAAACACCTACATTTGCACATGTTGTAAGGGCAGTCTGCATGTCCATCATGGTGACTAGGGAGTCACCCCTATGTTTGTGTGCAGGCCAGCCTGAGGCTCAGTTACCATTATCACTGTTGCTCAGGGTGAGCTTGTGAAAGAGGGACCCTGCCAAGCTGGCTTCTGGGGTCTCCATCTTGCTTCCCAGAATCAACAAACACTAACATTTACATATTTTAGTGAACTCAGAGTTTTCAGGTAAAGTTAAAAGACCCTTTATTTTAATCCCTGTCCCATCCCATTCCTCCAGAAGCAACGCTACTGTGATTTTTATACCGTGTTTTTATACTCCTGCTATTCGCAGGGACCCGCATTCAGCAGGGCCTCACCTCACCACCCCCCATATACCCACATTGTTTATAAGGGGAAGATGGATTTTGCACTTTCCAGGGCCCCATGGAATGCCTTCTCCCTCCCTCTGTGGAGATCCTGAGCTGCATGTGGGTGGGGCATGGGTGGGTGGAGAGCCTCCTGGATACCTGTTTTACAAAGTGAGCGATTTGCACACAGGAACCAAGGAGAGACCTTTATTTCTTTAGGAACCAAATAACTTTATTGGAAGAAACAGAAAAAGTGGAAGAAAAAAACTTAAGTGATAACGTAAAGTCCAGGAAAACAGAGTCCTGCACTTGTTGCAAAAAAAAAAAAAAAAAAAAAACCAAAAACTTAAGCGAACTTCTGCAAAGGCAGTATTGCCGTCTGCATGGCAGGCACGGTGACCAGGGCTCTGGTCACCCCGTGGCTCTGGGGAAGTCCAGTCCAGGCTCAGTTCTTGTCGCTGTCGTCCAGGGTGAGCTTGTCAAAGAGGGACCCTGCCAGGTCAACATCCGGGGCCTCCATCATGCTCAGGGTGGTGACATGACCCTCCAGCTCTCTGATGAACGCCACCTGCTGTCTGAGGTAGTGAGTTGCCAGGAAGTGGCACAGGTGGTGGTCGCTCCTGTAGGTGGCCAGCTGGTACAGGTGGAGCAGGTTCTGGTACACGCACTTCTCCAGGAACAAGGCGCACTTCATGGCCTTGAGGCCGCTGTTCCAGTTGTCACTGACTGGGTTCCCGATGTCGTGAAAATCGAGGCGGCCCCTGCGGTTGTTCTGCAGGCATATCAGGTTCCAGACCCGCGAGCTGTGCTCGCTGGAGTGGTACACGAAGAACCAGGTTAAGTACCTGACGGCCACGTCGCCATCGCGGCGGAGGTAAAAGGCCACGTCCAGGCAGAACATGGAGGCGTGGAACTCCAGGGTGACGTGGCTGTTGACGGCGGCCTCGCAGTCGGGGTGGTAGTTCTGGCGCACCTGCGAGGGCCGCGCTTGCTTCATGGTGGACGGCTCCGGCATCGTGGCGGGAGTGAAGGCCAAGGTGAAGGCGAAGCCGTGGGGCCTGCGGTCGCTGCCTCGGAGCTCTCCCGTGTGGTCAAAGAGGGCGGCCGCTCTGGGACAGACCGGAAATGGGGTCCATTACGGGAGGTAGGCGGTGGGCTTGCGGTTCTGTTACCGGAAGTGGTCGCGTGGGGTGGGCGGGGCACGCACGCTGCTCCCACGTTCCCTCACAGCCTGCGTGAGGCAGGGTGACTTTGACCTGCGCACCTGGTATCTATTAAGTTTTTAACTTTGCAAAAATATTTCAGTTTCCAATGACTTTCTCTTGTTCTCTAATTGCGCCCTCTTATAGCACCGTGTTCTCATTTTATAAACCCATTGTCTTCCTTAAAATTCTGAGAATATGAATTTGTAATTTTGGGTACTGTTCTCTTCCGTTTCCTGTATTATAGTTGTTTTTTTCTCCAGAAATAGTTCTGTTTGTTCATCATGATCTTCTCTTTGACTTTCCTCAAATATCTGGCAAACATTTGTCCATTCGTATCTGGGAGTAAAGGAGTCATGTGATCAGCCAAGGTAACTAGCATGGATCTGATCTACAGTTGGGACGCCCGTTTCACTAAGAGTCTTCTCCTCTGAATGGAGGGTCTCAGTGTGTCAGTTAGGGAGTCTTTTCTATTCGGGGTACATGGTGTGGAGCTTGTAGGTGAGATAGGGAGCATCCCAAGTGCCAATAAGCTTGGCATTTTCTGACATTAGAAGACTTTCGTATATCTCTTCTGTAATAGATTGTGTCGTTCTGTTTTGTTTGTTCCTCTTCTGCTGAGCGGGTCTGCGGTTATCTGAAACCTGCTCTCGTATGGGTTCCCTTCCTGAGCCTTTGAATGACATAAGGAGACTATCACCCCATCGCCTGCACCACCCCTGTGCACTGGATCTTGGTCAGAACAAAAAATAAAAATGTACTGTCTTAGGCCAGCAAGACTTGGGATATTTGTGACCGCAGTTAGCCTACCCTGACTAGTTCCCCAAAGGAAGTTCTGGATGACTACAGGTTATAAGCCTTGTAAGCTTATAGCATTTCCTCTTGGTGCAGATGCAGATCCCAAACTTAAACAGTCTAGATAGAGCCGAATCATCATGCTCTTATTTCTTTTGCTAAATTCACCAATAATATATATCAGTCCTGCTCCCTTTTTCCCTCATGGAGAGTGGAATGAAAAATCCCTCAAAGACCCATGAAGCACAAGGAGTAAGTTTTTCCATTTCCCTCAGTGCTGGGGAACAAACCCAGGCTGGTCCTCAGGTGCCCGGCCTTAAGCCGACAACAGGAGGCATAAGGGGTGGGACTGGGACTGGCTGACCCTTGAAACTGTCAGCTGTGGTGAGGGAGATGTGGGTCAGGTAGGAACGGGGGCGCCCCCGGAACCACATAACTGGAGGATGTGTTTGTGTGGGGCAGCTCCCCCGAAGAGGAGGATACTGGTCCAGAGCTGGCAGCGGAGCTAGGGTGATGGTCCAGGGACTGTCCCAGTTAGCCTTCCGTGTTGGAGTGTGAGGACTGTAGACTGGAGGGAGTCCCAGACCTGTGTGTGTCTCCTCCACCACACAGCACGCCGAGCGCTTAGCACCTCATTTGCTGAGCAGTTCCTCGCCTTTGGAAGGGAGGAGAGAGAGAGAGAAAGGAGCAACAACAGTGGGCTCAGAAAGGCCTGGAACAACCAGTTTGAGACATCTGTGGGGGTGGAAGATGGCTTCAGCTCCCAAAGGCAGCCTCTGGAGTCCCTGGGGCAGGGTTGCCTGGCAGTGCTCTCCATGAAGGCCAGGGTTCGGGAGCCTAGCCGCAGTGAGCACCAGTTAACCAAGGGGACCAGGGCGCCAGTCCCAGTGAAAGATTTGATGAGTCCTCACCAGACCCGGTGATTCCCTGCCTTCTCACTAATCCTCGCCATTCCGTGAGGGAGGATTGTTTTTATCATCTCCCACACGAGGAAACTGAAGTCTGTGATATAAACTTCTTGTGCAAGACGATGTGGAAACTCGAGTAGTCAGATCTGACTCTCAGCTACACCCCTAGTGACCTCAGTCAATAAAATGGGGTATACACAGGACACTGTGTCATGTGGTTTCTTGAGGCCTCTCCCAGGTTTACATAATGAGAGAACAAAGAGGTGCAGACAGACAGCTGTTCTGATTCTGTAGCAGCTCAGTTACCCCCCTGCCCCCCTTTTCGGCACAGTCCTGACCTTCGGCGAGGCCGGCTTTCCCGTACCCAGCCATACAGGACAGTCTCTTCTTGCTCAGCTTCTACTAGGAAAGAAGCTTAAGTAAATTTTTAAAAATTTATGAAGAACCACAGTTTGAGAGGGAACAAAACTTTTCCTCAGCAGGCCGCCAAGCCCCTGAGCACGGCCGGGACGAGGGCGTTGAAGCTGGGCATCACTCCTGTCCTGTGCCTCCTGGCCAACCCCTCCAGCTGGGTTGTTCGTGATTTACATTCTGCTGGTCTTATGGATAGGTGACATTTCCTCTTCAGTTTGTGATCTCTCATCCTCTTTCAATGGGGGTCATCAATATTTCATCCTAGGGTTAGAACAGAGACCTGGGTTGCCTTTCCACGTAGACTACAATCAGTTTTCTAGAGAATTATTGAGCACCTCTCTCCTAAACTCCTGCCCCTTGGTCGATTCTCCACATAACCATTGACACGTGTGTATGCTTTTTTCCAACCAGAGTGTACTTTGTGAGGTCTTATGAAGATCACCACCCGTCTCCCTCTCTCCACAGTGTGATGCACGTAAATCCGCCAAAATTGCTCACTGGTTCTGTGTACCTCTTTGGTGTAACTAAACCACACTTCTCCAATGTGGACCCTAATTCTTCACACCTGATTTTTTAATCGGGGGGGGGCGGCGGGGAGGGGTAGGGCTGAGAGGTCAGAAAACCACCCATGTTCTGCATTTAGTGGCCAGCAGTGGACTCAGACCCATTTCTTATAGAAACGAGCGCAAAGAGCAGTGTGGGGATCATCACTGGTCCTCGGTGCTTTCCTGATCGTTATTTTATGATTGAGCACGTGTTGTTCAAAAATCCAATACCTCAGTTGTACTTTTTAATCCCGAAGGAGTTCTAATGATTCCTCTGTTCCATGAGGCCAGAGACTGTGACTCCCTTGTGGAGCCTTCTAGTCTAGCTGTGGTCCTGTGATTACTGACTGCTTCTCAGATGCTCCGTTTGACCCAAGGAGGGGTGAGGAAGAACCGCTACAGGAGGAAGGTAAACAACACAAGTCTTGGAGGTGGGCTCACTACTCTCAGTAGTGACGCTATTGTCCAGAAGTGCCTGGGGCCCTCACCTGGGCCATACTGCTTGAGGCAGCCCTCACAGACATTTCCCCTTTGGGAGCCAGTATTGTGATTGGACCCGCCCCCCCCCCCCACCACCTTGCGGTTCCTATTATGATTGCAAGATGCAGTTCAGTGACAACCACCAGGGAAGTTTGAAAAAAAAAAACATGGTTTATGAGTCACAGGTCCTGGAGGACACATGGCACGCGTGGAGCCACACAGCGAGGTCATGGGTAAAACGAGAGTACGTGTGCAGGCCTGGGGTCCTTTATTGGGGTCTAGCATGGGATGCCTGGGGTTTCCCAGGTTCAGTCTTTATTGGTGAATTTAAAACATGAGCGGGAATGAAAATGCCAGAAGGGAAAAACAAGTGGTCAGATGGTCAGTTCCCTAAGTGGACCAGAGATCTCCGAAACAAAGGAAGCTTCTGGGGCGGGGCCGCCTGGCTCTTCCTCTAGTCCTGTAGCTGGCAGTGTGTTTATTCAAGATAGCTGTCTTTGATGTGGGTGCCTAGGCAATCCGAAGCTTAAGCTCAGGCACTTGCATTACAAGAAAAAAAAAAATCCTAAGTCAGCTGCTTACAGGACAATCCCCCCGGTGATGCTGAAGCATCTGAGTTAGTGGTGAGGACGTTAACAGCCTTCAGTCATTTGTAGGCGGGGAGCTGTCTGGTTTGGAGCGCACACCGTGGCCTGATTCCGTGGGGAAATATGATACAGTGCTGTCCTGCTGTCGGCAGGGGACAAACTCACAGTCTGACGAGCCTCTTGGTATAGGGTAGGGTCAGCCAGCAAGGACTTAGCAAGTTCTGCAAAGTCATATCATAGTAGGTTGTTCCCCGATGCCATCGGGGCAATGCGTTTATTCCACTGTTTCTGGAAAGACTGAATCTGCATGGCAGCGTTCCGCAATATAAACTGGGAAGTCGGGCCACCTGGGTGAGCAGCTAGGTCTCCAGCTGGTGACGTGGCCCAGGGGTGTCATCTCTGGTATAGGACGCATAGGCATCTCCAGTGGTGAACTCTTGGGCTGGGGCGGTATTGTCTGGAATGGTATCCTCTCCAGCAGTGAGTCTGTCTCACTCAGAGGTGAGGTCCTCTGGAGTGGTGGCCACCCAGGGGCGGGTGCATGCTCCCACGTGGCTATGCAGTTGGGGTATTGATCATGGGCTGGGCATAGGCTAGCCTGATATAACTTAGAGGCTTCCCCGAGGACCGAGCTGCACATCTGACGCCTGCTGCTAGTGGAACAAAATGTTAAGAGCTCTCTGGGGTCATCAGGGGCACATTTAGCAACAGAGTAGGTTGCTGTCCTTTCCTTCCCGGAGGAGGAGCTCATCCAAGCACATAAAGATTCTGGGCACACTTATATCCCAGGCTACGGGAGATCTTATGGATGCTACTTAGGCATTCCTGGGCTCAACCCGTGAGGGCAATCAGTGGACAAATCCTGGAAGCACAGTCCCTGTACCCAGGTGGGTTTTATGTACGAGCCATCATAGGGCCAGTTAGCATGTAGCACTGTTTGATGTTGAAATTGGGCAAGTGTCATTTAGACACTGCTTCCAGGGGCCCCTTGCCTATAAAGGGATGCGATCCCTTTGCCGCTCAGACTCAGTGGCACACTAGTCTGAGCCCTTCCAACAGGGCTCGCCAGCATTCCCTGCTTTTCCACCCTGTGGCGCTACTGTGGGCCGGAGCAGTGTTTTTACAGCAGTATATCTGGGTGAGGGTTAGGCCCAAGGGCTCTACCAGCAACCCTATCACCCAGACGGTACAAAGCAATAAGAACAGCCATCACCAGATGGAGCGCTGACGTTTGAAGGAGCTTGGGTCAGGTTCCTTCTGGATGAGCTATCTGTGTATTGCTTAATGGCTGAGCGCGGTTGCTTGGTGGGGGAAAGTACAGGGTTGCCTTGTCTGGCGTGGGGTCAGGCCACGACTCGTAGCTTGCTCGGCATGTTCTCATCGCCCAATGTGGCCTGTGTCCACCAAGCAGAGTTCCTTTCCCTCTTTCAGACCCCCAAAGTGCGCCACTGGTTGGTCCCGGGGCGATGGCTGGTACTTCCTCTAAGTTAGGTGGGGCATTCAGTTTCATTAGGCAGCTCTTGTAGCCACTGTATTTGGTGAGAGCGGCCAGTGTGGAGGTGGCTGCTTTTGGAGAGTCGTCACCGTTGGCAGGATCTCCAAAGAGATGATCTCGCACTGACTTGGTGGGCTTGTGGCCTGTGGGGCATTCAGTGGTGAGGGGACCATATTGGACTCTCTGCCCTCGGTCGGGCTATATCAGAGGGAAGCCGATGGTCAGATGATGAAAAAGAAAATCATAGCAGCACAGGGAAGTGGAGTCAGAGGTCAAAATTTAAAGGGCGTCGTGCTAGAGTGTGAAAGCTCGAGACCTGCCAGAAATGACCCGAAGTGGCATTTTGGAGGGTGTGTGATAATTGTGTACTAATTGGTATGAGGGGTATAAAGGCTCAGGGGGTGAGAATTAAGCAAGATGAGGGCCTGAGGCAAGAGTTCCCTCCATTTCGAGAACCACTTGCTTGAAAATCATTTAAGTAGTGTCTCTTTAAGAAGGTCATTAAGATGCTTGATGAGGCCAGCCACCTGGGGGCGGGAACCTAGATGGAAGTTTGGAAGAATGCTGGGTGAGAGAGCCCACTGTTGAATCTCCTGAGAGGTAAAGTGGGCGCCCTGGTCAGAGTCAGCAATGGTTGGCGATCTGAAGGGAACAGCAGTGAGGGTAGTAAGGAAAGAGATTACCTGTTTTGGGGAGGAATTGTGGGTGGAGTTCACCAAGAGAAGCCTCGTGTCAAGTGTCCGTGACGGTGATGGGTTATCCGGAAGCCCCAGCAGAGCGGGAGTACGGTCGGTCTCCCCGGGGGAGTGGGTCCCCGTTGCTTGGCTTGGGTGCAGAGAACGCGCTCATCTATCACCACCTTGGCTGCCGCCGAGGAGGGGGGCGTCCCCTCGCACGAGCACGAGTTGTTAAGGCACGAATTCCCCGATGACCCGAGGTTGTGCGGGTCCCTTTCACAGCTGGGGAGAAGGGTCGGTACCCTGAGGCATCTGCGGGGCCGAGAGTGGAGGGCTGAGTGAGGGGGTCTGACCGCAGTAGTCCTAAAAGTGGCCTCAGGTGTGGAGCGGTTAGCGTGAGCAGAAACGTGAGAATTGATGAGAGGGGGTGGGGATTCTCCTAGTTCCTTGCGTACCTTGGAGCCCCAGATGGCCTTGCCTCGTATGAGAAAAGTGTCCCTTAGCCATTGGCCAGAGCAAACTGCAAGGCTGTTAGCAACAGCCCAGGAGTCTGTGAAAGGCCCTTTTTTGTGGCCTCCTTAAGGGCTGAACAGCTACAGGTTCTGCCAGTTGGGCTGAGCCAGGAGTGTCCCCCTCGAGCAGAAAGGTGCCCGAGGCCGGGTGGATGACGCAGCCCTCCAGCGAGCTGCGTGGCATGCAGTGACGGCAGCGCCCTTGGAGAAGAGCGCTAACTCCCTGTCCATTTCAGACCGTTGGTCCCAAGGGGCTCCCCAAGTAGCCACAGGAGGAGAAAGCGGGGTGGGGTGGGGGTGGGGGCTGTCCCTTCTCGAGGCTCTCCGGCAAGGGGCTGAGCATGGGGGAAAGCACATCCTCCTGTCATGTGGAAAGGCCTTTGACCTCAGGTTTAGCCCTCCCCTGAAGGTACCGTTTCCCTGTGACCAAGGAGGCATCAGTGGCCGTGCTGAGCTTTTCTCTTAAGAGGCATCTCTAACCCAGGGCACTTGAGGAACTTGTGTTCAGAGTGATAGCAGGTGCGGGCTGGCTGGGGCTCAGTTCCTAAAAGAGCCCAAGAGGCTGCCGAAAGCTGGTGCCCAAGGGGAGGATACGGGCCTGCCGCTGGGGTAGGTGCTTAGTCCACAACCCCATAGGAAGCCAGGTAGACTCCTGTTTGGTCCCGAGACTCCAGGAGGCCACTTTGACATGGAATGTGGAGCCAGTGGGGACTAAAGGTAAGACTTGCTGGACTGCGTGCTGGCCGCCTTGCAAAGCACACCTGTTGGGCGTTGCCCCAGCGGAAGGTGGGTGACTTGTGTGTGATTGCATATACGATAGGGCGAGATGAGGGGTGTGTTGCCTCCAGAACATGAAACGGCCTAATAGGTGTTGTGCTTGTCTGAGTGTAGTGGGTGGTTTAATGGTGAGTCATTGATGTTTGCCTGTTGGGGAAATTTCTCAGCCCTTAGAGGACTAGATGATGCCCAGAAACAAGATAGATGAGGCCGGGCCTTGGCTCTTGAGGTCCAGGTGGTGTGCGAAGGGATGCAAATCTGCCCGTACTGCTTTCTCAGAGGAACCCTGAGCATAATGTCCTCAGTATAATGCCCAAAACGGCCCCTTTCCAACTGTAAGGTGCTTAAGTCCTGGTGGCAGAGGTTATGTGTGGTTGCAGGGCCGTTTCAGTATCCCACTGGGAAGCACGTAAATGTATAATCTGCCCCCTTCAAAAGTGAAAGCAAACGGAGCCTGGGATTCCTCCAAGATGGGAACAGAACAGAACATGTTAGTAGGTCAGTGAACACAGAGGACGCTCCTTGGGCCGACTGTACATCCTCAGTCAGTTCTATATTATTAGGAATTGGAGCCTTACTGGGGAACCTGAGCCACTGAGGTTTTGATGGTCAACGGTGAGGTGCCTTTGGTTGCTGGCTGGCTTAAGTACTGGCCAGATGGGGCTACTGAACGGGGAGATGGTGGCTTCATGACTCCAGTCTCAAGCATATCTTTATTGACAGGGCGTAGGCCTTCAGTGGCCTGTTTAAGTCGCTGCTGGGGAATGTTTACCATCTTGACCAGGGGAGGAAGAGTCCCTGGCGTCCATTTGGAGAGTCCCACCAGGAAGGCCAAGAACTTGGGCTTATTCCATGTGGCACGGTGTTGTGTCAGTACCTCCATGCCTATGATAGGAAAGAACGAGCTGGGGGGCCACCACCAGAGGAAGCCACTTGAGGTGAAGGGTCCCAGTCGTGATATGCGAATAGGTTTGTGAAGCTTTGATTGTTTTACCAGCAATGCCCTGTAGGCAAAAGGGGATACAGAGGGATTGCCTAGAATGACAGTGACTTGGGTCCCCATGTCTAGTAGGGCCAAAAAGGACTGTGCATTTTTATTGTCCTAATGGGCCACCAGAGTGGTACAGGGGTAATTGTTCCCAGGTGGTGGGACAAGCCCCTGGGAGCGGCTGATTTCCTAGGGTAGGAGCTTAAGTGGCTGCCAGTCCTGGAGGTTAGGGAAGGGGGCAGAGGGGGTAGCGGGGACGGGCTTGGGGCTAGAGGATGGATGGCGGAAGAGGGCCGTAGCTGGGAGAATGTGAGTTTCGGGGCCTGGAGTTTAGAGAGTGGCTGTCCTGAGGTTAAGTAGCCAGGAACCCCAGGTTTTCCTAACTCCCAGTAGAGGTTTTGCCTGTGTATTCCCATAAGGGACACAATTAAACCAGAGGTTTATTAGGAAGGGAGTGGGGAACCCTTTCCATTGAGGGAAATTTGTTCGAGGGAGACCTTTCTGGAGCAGTGGTGATGGAGGGCCTTGAGTGTGACGTATTGGGGCATCTGGGCAGCAATCTCCTCTGTGTCTGGCAGCCATGTCAGTGCCCTCCAGTTGCCTGATGGATGGTTTCAGGAATCCCCTCGAAATGTAGTAGGGCTGCCCTGTAATTAGGGGGGGCGCCTTGTAGAAAGAATTCTCTGGACTTAGGGTCAGATGGGGCCTATTCAGGGTTGGAAATTCAGGGAGTCATTTGGGTCACTGTGGTGATGGAAATGACAAAGCCATTGGATCATGCCACTTTTGCACAGCAGGAGGCACGGAGGACCCTCGTGTACATTAATGGTCAATGAAGGCCTTTTTAATTAGTGGTCTGACTGTCTCATTAGACCGTATGGCCTTGATCACGGCTGCTCTGGGGAGCTCATTGAATTATTATGGCAGCAGTGACATTTTGGCATGGATACCGCAGGCAACACACGACAGAGGCAATACGCAAAAGCACGTAGCAGCATGGCAGACCTGCAGCAAGCGGTGTTCCGTTCCCAGGTGGTGTTCCCCACCTGTGTTGGTCAGCGCGTAAGCCAGTCGCAGCTAACGGGTATTCCTCTTGATTAACTGCACAGGCAATCATGCAATCCTGCCAACAAGGCCAATTGTTTTGTGCTGGTCTCAACCTACCAATAGTGATCTATTGGCTAGAAAAGCCTAGGGGCACTCACCTGGGCCTGAGGTGGGCCCTCACAGGCATTTCCCCTTTCAGAGCCAGTGTTGTG
This sequence comes from Mesoplodon bidens, assembly GCF_964165515.1. NCBI lineage: Eukaryota > Metazoa > Chordata > Mammalia > Artiodactyla > Ziphiidae > Mesoplodon > Mesoplodon bidens. The sequence continues at coordinate 107,132,509 of NC_138163.1, forward strand.
ATTGGACCCGCCCTTGTGGTTCTTATGATGGCAACAACCATCAGGGAACTTGGGACAAACAAAAAAGAAAACCAAGGGTTATTACTCACAAATCCTGAAGGCTACACGGTACACCTGGGGCCACCCAGCGAGGTTGCGGCAGAAAGGTAGTGGGCCTGGGGTTCTGTCTTTAGTGGAGTCGAGGATGGGGTGCCTAGGGTTTCACAGGCTCACTCTTTGTTGGCGAATTTAAAACATAAGGGTGGGAATTAAAACTCAGGAAGGGAAAAACAAGTGGTCAAATGGTGAGTTATCTAAGTCGAAACAAAGGAAGCTTCTGGGGCGGGGCCGCCTGGCTCTTCCTCTAGTCCTGTAGCAGGCAGTGTGTTTATTCGCTGTCTTTGAAGTGGGTGCCTAGGCAATCCGAAGCTTAAGGGTTCCCTTTCGTCCACACCCTCTCCAGCATTTGTCATTTCCGTGCTTTTGGACGACAGCCATTCTGACAGGCGTGAGGTGATACCTCATTGTGGTTTTGATTTGCATTTTCCTGATGATTAGCGATGTTGAGCATCTTTTCAAGGGCCTGTCTACCATCTCCACCGCACGTTACTTCATAAAAGAAACAGACTGTACATATTCTATAAAGAAATACAGCCAGGGCTTCCCTGGTGGCGCAGTGGTTGAGAGTCCGCCTGCCGATGCGGGGGACACGGGTTCGTGCCCCGGTCCGGGAAGATCCCACATGCCGCGGAGCGGCTGGGCCCGTGAGCCACGGCCGCTGAGCCTGCGCGTCTGTTGCCTGTGCTCCGCAACGGGAGAGGCCACAGCAGTGAGAGGCCCGTGTACCGCAAAAAAAAAAAAAAAAAAAAAAAAAAAAAAAGAGGCACAACCTATTATATATAAAATAAGCTACAGGGATATATTGTAAAACACATGGAATATAGCCAATAGTCTATAACGACTATAAATGGAGCATAACCTTTAAAACCTGTGAATCACTACATTGTACACCTGCAACTTAGGTAATATTGTATATCAACTATATTTCAATTAAAACAGGAAAAAAAAGTAGCATGTGGTAGGCAGAATAATGTGCCCCCAAAGATATTTACACCCTAATCCCTGGAATTTGTGAGTATATTACTTTACATGACAAAAGGGAATTTGTCTGTGTGATGAAATTAAGAGCTTTGAAATGGGGAGATTGTCATGGATTACGTGGGTGGGCAAAATCTATGCACATGGGTTCGTAAAAGAGGAGAGCTTTTCCCAGTTAATAGTCAGAGGAAGATGTAACTGTGGAAGAATAGTGATAGAGATGGGCATTGCTGACTTTGAAGACTGAGGAAGACGGATACAAGCCAAGGAATGTTGGAAGCCTCTAGAAGCTGGAAAAGGCAAAGAAACAGATTTTACCCTGGCGCTTCCGGAAGGACTTAAGTCCTGAACCCACCTTAATTTTAGCCCAGTGAGACCTGTGTTAGACTTCGGAGCTACAGAACTATAAGAGAAATGTGTGTGGGATTTTTTGTTTTTTTCCCATGGCACGTGTTCCTTGATTTGATTTGATTTGATTTGATTTGATTTACAATGTTGTGTTAGTTTCAGGTGTACAGCAAAGTGAATCAGTTGCACATGCATCCTTTTCTTTTTAAAGATTCTTTTCCTGTATAGGTCATTACACGGTATTGAATAGAGTTCCCTGTGCTATACAGTAGACCCTTAGTAGTTATCTGTTCTATATATAGTAGTGTGTATAGGTCAATGCCAGTCTCTCAATTTATCCCTCCCTGCTGGTAACCATAGGTTTGTTTTCTACATCTGTGACTCTGTTTCTCTTTTGTAAATAAGTTATTTGTACCATTTTTTTTAGGTTCCACATATAAGCGGTATCATACGATATTTGTCTTTCTCTGTCTGACTGACTTCTCTCAGTATGACAGCCTCTAGGTCCATCCATGTTGCTGCAAATGGCATTATTTCATTCTATTTTATGGCTGAGTAATATTCCATCGTACACGTGTACCACATCTTCTTTATCCATTCCTCTGTCGATGGACATTTAGCTTTCTTCCATGTCTTGGCTATTGTAAATAATGCTACAGTCAACATCGGGATGCATATATCTTTTCCAATTATGGTTTTCTCTGGATGTATGCCCAGCGTGGGATTGCTGGATCCTATGGTAGTTCTCTATTTCGTTTCTTAAGGAACCTCCATACTGTTCTCCATAATGGTTGTACCAATTTACATTCCCACCAACAGTGTAGGAGGGTCCTCTTTTCTCCATACCCTCTCGAGCATTTATTGTCTGTACACTTTTTGATGATGGCCATTCTGACTGGTGTGAGGTGATACCTCTTTGTAGTTTTGATTTGCATTTCTCTAATAATTAGTGATGTTGAGCATCTTTTCATGTGCTTTTTGGCCATCTGTATGTTTCTTTGAAGAAATGTCTAGGTCTTCTGCCCATTTTTCTATTAGGTTGTTTGTTTTTTTTGACATTGAGCTGCATGGGCTGTTTATAAATTTTGGAGATTAATCCCATGTCGGTTACTTCATTTTCAAATCTTTTCTCCCTATCTGTGAGTTGTCTTTTCGTTTTGTTTATGGCCTTTTATGTTACCCTTGATTTCAATACTGTACTTCTGACTTATAGATGACATTTCTGTATATGGAGGTGGTTTTCCATCCTTTTTCAGTGGGAAAGATCAATAGCTCATTGTCAAGGTAAAGAAGAGATTTGGATTGCCTTTCCTTGTTGGACTGAAACTAGTTTTAGGGAAAGGTGTTTGACCCCCTTCTCCCAACCTAGTTTCCCTTGGTCGATTGAACGAATAGCCATTACTCTTTCTATATGCTTATTTCCAACGAGAGTGTACTTTTGTGAGGGCTGCACAGCATTTTATTCCCCCCTCCCCTCTCAACAGTTTGGAACACATAGTAGGTCTCAAATAATTGTTTAGTAGATAAACTACTAGTTACTTGGATTAACTAAACCAACACCTCAAATGTGGCCCACAATTGCCCACTGACATTTTTTCTATTATTATTATTTTTTAATTGAAGTACAGTTGATTTACAATGTTGTGTTAAGGACAAGTATTGCAAATTACAGGTAAGAATTTTTTTTTCTATTGATGCTGGAGTGAGTCAAGGGAATAAAGAAATCAGCTCGGTTTCCCTCTTGAGCCAAAAACCAGTTGAGACATAAGACACAAGAATCAAATAGATAAGAGAGAAAAATATCAGCTTTGTCACTCTAAGATTGAATTGTACAATGAAATGGAACATATGGCCATAATGAGTCCCCCAGAACCTCCCTTCCTGACAGCATGTCTGAGAACGCAGCCTCCCACTTGCAGGGGGAAATCATTCCTGGGGAACTTATCACAGGGAGTTTGTGAGAGAGGTTGAATCTTTGGGGTGGCGGGGGACAGAGAGAGACAGACAGACAGACAGACAGACAGACAGACGGACAGAAGGGGTAAAACTAAAGAGCCCCACTGTGTTAGTTGGGTCTTCTGAGAGGCAGACTCTGAGACACAGGAGTGCAAAAATTTTATTGAGACATAAAGTTTTGAAAGATAGAAGAAGGAGAAAGCACAATTGGGCAGGAGAGCCTGAGATCTCAATGCACATTTGACAAAACGTCTGCCAACCCATTGGGGAGCTCCACAGCAAGCACTGTCTATTAAAGGGGTACCACTTTGGGCTGAAATGCCAGGCCTCGGCACTCCTGCTATGTTCAGTCATTGGTTGGGGCTGCCCAAGAAGAAGAACATGGCTTTCAAACTCTGGAGGCTGTCAACTAACTTCACTTGTTGCAACTCACTGTCAAGTTCTTTCTGGAAGGGGGATCCGAGTGGCACCCCTCCAGGGCTGCCACACAGACCTACTGTGTTCCTTTTCCTACTGTCTCTGATTAGAAAAGTTACTCTTTCATCCCTGAAGAGGAATGGACAAGGGAGCAGAGAGGAGCTAGCTGTATTGCTCCCATGTGTTTCTTTCTCCAGGAATGAAGTGGAAACACAGAAAGAAATACCAGTTAAGGAAAGGTCCTTTACACAAACGTGAGACGTAAGAAATCATTCCCTCTGCTTCTTGCAACCAATACCATGTAATCCCAGTTGCCTTCTCAAAAGGTCCTGTTAACTGGAGAGCTTTTTATATTTCCGAGCCAGAGATCTGGGGGGGGACGCTGCGTAGCAAGATGGAAGAGAAAATAAGTAGGGGTGAGGATGACAAGAATGGAGCCAATGACGCTGGGCACTGTATGGAGGAAGGACAGAGAGAAAATCATTGTATCAAAGAAGGCTAAGAAGGGATTTGGGAGAAGATAAATGTCAGAGATATTAAAGTTGATTACTTTGGGTAGCATGTTATAAATTCCTTCTTGATCTCCACTGTGGAATCTTAAGAAAGTCTGCATTGCCCTCAGATGCTCCTGTGAGTGTGGATTCTTCACAGGATGCTCAATGAGGTATTGACATGTATGCGTGGAGGAATATACCACGCAACAGAACTTAGTAGCTGAGACACAGTCTACCTTAGGTGTGCGTGATGCCAAAACCTATGCTGTCAAGTGCTCAGCTTATACTGCTGTTGGTTGGCTTCCAAGGAGGGTGGCAGTGGTTCACAAAGTCAGTGGAACAGCTTAAAAATGATTTTGCCCTGAATATGCCAGAATTGTGGAGTTCCTTCTTGAATGGGCTTGTGTTCCAAAACCCGGGGTGTGGACCCAGAGAGTGGAGACACACTCTTTGTTTTCCGTAGTTGCTCCAGAGTAACTCTGCCTGGTTAGTCAACCCCCAAGCGTTCCCGTGACTTGACAAAGAAGATAGCCGTGATCCTCCCTATCGTCGCATTCAGCCGTTACCATGGAGTTTATCCTGGGTCCCCCCTGGAATAGGTGACAGGTGATCAGAAGCAGTCCCTCTGGGCGGAACTACAAGCCCAGACAGCCAAACCAAAAGAAAGAAAATGCAGTCTCTGGTGAAGAGCAACGGAGAGAAGCTAAAAGCAAGGCCCTGGATATATAAAATGAATGCCCTCAAATCCTCCCATCACCGCCGTCATTGTTATTACTAAGAACAAGTCAGTTGTAGGAGTCAGAAAAGGTCGGTCTCTGTCCCTTCCTTTTCCCCGAGGCTGCAATGATGACTGCTCACCCACCTTCTGTCCAAACCCCGCTGCTTCTGGTTCTCTCCGGTCTTCATCTCCTGGCCTCGGTGCCCACTTTTCTCCTTCCGCTGCTAGTCCACCTTCTCCTCTTCCAGAGGCCAGCCTTTGGTCTCCTCTTATAATAACCATGGCAGCACAGAGCACGTAGTGTACTGAACTGCCACAGGCAGAGACCAAACAAGAAAGGGACAAGTATTGACCTCCCCTCTGGTTAGCAAGCCCCATGTTTCCTTTTTATTATATATATATATATATTTTAATTGAAGTGTAGTTGATTTACAGTGCTGTGTTAATTTCTGCTGTACAGCCAAGTGAATCAGCTATACATATATATATATATATATATATATTTTTTTTTACATTCTTTTCCATTATGGCTTATTATAGGATATTGAATATAGGTCTCTGTGCTATGCAGTAGGACCTTGTTGTTTATCCATCCTATATATAAAAGCTTACATCTGCTAACCCCAGCCTCCCACTCTATCCCTTCCCCACCCCCTCTCCCTTGGCAACCACCAGTCTGTTTTCTACATCCGTGATTCTCTTTCTGTTTCATAGATAGGTTCATTTGTGTCCTACTTTAGATTCCACATATAAGTGATATCATATGGTATTTGTCTTTCTCTTCCTGACTTACTTCACTTAGTATGACATTCTCTAGTTGCATCCATGATGCTGCAAATGGCATTATTTCATTCTTTTTAATGGCAGAGTAATATTCCAGACATCCTTCTAAAAATGCCTTTTCTGTTTTGATTAGCCAGCGTCCCATTTTGTGATTTGCCACCAAGAACCCTGACAAATACAGAGATTATGGCAATTGTTAGATCGTAGAAGATTAGAGCCTGAAAAAGAGGGTGGGGTGTCAGGTAAGAGAAGAGCTAATGGAGAGGAAAGAGATGTTCAGACTGAGTAAGACCAGACGTCTAGGGTCAACTCTGAAATGTTTTACTTGTGAGACTCCCAGAAGGTGTGTCAAATCTAGGGGGAGTTTAGTGAAGGGGCAGTGACTTCATCTGGGGACTTGTGGAATCTGAGTCTTCTGGCGACATCCAGAAGGAGATGTTTCACAGATGGCTGTGCAAATGTCATAGTCAAGGGAAGCGCCTGGGAGTGGGGGCAGAGAGAGAGAGAGAGAGAGAGAGAGAGAATATGACTGGCCCGTGGATGTGGCTGAATTGGAGGGGAAATATATATTGAACAAGGGTTGAAGAGGCCAACAGCAGAATGCAGGAGGATGGTTAGCTTTACATAGTTCTCTCTAGATAAACCTTAGGTAAACCACGAAAGGACAAGGAAGGTAAGAAAAGAAGGGCACTGTTAAGAACTACGGAATGATCAAGCAGAGCAAGTGCTGAAAAGAGACTAATGGTAACGTGAATTAGTAAGCCAGTGATTCCTTTTGAGAGAGGAGTTTTGGTAGAGTTCCTTAAAGGGGAAAAATCTGTCCCTCCTCCTGTGTCGCCTAAATCCACCGCCTCTCCCCTGTCTCCTCTGGGTCTTCTTTCACTAAGTGTATCCCAGTCCACTCCTGAATTTGTAACCTTTCCCACTCTGTTGGCTCCTCTGCAGTAAATGAACATAGCTAAAATACCCTTTCCACTATTCTCCACTTGTAGAACTCCAGTGCCTCTTTGAAGACTCAGTGTCACCTCCACAGCGGATGTTGCCTAGGACCCAGGTAAGATTTAGACCCCTTTCCTCTCCTGCACTCACAGGGCACCTTGTAAGCCTCCTCTTTTAGCTCTTCCTCAGATAGATTGGTGCTATCTCTCTGTGTGTCCATCTTTTCCACCACGCTTGTGAGCAGGAACTGTGCCCGAGTCATATTATATTCCTAGTGCCAAGCATAGCGCAGAAAACTTCAAAGAATCCAGGATAATTTGTTGAAAGCATTTGGCTAAAAATTCTTGGCTCTTTTAATTGGGCCATTTGGCTAAAAATTTCCAAAGCTGCATGAATGCTCCCTCCTAGAATGTTTTATTTTAGGTTTATTTCTTGGATTACGGTTCTAAAAAATATTTTAAGGTGGAACTTTTACTTCTCCATCAACTTTATAGAAAAATTAAACTTTGGGGAGAAAGAAAATCGTGCCCAGGGAATTAGCGCACAGAAAAAAAAGAGAATAGATCTCCTTGTTGCATGTGGCCTAGTGAATATCAGATATAACATGTTGTAAACCAAAAGTAATGTTACCAAAAAATAAACGTTAAAATACAGATTAAAGGGAAGGAGTCTATTCCTCCTCAGGCAAGGCAGTCGCTTTGCATATTAATGAAACTTAAATGACTCACAGTAAGAAAAATGATTGGAATAGATTGCAGTAACTTAAAAATGAGTACACTTTAAACAGCTTGTGTGATGACTATGTGATTATGGAGAATCAAAATGGCTAGTCCCACTCTGATGCTCCCAGAAGAGAGATGACTGCTGGCCCTTAATTAACAAAGCCACACGTGGAGCCCAGGAAGCTGTAGACACAAAGAAAGTTGACAGGTTGACTTTGTGAAATACGCAAAGATGTCAGTCTGGAAGGTGGTGACAACTACAATTCTGGGGCGTGTGAGGGTTAGGGATGTGTATAAAATCTTATAAACATCCAAGCCATTCTAGAATATTCACTGAAAGTGACAAGAAAATGGAAGGAAACGGGAAAAGACAAAGAGCTGCATAAAGACAGGTGAAAAGTTTAAAATATTTGATGGCTTGAGATGACTTCGGGGCTTGTGGCAAATTACTGTAAAACATGGCTTGGCAAAGATTTCCTGAAACGTTTTAGGCTTTGCCGGCCCCAGGGTCTTTGTTGCAATGACTGACTCTGCAGTTGTAGTGCTAGTGCGTATGCAGCCACAGACAATAGGTAATTGATTGGGTGCGGCAGTGTTCCAGTAAAACTTTGTTTATCAAAACCCTTGGGGACCAGATTTGGCTTGCAGACTGTAGTTTGCCAACCCGTACTCTAAAAACACCAGTTTGTGACAAAACAGCGCATTGCGCAAAAGCTCGTATGTAAATATGTGTGTGTGATCGATAATTGTTGGTTCAATCATTGTTGTTCGGGTTTTTATTGTGCTTGGTATGTTTTTATTGTGCTTGGTCCGGTACTCACATGAGGGTATGGCTGAGTGAGTTGGTTAAATCGAGGCATCAGTGTTATTTTCCAGCGTCCCAGGCGATTCCAAGGTGCAGCCACCACGTTTAACAAATAGGATGCTGAAGAATGCTACGCAAAATTCAATGTGCCTATTATTCATCACCTGGGGTCCTGTTAAAATGCAGGTTCTGATTCAGTAGGTCTGAGGTAGAACTTGGGATTTTGCATTTCTAACAAAGTGTCAGATGACAGTGACCTGCGGGTCCAGGGACCACATTTTGAGTAGCAAGGTGCTTGCACTGGCTTTCAATACCTGGGATGTCTTGGTCCTGCCCCTGAGACTGATGTAATTGGTCCTGGAGGTGGCCTGGGCATCGAGAGCTCTACAGACTCCCAGGTGGCTCTAAGGTGCGGCAAAGCTTGAGAACCTCTGTGCTCAATCCAGTGTGCGTGGTGACCTAAATTTTCGTTATTATGTTATCAGTAGCCCTGTTGGCCATTCTCCCCTTCCAAGCCACCCATTCCTCTCCTTTTCAGGTCCAAACCTCCAGAAGATGGGTGGGATCAGGATTAGCTTTTCATCCTTTCAGTCTTTGCCACCTCTGAGGAGTGGACTGTAGTTCAGGATGGAAAGAGGAGGGAGGCTCAGGCCACCTGGGTCGGGGAAGAATAAGCAGAACAGTTGTTCTAGGGGCCGAGTTAAAGGGGAGGCTGGTTGAGACAAATGGGGAATTACCACAGAGGGCTGTCACGGCAAAACTCACCTCCAGGCTTGGGCCTGAGCTTGGGGCACTGGAAACAGCCATCTACCCTCCTGAAGCCTGGCAGCAACTGGCAGCCAAGCAGCTGGGAAGGATTTCTCCTTCTTGATATGCAGAGTGACACAGTTGGTCGAAAGGCAAGAGAGACCCCTAGTGGCAAAGTATAAAGGTGAAATCCTTTCATCAACAAGTCATAAACACCACAAATGAACTTAGCAGTAAGTGAATGATAATGATGGTAAGGATGATAAATGGTGGCTTACAAATAATATATGTCCTGTATGTGCCAGGCACTGTTGTAAGTATTTAGAAAACATTAACTCATTTAATCTCAGCAACCCAATGGGTTTGATGGTTTTTAAAAAATTTAGTTGATTGACAATATGTTTCTGGTGTACAGCAGAGTGATTCAGTTATACATACGTATTCTTTTTCATATTCTTTTTTCTTATTGCTTATTACAAGATATGGAATATAGTTCCCTGTGCTGTACAGGAGGTCATTGTTGTTTATCTGTTTTGTGTAGAGTAGCTTGTATCTGCGAATCCCAAACTCCTAATTTATACCGCCTCCCCACTTCACCTTTGGTAACCATAAGTTTGTTTTCTATGTCTGTGAGTCTGTTTTTGTTTTGTAAATAAGTTCATTTGTATCATATTTTAGGTTCCACATATAAGTGATATCATATGACATTTGTCTTTCTCTGTCTGACTTAACTTCACTTAGTATGATAATCGCTAGGTCCATCCGTGTTGCTGCAAATGGCATTCTTTCATTCTTTTTTATGGCTGAGTCATAGTCCATTGTATACATATACCACATCTTCTTTATCCACTCATCTGTCGATGGCCACTTAGGTTGCTTCCATGTCTTGGCTGTTGTAAATAGTGCCGCTATGAACACTGAGGTGCATGTATCTTTACGAATTATAGTTTTCTACAGATACATGCCCAGGAGTGGGGTTGCTGGATCATGCTGTAGCTCTATTTTTCGATTTTTAAGAAACCTACAGACTGTTCTCCACAGGGGCTGCATCAATTTACATTCCCACCAACGGTGCAGGAGGGTTCCCTTTTCTCCAAACTCTCTCCAGCATTTGTTGTTTGTAGATTTTCTGATGATGCCCATTCTAACTGGTGGGAGGTGATACCTCATTGTACTTTTGATTTGCATTTCTCTAAGAATTAGTGATGTTGACCATCTTTTCCTGTGCTTCTTGGCCATCTGTATGTCTTCTTTGGAGAAATGTCTTCTGCCCATTTTTTGATAGGGTTGTTTTTTTTGTTGTTGTTGTTATTGACTTGTATGAGCTGTTTGTATATTTTGAATATTAAGCCCTTGTCAGTCGCATCATTTGCAAATATTGTCTCCAACGGGGTTGACACTTTTATTAGCCCAGTTTTACATATGAGGAAACTGAGGTGCAGAGAAGTGAAATAACATGCCCAAGTTCCCCCAATTTAGGAAGTGGCTCAACTGGGATTTGAATCCAGTCAACCTGTGGTGAAGGATCCAAGACAGCGAACTGCTTCTCCAAAACAGGAGAGTAAGAAGGATCTTCAGTCAATTTATAGTTGTAAACACTCACAAACAGCTGCTCAGCCTGTGCTTCCTGATATCTAGAGGAGAACAGTATATATATATGTATGTGTGTATATATATATATACATATATATATATATATATATACACATACATATACACACACATAGAGATAGAGAGAGAGATAGACTGTATCAGAGAGAGAGCAGGGACTTTAAAGCAGACAGAGAAAGAGTGAAAAAAAACAAATTTGACTAAAAAGAGTAAAGGGAGAAATACCATTCAACACCATTTTCTGGAAACTAAACTCAAAGGACCATAATCCTCCTTTTTAAGAAAGTATTGAAGCACAGTTATAGGGAAATGTAGAAAAAAATGACTCCTTAGCTAAACTTGTTCATATTTCAGTAAATGTTAAAAGCAATCTAGTAACTCTAAAATGACTCAAGCTACTCATGTGTCTTTGAATATAGGATACGAAGTCTGAAAATTTCTAACTCTGACCTTTGTAAACTATACACGACACAGAAGAAACAATATGTTTTGAGTATTTTTTCTCGGACCTAGACAACCTTAGGGTTTACATGGGAACAGATTTCATCAGCTCAAATAGAGGGTGGACTGAGAGAGGGGAAGAGTTTCCAAAGGGGAACAGAAAAGACAAAACCAAACCAAACATAGGAAAGCAGGTCTGTCGTTTCCTTGGGAAATCCTTTTACTGGGAAATAATTGTCTTTCTGCCTATAGTCAAGAAGACAAGGTAATAGGCTCACGCCTCTCCACATCGAGAAGGGAGAAAGCAGAGACCACACTGAGAGTAAGAACAGGCTGATTTTGAGAGAAACTCTGAGCAGACACAGGTGGCCACGGTCTGGAATGAGGCAGTGGTCTGAGTGGGACCAGCAGCTCTCTAGGTGTTCCAGTGTCTCATCCCATCCTCTGAGTGTTGGCTGCTCTGGGTTTGGGGCCGCCTGTGCCATAAACTCTCTGCTTCCTTTCTGGTGAGCTTATCTACTCCATGACCTCAACCCATCTATGTATATTGTATAGGCTAATATGTCCCACATGTATTTTCCAAACCTGACATCCCCCTGAGGTCCAGATTCGTTTTTCTGGCTACCTGCATGACAGTTCCTCTTGGGTATCTAATAGGCATCTCAGATTTTACATGACACGCCTTCCCAGCCCCTCGAGTCCCCCTGCAGACACCCCCAGATTAATAAATAGCACGACCATCAGCCAGGGTGTTCAAATCCAAACCTGAGCCTAGATTATTTTCGTCATTTCCCATTCCTCACCTCTGGTCCATAAAGCAGATCCTGTAGACTCATCCAGTTCATCTGAAATTTGTCCGCATCTCTTCATTTCCTGTACCAGCACCGCAGTTCAAGCCCCCATTGTCTCTCTGGGCTGCTACAGTGATCTCTTAACTGGTCTTTCAGCTTCAACTGTCCTCATCCTCTACATTCTTCAAAGCAGCCAGAGTCAGAATAACTTGGCTTCACCTTCAGAGAGCTATATTCTACTTGATATTCAATATCACAAATTGACCTTCAGCCTGGACCTTATATTTTTCAGTCCTTCTATTGAGGTAATTTGGGGTTTGGGGTACCATGTTACCTTAATGGAAGAAAGAGTACAGTAAAAACACCTACATTTGCACATGTTGTAAGGGCAGTCTGCATGTCCATCATGGTGACTAGGGAGTCACCCCTATGTTTGTGTGCAGGCCAGCCTGAGGCTCAGTTACCATTATCACTGTTGCTCAGGGTGAGCTTGTGAAAGAGGGACCCTGCCAAGCTGGCTTCTGGGGTCTCCATCTTGCTTCCCAGAATCAACAAACACTAACATTTACATATTTTAGTGAACTCAGAGTTTTCAGGTAAAGTTAAAAGACCCTTTATTTTAATCCCTGTCCCATCCCATTCCTCCAGAAGCAACGCTACTGTGATTTTTATACCGTGTTTTTATACTCCTGCTATTCGCAGGGACCCGCATTCAGCAGGGCCTCACCTCACCACCCCCCATATACCCACATTGTTTATAAGGGGAAGATGGATTTTGCACTTTCCAGGGCCCCATGGAATGCCTTCTCCCTCCCTCTGTGGAGATCCTGAGCTGCATGTGGGTGGGGCATGGGTGGGTGGAGAGCCTCCTGGATACCTGTTTTACAAAGTGAGCGATTTGCACACAGGAACCAAGGAGAGACCTTTATTTCTTTAGGAACCAAATAACTTTATTGGAAGAAACAGAAAAAGTGGAAGAAAAAAACTTAAGTGATAACGTAAAGTCCAGGAAAACAGAGTCCTGCACTTGTTGCAAAAAAAAAAAAAAAAAAAAAAACCAAAAACTTAAGCGAACTTCTGCAAAGGCAGTATTGCCGTCTGCATGGCAGGCACGGTGACCAGGGCTCTGGTCACCCCGTGGCTCTGGGGAAGTCCAGTCCAGGCTCAGTTCTTGTCGCTGTCGTCCAGGGTGAGCTTGTCAAAGAGGGACCCTGCCAGGTCAACATCCGGGGCCTCCATCATGCTCAGGGTGGTGACATGACCCTCCAGCTCTCTGATGAACGCCACCTGCTGTCTGAGGTAGTGAGTTGCCAGGAAGTGGCACAGGTGGTGGTCGCTCTTGTCGGTGGCCAGCTGGTACAGGTGGAGCAGGTTCTGGTACACGCACTTCTCCAGGAACAAGGCGCACTTCATGGCCTTGAGGCTGCTCTTCCAGTTGTCACTGACTGGGTTCCCGATGTCGTGAAAATCGAGGCGGCCCCTGCGGTTGTTCTGCAGGCATATCAGGTTCCAGACCCGCGAGCTGTGCTCGCTGGAGTGGTACACGAAGAACCAGGTTAAGTACCTGACGGCCACGTCGCCATCGCGGCGGAGGTAAAAGGCCACGTCCAGGCAGAACATGGAGGCGTGGAACTCCAGGGTGACGTGGCTGTTGACGGCGGCCTCGCAGTCGGGGTGGTAGTTCTGGCGCACCTGCGAGGGCCGCGCTTGCTTCATGGTGGACGGCTCGGGCATCGTGGCGGGCGTGAAGGCCAAGGTGAAGGCGAAGCCGCGGGGCCTGTGGTCGCTGCCTCGGAGCTCTCCCGTGTGGTCGAAGAGGGCGGCCGCTCTGGGACAGACCGGAAATGGGGTCCGTTATGGGAGGTAGGCGGTGGGCTTGCTGTTCTGTTACCGGAAGTGGTCGCGTGGGGTGGGCGGGGCACGAACGCTGCTCCCACATTCCCTCACAGCCTGCGTGAGGCAGGGTGACTTTGACCTGCGCACCTGGTATCTATTAAGTTTTTAACTTTGCAAACATATTTCAGTTTCCAAGGACTTTCTCTTGTTCTCTAATTGCACCCTCTTATAGCACCGTGTTCTCATTTTATAAACCCATTGTCTTCCTTAAAATTCTGAGAATATGAATTTGTAATTTTGGGTACTGTTCTCTTCCGTTTCCTGTATTATAGTTGTTTTTTTCTCCAGAAATAGTTCTGTTTGTTCATCATGATCTTCTCTTTGACTTTCCTCAAATATCTGGCAAACATTTGTCCATTCGTATCTGGGAGTAAAGGAGTCATGTGATCAGCCAAGGTAACTAGCATGGATCTGATCTACAGTTGGGACGCCCGTTTCACTAAGAGTCTTCTCCTCTGAATGGAGGGTCTCAGTGTGTCAGTTAGGGAGTCTTTTCTATTCGGGGTACATGGTGTGGAGCTTGTAGGTGAGATAGGGAGCATCCCAAGTGCCAATAAGCTTGGCATTTTCTGACATTAGAAGACTTTCGTATATCTCTTCTGTAATAGATTGTGTCGTTCTGTTTTGTTTGTTCCTCTTCTGCTGAGCGGGTCTGCGGTAATCTGAAACCTGCTCTCGTATGGGTTCCCTTCCTGAGCCTTTGAATGACATAAGGAGACTATCACCCCATCGCCTGCACCACCCCTGTGCACTGGATCTTGGTCAGAACAAAAAATAAAAATGTACTGTCTTAGGCCAGCAAGACTTGGGATATTTGTGACTGCAGTTAGCCTACCCTGACTAGTTCCCCAAAGGAAGTTCTGGATGACTACAGGTTCTAAGCCGTTGTAAGCTTATAGCATTTCCTTTGGTGCAAATGCAGATCCCAAAGTTAAACAGTCTAGATAGAGCCGAATCATCATGCTCTTATTTCTTTTGCTAAATTCACCAATAATATATATCAGTCCTGCTCCCTTTTTCCCTCCTGGAGAGTGGAAGGAAAAATCCCTCAAAGACCCATGAAGCACAAGGAGTAAGTTTTTCCATTTCCCTCAGTGCTGGGGAACAAACCCAGGCTGGTCCTCAGGTGCCCGGCCTTAAGCCGACAACAGGAGGCATAAGGGGTGGGACTGGGACTGGCTGACCCCTGAACCAGTCAGCTGTGGTGAGGGAGATGTGGGTCAGGTAGGAACAGGGGCACCCCCGGAACCACATAACTGGAGGATGTGTTTGTGTGGGGCAGCTTCCCCGAAGAGGAGGATACTGGTCCAGAGCTGGCAGCGGAGCTAGGGTGATGGTCCAGGGATTGTCCCAGTTAGCCTTCCGTGTTGGAGTGTGAGGGATGTAGACTGGAGGGAGTCCCAGACCTGTGTGTGTCTCCTCCACCACACAGCAGGCTGGGCGCTTAGCACCTCATTTGCTGCGCAGTTCCTCGCCTTTGGAAAAGAGGAGAGAGAGAGAAAGGAGCAACAACAGTGGGCTCAGAAAGGCCTGGAACAACCAGTTTGAGACATCTGTGGGGGTGGAAAATGGCTTCAGCTCCCAAACGCGGCCTCTGGAGTCCCTGGGGCAGGGTTGCCTGGCAGTGCTCTCCATGAAGGCCAGGGTTCGGGAGCCTGGCCGCAGTGAGCACCGGTTAACCAAGGGGACCAGGGCGCCAGTCCCAGTGAAAGATTTGATGAGTCCTCACCAGACCCGGTGATTCCCTGCCTTCTCACTAACCCTCGCCATTCCGTGAGGGAGGATTGTTTTTATCATCTCCCACACGAGGAAACTGAAGTCTGCGATATAAACTTCTTGTGCAAGACGATGTGGAAACTGGAGTAGTCAGATCTGACTCTCAGCTACACCCCTAGTGACCTCAGTCAATAAAATGGGGTATACACAGGACACTGTGTCATGTGGTTTCTTGAGGCCTCTCCCAGGTTTACATAATGAGAGAACAAAGAGGTGCAGACAGACAGCTGTTCTGATTCTGTAGCAGCTCAGTTACCCCCCTGCCCCCCTTCTCGGCACAGTCCTGACCTTCGGCGAGGCCAGCTTTCCCGTACCCAGCCATACAGGACAGTCTCTTCTTGCTCAGCTTCTACTAGGAAAGAAGCTTAAGTAAATTTTTAAAAATTTATGAAGAACCACAGTTTGAGAGGGAACAAAACTTTTCCTCAGCAAGCCGCCAAGCCCCTGAGCACGGCCGGGACGAGGGCGTTGAAGCTGGGCATCACTCCTGTCCTGTGCCTCCTGGCCAACCCCTCCAGCTGGGTTGTTCGTGATTTACATTCTGCTGGTCTTATGGATAGGTGACATTTCCTCTTCAGTTTGTGATCTCTCATCCTCTTTCAATGGGGGTCATCAATATTTCATCCTAGGGTTAGAACAGAGACCTGGGTTGCCTTTCCACGTAGACTACAATCAGTTTTCTAGAGAATTATTGAGCACCTCTCTCCTAAACTCCTGCCCCTTGGTCGATTCTCCACATAACCATTGACACGTGTGTATGCTTTTTTCCAACCAGAGTGTACTTTGTGAGGTCTTATGAAGATCACCACCCATCTCCCTCTCTCCACAGTGTGATGCACGTAAATCCGCCAAAATTGCTCACTGGTTCTGTGTACCTCTTTGGTGTAACTAAACCACACTTCTCCAATGTGGACCCTAATTCTCCACACCTGATTTTTTAATCGGGGGGGGGCGGCGGGGAGGGGTAGGGCTGAGAGGTCAGAAAACCACCCATGTTCTGCATTTAGTGGCCAGCAATGGACTCAGACCCATTTCTTATAGAAACGAGCACAAAGAGCAGTGGGGATCATCACTGGTCCTCAGTGCTTTCCTGACAGTTACTTTGTGATTGAGCACGTGTTGTTCAAAAATCCAATACCTCAGTTGTACTTCTTAATCCCGAAGGAGTTCTAATGATTCCTCTGTTCCATGAGGCCAGAGACTGTGACTCCCTTGTGGAGCCTTCTAGTCTAGCTGTGGTCCTGTGATTACTGACTGCTTCTCAGATGCTCCGTTTGACCCAAGGAGGGGTGAGGAAGAACCGCTACAGGAGGAAGGTAAACAACACAAGTCTTGGGGGTGGGCTCAGCCTCTCAGTAGTGACGCTATTGTCCAGAAATGCCTGGGGCCCTCACCTGGGCCATACTGCTTGAGGCAGCCCTCACAGACATTTCCCCTTTGGGAGCCAGTATTGTGATTGGACCCGCCCCCCCCCACCACCTTGCGGTTCCTATTATGATTGCAAGATGCAGTTCACTGACAACCACCAGGGAAGTTTGAAAAAAAAACATGGTTTATGAGTCACAGGTCCTGGAGGACACATGGCACGCGTGGAGCCACACAGCGAGGTCATGGGTAAGACGAGAGTACGTGTGCAGGCCTGGGGTCCTTTATTGGGGTCTAGCATGGGATGCCTGGGGTTTCCCAGGTTCGGTCTTTATTGGTGAATTTAAAACATGAGCGGGAATGAAAATGCCAGAAGGGAAAAACAAGTGGTCAGATGGTCAGTTCCCTAAGTGGACCAGAGATCTCCGAAACAAAGGAAGCTTCTGGGGCGGGGCCGCCTGGCTCTTCCTCTAGTCCTGTAGCTGGCAGTGTGTTTATTCAAGATAGCTGTCTTTGATGTGGGTGCCTAGGCAATCCGAAGCTTAAGCTCAGGCACTTGCATTACAAGAAAAAAAAAAAATCCTAAGTCAGCTGCTTACAGGACAATCCCCCCGGTGATGCTGAAGCATCTGAGTTAGTGGTGAGGACGTTAACAGCCTTCAGTCATTTGTAGGCGGGGAGCTGTCTGGTTTGGAGCGCACACCGTGGCCTGATTCCGTGGGGAAATATGATACAGTGCTGTCCTGCTGTCGGCAGGGGACAAACTCACAGTCTGACGAGCCTCTTGGTATAGGGTAGGGTCAGCCAGCAAGGACTTAGCAAGTTCTGCAAAATCATATCATAGTAGGTTGTTCCCCGATGCCATCGGGGCAATGCGTTTATTCCACTGTTTCTGGAAAGACTGAATCTGCATGGCAGCGTTCCGCAATATAAACTGGGAAGTCGGGCCACCTGGGTGAGCAGCTAGGTCTCCAGCTGGTGACGTGGCCCAGGGGTGTCATCTCTGGTATAGGACGCATAGGCATCTCCAGTGGTGAACTCTTGGGCTGGGGCGGTATTGTCTGGAATGGTATCCTCTCCAGCAGTGAGTCTGTCTCACTCAGAGGTGAGGTCCTCTGGAGTGGTGGCCACCCAGGGGCGGGTGCATGCTCCCACGTGGCTATGCAGTTGGGGTATTGATCATGGGCTGGGCATAGGCTAGCCTGATATAACTTAGAGGCTTCCCCGAGGACCGAGCTGCACATCTGATGCCTGCTGCTAGTGGAACAAAATGTTAAGAGCTCTCTGGGGTCATCAGGGGCACATTTAGCAACAGAGTAGGTTGCTGTCCTTTCCTTCCCGGAGGAGGAGCTCATCCAAGCACATAAAGATTCTGGGCACACTTATATCCCAGGCTACGGGAGATCTTATGGATGCTACTTAGGCATTCCTGGGCTCAACCCGTGAGGGCAATCAGTGGACAAATCCTGGAAGCACAGTCCCTGTACCCAGGTGGGTTTTATGTACGAGCCATCATAGGGCCAGTTAGCATGTAGCACTGTTTGACGTTGAAATTGGGCAAGTGTCATTTAGACACTGCTTCCAGGGGCCCCTTGCCTATAAAGGGATGCGATCCCTTTGCCGCTCAGACTCAGTGGCACACTAGTCTGAGCCCTTCCAACAGGGCTCGCCAGCATTCCCTGCTTTTCCACCCTGTGGCGCTACTGTGGGCCGGAGCAGTGTTTTTACAGCAGTATATCTGGGTGAGGGTTAGGCCCAAGGGCTCTACCAGCAACCCTATCACCCAGACGGTACAAAGCAATAAGAACAGCCATCACCAGATGGAGCGCTGACGTTTGAAGGAGCTTGGGTCAGGTTCCTTCTGGATGAGCTATCTGTGTATTGCTTAATGGCTGAGCGCGGTTGCTTGGTGGGGGAAAGTACAGGGTTGCCTTGTCTGGCGTGGGGTCAGGCCACGACTCGTAGCTTGCTCGGCAGGTTCTCATCGCCCAATGTGGCCTGTGTCCACCAAGCAGAGTTCCTTTCCCTCTTTCAGACCCCCAAAGTGCGCCACTGGTTGGTCCCGGGGCGATGGCTGGTACTTCCTCTAAGTTAGGTGGGGCATTCAGTTTCATTAGGCAGCTCTTGTAGCCACTGTATTTGGTGAGAGCGGCCGGTGTGGAGGTGGCTGCTTTTGGAGAGTCGTCACCGTTGGCAGGATCTCCAAAGAGATGATCTCGCACTGACTTGGTGGGCTTGTGGCCTGTGGGGCATTCAGTGGTGAGGGGACCATATTGGACTCTCTGCCCTCGGTCGGGCTATATCAGAGGGAAGCCGATGGTCAGATGATGAAAAAGAAAATCATAGCAGCACAGGGAAGTGGAGTCAGAGGTCAAAATTTAAAGGGCGTCGTGCTAGAGTGTGAAAGCTCGAGACCTGCCAGAAATGACCCGAAGTGGCATTTTGGAGGGTGTGTGATAATTGTGTACTAATTGGTATGAGGGGTGTAAAGGCTCAGGGGGTGAGAATTAAGCAAGATGAGGGCCTGCGGCAAGAGTTCCCTCCATTTCGAGAACCACTTGCTTGAAAATCATTTAAGTAGTGTCTCTTTAAGAAGGTCATTAAGATGCTTGATGAGGCCAGCCACCTGGGGGCGGGAACCTAGATGGAAGTTTGGAAGAATGCTGGGTGAGAGAGCCCACTGTTGAATCTCCTGAGAGGTAAAGTGGGCGCCCTGGTCAGAGTCAGCAATGGTTGGCGATCTGAAGGGAACAGCAGTGAGGGTAGTAAGGAAAGAGATTACCTGTTTTGGGGAGGAATTGTGGGTGGAGTTCACCAAGAGAAGCCTTGTGTCAAGTATCCGTGACGTTGATGGGTTATCCGGAAGCCCCAGCAGAGCGGGAGTACGGTCGGTCTCCCCGGGGGAGTGGGTCCCCGTTGCTTGGCTTGGGTGCAGAGAACGCGCTCATCTATCACCACCTTGGCTGCCGCCGAGGAGGGGGGCGTCCCCTCGCACGAGCACGAGTTGTTAAGGCACGAATTCCCCGATGACCCGAGGTTGTGCGGGTCCCTTTCACAGCTGGGGAGAAGGGTCGGTACCCTGAGGCATCTACGGGGCCGAGAGTGGAGGGCTGAGTGAGGGGGTCTGACCGCAGTAGTCCTAAAAGTGGCCTCAGGTGTGGAGCGGTTAGCGTGAGCAGAAACGTGAGAATTGATGAGAGGGTGTGGGGATTCTCCTAGTTCCTTGCGTACCTTGGAGCCCCAGATGGCCTTGCCTCGTATGAGAAAAGTGTCCCTTAGCCATTGGCCAGAGCAAACTGCAAGGCTGTTAGCAACAGCCCAGGAGTCTGTGAAAGGCCCTTTTTTGTGGCCTCCTTAAGGGCTGAACAGCTACAGGTTCTGCCAGTTGGGCTGAGCCAGGAGTGTCCCCCTCGAGCAGAAAGGTGCCCGAGGCCGGGTGGATGACGCAGCCCTCCAGCGAGCTGCGTGGCATGCAGTGACGGCAGCGCCCTTGGAGAAGAGCGCTAACTCCCTGTCCATTTCAGACCGTTGGTCCCAAGGGGCTCCCCAAGTAGCCACAGGAGGAGAAAGCGGGGTGGGGTGGGGGTGGGGGCTGTCCCTTCTCGAGGCTCTCCGGCAAGGGGCTGAGCATGGGGGAAAGCACATCCTCCTGTCATGTGGAAAGGCCTTTGACCTCAGGTTTAGCCCTCCCCTGAAGGTACCGTTTCCCTGTGACCAAGGAGGCATCAGTGGCCGTGCTGAGCTTTTCTCTTAAGAGGCATCTCTAACCCAGGGCACTTGCGGAACTTGTGTTCAGAGTGATAGCAGGTGCGGGCTGGCTGGGGCTCAGTTCCTAAAAGAGCCCAAGAGGCTGCCGAAAGCTGGTGCCCAGGGGGAGGATACGGGCCTGCCGCTGGGGTAGGTGCTTAGTCCACAACCCCATAGGAAGCCAGGTAGACTCCTGTTTGGTCCCGAGACTCCAGGAGGCCACTTTGACATGGAATGTGGAGCCAGTGGGGACTAAAGGTAAGACTTGCTGGACTGCGTGCTGGCCGCCTTGCAAAGCACACCTGTTGGGCGTTGCCCCAGCGGAAGGTGGGTGACTTGTGTGTGATTGCATATACGATAGGGCGAGATGAGGGGTGTGTTGCCTCCAGAACATGAAACGGCCTAATAGGTGTTGTGCTTGTCTGAGTGTAGTGGGTGGTTTAATGGTGAGTCATTGATGTTTGCCTGTTGGGGAAATTTCTCAGCCCTCAGAGGACTAGATGATGCCCAGAAACAAGATAGATGAGGCCGGGCCTTGGCTCTTGAGGTCCAGGTGGTGTGCGAAGGGATGCAAATCTGCCCGTACTGCTTTCTCAGAGGAACCCTGAGCATAATGTCCTCAGTATAATGCCCAAAACGGCCCCTTTCCAACTGTAAGGTGCTTAAGTCCTGGTGGCAGAGGTTATGTGTGGTTGCAGGGCCGTTTCAGTATCCCACTGGGAAGCACGTAAATGTATAATCTGCCCCCTTCAAAAGTGAAAGCAAACGGAGCCTGGGATTCCTCCAAGATGGGAACAGAACAGAACATGTTAGTAGGTCAGTGAACACAGAGGACGCTCCTTGGGCCGACTGTACATCCTCAGTCAGTTCTATATTATTAGGAATTGGAGCCTTACTGGGGAACCTGAGCCACTGAGGTTTTGATGGTCAACGGTGAGGTGCCTTTGGTTGCTGGCTGGCTTAAGTACTGGCCAGATGGGGCTACTGAACGGGGAGATGGTGGCTTCATGACTCCAGTCTCAAGCATATCTTTATTGACAGGGCGTAGGCCTTCAGTGGCCTGTTTAAGTCGCTGCTGGGGAATGTTTACCATCTTGACCAGGGGAGGAAGAGTCCCTGGCGTCCATTTGGAGAGTCCCACCAGGAAGGCCAAGAACTTGGGCTTATTCCATGTGGCACGGTGTTGTGTCAGTACCTCCATGCCTATGATAGGAAAGAACGAGCTGGGGGGCCACCACCAGAGGAAGCCACTTGAGGTGAAGGGTCCCAGTCGTGATATGCGAATAGGTTTGTGAAGCTTTGATTGTTTTACCAGCAATGCCCTGTAGGCAAAAGGGGATACAGAGGGATTGCCTAGAATGACAGTGACTTGGGTCCCCATGTCTAGTAGGGCCAAAAAGGACTGTGCATTTTTATTGTCCTAATGGGCCACCAGAGTGGTACAGGGGTAATTGTTCCCAGGTGGTGGGACAAGCCCCTGGGAGCGGCTGATTTCCTAGGGTAGGAGCTTAAGTGGCTGCCAGTCCTGGAGGTTAGGGAAGGGGGCAGAGGGGGTAGCGGGGACGGGCTTGGGGCTAGAGGATGGATGGCGGAAGAGGGCCGTAGCTGGGAGAATGTGAGTTTCGGGGCCTGGAGTTTAGAGAGTGGCTGTCCTGAGGTTAAGTAGCCAGGAACCCCAGGTTTTCCTAACTCCCAGTAGAGGTTTTGCCTGTGTATTCCCATAAGGGACACAATTAAACCAGAGGTTTATTAGGAAGGGAGTGGGGAACCCTTTCCATTGAGGGAAATTTGTTCGAGGGAGACCTTTCTGGAGCAGTGGTGATGGAGGGCCTTGAGTGTGACGTATTGGGGCATCTGGGCAGCAATCTCCTCTGTGTCTGGCAGCCATGTCAGTGCCCTCCAGTTGCCTGATGGATGGTTTCAGGAATCCCCTCGAAATGTAGTAGGGCTGCCCTGTAATTAGGGGGGGCGCCTTGTAGAAAGAATTCTCTGGACTTAGGGTCAGATGGGGCCTATTCAGGGTTGGAAATTCAGGGAGTCATTTGGGTCACTGTGGTGATGGAAATGACAAAGCCATTGGATCATGCCACTTTTGCACAGCAGGAGGCACGGAGGACCCTCGTGTACATTAATGGTCAATGAAGGCCTTTTTAATTAGTGGTCTGACTGTCTCATTAGACCGTATGGCCTTGATCACGGCTGCTCTGGGGAGCTCATTGAATTATTATGGCAGCAGTGACATTTTGGCATGGATACCGCAGGCAACACACGACAGAGGCAATACGCAAAAGCACGTAGCAGCATGGCAGACCTGCAGCAAGCGGTGTTCCGTTCCCAGGTGGTGTTCCCCACCTGTGTTGGTCAGCGCGTAAGCCAGTCGCAGCTAACGGGTATTCCTCTTGATTAACTGCACAGGCAATCATGCAATCCTGCCAACAAGGCCAATTGTTTTGTGCTGGTCTCAACCTACCAATAGTGATCTATTGGCTAGAAAAGCCTAGGGGCACTCACCTGGGCCTGAGGTGGGCCCTCACAGGCATTTCCCCTTTCAGAGCCAGTGTTGTGATTGGACCCGCCCTTGTGGTTCTTATGATGGCAACAACCATCAGGGAACTTGGGACAAACAAAAAAGAAAACCAAGGGTTATTACTCACAAATCCTGAAGGCTACACGGTACACCTGGGGCCACCCAGCGAGGTTGCGGCAGAAAGGTAGTGGGCCTGGGGTTCTGTCTTTAGTGGAGTCGAGGATGGGGTGCCTAGGGTTTCACAGGCTCACTCTTTGTTGGCGAATTTAAAACATAAGGGAGGGAATTAAAACTCAGGAAGGGAAAAACAAGTGGTCAAATGGTGAGTTATCTAAGTCGAAACAAAGGAAGCTTCTGGGGCGGGGCCGCCTGGCTCTTCCTCTAGTCCTGTAGCAGGCAGTGTGTTTATTCGCTGTCTTTGAAGTGGGTGCCTAGGCAATCCGAAGCTTAAGGGTTCCCTTTCATCCACACCCTCTCCAGCATTTGTCATTTCCGTGCTTTTTGACGACAGCCATTCTGACAGGCGTGAGGTGATACCTCATTGTGGTTTTGATTTGCATTTTCCTGATGATTAGCGATGTTGAGCATCTTTTCAAGGGCCTGTCTACCATCTCCACCGCACGTTACTTCATAAAAGAAACAGACTGTACATATTCTATAAAGAAATACAGCCAGGGCTTCCCTGGTGGCGCAGTGGTTGAGAGTCCGCCTGCCGATGCGGGGGACACGGGTTCGTTCCCCGGTCCGGGAAGATCCCACATGCCGCGGAGCGGCTGGGCCCGTGAGCCACGGCCGCTGAGCCTGCGCGTCTGTTGCCTGTGCTCCGCAACGGGAGAGGCCACAGCAGTGAGAGGCCCGTGTACCGCAAAAAAAAAAAAAAAAAAAAAAAAGAGGCACAACCTATTATATATAAAATAAGCTACAGGGATATATTGTAAAACACATGGAATATAGCCAATAGTCTATAACGACTATAAATGGAGCATAACCTTTAAAACCTGTGAATCACTACATTGTACACCTGCAACTTAGGTAATATTGTATATCAACTATATTTCAATTAAAACAGGAAAAAAAAGTAGCATGTGGTAGGCAGAATAATGTGCCCCCAAAGATATTTACACCCTAATCCCTGGAATTTGTGAGTATATTACTTTACATGACAAAAGGGAATTTGTCTGTGTGATGAAATTAAGAGCTTTGAAATGGGGAGATTGTCATGGATTACGTGGGTGGGCAAAATCTATGCACATGGGTTCGTAAAAGAGGAGAGCTTTTCCCAGTTAATAGTCAGAGGAAGATGTAACTGTGGAAGAATAGTGATAGAGATGGGCATTGCTGACTTTGAAGACTGAGGAAGACGGATACAAGCCAAGGAATGTTGGAAGCCTCTAGAAGCTGGAAAAGGCAAAGAAACAGATTTTACCCTGGCGCTTCCGGAAGGACTTAAGTCCTGAACCCACCTTAATTTTAGCCCAGTGAGACCTGTGTTAGACTTCGGAGCTACAGAACTATAAGAGAAATGTGTGTGGGATTTTTTGTTTTTTTCCCATGGCACGTGTTCCTTGATTTGATTTGATTTGATTTGATTTGATTTACAATGTTGTGTTAGTTTCAGGTGTACAGCAAAGTGAATCAGTTGCACATACATCCTTTTCTTTTTAAAGATTCTTTTCCTGTATAGGTCATTACACGGTATTGAATAGAGTTCCCTGTGCTATACAGTAGACCCTTAGTAGTTATCTGTTCTATATATAGTAGTGTGTATAGGTCAATGCCAGTCTCTCAATTTATCCCTCCCTGCTGGTAACCATAGGTTTGTTTTCTACATCTGTGACTCTGTTTCTCTTTTGTAAATAAGTTATTTGTACCATTTTTTTTAGGTTCCACATATAAGCGGTATCATACGATATTTGTCTTTCTCTGTCTGACTGACTTCTCTCAGTATGACAGCCTCTAGGTCCATCCATGTTGCTGCAAATGGCATTATTTCATTCTATTTTATGGCTGAGTAATATTCCATCGTACACGTGTACCACATCTTCTTTATCCATTCCTCTGTCGATGGACATTTAGCTTTCTTCCATGTCTTGGCTATTGTAAATAATGCTACAGTCAACATCGGGATGCATATATCTTTTCCAATTATGGTTTTCTCTGGATGTATGCCCAGCGTGGGATTGCTGGATCCTATGGTAGTTCTCTATTTCGTTTCTTAAGGAACCTCCATACTGTTCTCCATAATGGTTGTACCAATTTACATTCCCACCAACAGTGTAGGAGGGTCCTCTTTTCTCCATACCCTCTCGAGCATTTATTGTCTGTACACTTTTTGATGATGGCCATTCTGACTGGTGTGAGGTGATACCTCTTTGTAGTTTTGATTTGCATTTCTCTAATAATTAGTGATGTTGAGCATCTTTTCATGTGCTTTTTGGCCATCTGTATGTTTCTTTGAAGAAATGTCTAGGTCTTCTGCCCATTTTTCTATTAGGTTGTTTGTTTTTTTTGACATTGAGCTGCATGGGCTGTTTATAAATTTTGGAGATTAATCCCATGTCGGTTACTTCATTTTCAAATCTTTTCTCCCTATCTGTGAGTTGTCTTTTCGTTTTGTTTATGGCCTTTTATGTTACCCTTGATTTCAATACTGTACTTCTGACTTATAGATGACATTTCTGTATATGGAGGTGGTTTTCCATCCTTTTTCAGTGGGAAAGATCAATAGCTCATTGTCAAGGTAAAGAAGAGATTTGGATTGCCTTTCCTTGTTGGACTGAAACTAGTTTTAGGGAAAGGTGTTTGACCCCCTTCTCCCAACCTAGTTTCCCTTGGTCAATTGAACGAATAGCCATTACTCTTTCTATATGCTTATTTCCAACGAGAGTGTACTTTTGTGAGGGCTGCACAGCATTTTATTCCCCCCTCCCCTCTCAACAGTTTGGAACACATAGTAGGTCTCAAATAATTGTTTAGTAGATAAACTACTAGTTACTTGGATTAACTAAACCAACACCTCAAATGTGGCCCACAATTGCCCACTGACATTTTTTCTATTATTATTATTTTTTAATTGAAGTACAGTTGATTTACAATGTTGTGTTAAGGACAAGTATTGCAAATTACAGGTAAGAATTTTTTTTTTCTATTGATGCTGGAGTGAGTCAAGGGAATAAAGAAATCAGCTCGGTTTCCCTCTTGAGCCAAAAACCAGTTGAGACATAAGACACAAGAATCAAATAGATAAGAGAGAAAAATATCAGCTTTGTCACTCTAAGATTGAATTGTACAATGAAATGGAACATATGGCCATAATGAGTCCCCCAGAACCTCCCTTCCTGACAGCATGTCTGAGAACGCAGCCTCCCACTTGCAGGGGGAAATCATTCCTGGGGAACTTATCACAGGGAGTTTGTGAGAGAGGTTGAATCTTTGGGGTGGCGGGGGACAGAGAGAGACAGACAGACAGACAGACAGACAGACGGACAGAAGGGGTAAAACTAAAGAGCCCCACTGTGTTAGTTGGGTCTTCTGAGAGGCAGACTCTGAGACACAGGAGTGCAAAAATTTTATTGAGACATAAAGTTTTGAAAGATAGAAGAAGGAGAAAGCACAATTGGGCAGGAGAGCCTGAGATCTCAATGCACATTTGACAAAACGTCTGCCAACCCATTGGGGAGCTCCACAGCAAGCACTGTCTATTAAAGGGGTACCACTTTGGGCTGAAATGCCAGGCCTCGGCACTCCTGCTATGTTCAGTCATTGGTTGGGGCTGCCCAAGAAGAAGAACATGGCTTTCAAACTCTGGAGGCTGTCAACTAACTTCACTTGTTGCAACTCACTGTCAAGTTCTTTCTGGAAGGGGGATCCGAGTGGCACCCCTCCAGGGCTGCCACACAGACCTACTGTGTTCCTTTTCCTACTGTCTCTGATTAGAAAAGTTACTCTTTCATCCCTGAAGAGGAATGGACAAGGGAGCAGAGAGGAGCTAGCTGTGTTGCTCCCATGTGTTTCTTTCTCCAGGAATGAAGTGGAAACACAGAAAGAAATACCAGTTAAGGAAAGGTCCTTTACACAAGCGTGAGACATAAGAAATCATTCCCTCTGCTTCTTGCAACCAATACCATGTAATCCCGGTTGCCTTCTCAAAAGGTCCTGTTAACTGGAGAGCTTTTTATATTTCCGAGCCAGAGATCTGGGGGGGGGGGGGACGCTGCGTAGCAAGATGGAAGAGAAAATAAGTAGGGGTGAGGATGACAAGAATGGAGCCAATGACGCTGGGCACTGTATGGAGGAAGGACAGAGAGAAAAATCATTGTATCAAAGAAGGCTAAGAAGGGATTTGGGAGAAGATAAATGTCAGAGATATTAAAGTTGATTACTTTGGGTAGCATGTTATAAATTCCTTCTTGATCTCCACTGTGGAATCTTAAGAAAGTCTGCATTGCCCTCAGATGCTCCTGTGAGTGTGGATTCTTCACAGGATGCTCAATGAGGTATTGACATGTATGCGTGGAGGAATATACCACGCAACAGAACTTAGTAGCTGAGACACAGTCTACCTTAGGTGTGCGTGATGCCAAAACCTATGCTGTCAAGTGCTCAGCTTATACTGCTGTTGGTTGGCTTCCAAGGAGGGTGGCAGTGGTTCACAAAGTCAGTGGAACAGCTTAAAAATGATTTTGCCCTGAATATGCCAGAATTGTGGAGTTCCTTCTTGAATGGGCTTGTGTTCCAAAACCCGGGGTGTGGACCCAGAGAGTGGAGACACACTCTTTGTTTTCCGTAGTTGCTCCAGAGTAACTCTGCCTGGTTAGTCAACCCCCAAGGGTTCCCGTGACTTGACAAAGAAGATAGCCGCGATCCTCCCTATCGTCGCATTCAGCCGTTACCATGGAGTTTATCCTGGGTCCCCCTGGAATAGGTGACAGGTGATCAGAAGCAGTCCCTCTGGGCGGAACTACAAGCCCAGACAGCCAAACCAAAAGAAAGAAAATGCAGTCTCTGGTGAAGAGCAACGGAGAGAAGCTAAAAGCACAGGCCCTGGATATATAAAATGAATGCCCTCAAATCCTCCCATCACCGCCGTCATTGTTATTACTAAGAACAAGTCAGTTGTAGGAGTCAGAAAAGGTCGGTCTCTGTCCCTTCCTTTTCCCCGAGGCTGCAGTGATGACTGCTCACCCACCTTCTGTCCAAACCCCGCTGCTTCTGGTTCTCTCCGGTCTTCATCTCCTGGCCTCGGGGCCCACTTTTCTCCTTCCGCTGCAGGTCCACCTTCTCCTCTTCCAGAGGCCAGCCTCTGGTCTCCTCTTATAATAACCATGGCAGCACAGAGCACGTAGTGTACTGAACTGCCACAGGCAGAGGCCAAACAAGAAAGGGACAAGTATTGACCTCCCCTCTGGTTAGCAAGCCCCATGTTTCCTTTTTATTATATATATATATATATATATATATTTTTTTTAATTGAAGTGTAGTTGATTTACAGTGCTGTGTTAATTTCTGCTGTACAGCCAAGTGAATCAGCTATACATATATATATATATGTTTTTTTTTTTACATTCTTTTCCATTATGGCTTATTATAGGATATTGAATATTAGGTCTCTGTGCTATGCAGTAGGACCTTGTTGTTTATCCATCCTATATATAAAAGCTTACATCTGCTAACCCCAGCCTCCCACTCTATCCCTTCCCCACCCCCTCTCCCTTGGCAACCACCAGTCTGTTTCCTACATCCGTGATTCTCTTTCTGTTTCATAGATAGGTTCATTTGTGTCCTACTTTAGATTCCACATATAAGTGATATCATATGGTATTTGTCTTTCTCTTCCTGACTTACTTCACTTAGTATGACATTCTCTAGTTGCATCCATGATGCTGCAAATGGCATTATTTCATTCTTTTTAATGGCAGAGTAATATTCCAGACATCCTTCTAAAAATGCCTTTTCTGTTTTGATTAGCCAGCGTCCCATTTTGTGATTTGCCACCAAGAACCCTGACAAATACAGAGATTATGGCAATTGTTAGATCGTAGAAGATTAGAGCCTGAAAAAGAGGGTGGGGTGTCAGGTAAGAGAAGAGCTAATGGAGAGGAAAGAGATGTTCAGACTGAGTAAGACCAGACGTCTAGGGTCAACTCTGAAATGTTTTACTTGTGAGACTCCCAGAAGGTGTGTCAAATCTAGGGGGAGTTTAGTGAAGGGGCAGTGACTTCATCTGGGGACTTGTGGAATCTGAGTTTTCTGGCGACATCCAGAAGGAGATGTTTCACAGATGGCTGTGCAAATGTCATAGTCAAGGGAAGCGCCTGGGAGTGGGGGCAGAGAGAGAGAGAGAGAGAGAGAGAGAGAGAGAGAGAGAGAATATGACTGGCCCGTGGATGTGGCTGAATTGGAGGGGAAATATATATTGAACAAGGGTTGAAGAGGCCAACAGCAGAATGCAGGAGGATGGTTAGCTTTACATAGCTCTCTCTAGATAAACCTTAGGTAAACCACGAAAGGACAAGGAAGGTAAGAAAAGAAGGGCACTGTTAAGAACTACGGAATGATCAAGCAGAGCAAGTGCTGAAAAGAGACTAATGGTAACGTGAATTAGTAAGCCAGTGATTCCTTTTGAGAGAGGAGTTTTGGTAGAGTTCCTTAAAGGGGAAAAATCTGTCCCTCCTCCTGTGTCGCCTAAATCCACCGCCTCTCCCCTGTCTCCTCTGGGTCTTCTTTCACTAAGTGTATCCCAGTCCACTCCTGAATTTGTAACCTTTCCCACTCTGTTGGCTCCTCTGCAGTAAATGAACATAGCTAAAATACCCTTTCCACTATTCTCCACTTGTAGAACTCCAGTGCCTCTTTGAAGACTCAGTGTCACCTCCACAGCGGATGTTGCCTAGGACCCAGGTAAGATTTAGACCCCTTTCCTCTCCTGCACTCACAGGGCACCTTGTAAGCCTCCTCTTTTAGCTCTTCCTCAGATAGATTGGTGCTATCTCTCTGTGTGTCCATCTTTTCCACCACGCTTGTGAGCAGGAACTGTGCCCGAGTCATATTATATTCCTAGTGCCAAGCATAGCGCAGAAAACTTCAAAGAATCCAGGATAATTTGTTGAAAGCATTTGGCTAAAAACTCTTGGCTCTTTTAATTGGGCCATTTGGCTAAAAATTTCCAAAGCTGCATGAATGCTCCCTCCTAGAATGTTTTATTTTAGGTTTATTTCTTGGATTACGGTTCTAAAAAATATTTTAAGGTGGAACTTTTACTTCTCCATCAACTTTATAGAAAAATTAAACTTTGGGGAGAAAGAAAATCGTGCCCAGGGAATTAGCGCACAGAAAAAAAAGAGAATAGATCTCCTTGTTGCATGTGGCCTAGTGAATATCAGATATAACATGTTGTAAACCAAAAGTAATGTTACCAAAAAATAAACGTTAAAATACAGATTAAAGGGAAGGAGTCTATTCCTCCTCAGGCAAGGCAGTCGCTTTGCATATTAATGAAACTTAAATGACTCACAGTAAGAAAAATGATTGGAATAGATTGCAGTAACTTAAAAATGAGTACACTTTAAACAGCTTGTGTGATGACTATGTGATTATGGAGAATCAAAATGGCTAGTCCCACTCTGATGCTCCCAGAAGAGAGATGACTGCTGGCCCTTAATTAACAAAGCCACACGTGGAGCCCAGGAAGCTGTAGACACAAAGAAAGTTGACAGGTTGACTTTGTGAAATACGCAAAGATGTCAGTCTGGAAGGTGACAACTACAATTCTGGGGCGTGTGAGGGTTAGGGATGTGTATAAAATCTTATAAACATCCAAGCCATTCTAGAATATTCACTGAAAGTGACAAGAAAATGGAAGGAAACGGGAAAAGACAAAGAGCTGCATAAAGACAGGTGAAAAGTTTAAAATATTTGATGGCTTGAGATGACTTCGGGGCTTGTGGCAAATTACTGTAAAACGTGGCTTGGCAAAGATTTCCTGAAATGTTTTAGGCTTTGCCGGCCCCAGGGTCTTTGTTGCAATGACTGACTCTGCAGTTGTAGTGCTAGTGCGTATGCAGCCACAGACAATAGGTAATTGATTGGGTGCGGCAGTGTTCCAGTAAAACTTTGTTTATCAAAACCCTTGGGGACCAGATTTGGCTTGCAGACTGTAGTTTGCCAACCCGTACTCTAAAAACACCAGTTTGTGACAAAACAGCGCATTGCGCAAAAGCTCGTATGTAAATATGTGTGTGTGATCGATAATTGTTGGTTCAATCATTGTTGTTCGGGTTTTTATTGTGCTTGGTATGTTTTTATTGTGCTTGGTCCGGTACTCACATGAGGGTATGGCTGAGTGAGTTGGTTAAATCGAGGCATCAGTGTTATTTTCCAGCGTCCCAGGCGATTCCAAGGTGCAGCCACCACGTTTAACAAATAGGATGCTGAAGAATGCTACGCAAAATTCAATGTGCCTATTATTCATCACCTGGGGTCCTGTTAAAATGCAGGTTCTGATTCAGTAGGTCTGAGGTAGAGCTTGGGATTTTGCATTTCTAACAAAGTGTCAGATGACAGTGACCTGCGGGTCCAGGGACCACATTTTGAGTAGCAAGGTGCTTGCACTGGCTTTCAATACCTGGGATGTCTTGGTCCTGCCCCTGAGACTGATGTAATTGGTCCTGGAGGTGGCCTGGGCATCGAGAGCTCTACAGACTCCCAGGTGGCTCTAAGGTGCGGCAAAGCTTGAGAACCTCTGTGCTCAATCCAGTGCGTGGTGACCTAAATTTTCGTTATTATGTTATCAGTAGCCCTGTTGGCCATTCTCCCCTTCCAAGCCACCCATTCCTCTCCTTTTCAGGTCCAAACCTCCAGAAGATGGGTGGGATCAGGATTAGCTTTTCATCCTTTCAGTCTTTGCCACCTCTGAGGAGTGGACTGTAGTTCAGGATGGAAAGAGGAGGGAGGCTCAGGCCACCTGGGTCGGGGAAGAATAAGCAGAACAGTTGTTCTAGGGGCCGAGTTAAAGGGGAGGCTGGTTGAGACAAATGGGGAATTACCACAGAGGGCTGTCACGGCAAAACTCACCTCCAGGCTTGGGCCTGAGCTTGGGGCACTGGAAACAGCCATCTACCCTCCTGAAGCCTGGCAGCAACTGGCAGCCAAGCAGCTGGGAAGGATTTCTCCTTCTTGATATGCAGAGTGACACAGTTGGTCGAAAGGCAAGAGAGACCCCTAGTGGCAAAGTATAAAGGTGAAATCCTTTCATCAACAAGTCATAAACACCACAAATGAACTTAGCAGTAAGTGAATGATAATGATGGTAAGGATGATAAATGGTGGCTTACAAATAATATATGTCCTGTATGTGCCAGGCACTGTTGTAAGTATTTAGAAAACATTAACTCATTTAATCTCAGCAACCCAATGGGTTTGATGGTTTTTAAAAAATTTAGTTGATTGACAATATGTTTCCGGTGTACAGCAGAGTGATTCAGTTATACATATGTATTCTTTTTCATATTCTTTTTTCTTATTGCTTATTACAAGATATGGAATATAGTTCCCTGTGCTGTACAGGAGGTCATTGTTGTTTATCTGTTTTGTGTAGAGTAGCTTGTATCTGCGAATCCCAAACTCCTAATTTATACCGCCTCCCCCCTTCACCTTTGGTAACCATAAGTTTGTTTTCTATGTCTGTGAGTCTGTTTTTGTTTTGTAAATAAGTTCATTTGTATCATATTTTAGGTTCCACATATAAGTGATATCATATGACATTTGTCTTTCTCTGTCTGACTTAACTTCACTTAGTATGATAATCGCTAGGTCCATCCGTGTTGCTGCAAATGGCATTCTTTCATTCTTTTTTATGGCTGAGTCATAGTCCATTGTATACATATACCACATCTTCTTTATCCACTCATCTGTCGATGGCCACTTAGGTTGCTTCCATGTCTTGGCTGTTGTAAATAGTGCCGCTATGAACACTGAGGTGCATGTATCTTTACGAATTATAGTTTTCTACAGATACATGCCCAGGAGTGGGGTTGCTGGATCATGCTGTAGCTCTATTTTTCGATTTTTAAGAAACCTACAGACTGTTCTCCACAGGGGCTGCATCAATTTACATTCCCACCAACGGTGCAGGAGGGTTCCCTTTTCTCCAAACTCTCTCCAGCATTTGTTGTTTGTAGATTTTCTGATGATGCCCATTCTAACTGGTGGGAGGTGATACCTCATTGTACTTTTGATTTGCATTTCTCTAAGAATTAGTGATGTTGACCATCTTTTCCTGTGCTTCTTGGCCATCTGTATGTCTTCTTTGGAGAAATGTCTTCTGCCCATTTTTTGATAGGGTTGTTTTTTTTGTTGTTGTTGTTATTGACTTGTATGAGCTGTTTGTATATTTTGAATATTAAGCCCTTGTCAGTCGCATCATTTGCAAATATTGTCTCCAACGGGGTTGACACTTTTATTAGCCCAGTTTTACATATGAGGAAACTGAGGTGCAGAGAAGTGAAATAACATGCCCAAGTTCCCCCAATTTAGGAAGTGGCTCAACTGGGATTTGAATCCAGTCAACCTGTGGTGAAGGATCCAAGACAGCGAACTGCTTCTCCAAAACAGGAGAGTAAGAAGGATCTTCAGTCAATTTATAGTTGTAAACACTCACAAACAGCTGCTCAGCCTGTGCTTCCTGATATCTAGAGGAGAACAGTATATATATATGTATGTGTGTATATATATATATACATATATATATATATATATATACACATACATATACACACACATAGAGATAGAGAGAGAGATAGACTGTATCAGAGAGAGAGCAGGGACTTCAAAGCAGACAGAGAAAGAGTGAAAAAAAACAAATTTGACTAAAAAGAGTAAAGGGAGAAATACCATTCAACACCATTTTCTGGAAACTAAACTCAAAGGACCATAATCCTCCTTTTTAAGAAAGTATTGAAGCACAGTTATAGGGAAATGTAGAAAAAAATGACTCCTTAGCTAAACTTGTTCATATTTCAGTAAATGTTAAAAGCATTCTAGTAACTCTAAAATGACTCAAGCTACTCATGTGTCTTTGAATATAGGATACAAAGTCTGAAAATTTCTAACTCTGACCTTTGTAAACTATACACGACACAGAAGAAACAATATGTTTTGAGTATTTTTTCTCGGACCTAGACAACCTTAGGGTTTACATGGGAACAGATTTCATCAGCTCAAATAGAGGGTGGACTGAGAGAGGGGAAGAGTTTCCAAAGGGGAACAGAAAAGACAAAACCAAACCAAACATAGGAAAGCAGGTCTGTCGTTTCCTTGGGAAATCCTTTTACTGGGAAATAATTGTCTTTCTGCCTATAGTCAAGAAGACAAGGTAATAGGCTCACGCCTCTCCACATCGAGAAGGGAGAAAGCAGAGACCACACTGAGAGTAAGAACAGGCTGATTTTGAGAGAAACTCTGAGCAGACACAGGTGGCCACGGTCTGGAATGAGGCAGTGGTCTGAGTGGGACCAGCAGCTCTCTAGGTGTTCCAGTGTCTCATCCCATCCTCTGAGTGTTGGCTGCTCTGGGTTTGGGGCCGCCTGTGCCATAAACTCTCTACTTCCTTTCTGGTGAGCTTATCTACTCCATGACCTCAACCCATCTATGTATATTGTATAGGCTAATATGTCCCACATGTATTTTCCAAACCTGACATCCCCCTGAGGTCCAGATTCGTTTTTCTGGCTACCTGCATGACAGTTCCTCTTGGGTATCTAACAGGCATCTCAGATTTTACATGACACGCCTTCCCAGCCCCTCGAGTCCCCCTGCAGACACCCCCAGATTAATAAATAGCACGACCATCAGCCAGGGTGTTCAAATCCAAACCTGAGCCTAGATTATTTTCGTCATTTCCCATTCCTCACCTCTGGTCCATAAAGCAGATCCTGTAGACTCATCCAGTTCATCTGAAATTTGTCCGCATCTCTTCATTTCCTGTACCAGCACCGCAGTTCAAGCCCCCATTGTCTCTCTGGGCTGCTACAGTGATCTCTTAACTGGTCTTTCAGCTTCAACTGTCCTCATCCTCTACATTCTTCAAAGCAGCCAGAGTCAGAATAACTTGGCTTCACCTTCAGAGAGCTATATTCTACTTGATATTCAATATCACAAATTGACCTTCAGCCTGGACCTTATATTTTTCAGTCCTTCTATTGAGGTAATTTGGGGTTTGGGGTACCATGTTACCTTAATGGAAGAAAGAGTACAGTAAAAACACCTACATTTGCACATGTTGTAAGGGCAGTCTGCATGTCCATCATGGTGACTAGGGAGTCACCCCTATGTTTGTGTGCAGGCCAGCCTGAGGCTCAGTTACCATTATCACTGTTGCTCAGGGTGAGCTTGTGAAAGAGGGACCCTGCCAAGCTGGCTTCTGGGGTCTCCATCTTGCTTCCCAGAATCAACAAACACTAACATTTACATATTTTAGTGAACTCAGAGTTTTCAGGTAAAGTTAAAAGACCCTTTATTTTAATCCCTGTCCCATCCCATTCCTCCAGAAGCAACGCTACTGTGATTTTTATACCGTGTTTTTATACTCCTGCTATTCGCAGGGACCCGCATTCAGCAGGGCCTCACCTCACCACCCCCCATATACCCACATTGTTTATAAGGGGAAGATGGATTTTGCACTTTCCAGGGCCCCATGGAATGCCTTCTCCCTCCCTCTGTGGAGATCCTGAGCTGCATGTGGGTGGGGCATGGGTGGGTGGAGAGCCTCCTGGATACCTGTTTTACAAAGTGAGCGATTTGCACACAGGAACCAAGGAGAGACCTTTATTTCTTTAGGAACAAATAACTTTATTGGAAGAAACGGAAAAAGTGGAAGAAAAAAACTTAAGTGATAACGTAAAGTCCAGGAAAAGAGAGTCCTGCACTTGTTGCAAAAAAAACCCCATAAAACCAAAAACCTAAGCGAACTTCTCTGCAAGGGCAGTATTGCCGTCTGCATGGCAGGCACGGTGACCAGCGCTCTGGTCATCCCGTGGCTCTGGGGAGGTCCAGTCCAGGCTCAGTTCTTGTCGCTGTCGCCCAGGGTGAGCTTGTCAAAGAGGTTCTCTGCCAGGTCGACATCCGGGGCCTCCATCATGCTCAGGGTGGTGACATGACCCTCCAGCTGTCCGATGAACGCCACCTGCTGGCTGAGGTAGTGAGTTGCTAGGAAGTGGCGCAGGTGGGGGTCGCCCTTGTCGGTGGCCAGCTGGTGCAGGTGGAGCAGGCTCTGGTTCACGCGGTTCTCCAGGAACAAGGCGTACTTCATGGCCTTGAGGCCGCTGTTCCAGTTGTCACTGACTGGCTTCCTGATGTCTTGGAAGCTGAGGCGGCCCCCGCGCTGGTTCTGCAGGCGCATCAGGCCCTGGGCCCGCCCGCTGTGCTCGTGGGAGCGGCGCAGGAAGAACCGGGTGAAGTGCTTCAAGGCCACGTCGTCGCGGTCAAGGTAAAAGGCCACGGCCAGGCACACAAAGGAGGCGTGGAGCTCCAGGGTGAAATGGCTGTTGACGGCGGCCTCGCAGTCGGGGTGGTAGTTCTGGCGCACCTGCGAGGGCCGCGCTTGCTTCATGGTGGACAGCACGGGCATCGTGGCGGGCGTGAAGGCCAAGGTGAAGGCGAAGCCGCGGGGCCTGCGGTCGCTGCCTCGGAGCGTACCCATGTGGTCGAAGAGGGCGGCCGCTCTGGGACAGACCGGAAATGGTGTCCGTTACGGGAGTTAGGCGGTGGGCTTGAGGTTCTGTTGCCTGAAGTGGTCACGTGGGGTGGGCGGGGCACGGACGCTGCACCCACGTTCCATCACAGCCTGGGTGAGGCAGGGTGACTTTGACCTGCGTACCTGGTATCTATTAAGTTTTTAACTTTGCAAAAATATTTCAGTTTCCAAGGACTTTCTCTTGTTCTCTAAGTGCACCCTCTTATAGCACCGTGTTCTCATTTTATAAACCCATTGTCTTCCTTAAAATTCTGAGAATATGAATTTGTAATTTTGGGTACTGTTCTCTTCCGTTTCCTGTATTATAGTTGTTTTTTTCTCCAGAAATAGTTCTGTTTGTTCATCATGATCTTCTCTTTGACTTTCCTCAAATATCTGGCAAACATTTGTCCATTCGTATCTGGGAGTAAAGGAGTCATGTGATCAGCCAAGGTAACTAGCATGGATCTGATGTACAGTTGGGACGCCCATTTCACTAAGAGTCTTCTCCTCTGAGTGGAGGGGCTCAGTGTGTCAGTTAGGGAGTCTTTTCTATTCGGGGTACATGGTGTGGAGCTTGTAGGTAAGATAGGGAGCATCCCAAGTGCCAATAAGCTTGGCATTTTCTGACATTAGAAGACTTTTGTGTATCTCTTCTGTAATAGATTGTGTCGTTCTGTTTTGTTTGTTCCTCTTCTGCTGAGCGGGTCTGCGGTAATCTGAAACCTGCTCTCGTATGGGTTCCCTTCCTGAGCCTTTGAATGACATAAGGAGACTATCACCCCATCGCCTGCACCACCCCTGTGCACTGGATCTTGGTCAGAACAAAAAATATAAATGTACTGTCTTAGGCCAGCAAGACTTGGGATATTTGTGACCGCAGTTAGCCTACCCTGACTAGTTCCCCAAAGGAAGTTCTGGATGACTACAGGTTCTAAGCCGTTGTAAGCTTATAGCATTTCCTCTTGGTGCAAATGCAGATCCCAAAGTTAAACAGTCTAGATAGAGCCGAATCATCATGCTCTTATTTCTTTTGCTAAATTCACCAATAATATATATCAGTCCTGCTCCCTTTTTCCCTCCTGGAGAGTGGAAGGAAAAATCCCTCAAAGACCCATGAAGCACAAGGAGTAAGTTTTTCCATTTCCCTCAGTGCTGGGGAACAAACCCAGGCTGGTCCTCAGGTGCCCGGCCTTAAGCCGACAACAGGAGGCATAAGGGGTGGGACTGGGACTGGCTGACCCCTGAACCAGTCAGCTGTGGTGAGGGAGATGTGGGTCAGGTAGGAACAGGGGCGCCCCCGGAACCACATAACTGGAGGATGTGTTTGTGTGGGGCAGCTCCCCCGAAGAGGAGGATACTGGTCCAAAGCTGGCAGCGGAGCTAGGGAGATGGTCCAGGGATTGTCTCAGTTAGCCGTCCGTGTTGGAGTGTGAGGGCTGTAGACTGGAGGGAGTCCCAGACCTGTGTGTGTCTCCTCCACTACAGAGCAGGCTGGGCACTTAGCACCTCATTTGCTGAGCAGTTCCTCGCCTTTGGAAAAGAGGAGAGAGAGAGAAAGGAGCAACAACAGTGGGCTCAGAAAGGCCTGGAACAACCAGTTTGAGACATCTGTGGGGGTGGAAGATGGCTTCAGCTCCCAAAGGCAGCCTCTGGAGTCCCTGGGGCAGGGTTGCCTGGCAGTGCTCTCCATGAAGGCTAGGGTTCGGGAGCCTGGCCGCAGCGAGCACCGGTTAACCAAGGGGACCAGGGCGCCAGTCCCAGTGAAAGATTTGATGAGTCCTCACCAGACCCGGTGATTCCCTGCCTTCTCACTAATCCTCGCCATTCCGTGAGGGAGGATTGTTTTTATCATCTCCCACACGAGGA
Source organism: Mesoplodon bidens (assembly GCF_964165515.1). Taxonomy (NCBI): domain Eukaryota; kingdom Metazoa; phylum Chordata; class Mammalia; order Artiodactyla; family Ziphiidae; genus Mesoplodon; species Mesoplodon bidens. Next base: position 107,171,267 of record NC_138163.1, read on the forward strand.
AACTGAAGTCTGCGATATAAACTTCTTGTGCAAGACGATTTGGAAACTGGAGTAAAGTCAGATCTGACTCTCAGCTACACCCCTAGTGACCTCAGTCAATAAAATGGGGTATACACAGGACACTGTGTCATGTGGTTTCTTGAGGCCTCTCCCAGGTTTACATAATGAGAGAACAAAGAGGTGCGGACAGACAGCTGTTCTGATTCTGTAGCAGCTCAGTTACCCCCCTGCCCCCCTTCTCGGCACAGTCCTGACCTTCAGCGAGGCCGGCTTTCCCGTACCCAGCCATACAGGACAGTCTCTTCTTGCTCAGCTTCTACTAGGAAAGAAGCTTAAGTAAATTTTTAAAAATTTATGAAGGACCATAGTTTGAGATGAAACAAATCTTTTTCTCAGCAGGCCGCCAAGCCCCTGAGCACGGCCGGGACGAGGGCGTTGAAGCTGGGCATCACTCCTGTCCTGTGCCTCCTGGCCAACCCCTCCAGCTGGGTTGTTCGTGATTTACATTCTGCTGGTCTCATGGATCGGTGACATTTCCTCTTCAGTTTGTGATCTCTCATCCTCTTTCAATGGGGGTCATCAATATTTCATCCTAGGGTTAGAACAGAGACCTGGGTTGCCTTTCCACGTAGACTACAATCAGTTTTCTAGAGAATTATTGAGCACCTCTCTCCCAAACTCCTGTCCCTTGGTCGATTCTCCACATAACCATTGACACGTGTGTATGCTTCTTTGCAACCAGAGTGTACTTTGTGAGGTCTTATGAAGATCACCACCCGTCTCCCTCTCTCCACAATGTGATGCACGTAAATCCGCCAAAATTGCTCACTGGTTCTGTGTACCTCTTTGGGGTAACTAAACCACACTTCTCCAATGTGGACCCTAATGCTTCACACCTGATTTTTTAATCGGGGGGGGGGCGGGGCGGGGTAGGGCTGAGAGGTCAGAAAACCACCCATGTTGTGCATTTAGTGGCCAGCAGTGGACTCAGACCCATTTCTTATAGAAACGAGCGCAAAGAGCAGTGGGGATCATCACTGGTCCTCAGTGCTTTCCTGACCGTTATTTTATGATTGAGCACGTGTTGTTCAAAAATCCAATACCTCAGTTGTACTTCTTAATCCCGAAGGAGATCTAATGATTCCTCTGTTCCATGAGGCCAGAGACTGTGACTCCCTTGTGGAGCCTTCTAGTCTAGCTGTGGTCCTGTGATTACTGACTGCTTCTCAGATGCTCCGTTTGACCCAAGGAGGGGTGAGGAAGAACCGCTACAGGAGGAAGGTACACAACACAAGTCTTGGGGGTGGAGTCAGCCTCTCAGTTAGTGACGCTATTGTCCAGAAATGCCTGGGGCCCTCACCTGGGCCATACTGCTTGAGGCAGCCCTCACAGACATTTCCCCTTTGGGAGCCAGTATTGTGATTGGACCCGCCCCCCCCACCACCACCACCTTGCGGTTCGTATTATGATTGCAAGACGCAGTTCAGTGACAACCACCGGGGAACTTTGAAAAAAAAACATGGTTTATGAGTCACAGGTCCTGGAGGACACATGGCACGCGTGGAGCCACACAGCGAGGTCATGGGTAAATCGAGAGTACGTGTGCAGGCCTGGGGTCCTTTATTGGGGTCTAGCATGGGATGCCTGGGGTTTCCCAGGTTCAGTCTTTATTGGTGAATTTAAAACATGAGCGGGAATGAAAATGCCAGAAGGGAAAAACAAGTGGTCAGATGGTCAGTTCCCTAAGTGGACCAGAGATCTCCGAAACAAAGGAAGCTTCTGGGGCGGGGCCGCCTGGCTCTTCCTCTAGTCCTGTAGCTGGCAGTGTGTTTATTCAAGATAGCTGTCTTTGAAGTGGGTGCCTAGGCAATCCGAAGCTTAAGCTCAGGCACTTGCATTACAAAAACAAAACAAAACAAAACCCAACTGTCTGGTGCTTACACTATATTTACATCAAGATGCCCTATCTTATTGTACATCCTCCAGGGCAAGGATTGGTTACAAAAATGGCTGAGGGAGCAAGAGTGTCCTTCAAATGCGTACGTCTGCTCTATGGTTTTTCTTCCAGTTTTACTGAGATATAATTGACGTGTAGCGCTGATAAGGTTGAGATGTACAGCCTAATGGTTTGACTTCCGTAGATCATGGAGTGATTACCAGTATGAGTTAGCATCAATCGTCTCCTATAGATACAAGGAAAAAATAATGTTTTTCCTCGTGATGGGAACACTTAGGATTTACTCTTAACAGCTTTCATGTGTACTGTACAGCAGTGTTCATTATATTCATCATGTTGTATATTACATCCCCAGTACTTATTTATCTTAAAGCTGGAAGTTGTCACTTTGTGACCGTCTTCACCCAATTTCCTCTCCCCACATGCCCCACCTCTGGTAACCAGAAATCTAATCTCTTTTTCTGGGAGTTATTTTGTTTTGATCCCATATATAGGTAAGATTATACAGTATTTGTCTTTCTCTGACTGATTTCACTTAGCACAAGGCCCTCAAGGTCTATTCATGTTGTCACAAGTGGCAGGATTTCCTCCTTCCTTATGGCTGAAGAATATTGCGTTGTATGTATGTATCCCATGTCTTTGTCCATCTACAGATGAAAGGATAACATTTAGGTTGTTTCCATGTCTTGGCTATTGCAAATAATGCTGCTCTGAACATGGGGTGTGGGGTAGGGACAGATATCTCTTCAACATGGTGTTTTCACTTCCTTCTGATGTATTCCCAGACGTGGAGTTGCTGGATCATGTGGTTGCTCATTTTTTTCAGGAATCTCCATACTGTTTTCCACAGTGGCTGTAGCAATTGTGCTTTCACCATCAGTGCATAAGGGTTCCCTTTACTCCACATGCCTGGTGGCATTCCTTATCTCTCGTCCTTTGGATGCTGGCCATTCTCACAGGTGGGAGGTGATAGTGTGTGTGGTCTTGATCTGCATTTTGCCCTAATGCTGTTGCACACGTTTCCACATGCCTGTTGGTCATCCATATATCTTCTTCGTCAGAATGTCTATTCCAGTCCCTTGCCCATTTGTTAGTTGGATTGTTTGTATGCTATTGAGTTGTATGGGTTCTTTACGTATTTTGGATATTAACCCCATATCAGATGTTTGGTTGGCCAGTATTGTTTCCCAGTCCATAGGTTGTCTTTCCATTTTGTTGGTTGTTTCTGTTGCTCAGCAGCTTTTCAGTTTGATGTAATCCCACTTATTCATTTATTTTTTAAATTTTGTTTGCGTGCGCTTTAAGTGTCATGTACAAAAAATTCGTTGCCAATACCCATGTTAAGGAGCTTTTTTCCTACGTTTACTTGTAGTAGTTTTATGGTTTCTGGGTTTACATTAAAGTCTTTAACCTATTTCCAGTTAATTTTTGTGAGTGGTGTAAGATAGGGGTGTAATTTCATTCTTGTACACGTGAAGATCCACTCTTCCCAGCCACATTTATTGACGAGACTGTCTTTTCTCCGCTGAGTATTGTGGCCTCCCTTGTCAAATATTACTTGACCATATGTATTTGGGTTTATTTCTGGGTTCTTGATTCTGTTTCAGTGGTCGAGGTGTCTCTTTTGATGCCAGCACCGTAGTGTATTGATGACAGTAGCTTTAGAACATAGCTTGAATTCAGGAAGTGTGATGCCTCCTGGTTTGTTCTTTTTCAGGATTGCTTGGACTATTCAGGGTCCTTTTTGGGTCCATCTGAATGTTAGGATTGTTGCTTCTATTTCTGTAAAAACTGCCATTGGACTCTTGGTATGGATTGCATTAAATCTATGGATGGCTTTGGGTATTATGGAAAGTTTAACAATATTAATTCTTCCGATCTATGAACAAGGAGTCTCTTTCCATTTATGTATGTCATCTTTGATTTTGTTCATGAATGTCTCATAGTTTTCAGTGTAGAGATCTTTTGCCTGCTCCGGCTGTATTTTTTCCTAAGTATTTTATTGTTTTTGAGGCTCTTGTAAGTGGGATCATTTTCTTGGCTTCATTTTCAGATAATTCTTTGTTAGTGTATAGAGACGCTACTGAGTTTTGCAGGTTAAATTTGAATCCTACAACTTTATGGAATTTATTGATTAGATGGTAAGTTTTTTGGTGGAGTCTTTAGGAATTTTTTTAGATATAAAATCATGTCATCTGCAAATAGAGACAGTTTTACTCTTTCCTTTAAAATTCGGATGCATTTTATTTGTTTTCCTTGCCTGATTGCCCTGGCGAAACCATCCAGTACTATGTTGAATAGAAGTGGCGAGAGTGGACACCCTTGTCTTATTTCTAATCTTAGAGGAAAGCTTTCAGCCTTTCAACCTTTATTCTTATATTAGCTGTTAGCTTGTCAACATTATGACCATGTTATGTATTGTTATTAAGTTGAGGTAAAGTCTTTCAGTACCTACTGTGTTAAGAGTTTTTTGCTTTTTAATCATGAACAGATGTTGAATTTCATCAAATGCTATTTCTGCATCTACTGAGTGGATCATATGATTTTTATTTTTCATTCTATTAATGTGAGGTATCACACTGATTAGTGTGGATGTGTTGCAACATGCCTACCTCTCAAGATAAATCCCACTTGATCATGGTGAATGGTCTTTGTCATGTGCTGCTGAGTTGAGTTTGATAGTATTTTATTGAGAATTTTGAATCTATATGTATCAGGTATATTGGCCTGTAATTTTCTTTATTGGTGGTGTCCTTTTCTGGCTTTGGTACAAGGGTGATGTTGGCCTCGTAAAATGAGCTTGAGAGTGTTTCCTCCTCCTCTCTGATTTTTTTTGGAAGAGTTTGGGAAATATTGGCATTAATTTTTTATTTTTAAAAATTTTATTGGAGTATAGTTGATTTACAATGTTGTGTTAATTTCAGGTGTACAGCAAAGTGATTCAGTTATACATGTACAGACACGTATTCTTTTTCAAATTCTTTTCCCATTTAGGTTATTGCAGAACACTGAGTAGAGTTCCCTGTGCTATACAGTAGGTCCTTGTTGCTTATCTTTTTAAAATATAGTAGTGTGCATGTATGTGACCGCCAAACTCCCAGTTTATCCCTGAGCCCCACCTTTCCCCTTTGGTAACAACAGGCTTGTGTTCTAGGTCTGTGAGTCTGTTTCTGCTTTATGCATAAGTTCATTTGTATCTTTTTTTTAGATTCCGCATATACGCGATGTCACATGATATTTGTCTTTCTCTGTCTGACTTACTTCACTATTGAAGTGAGTATGAAGTATGATGATCCCCAGGTTCACGCATGTTGCTGCAAGTGGCATTATTTCATTCTTTTTTTGTTTGTTTTTTGAAGATGTTGGGGGTAGGAGTTTATTAACTCATTTATTTATTTTTGCTGTGTTGGGTCTTCGTTTCTGTGCCAGGGCTTTCTCTAGTTGTGGCAAGCGGGGGCCACTCTTCATCGCGGTGCACGGGCCTCTCACTATCGCGGCCTCTCTTGTTGTGGAGCAAGGCTCCAGACGCGCAGGCTCAGTAGTTGTGGCTCACGGGCCTAGTTGCTCCGCGGCATGTGGGATCCTCCCAGACCAGGGCTCGAACCCGTGTCCCCTGCATTAGCAGGCAGATACTCAACCACTGCGCCACCAGGGAAGCCCCTATTTCATTCTTTTCAATGGCTGAGTAGTATTCCATCGTAGATGTATGTACCACATCTTCCTTATCCAGTCATCTGCTGATGTACATTTAGGTTGTTTCCATGTCTTGGCTATTGTAAATAGTGCCGCAGTGAACGTTGGGGTGCATGTATCCTTTTGAACCATGACTAACTTTACTGTTGTGTTTGGGTTCCTTATTCTTTTGTGTGTGTGTATCTATTGCAGATTTTCAGTTTGTGGTTACCATGAGGTTTTGACATAGCAGTCTATATACAGATAGGTTGTTTTATGTTGCCGGTCTTTGAATTTCAAATGCATTTCCAATATCCTGCATTTGTACTCTCCTGTTCTCACGATTGCTGGTTTTGATATCATGCTTGTGTGTGGATGATTTCTTACCTTTACTTTATGTTTACCTTTACCGGTGAGCTTTCCCATTCGTAATTTTCTTGGTTCTAGTTGTGGCCTTTTCTTCTCCTCCTAGAGAAGTTCCTTTAGGATTTCTTGTCAAGCTGGTTTTGTGGTGCTGAATTCTCTTAGCATTTGCTTGTCTGTAAAGCTTTTGATTTCTCTGTCGAATATGAACGAGAGCCTTGCTGGGTAGAGTATTCTTGGCTGCAGGTTTTCCCCTTTTATCACTTTAAATGTATTGTGCCACTCGTTTCTGGCCTGCAGGGTTTCTGCCGAAAAATCAGCTGATAACTTTATGGGGATCCCCTTGTATGTTATTTGTTGCTCTTCTCTTGTTGCTTTTAATGTTTTTTCTTTGTATTTACTTTTTGTCAGTTTGATTAACGTCTCTCAGCATGCTCCTCCGTGCGCTTATCTTGCATGGGACTCCCTGCGCTTCCTGGGCTTGAGTGAGCGTTTCCTTTCTCATGTTAGGAAAGTTTTGGGCTATATTCTCTTCAAATATTTTCTCAGCCCCTTTGTCTCTCTATCCTCCTTCTGGGACCCCTGTAATGGAAATGTTGGTGTGTTTAGTGTTGTCCCCAAGGTCTCTGAGAGTGTCCTCATTTCTTTTCATTTTTTTTTTCTTTATTCTGTTCTATGGCCGTGCTTTCCACCATTCTGTCTTCAAGCTCACTTATTTGTTCTTCTGCCTCAATTATTCTGCTACCGATTTCTTCTAATGTGGTTTTCTTTTTAGTTATTGTGCTCTTCGTCTCTGTTGGTTTGTTCTTTAAATCTTCTAGTTCTTTGTTAAACATCTCGTATCTTCTCGATCTGTACCTCCATTCTTTCTCCGAGATCTTGCATCGTCTTTGCTGTCATTACTCTAAATTCTTTTTCAGATAGGTTGCCTACCTCCACTTCATTTAGTTGTTATTGTGGGTTTTTATCTTGTTCCTTCATCTTCAGCATATTTCTCTGCTGCCTCACTTTCTCTGACTTTCTGTATTTGTGGTCTCCTTTCTGCTGGCTGCAGGATCATAGCTCCTCTTGCATCTGATGTCTGCCCCCTGGTGGGTGAGGTTGGTCCTGAGGCTTGTGCAGGCGTCCTGGCTGGGGGGGACTGGTGCCTCCCCATTGGTAGGTGGAGCTTGTCCCTCTGGTGTGCAGGGCCGTGTCAAGGGGTGTGTTTTGAGGTGGCTGTGAGCTCAGGACAGCTTTAGGCAGCCTGTCTGCTGATGGGCAGGGTTGTGTTCCTGTGCTGCTGGTTGTTTGGCCTGAGGCGTTCCAGCACTGTAGCCTGTAGGCTGTTGGGTAGGGCCAGGTCTTGATGCCAAAATGGCGACCTCTGTGAGAGTTCACGCCAATCAATATCCTCTGGGTCCGTTGCCACCTGTGTCCTTGCCCCCCCACCAAGTGAGCCACAGCTGACCCCCACCTCCCTAGGTGATCCTCCAAGACTCATAGGTATGTCCAGCCCAGGCTCTTATGGAGTCACTGCTTTGTGCTTGGTCCTAGTGCATATGAAACCTTGTGTGCACCCTTCTGGAGTGGCATCACCGTTTCCCCCAGTCCTGCACTCAAGCTCAGCTGGCCTTCAAAGGCAAATGCTCTGGGAGTTGCTCCTCCCGATGCCAGACCCTCAGACTGAGGAGCCTGACGTGGGGCTCAGGACTCTCACTCTTGTGGGAGAACATCTGTGATATAATTATTTTCCCGTGTGTGGGTCACCCACACCTGGTGGGTATGGGATTTGATTATGTCACGAAAGTGCCCCTCCTACTGTCTTGTTGTGGCTTCTTCTTTGTCTTTGAAGGTAAGCTATCTTTGTTGATAGGTTCCAGTCCTTTTTGTCAGTGGTTGTTCAGCAGTTAGCTGTGGTTTCGGTGTTTACGTGAGAGGAGGTGAGCTCAAGTCCTTCTGCTCTGCCGTCTTTTCCAGAATCGAGGGGCTGCTTTTGGTTTGCATGCTTGCTGCCTCTTTCCTCAGCGTGTACTGGCCATTATCCCCTGGATATGCGGTGTGCAGGTGCAGCAGCCCTTGCGTGCTCCCAGGGTGGTGGGGGCAGGGCTTGGCACCTGCTCACACGTCTCCTAGAGTCGGCTGCAGTCCATGCACTCCCGGGACATCAGGCGTGGGGCTTGGCGCCTGCCTGTGGGTCTTCTAGGGGCAGCTGCTCTCTGCGCTCTCCCAGGACAGCAGGAGCAGCGCTTGGCACCTGCTTGTGGGTCTTGTAGCGGTATCCTGTGCCCACTTCTGGAGCCCACAATGGCGTCGGTGAGTCGCACCTGCCCTGGTAGCTCCTGTAGTTGGTGTCTCGTTGCCTGGGGGTGCTCACAGGGAAAGAAGCTCTTCTAGTGGTCCCACCCCTCTTCTCGTGTGTCCCCGAATAACGGCACCTTGCCTCTGTGGCAGGCCCTGGCTTCTTCGGAGTACACCCTCAGTTGCCACAGTCCGGCCTCTTCAGGCTGTCTCCGCACAGCCAACCCCAGTCCTCTCTCTGGGTCTGACCTCTGAAGCCTGAGCTTCAGCACCCAGCCCCCACCTGCAACAAGTGAGGCAGGGAGACTGCACTGAGCTTCTGGCCTAATCTTTTTAAATGTTACTCACAAATGTAAGTGCCACCGTTTTGAGTTAATCACTTGCGTGATTTCTTATTGGAAGAGTGCCCTAATGTGATTCTTTCATCAAACAGTTCTTTTGTGGTATCATTGGTTATATTTACTATCACAGAGCTCTAGTTGAAGTTAGCTCTCCTCAGTGACTTCAACACCCACACTAATGACACTTCTGATAGCCTCTTCACTGGGTTCCTGGACCTTACTAACTCCAGTGATCTCCACTTTTCTCTTTCTGTTTCTGGTCACGTTCACACTTGTCTGACAGCAGAGCACCAGCTCCAGAGTCTCAGTGAATCTTTCCACCTCTCCAGCTTTCACTCGGTTTGAACTTGGTCTTCGCTCCCTTTGTTGTCTCTCATAAACGTTCAGCACAGTCCTAGAATCACAGCCCCTTTCCCGTGATTTACCAATTCCTTCCTCTGGGGTAAGTGCAGTCTTCTCTTTTTTCTGTCAGGAAACAAAAGGCTTCGATGCAGTCTTAGAGAAAGCTCTGAACCATGTGGATGTATTCATCCTCTCCAACCTCATTTGCTCTTTCACTGCCACACAGCAAGCATGTTTTTAACCCCTCAATTATGTTGTATGGAATGAGCCACAGTGGTAGGAAATACCATTGATGTCAAATGATCTTTCATTCATTCATTCAACAAAGATTTATTGAATATTTATTATCCCTACAGCTTTACTCCACAGATTTTTAAAATCGTAATACTCTTGAACGGTTATATTCGTACTAAGGGGTGATAATGGATGGTGTTTCTGAGATATTTTATACCTCATCATTACTTCCTAGGTAAGTAGGTAACAGTAAAATATATGTTATAGCTAAGAGAAGCCTAAAACTTAAAAACTGACTTTTCTAAGGGAAAATCAACAAACAGTCATGGACTGCGATCTCACATTTTCACAAAGGTAATATGCATATGTATAAACAAAAGCCTTTCATCCAGTGTTTCTTTAACGAAGAATGTAAACTAAGTAGAAACACAGAGTGAGAAACCTTCAGAGCAGATAGAATGTATTTTTTTTAACATGTGATTATAGGACCATAAAATGAAATGTTTGTGGTCAGTATTTGTACTAGTCAGGGTTCTGCAGAGAAACAGAACCAATAGGATTGATTGATTGATTGATTATAAGAATTGGCTCATGCAATTATGGAGGCTGACAAGACCCAAGATCTGCAGTCAGCAAGCTGGAGACTCAGGAGAGCCTGAATAAAAAGAGAACCAGGAGGAGCTGATGTGTCAGTTTAAGTCTGAAGGCAAGAAAAAAACTGATGTCCCAGATCGAAGGCAGTCAGATAGGAGGCGTTCCCTATTACTCAAAGGAGGGTCAGCCTTTTTGTTCTTTTGAGGCCTTCAGCTGATGAACGAGGCTTATCCACACTAAGGAGGGCAATCTGCTTTACCTAGTCTACCAATTCAAGTTTTTTGTTCCCCCCTTGCGATACTCGGGCCTCTCACTGTGGTGGCATCTCCCCTTGCAGAGCACAGGCTCTGGATGCGCAGGCTCAGTGGCCATGGCTCACGGGCCCAGCCGCTCCGGGGCATGTGGGATCTTCCCGGACCGGGGCACGAACCCGTGTCCCCTGCATCGGCAGGCAGACTCTCAACCACTGCGCCACCAGGGAAGCCCTCAAGTTTTTTACGACAAGATACTTTTTCAAGTTTTATTGAGTTATAATTAGCATATCACATTGTATTAGTCCAAGGTGTATAATTTGATATATGTATATGTTACAAAATGATTACCACAATAAATATTGGTAACATTAATTACCTCACATAGTTATAAAAGTTCTTCTCTTGTGATGAGAATTTTTAAGATCTGCTCTCTTAGCAACTTTCAACTATGTGATACAGTATTGTTAACTATATAGTCGCCATTGCTGTACGTTACATTCCTGGAACTTATAATTGGACATTTTTACCTTTTGACCACCTTCACCCATTTCCCCCACTGCCCATCCCCACCTCTGGCAACCACCAATCTCTTCTCTGTCTCTGGGATTTTTTGGGGGGGTACCATTTATAAGTGATAGCATACAGTATGTGTTTTCCTCTAACTTATTTCACTAAGCATTTCGGCCTCAAGGTGCACCCATGTTGTTGCAGTGGCAGGATTTCCTTCTTTTTTATGACTGAATAATATTCCATCGTATATATGTACAGCGTTTTCTTTATCCATTCATCCAACGATGGACATTTGGGTTGTTTCCATGTCTTGGCTGTTGTAAATAATCTGCAGTGAACATGAAGGTTCAGATATCTTTTCGAGATAGCAATTTCATTTGCTTTGGATATATACACAGGAGTGGAATGCTAGATTCCAATTTGTTATTTCTGTTTATGTCAGTAGTCGTTCATATTGTACTTAGTAGTTCCCAGTAGTATTTCTATGTATATATGGTAGTTTTATTTGTAATTTTTTGAGGAACCTCCATACCGTTTTTCATAGTGGCTGAACGAAATTACATTGCAACCAACAGTGCACAAGGGTTCCCTTTTCTCCACATCCTCACCATTACTTGTTATTTCTTGTCTTTTTGGTGATAGACATTCCAACAGGTGTGAGGAGATGTCTCCTTGTGGTTTTGATTTGCATTTCCTTGATAATTAGTGATGTTGAACATCTTTACATGTATCTGTCGGCCATTTGGATGGCTTCTTTGAAAAAAATGTCTATTCACTTCCTCTACCCATTTTAAAATCAGATTGCTGTTTGGGTTTTGCTATTGAGTTCCATGGTTTCTTTTTTTTTTTCTTTTTCCGGTACGCAGGCCTCTCACTGTGGTGGCCTCTCCCGTTGCGGAGCACAGGCTCCGGACGCGCAGGCTCAGTGGCCATGGCTCACGGGCCCAGCTGCTCCGCGGCATGTGGGATCTTCCCGGACCGGGGCACGAGCCCGTGTCCCCTGCATCGGCAGGCAAACTCTCAACCACTGCGCCACCAGGGAAGCCCTGTATGATTTCTTTATGTATGTTAGGTATTAACTCCTTATCTAATATATGATTTTCAAATATTTTATCCCATTCTGTAGGTTACCTTTTCATTTTGTTGATGGTTTCCTTTGCTGTGTAGAAGCCTTTTAGTTTGATGTAGTTCCACTTGTTTATTGTATATTTTGTTGACTCTGCTTTTGGTGTCAAATCTGAAAAATGATCACCAAGAGTGATGTCAGCGAGCTTACCTCCTATGTTTTCTTCTACTGAGTTTATGGTTTCAGGTCTTATGTTCAAGTTTTTAATCCAGTTTGAGTTGATTTTTGTGTATGTTTTTAAGGTAAGGATCCAGTTGCATTCTTTTGCATGTGGCTGTCCAGGTTTCCCAATACCATTTATTGATGTGACTATCCTTTCCCTATTGTATATGTTTGCCTGTTTTGTCATAAATGAATGGACCATATATGTGTGGGATTTTTCCTGGTCTTTCTATTTTCTGTTCCATGGATCTATTTGTCTGTTTTTATGCCAATACCATATTGTGTTGATTAGTGTAGCTTTGTAATATACTTTGAAATCAGGAAGTGTGGTATCTCCAGCTTTGTTCTTCTTTCTCAAGATGTCTTTGGCTTGTTGGGTTCTTTTGTGGCTCCGTACAAATTTTAGGATTGTTTTTCTCTATCTGGGAAAGATGCCATTGGAATTTTGATAGGGATTTCATTGAATCTGTAGAGTGTTTTGGATATTATGAATATTTTAATAATATTAACTTTTCCAATCCATGGGCACAGACTATCTGTCCATTTGTTTGTGTCTCCTGCAATTTCTTTCATCAGTGTTTTATAGTTTTCAATGTACAGAACATTCACCTCCTTGGCTAAATTTATTCCTATGTAGTTATTATTTTTGTTGCAATTATAAATGGGATTGTTTTCTTAATTTCTCTTTCTGATCGTTTGTTGTTAGTGTATAGATATGCAACTGATTTTTGTATATTGATTTTGTACCCTGCAACTTTAAATTTGTTTATTTGTTCTAACCGTTTTAGGGTGGAATCTGATTTGGTTGCCTTTTATCGTTTTTTTTTTTTTTTTTTTTTTTGACTGATTGCTCTGGCTAGGACTCCCAGTACTTTGTTGCATGAAAGTGGTGAAAGTGATCATCCTTGTCCAAATCAAATGTTAATCTCATCCCAAAACAGCTTTACGGATACACGCAGAATAATGTTTGACCAAATATCAGGACCCTCCGTGGCCCAGTCAAATTGAGATGTGAAATTAACCATCACGGTATTATTCATATTAAATGCAGAGTCAGCAAATAAAAATTCTAGTGTCATAATCTGTGAAAAGTCTTTGTTTTGACTTTCAATTCCTTTCATCATTTAAAAACGTAAACGAACTAACAGTTACAGAAGTGATATTAGTAAGTTCCTACTAGGTGTCGGTGATTACCTCTTATTCATTCATTCAGTGTATTTTTATTGAGTACCTTTTTATGCCAGGTATTTTTTATAGGTACTATCACAAAACCTGGTTCTATGAACTCTTCGTATTTGCATTGTTTTGGAGATAAGTGCTCTTCAGTGTTTCATGTTAATCCCTTGTTTAAAAATTAATAATGCAGTTGGCTCAATGATACATTCATAAGAAAGTGGACCATACAGCAGCAGTTGGTGGCTTATCATCCTCTCCAAATGTATATATTTGATGTGCATGCATATATATAAACAAATCATTTAATGAGGGGTAGTTAAAGTGATATATCCATCTAAAATGAATATTATCTGTCCCTGTGCTGTTCACTCTACATTATCTTATTATTACAGTTACTTTCTGAGTTAATTTTTATTATTATTACCCATATTTTTCAGATAAAGAAATTGTGAATTACAGAGTATGTAACATGCTCGAGCACCCATCTTATAAGTAGCAGAGAGTGACACTCTGAACTGGATTCCTTTCTAGGTAGTTTGGAAAGTCTGGCTGGACCGTGAGGATTAGAACAAAGACTGTTTAACTTGTTTGAGCCTAGATTTCACACAGTAGGGGCTCAAAAACATGAATTAAAGACTGAGTAGCCTTTGAAAGTTTTAGTTTCATTACTTGTCCCAATTAGAACAGTGAGTGGGAGTGGATGTTGAATATGTATTTAAACTATGTTTCCTTTAGAAGGAAAAAAATCAGTCACCCAATCATGACCAATTCTTCTTAGAATTTTCCTTTAATGTGCGCAAACATAAAACTAGGTATAAAGCTCTGTAGGTTTAAAGTATGCTTTTATAGCTGTAAAGCTAACAAGTTGTAAATGTATGTGTATATATATATCTCATATCTCTCATATAAACATATGAGATATATATACCATATACATGAGATATACACATACATGTGTATATATATATGTATATATGTGTATACACGTATACATGGAAATATATCCGTGTGTGTATATATCTCTTGGAAGAGAGACTGAACGCCAAGACAAAACCTCGCATTCCTTTACAGGATGTGCAATGCAGATCTGTTGTGGAGTAACTGCTGGATTTGGGAAGGAAGGTGAGGCCAAAGGCAGCCCATTAAAAAGGGAAGAGGCTGTTGGAATTGGGAATTGAGGTGAAGAGAACTACTGACAGGATTTTAAGGGATAAGACTCTTGCCTTTGAGTGTCTGTGTGGTAGAGTCCGTGGCCTGGAGTAGAAGAGGAAAGCTGTACTAGAGCAGCTTCTGGTGGCAGGAATATTGTTTTCTTATACATGGAGCTATTGAAAGCTACTGCTTGACATTCCTCAGATCTTAACTGTCAAGGACAAAACAACAGTATCGATAACTGGAAATGTCAGTTCCGTGTCCACAATAATCTATTTACAACTGCTTCCCTATTTCGTGAGTTCTCTATCAATTATCCATGCTTTTATTCCCCCCAAATCATCACGTTTTGCCTTAATCATGTATATTCCTCAGTTATGCTGTAGAGAACAGCAATTTTCCTTATGTGGCCCTTCCCCCTTAATTCTCTTTTAATTTTCCACATCAACAATCCCTAAGTTTTGAAAAAAGACAGTAGCATATAAATGAATTAAGGTGCAGAATTCCTCCAATTATGAAGATCAATTCCTGGGTCATTATTGATTGATAAATATATTGATCACATCAATGTAAGTATTTTAATCCGTTTGTCTACAGAGGCTGCAGCTACAAGATGAAAAAACATAATCGGTTTATTCAGTTGTTACAAATGTAGGAGGGGGAAATGGAACTAGGATTAACAAGATTTTATGCAGAACCAAGAGTCCACTTCCTGTCTTTCCAGAGACACTGTTCTATAAACCATGGTATTGATTTTCCTAGCCAGGCTATTAAGCATGTTTGGTTAGATTACATTTTGAATTAAAGCAGTTCATTATAGTAAATGTCTTTATGGGACACTTCTTGGAAAAGAGTGCTGTTGGGTCAAACGAAGAAGAGAAAACAGGTAATAATATAATATTAGAACTCTTTTTACAAAATAACATCTCAATTCCCGTTTTGTGATAGGTTCAATAGCATGTTAGAAAACTGCAGTATGTGTATGCGTGTATGGAACGCATACATTTGTATGGTCATATTAGGCTCTGATTGCTAATGTTAATTTTGCTAAAATTTGGACCTTCCTGTGGATTGTGGTATGGAAATATATTAGTTAGGTAATGTAGACATTAATGGGAACATGCATCGTAGCTGCTTGTATGTGTGTGCATTCTGTGAAGTTTTAATTTTAAAAAAACTATAAATGTTGTACTAGATGCTGTGGATCAAGTCAGCACTAGTAGAAAGCTAAAGTTTTTGATTATTCTGCATTTTTCATATCTGTAATAGGAAGTGATTCAGGAAGTTTTTTGCTAGCTACTAAAAAGTAAGCTAAGATATTTAAATGTAATCTCTCAGTAAGTTCTATATAACGAGCACTTCAATCTTGGGAATTTAGATTATTCATGATCTATATTCTCAGTATACTGCTGCATTGCTTAAGGTACATAGGTGCAGAAAGGAGTGCAATATGCATTCTTTACTCCCTTCTTAGGAGGAGGTGAAAGGTGTGGGGTTTTGTGCCAGCTAGTCGTCCGTTGGAAGCCTGACTCCATGCCTTCCAAGCTATGTGAACTTGCCTATAGTGATCTACTCATCAGGAAAATGGTACTAACGATATGAGATGTCATGAAGGTTAAATTAGACGATGCATTTATGATGATGCTAGTATTACACAGCTCATTGACTGCAGTGAATACACAGTAGCTATTATTTTAGAAACTAGACTGACCCTGAGAAAGTAGTCTACTCACTATATAAAAGCTCACCTTGGGGCTTCCCTGGTGGCGCAGTGGTTGAGAATCTGCCTGCTAATGCAGGGGACACGGGTTCGAGCCCTGGTCTGGGAGGATCCCACAGGCTGCGGAGCAACTGGGCCCGTGAGCCACAACTACTGAGCCTGCGCGTCTGGAGCCTGTGCTCCGCAACAAGAGAGGCCGCGATCGTGAAAGGCCCGTGCACCGCGATGAAGAGTGGCTCCCGCTTGCCACAATTAGAGAAAGCCCTCGTGCAGAAACGAAGACCCAACACAGCAAAAATAAGTAAATTAATTAATAAACTCCTATGCCCAACATAAAAAAAAAAGCTCCCCTTAATTTTAAAATTTGAGACTCTTCTGTTAAAATCCTGGAAGGCTAATATAATGCTTTTCTCCTTCCCTCTTATTTTGTTCTTTTTCTTTTTTAGCTAGTCACTGAAATCTGTTTTATGTTATTTCTGGTGAAAAGGTTAGCAGGTAATGCAGTTCCAAAATATGAATAGCTTTTGGAATTAATAAATCCCAAAGATTAGTATGAGAAAGAGGAATTAATCTTCAAAACGTAGGTTATAAAAAATATAAATTTATATAGCCTTTAGACATTTGTAATATTGTAGCCCTGAGCCGCTATTTAATTTCAAGTGTATCTGTCTTTTCATTCTAAGGAAATTGTAAACTTCCTAAGGTCAGGGACATTATTAGATCATGTCTATTTATTTCTATTGCAGAGCTTTCTCTACTTGGGCCGTAATAATAATAATGGTGCAAAGAGTAGTAGATCTTAATTTTAATCCTTTAATTTTAAATTACTTTAGTGTAGAGTAGTAAAGTAATAGATATTATTTAAAATTACTTCAAGAGTATAGACCTTTAGACTATTGAATACAGATCCATTAAATACGGGTACTGGTATTCTGTACTGTATTATGAAAAATACGATAGCTCACAAAGCTGAATATGTTTTTATTTAAGGATATGAAGGAAAGAATGCAAATATGCAATGTATAGTAGAGTTGAGGGGTTTTTAAAAATTTTATTGTCTTTTTTTTTTTTTTTTTTTGCCACACCACATGGCACGTGTGAGATCTCAGTTCCCTGACCAGTGATCGAACCCGCACCCCCTGCAGTGGAAGCACAGAGTCTTATCCACTGGACGACCAGGGAAGTCCGCTGAGTGATTTTTAGTAGTTAAGTTACTTTCCCCACATGCTAGAAAGAAGGTCTGATTGGGGAAGAGGGGTGTGAAATCAGCGAGATGGTGGAATCAGAGGTTCCCGGCTTTAGTGTTTGTTCCTCAAGGAAATACAAACTAGCAACTCTCCACAGACAAGAAGGCCTCTGTGGGGGGAAAAAAAAATCCCAGGAGCCAGAAGTGAGGCCGAAGCACCCCCCTGTGGACCACAAGGCAGCTTCATTTTGACCACATAGCCCTTCCTGCAGGCCAGCACGCAGCCGCACCAAGAGGTTTCTCCAGTGGCGAAAGGAGACCCCAGCGTGAGCATCCGGGTTCCACAACATTCTGGGAAGCTTCTCATGAGGTCCACATCCATCCTTCACGAGGAACACTGGGAGAAAAGGGAAAGCTCAAGCACTTGGTATCAGCTTGAACTAAAGGGGGCGGGGGCGGGGCTTCCGGCTTCCAGCATGGAGATTGTGATGGACCGTGTACCTGACGGCAGTGGTGCCCAATCAGAGAGCACAGCCAGCAGTTCCTTCCACCTGTGGTGTGGAGCCAGTCATCTCATCTGGCCAGGGAGCACGTGGGCAGCTCTAGGCAGATGGGGTCCCCAGCCAGCAGTCTGGCCCAGCCATGGAACTCGTCCTCTATCCCTGCTTAGGCAGGCTCGCAAGCCAGCAGCCCCATCCACCTGCAGAGCGCAACCTCTAGGCTTGCCCAGCCAGGAACCCAAACAGTGACTCTGCAAAATCTTGGAACCCCGTGCACAGACTCGCCTGGCTTTGGAGCCCAGCATACAGCCCCCTGGATGGCTGAGCAGATTTCCCATTTTGTAAGCTATTGAACTACAAGAGTAGCTATTTCATTATCTTTCAATTCTTCCATGTGCTATCAATTTCTTCCTCACAACACAGAGATTTGTTGGGTATGCTATAAATAAATATTATAAATGGTGCTATAAATATCTTCCTTACTTAAAGGCCTGGTTTTTATTATACATACTAAAGATTCTTTAGTTGCTCTAATGATAGATTGAAAAAAGAACAATATCCTTGTCCTCTGCTTACATGGTAAGTGGTCAGGAGAGCATAATCTGGGTATCGCTGGCCATGATATCCAGTTCTACTGGGTTTGCGATTTTTGCATCCTTCCAGAGTTGAATTGAATTTATCCCTGCTCCTGCCACACAACTGACAAGGCTGTGGTGGCTGTAACAGGCGAGATCGAAGAGCAGGGTACAACTGGTTCCAGAAAATGAAAGTCCATCTTTATATGTCCTTTCCTAGAGGCCCTGGTGCTGGGAATGTTCTTCCTCTAGTTTCAGTGGTTGGGGTCCAAGGTTTCAAGGTGCATATTTCATTGTCCATGATATTGCTGAGTGTCAGTGTGGAAATAATACACACAAGTAGTAGACTTTGACCTCACACTTGACCTTAGATAATTCAGTTACCTGGAGTTTTCTCAGTTATAAAATGGAGATAAGACGTCTTTGGGGTTTCTCTGTGTTATAAACCTCAAAACAAACAAAAAGCCCCACAAAGATTGTGAATGGGCATTTTGGAAACTTTAAGTAGCTACACTAACACAGTTATACGTCAGGCTCTCCCTAATTCCTTCTCCTTCTAAAAACTATGGATTTTGAAGTCTCCCTGGTGTTAAGAAGTCTAAATTCTGTTTGCGTCTGTTTATATCTGTACGACAGCTAATACCAATGTGGGTAATTGCTGCAGTGAAGGAACCCATATAATTTCTCCAAGGAAAATTTTATTTTCACCAATAAGCAATAGGAGGCCTTATTAGTGACTCTTATTTTGCAAATGCACATTTTCATCTTAAGCAAAAGCTAGGATTGAGTGAGGTTTAGTTGAAGCCTATCACCCTGGATAAACACCATCAAAAAGTGTTTTTTATTTTTTCTCTTGGCTTCTTTCCTGGGTACCTTTTTAGGACCCTTCCTTACTCCCTCCTCTTCCCCAGATGTATGCTGAGTATCTGTTCTGTGATGTTGGTGGTATTAGGCACTTATATAAAGTAATCCTTTAATTTTCAGCAAAGTATGAGTTTGCTAATATAGCCTCCATTGTATAGATGAGGAGACATGCTTCTTGAAGTACCAGGTCACATAACCAAAATATGGAAAAGAAGATATTCTAGTGTGTGTCTTCTGACTATAAATGTGTTGCTGTTTCTATGACTTGTGCATATTCTTTAATGCACTTTTAATATTGAGGAAATTGTAGATAATTGAGTCTACTTTTGGTTAAATGGGAGACTTAAATCTCCTTTCTTACGTGTCTTGCACATCACAGCTCTTCTAATGAACTACTGCCCATGGAGTCATTTCACACTACAGTTTGATTTACCTGATTTATTTATTTCAAAGCTAAACCCATTCATTCATGCAGTTGAGTATTTGAGGGCCTGTTATTTAAAAGGGGGTGATTTGTGTTAGAATACAATGGGATAAAGTAGATAATGAGCCCATTGACTGGGACATGTAGTATTAACCTTATATACAAAGGAAATGACACATAGCCCTTGTTTTGGATGTGACTGCAGTGGAACCTCTGAGAAAGGCATGTATTATTATACAAGGAACTCTGATAAATTGTATTTGATCAGTAAAAAGGAGGAAAACGAATGAGATCTTTTGAAGAGGAAGAGACCACTTCTGGTAGGGATTGTTTCACATTATGGGAAAAGAGAAGGAGATGAGGGTAGAACGGGTTTTTATTGTTAAAAAGTGAGGGAAAAATTGTAGACTCTTAATAAATACTATTATTTTAAAAAGCGTCTCCTCTATTAATTCATTCAGCAAATATTTATTGAGCATCTGCTTTGTGCTCTGCATTTTCTATGTAGTGAGAACTTAGAGGCTAATTTAAAATGTCTCTGTTTTCACAGAGGGTTAAGCCTAGAGAAGAGAGGAGATACAGACATAAACATAGATATACATACCACATCTCGTAGAGATAAACCTAAAGATAAAGCAGGGGAAGGTGGTAGAGAGTGATGCACGGTGATAATTGGGGTGTGGTAGTCTGAGAAGGACTCCCCAGAGAAGCGACGTTTGAGCGATACCTGAATAAAGCGAACCGTATGAACATGTAGGAAAAGAACATTGCAGACAGAAGGAAGAGCAAATTCAAAAAGCTCTGAAGTGGGATATTTCTCATTCTCCATGGAGACTTTACATTTTCTTCCAAGTGTAATGGGGAGCCTTCTGAGCATTGTAATTGGGGAGGAATGTGACCTGATGTTGATGTTTTAAAGATGACTCTGGCTTACTGTGTGGAAAATATTCTGCAGTGTGAAAAGAATTGCAGTCGGAAAGCAAGGGTAAGAGGCCCTTGCTAATGTGTGGCAAGATATGGTGGCTCAGAGAAGAGCAGGAAGGGTAGAGATGGCGAGAGGCGCTCCCTCTGGGAATATATCGTGAAGTTATATCAAACTTCAGCATGGAATTAGAGAAGTCAAGGCTAGCCTGAGCAATTGGCTGAGCGGTGATGCCATTTACCAAAATGGGGAATATGGCAAGAAGAGCAAATTCAGAAGTAGGAATGTCTGTGTTCTTGTGATAATGCCCTTTCTTTCTTTCTTTCATTGAAGTATAGTTGATTTACAATGTTGTGTTAGTTTCAGGTGTACAGCAAAGTGATTCAGTTATACATACATATATTCTTTTTCAGATTCTTTTCCATTATAGGTTAGTACAAGATATTGAATATAGTTCTCTGTGCTATACCGTAGGTCCGTGTTGTTTATCTATTTTTTATTTTTAGCAGTGTATATCTGTTAATCCCTAACTCCTAATTAATCCCTCCCCCCACCTATCCCCTGTGGTGGCCATAAATTTGCTTTTTATGTCTGTGAATCTACTTCTGTTTTGTAAATAAGTTAATTTGTGTCATATTTTAGATTTCACATATAAGTGATAAAGAAGATGTGGAATGAATACACACACACACACACACACAATGGACTATTACTCTGCCATAAAAAAGAATGAAATAATGCCATTTGCAGCCACATGGATGGAACTAGAGATTATCATACTAAGTGAAGTAAGTCAAACAGAGAAAGACAAATATATGATATTTCTTATATGTGGAAGATAATGCTTTATTTTAAATTCCTATTATACATGCTAGTAGAGGGGTCATATGGGCAATCTGGAGTTCACCGCTGAAGATAAAAATTGGGGGTGACACCTAGAGGGGCGGGATAGGGAGGGTGGGAGGGAGACGCAAGAGGGAGGGGATATGCGAATATATGTATACATAGAGCTGATTCACTTTTTTTTTTTTTGTGTGGTACGCGGGCCTCTCACTGTTGTGGAGCACAGGCTCCGGACGCGCAGGCCCAGCGGCCATGGCTCACGGGCCCAGCCGCTCTGCGGCACGTGGGATCCTCCCGGACCGGGGCACGAACCCGTGTCCCCTGCATTGGCAGGCGGACTCTCAACCACTGCGCCACCAGGGAAGCCCCCTGATTCACTTTTTTATACAGCAGAAACTAACCCAACGTTATAAAGCAATTATACTCCAATAACGATGTTTAAAAAAAAAAAAAGTATCTACAAAAAAAATTTTCAAAATGGGGGGGGTGTCATTAGATATACAGAGATAGTAGACAAAATCATGCTCTTATATTGAATTACCTGGGGAGTTAGTCCCAAGACTGAGCTCCGGGTGAATCCGACACTGAGGTCAGAAACAGGAGACTTTGAAATTCAAGTTTCAAACTGAGAAGGAGGAGAACAATAGGAATTGTGGTGTTAGAAGAACAGAAAAATGGGGGATTCCAAAAAGCAATGAGTTACTTATCAAGTCCAATGCTCTTGAATACGATGAAAATATTAATTGGATTTTGCCATGACACCTTATTGGTGACCTCGACAAGAAAGTTTCCCTAGCAAAGTAGAACAAAATTCTGATTGGAATGAATTCAAGAGACCCTGGGAGATGAAGACATGGAAGCAATGATTTATAAATGACTCTTTTTGGTAATTTTTCTACAAAGTGGAGCAGAAAATATAGAGTGGTAGCTGGAGAGAATAATTACGTCAAGAGAATTTTTATTTTGTTTTCTTTGGTTATTTCAGATGATGTGAGTTATGAGAGGCTTTTTTGGTTTTGGTTTGTTTGTTTGCTTTTTAATGACAGGAATTATCCCCCAAAAGACAGAAAAATAATATAGGAAAATAAGGGGGCAAATACAGGACAAATATTTAATTTGTCAAAGTGTTGGGATCCAGTGCATAGTATTATTCAGTAGAATAAAGAGTTCATCGTCTGTCTCTGAGGGGATAGAGAATATGGGTACAGATGTCACTGGCCTGGTAGATGTGGTGATGGGAGGAAAAGACGGTTCTCTTCTAAATTTTTTTATTTTATCAGTGAAGTACAAAGCAATGCTTTGAGAAGGAGAAATGGAAATAGGGTGTTGGCCAATTGATGACAGAAATAAGATGATCATTGGAAAATGGGAAAATATATTAATGAGGGAAATGGGGCAGAACTTTCAGCTAGTGTTGAAGGCTCATTTAAGATTCATGCCATATGTAACCAGCCAGTGTGGTATGTGTTTTTCTCTAGCCATATTTAACTGTTTGGGTGCAAGTACAAGAATGGCAGAGATTAAGATTTAACCAGGACTGGGGTTTTCTCAGAAGAATATAAGAGCGGGAGAGAGAGGCAAAGGAGTTAAAAGTAGACTCAAAGAAGGGATAGTAGAGGATGGTGGCGTCTACGCTGGGAACGTAAGGAACTGAACGCAAGGCACAATTAATGCTGAAAGAGTGATAAGGGTCACTGGATTGGAAACGTGTTGGAACTGAAGGATTGGAGGTTTGGGAATATGAAAAGGGGTGATCAGCTAGGTAAAAAGCAGGGATCGGAAGGTGGAATAATTGAAACTGAGCTTTGAAGTTGGTGTCATTATTGCCCCAAACAAAGTCTAGAGTCTGACTGTAGGGATTGGTGTCTCTAGTGAGATGAGGGCCAGACGAATGGAGCTAGTGCCAGGATTTGAATGGATAGTCTTTGTGAATATTTAAATCAAGAACGTTGATGAGAGTAGTCACAGGGAGCAAGTCAGGAATTCAGACACTAAGTCACCTCAGTGAAAATGGGGAAGTGAGTGAAAAGGGAGTAGTTGATTGCAGTGAGGATGTTGGTGAATACTACAACCTGATGGCTGTGTTCCCTTCTCACGAGGGTGAAGTATATACACATACTTCCATTTACAGATAAATTCCTTCATTACTGGAAACAGAAGTGTGCTGCAAATCTGTGCTACAAATCTTTCTAGCTACAAATTTCCTGTCCCAGACAATTTTACCTGTTATTTTGGAAACGTAAAGAAGTTGCTTGATTTCTTATTTTACATTTATGAGTGCGTTTTAAATTGCTATTCATGAAATGCAAAGATTAATCTTACTTGAATAGATATGTGTGGATGTTTGATGGTGCTGTGTAGTGTTGGTGCTGTGTAGTTTTGCTCGCGCAGACCTATTTTGCACACTAGATTTGCCAAGAACTTGAAGCTCCCTGCTATTCTGCACCTGTGTTATATGATATGGAAACACTCTTCCACAGTGAAATTTTATGACTATGGTAAAACTTTTAAGTATGTTCAGTTGGGAAGCATGACAAAAGAGCATAACTAAAGTTTCACCTATAATTTTGGTAAATAGTTTTCAATCTGTTTTGGGGGCTTGATGCAATCCTAATAAGGGGGATAACCATTTCATTATTAAATGGGGCTAACATTATTTTGGCTACCGATGTCAAGTTTTGCTTAAGAAAGTAATTGTCATAATTAATTCATTATAATTTTAATACAAGTAGAACTCTCTGACTCCTTTTTCTCAGCACAGTTATTTTGAAATGTATCCCATTTTGTAGCTGACCTAACTAATTTTATTTTTACAAATAACTGATGCAACAATGTAGTATTCACAACATTATAAAATGTGAGAAGAGTATATGTGAATATTGATTTCATAATTGATAAAATTTATATAATATTGATGAACCCAAGCAGAAGGTCACTGAGAAATATTTATAAGCATTAGGTGTTAAATTAACAGATGTAGACTCAAAGTTGTACGTACATGGTGGGATGGACACTCACCATGAATTCTGATTGATATTAAAATGAGAGAGAGAAATAGCCAAGTAAGTAGTAAATAGAAAACTGTCTAAACATCTTCTCGTGCATCATCTCCATTTTGGCTGATTTTTATTACTTTGTGTATAGGAGTCTTAACGGAATCATATTTCCATCCCTTCCTGAGGAACAGCCTCTCAAGGATGTCTGGTATCCTGTAGCCCTTGCTTAGAATGAAATCTTTAAACGCTATTTGTTCCATAAAGATCTTCAAGAATGTCGTGTTCAGGAAGCTTCTTTCTAAAACTCCCATCTTCAAGTAAGACGTTGGGGTCAATTGAAGGTTTGTCATTAACTAGCTTTTTGCACAACTTGGGCTTCAGGTACAATGCACCATACCTCATCTCCACCGAGTTGGGTTTATAAGGATTCTGTGGCTTCTGGGGTTTCCTCTCCCAGCTTCCTTCCTCTCTGGATAATTTTATCTTCTCCATTTTCTCTAGCCCGATGCTGTACTTTACCTTTGAAGGGACCTGGGTTACTTTCTTCATGTAGACTGTATCCTGGGCTGGTGGCCACTCACAGCCAACCTCAGACAGTTTCGTGATGAGCTCTTCATCAATGCCCAAGTTTCCAAAAGCAGCAGCCCGTTTGAAGGATTTACAAATTGCTTTCGGTACTTCTCTGTGAACAGGAGGATCAGTGAGTGAATCCTTTCTGCTTGACTTCTTGTCTTCGTGATGCAAACTGGCTGGATGTGACACAGGAGCCTTCTTTGGAGGTTCCAGGTAGACCTTGGCAGGACGTTTTTTACGAAGCTTTGTGGGGGGCTTCGTTGTTTTCCTGGGGCCCTGACAATAAGCCCATGTGTCCTCCAGCTTCCCGTCAGGATCGAGCACTTCCAGCACCTTTAATAAGAGGTCTGCAGGTAGATCTTCCTCCAGATTCGGGTAGAGAGCCAAGGGATGCTTGGTCAGCTGGGCTTCGATGTTCTCCACGAATGCCTTCTGTGCTAGCTGGGCTGGCGAGAGCGTGGAAAACAGGTCTGCTTCCTCGGGCAGCTTTTTCTGACTCTTTTTGGGGGCATGCTGGGGAACTCTGTGAGCAATCCTGGGGAGGAAGCCCTCCTTAGGGCTGCGAGTGATCATATCTTCACAAGGTGGGCAACCCTTCCGGAAGTCGTCCAGCAGCTCTTTCACAAATATCCACCGCCGGCTGTCCAGGGAGGTGGGGAACCTCGGGAGCATCTTCTTGTGCTTTGCGAAACACTTGGAGGGCAACTTGTCTTTGTACCAGGGCTTGCAGGTCATGTCCAGGGGCATCGGTTCCAGTGGCCCCGGTCCTAGCAGCCGCTTCTTGTCCGCCATGGTTGCCCTGGCCTCTGGGGGGACCACCGCTTCAATAGTTTGCTGTTCCGGCCTCTCCGGTTGCTAGGAGACCGTGTAGCCAGGTGCAGCCAGGTTCTTCCCGGAGGCGGGTCAACGCAGGCGCCCTGTGAAGCCTGCATTTCTCCCAGGATGGGCGGTGGGTGAAAGCTCATTCCTTTTTGTTGTAGTTACTGTTCCGTTGTATGGACATAGTGCCATTTATTTATCCATTCACCTTTTTTTTTTTTTTTTTGCGGTACGCGGGCCTCTCACTGCTGCGGCCTCTCCCGTCGTGGAGCACAGGCTCCGGACGCGCAGGCTCAGCGGCCATGGCTCACGGGCCCAGCTGCTCCGCGGCATGTGGGATCCTCCCGGACCGGGGCACGAACCCGCGTCCCCTGCATCGGCAGGCGGACTCTCAACCACCGCGCCACCAGGGAAGCCCCTCCATTCACCTTTTGATGGACATGTGGGTTGTTTACAGTTTGAGGCTATTATGAATAAAGCTGCCACAACTATTTGTGTTCCTGTTTTTGTATGTCCATGTACATACTTTCATTTCTCTTGGGTAAACTTGAGCTATGAGTGGCATGGTGGGAGCAGATGATGTTTTATGTTTTAGACCACCACGAAAGTTTTCCAAAGTGGTTGTACTAAGTAATATTCCTTCTAGTTGTATATGAGAATGGCGCTTTGTCTACTTACTCCCTAACACTCGGTAAGGTTAGTCATTTTCACTGTGGCTGCTCTAATAGGTGTGTAGTGGCATCTCATTGTGGTTTGAATTTGCATTTCCCTAAGGACTACTGGTGTTGAACATCTGTTCATGTGCTTATTTGCCATTCCTGTCTCTCCTTTGGTGAAGAATCTGTTCAAACTTTTGCACTTTTTAAAATTGTTCTGCTTGACATCTCTTGTTTTGAGGATTCTTTGTGTATTCTGGATGCAATATGATTTGTAAATCTTTTTCTCCATCTGTGGTTTGTCTTTCCATTGTCTTAACACCGTCTTTCAAAGGGCAGTTTTTACATTTGATGAAGTCCAGTATGTCAGTTTGTTCTTTTATGGATTGTCTTTTTGTGTTGTATATAAGAAAACTGCCTATCCATAGGTCATGAAGACTTTTTTCATTCTGCTAAAATTTGTATAATCTTAGGTTTTACATTGAGATCTGTCATCTATTTCAACTTAACTTTTTAGATGATGAATGATATGGATCAAAGTTATTATTTTTAGTTTTTGCCTGTGGATATCCAGTAGTTCCAGAATGTTTTTGAAAAGAGGAGCTTCTCTCCACTGAATTACTTTTGCAGCTTTGTGAGTGTAAGTTGTCCCTATTTTTGTGGGTCCATTTCTAGACACGCGTTTCAGTTTCATTGAATCTTCTGTCTTTACACCAGTTCTGCTCTGTGTTGATTATATTTTACAGTAAGTTTAAAATTAGGCTGTATTCGTCCTCCCACTTCTTTATTCTTTTACAAAGTTGTCTTGACTCTTGTAGGTCTTTTGAATTTCTATAGGAATTTTAGAATCAATTTGTCAATGTCTTAAAAAAAAAAAACCTGTGGGGATTTTCATTAGGATTTTATGCACTCTACAAATAAATTTTGAGATAATTGACAGCTTAACAGTATTGAGTCTCCTGACCCATGACAAAGTACATCTCTTCGTTTATGTATGTATTCTTTCATTTATCTGAGCAACATTTTGTAGTTGTCAGTGTATAGGTCTTTCACATCTTGTTTTTTGTTCAGCCTCTCTGAGCTTCTGTTTCATCTCTTTTTGCCTTTAATTTCTACTATGGAAAGGTATAAAGTTTGTTCTTGCTGAACTATCAAGAAAGCTCTTATTTTATTACTTAAATAATTAAATGGAAAGAGCATGACAGTGAAAACTTGTATTATTTCCAGACTTGCAGAAGAAACCACAAGCGAAATGATGTGTTGTGTAAAGTACGTACAACTTGAATAAAAGAAACAAATCAGCCACTATAACTTATAATTGGAAGCGTACTAGAATAATGACAAACCAAAAGTTTTATGAGTTTTAGGAGTTAAAGAATTATGTCGTTGAAACTCAGCTTTAAACTATCAGGAGAGGCACAAATTATTCCCTGTAATAATGCACTAATATTTGGTGTAGGGAAAGATATCAAAGGATAAACTATCATTCCTGATTTCACGAAGGAGAAACATTTCACAATGGTACCTTGGTATCCACCTGGGATTAGTCCCAGGATACCCAAATCCACAGATGTTCAAGTCCCTTATGTAAAATGGTGCAGTATTTACATATAGCCAGTGTACATTCCTGTGTACTTTAAATCATCTCTAGATTACTTATAATACCTCTTGCAGAGTAAATGCTATGTAAAATACTTGCCAGCGTGCCGCAAATTCATGTTTTGCCTTTGGGGATTTTTTGGAATTTTCTTTTTCCAAATATTTTCCATCTGCAGTTGGTTGAGTCCATGGATGCAGAACCCAAAGACATGGAAGGCCGACTGTACTTGTACTACGTGCCGACTTGTACTACGTGGTACAAGTCTGTACCACGGACTTTGGTATCTGCGGGGGTCCTGGACCCGATCTCCTTCAGCTACTGGAGGACAGACGGCCGTATTCTCCTTATGGACTCTATGCTTTCTAGCTCGTCTCCCCTGCTCCACACTGATGTAGATTCTTCCTTTTTGAAATAACAGCTTTACTGAGATATAACTTACATATTAACAATTCACTCATTTAAAGTGTACAACTTAATTGATCTTAGTGTATTAACAGGATTGTGCAACCATCAAAACAATCAGTTGTGACACATAGTCATGAACCTCAAAGGAACGCCATCCCCATTAGCAGTCACCTCGTCCATCCCCCAGCCACCTCAGCCCTTGACAGCCACTAATCTACTTTCTGTCTCTTTAGATTTACCTATTCTGGACATTTTATATGAATGGAATCATAGAATATGTGGTCATTTTTGACTGGCTTCTGTCCTTTAGCCTACTGTTCTCAAGTTTCATCCATGGTGAAGCATTGTATATGTACTTCATTTCTTTTTATTGCCAAATACTAATCAGTTATGTAGATATACCATATTTAACTTATCCATTCGTCTGTTCATGAGCATTTGGGTTTTTCCACTTTTTTGTTGTTATGGATAATGTTGCTATGAACCTTCATGTACAGAGTTCTTTTCTATTCAGTCTTTTGAAATTTATTAATCTTTTTTCCCCTGCTTTAGTGAGATATAATTGATAATTTAAAATTTCATATTTTTCAGGTATACAACTTGATAATCTGATCAACATATACATAGTGAAACAATCACGACAATCAAGCTAATTAACATATTCATCACCTCAGATAGTTACCATCTTTTGTTGTGCGTATTGAGAACACTTAAGATCTACCCTCTCAGAAAAGTTCAAACATACAGTATTGTTAACTATATTCACTGTGGTGTACATTAGATCTCCAGAATTTATTCATCTTAAATGACTGAAAATTTGTACCCCTTGACCAACAACCTTCCCATCTCCCCCTCCCCCCAGCATCTGACAACCAACTCTACTACTACTATTCTCTGCTTCTAGGAGTTTGACTCTTTGAGATTCAACATATAAGTGAAATCATGCAGTATTAGTTTTTCTGCATCTGGATTATTTCACTTAGTATGATGCCCTCCAGATTCATCCATGTTGTTAAAGGCAGGATTTTCTTCTGCCTTTATAAGGCATGGACTTACATATACTACCATGTGTAAAATAGGTAGCTAGTGGGAAGCAGCCGCGTAGCACAGGGAGATCAGCTGGGTGCTTTGTGAGCACCTAGAGGGGTGGGATAGGGAGGGTGGGAGGGAGGGAGAAGCAAGAGGGAAGAGATATGGGGATATATGTATATGTATAACTGATTCACTTTGTTATAAAGCAGAAACTAACACACCATTGTAAAGCAATTATACTCCAATAAAGATGTTAAAAAAAAGAATGGCTATCCCAATTTACATTCCCAACAACAATGCGCAAGGGTTCCATTTTCTCTGCATCCTCAAGGACACGTTATCTTTTGTCTTTTTGATAACAGGAAGGTTTGAGATGATATCTCATTGTGGTTTTGATTTGCATTTCCCTGATGATTAGTGAGGTCAAGCACCCTTTCCTACCTTTTGGCCATTTGTATCTCTTATTTGTAGAAATTTAGGCCTTTTGCCCATTTTTAAATTGAGGGCTGTTTTTTTTTTTTTTTTTTTTGGCTACTGAGTTGTATGACTTACTTATAAATATTGGGTATTAAGCCTTATGAGATATACGGTTTGAAAATATTTCCCCCCATTGTTCAGATCTCCTTTTCACTCTGTTGATTGTTCCCTTTGCTTTGCAGGAGCTTTTGCTTTTGATACAATTTCACTTGTCTGCTTTTGCTTTTGTTGCCTGTCCTTTTGCTGACCTATCCACAAAATGATTGCCCAGACCAACGTCAAGAAGCTTTTCCCCCATGTTTTCTTCTGGTAGTTTTACAGTTTCAGGTGTAACGTTTAAATCTTAATCCATCTTGAGTTGTTTTTTTTTTTTTTTTTTTTTTTGTTACGCGGGCCTCTCACTGTTGTGGCCTCTCCCCTTGCGGAGCACAGGCTCCGGACGCACAGGCTCAGCGGCCATGGCTCACGGGCCCAGCCGCTCCGCGGCATGTGGGATCTTCCCGGACCGGGGCACGAACCCGTGTCCCCTGCATTGGCAGGCGGACTCTCAACCACTGCGCCACCAGGGAAGCCCCAGAGTTGTTTTTTTTAATATGGGTGAGATAATTTCATTCTTCTATATGTAGATATACAGTTTTCCCAGCACCATTTATTGAACAGAGTACCTTTTCCCCTTTGGGTGTTCTTAGCAGCCTTGTCAAAGATCAGTTGACCATAGATGTATGGATTTCTGGGCTCTCTGTTCTGTTCCTTTGGTCTCTATGTCTGTTTTTAATGTCAATATGATGCTATTTTGACTACTGTAGCCTTGCTATATATATATATATATTTTGTGTGTGTGTGTGTGTGTGTGTGTGTGTGTGGTACGCGGGCCTCTCACTGTCACGGCCTCTCCCGTTGCAGAGCACAGGCTCCAGACACGCAGGCTCAGCAGCCATGGCTCACGGGCCCAGCCGCTCCGCGGCACGTGGGATCTTCCCGGACCAGGGCACGAACCCCTGTCCCCTGCATCGGCAGGCGGACTCTCAACCACTGTGCCACTGGGGAAGCCCCTTTGCAATATATTTTGAAATCAGGAAGTGTGATTCTTATTTCTCAGGATTGCTTTGGCTGTTTGGGGTCTTAAATTTGTTAAGATTTGTTTTGCGACCTAACGTGATCTATCCTGGAGAAGGTTCTGTATACACTCGAGAAGAATGTGTGTTCTTCTACCCCTGGATGCTAACTACTTACTGTATATGTCTGTTATGTCAGTTGGCTCTATAGTGTTCTCAAATCAGCTGTTTCCTTCTTGGTTTTCTGTCTGGATGTTCTATCTACTGTCATAAGTAGAAGTCTCCTACTATTAGTGTCCTGCTGTCAGTTTCTGCCTTTAGATCTGTCAATATTTTTTCAAACTTAATTGATGTATGATTGACAAATAAAAATTTTGTATATTTAAGACATACAACATGAAGATCTATCAATATCTGCTTTATGTATTTAGGTGTGTATATATTTATACATGTTATATCACCCTGTTGAATTGACCCTTTTATCATTATGCAATGACCTTCTCTGTCTCCAAAGACAGTTTTAGACTCAAAGTCTATTTTGTCTGATATAAGTGTAGTTACCCTTGCCAGGCTGGAGAGGCTGAGCCAAGCTGGACAGGGCTAATAGGAGAGCATCCCTTCGGGGGCCCACCCTGTAACCCCACCTTTTAAAACTGTGGTGCTGCTCCACCAGGGTCAAGGACAGGAACTTGGCACTCTCCGTGCTCCTACTACACTCCACCTGGCACCAGCGTCACATAAAAAAAAAAAAGAAAAAAAGCCAGTGCCTAGAATTGACTCTCCTTTTCTCTCCTGCAGCAACCTAAACATATGTCCAATAAATACATATCCATGTCACCCAACTCTTGTGGGAGTAATAAGTTGACATGAGCAAAAACAAATACGTGAGTTTCATGCTAAGGAGGCTTGAGAGGCTCATAGGCTTTTATGGGTTTTTTTTTGTTTGTTTTTATTATTTTACTAATATGTTGACCTGCACCTGTGAATCCATACGGCTCATGTATGCCACAGAATCTAACAGGAGGAAGGATGTGCGATGCCAAAAAATAGAAAATGGAGGAGGAAAAAACGAGGCTGTCAGAGGAGATATGCGTGTGGATTTATCGCAGTATTTTTGGGTGGCTATCAGTGGATCAGCTCAGAATTCAGTTCAAGATTTGGTATCTGGGCATTGTCCTATGTAGGCCCTCCTTACTTAGCTATCAGAGCTTGCAGCACTCCAAACAAGCTGACGATCCAAAAGATTTCAAAAAACAGCTTGTATATATTGACAAGAAATGCTCTTTGTGCTCCCTT
Organism: Mesoplodon bidens; assembly: GCF_964165515.1. Classification (NCBI taxonomy): domain Eukaryota; kingdom Metazoa; phylum Chordata; class Mammalia; order Artiodactyla; family Ziphiidae; genus Mesoplodon; species Mesoplodon bidens. The sequence goes on from NC_138163.1 coordinate 107,203,373, forward strand.
TTTAAAAAGCATATACATTTAAAAAATAATAGGCAATCTAGAGCTGTTTCCTTAACCTTTGGGGTCCTTTTCTCACGTGTAAAATGAAGTGGTTGAAGCAGATTATCTGGCTTTGTGGACCAAGATAATTTCTTATTTTCCTTTGGGTTTTTTTAAAATTGAAGTACAGTTGCTGTACAATATTACATATGTTATAGTTGTACAATATAGTGATTCACAGTTTTTAATGGACCAAGATAATTTAAATCAGGAAGATGTTTTCATAAATATCTGAAAAATCTGAGTGTGAGGAGAATATTAAAGTATCATCTTAATGATCTCTAACCAGAAACAAAGAGCTTTATCCTTTCATTCAGAACAAAATGAAGTTCTTCTACCTTGGAGATAAGCAGACTTTTTAGAAGCTCAGCTCAATGCATTTAGGAAATAATTTACTCCTCTGTATTAAAGAGTTCCTGTTTTCCAGGCAGGGGTGCGGCTGCCTCCCAGGGTATAAGCCTTTTGCCCCATTGTCACCCAAGATGAGTGCTCTAAGGAAAGAGTTGTTTGCTCTCCTTTTAAACAGTCACCTTATTGTTTCTTTCTTTCTTTCTTTCTTTCTTTTTCCAATCCAAACAGTAATTGAATGAGGCACTCATTTACCTGCAGTTTAATTGTCCTTACCATCTTGCCTCCAAGAGTTTTAAATGTTCAAATGGGTTACTGAAAGGGCACTTTCTGTTAGGGAAAAAGGTTACATTGACTGCCCCCTCCCTCTCAGAACATATTAACTCTGTGTATTAAGGACTGGCTGGAGTTTTTTTTCCTAGTCAACACCAAGAATGGCATGGATCAGTGAATACCTCGATTGGCTTGATAGCAAAAGTATTATACAGCCCTTAATATATATTTTACTATTTATCAACTCTTGCTTGTCAGTGTTGTGTCCCAGTATCTCTGTGATTCTTTCACTTACGCATGTAAATGGACCAACCAAATTCAATGGAAAATTTGAACAAAAAGCACTTTTTATTGAAATATAATTGATGTACAATATTATTTAAGTTACAGGTGTACAATATAGTGATTCACAATTTTTAAAGGTTATACTCCATCTATAGTTATTATAGAATATTGACTATATTCCCTCTGTACCATATATCCTTGTAGCTTCTTTTATACATAATCGTTTGTACCTCCTACTCCCCTATCCCTATGTTACTCTGCCCCCCTTCCCTGTCCCCACTGGTAAACACTCGTGTCACGAGTGTGTTCTCTATATCTGTGAGTCTGCTTCTGTTTTGTGATGTTCATTGATTTGTTGTATTTTTTAGACTCTACATGTAAGTAATATCATAGAGTATGTGCCTTTGTCTGACTTATTTCACTTAGCTTACCCTCTGAGTCCATCCATGTTGCCCCAGATGGCAAACTTTCATTCTTTTTTATGGCTGAGTAACATTCCATCGTATGAGTGTATGTATGTATGTGTGTACACACACACACACACACACACACACACAAACACACACACTACATCTTCTTTATCCGTTCATCTGTTGATGGGCACTTAGGTTGCTTCCATATCTTGGCAATTGTAAATAGTTCTGCTATGAATATTGGGATGCATGTATCTTTTCGAATTAGTGGCTTGTTTTTTTTTTTTTTATATACCATATGTCCCAGCAATTCCCAGTGGAATTGCTGGGTCATATGGTAGTTCTCTTTTTAGTTTTCTGAGAAGCCTCCATACTGTTTTCCACAGTAGTTGCACCAATTTACATTCCCTCCCACAGTGTACAAGGGTTCCTTTTTCTCCATATCCTTGACAACATTTGTTATTTGTGTTCTTTTTGATGACAACCAGTCTGACAGGCGTGAGGTGATATCTCATTGTGGTTTTGATTTTCATTTCCCTGAAGATTAGTGCTGTTGAGCAGCTTTTCTTATTGGCCATCTGCATTTTGTCTTTGGAAAAATGCCTATTCAGGTCTTCTGCCTGGTGTGTTTGTTTGTTTGTTTATTTTGTTTATGTTTTTCAATTTTTTGCCTGTGCGGCATGTGGGATCTTAGTTCCCCGACCAGGGATCGAACCCGCGTCCCCTGCATTGGAAGCGTAGAGTCTTAACCACTGGACCGCCAGGGAAGTCCCTTCTGTCTGTTTTTTAAATGTTGAGTCGTATGAGCTATTTATATATTTTAGGTATTAACCCCTTATCAGTCATATGATTTGCAAGTATTTTCTGATTCAGAAGGTTGTCTTTTTGTTTTGTCGATCGTTTCCTTTGCTATGCAAAAGCTTTTAAGTTTAATTAGGTCCCTTTTTTTTTTTAGTTTTATTTCCTTAGGTTTAGGAGACAGATCAGAAAATATTGCTATGATTTATGTCAGAGAGTGTAAGCAAGAAGGACTTTGAATTATCACCCGTAGAATGGTAGACTACATTTTAACATTATGAAACTGTCTTTAAAAGCAAGAAAATAAGATCTAATTAATTGTCAAACACATAAATGTTTCTGGTTTTTTAAAAAATAAATAAATAAATAAATTTATTTATTTATTTTTGGCCGTGTTGGGTCTTTGTTGCTGTGCGCGGGCTTTCTCTAGTTGCGGCGAGCGGGGGCTACTCTTTGTTGCGGTGCGCAGGCTTCTCATTGCGGTGGCTTCTCTTGTTGCGGAGCACGGGCTCTAGGCATGTGGGCTTCAGTAGTTGTGGCTCGCGGGCTCTAGAGCGCAGGCTCAGTAGTTGTGGCGCACGGGCTTGGTTGCTCTGCGGCATGTGGGATCTTCCCGGACCAGGGCTGGAACCCATGTCTCCTGCATGGGCAGGCGGATTGTTAACCCCTGCACCACCAGGGAAGTCCCAATGTTTCTGTTTTTAAATACACTCCTTGGTTCCTGGTCCCTGCTGACCCCCTAGCCTGGCATTGCTGCCCAGATCTTGAATTCCTTAGAGAGTGAGTAAAGGTGGGGGCTAGAAGGAGTCCTAACAGATCCTGAGGAAGAAAACCAGTGAATGTTCTTCCTGGTTTGGCCACTGGTATGCAGAGTGCGTGCATTTATACACATAGAAAAGTGCCCGGAGTCTTCACTTAGAGTCATTCTATGTCTGATTGCTTTCTAAAGGGATCTGTGTAGCTGCATTCACAGATTCACTTTTTTGTTACCTGAAAGGAGAAAATGAATGCAATAGTGCAATTAAGAGCTCACATGTTAGGTGTGAAAAGGAAAAGTGCCAATGGTGATATTTGATTTGTTGCATGTGTTAGAGAATGTTTGATTTTATTTCTGAGAATAGAGTCTAAGTAATAAGGTTGGTCATTTCATTTCATAATTTTGTGATTTTTACATGGGTTTGGACACTTACATTAAGAATCTCAAAACATTTTTTAAAATATATTTTCTTGGCTGCTGCGCCGCACAGCACGTGCAGTCTTAGCTCCCCGACCAGGGATCAAACCTACGCCCCTTGCATTGGAAGCACGGAGTCTTAACCACTGGACCACCAGGGAAGTCCCTCAAAGCATTTTAAAAAGTAGGTTCATTGGCTCATTTATATTGGGGAACGAATTAGGGACAACCAGTTGTCAACCATCACCTGCAAAAGATGTTCACATAAAAATAGCAAAAATTGGGAATTCCCTGGCGCCCCAGTGGTTAGGACTCAGTGCTTTCACTGCCGAGGGCGTGAGTCCAGTCCCTGGTCGGGGAACTAAGATCCCACAAGGCACACCGCAAGGCCGGGGCGGGGCGGGGGTGGGGGGGAAAGCAGAAATTGTAGAAGAGGGAAAAGACTAAAGAAAATACAGAGTGACGGCGGAGGGGACAAAGATGTAAAAAAAGATGTGTGATGTTGGGACCATGCAAATCACTGGACTTTTGTATTACATTTATTTTATCACAGGTCCCTTGGTTAAGCAAATCTTTGCACACGGTCACTTCTGTCTCAGTGTGTCTTCTCCAGATAGTGACCACCAGGCAAGTCTTTAAAGGAGCAGTTGCACAAATTAGTTACATTCAAGGACTTTCATTTCTTCAGTTTAGCCCAAGTCTCTTAATCTCAGCAACAAAGTATATCTGAGACTGGTGCACTCAAGGAGTGTGTCATCTCAAGACAAAAAAGCAGAGTGTCATTCATCCATTGCTTTCTGTGCCACTGCCCACCTTCTAGGTCTTAATACCTTTGATCTATGGCCAGGGCTCCTTATCTGGTTGACTTCCCTTTAGTCTCTTTCTCACCCCGCCAATAAATCCTCTATACTGACTCTAATTGTGCATCTTTCCAGAACCAAGACCCAGCATGGCATTCTTCCTTCATTGGATTTCTGCAGCTAGAAAAAAAACCCAGCTTCTCAGCTGGCCATTTAAAACCTTCCCCAGTCTTCTCCTGACCTGCCTTTTCGACTTTGTCTTCTTTACTCCCTGCGTTCTATACAACTCCATGCTGTTGTAGCTACTGTTTCTGAATGCATCCTGCTCTCATCCACTTTCTGGGTCAAGCTCAAGCTTGCTTCTCAGCCTTGCTGCTAACCCCATCCCTTTACTGTCATTCTGACAATGGAGTCCTCCCCCTCGTCCGTGACCTTGTTCAAATAATTCCCTAGAGAACCCTCCTAGATGTCTGCAGTGGGGAGCAACCTACCTTTTGCTTATATTCCCAGAACACTTTGCACCTTTTTCAGAAAACTCTTCCACAGCTGGCCTTTTTGTCAATCGCTACCATTGCCTCCCTCTCGCTAGATGATGAGCGCCTTTGGGGCAAAGCCTGTGCTGTAATCATCACTGTGTCCCTGATAGTACCTGGCACAGTATGAATATTTGATGGGGATTCAGGAAACATTTGGTGACAACCTAAGATAAGATTACAGCAAGAATATCACACAAGTAATATCCAGGAGGTAATGCTGAACATCCTGTTGGTTTTCATGGTAACTTTTTATCTCTGGCCCTATTTGTAAGACTGTTAGGCAGTAAAGAACTTGGTAGACAAAACATTTCTATCCCATTTACTGAAGATTGTCATTCTATCTATTTATGCTAAATCTTTATTAGAGGGGTCAAAGTCAAATAGCAGAAACAGTTGAGATTGGCATTTTAAATAGAATTTGGTGTTACCCAGGTGTAAGGAGAATTTCTGGTATATGATTATTGAAAGTCAGTTCTCCTACCATTGTGTAATAGATTTTTTAGCTCATTGGTCAAGCGTTCTTCCTTGTTTGTTTGTAGAACCCTCTCCCTCCCGTACCATGGCAAACAGACCAGAGAGAGTTAGTAAAGAGTCCTGATAACTGTCACCTATATATCTTTTTATCATGGTCTGAGCACTTTACGGTATTTTAGGTTATTTAAACGTTCTAAAATCTCTTCAAGGAAGGACTTGTTTCCTTTCTGTGAATGACGAATATTAGGCTCAAAGAGCTTAAAATTTCTTGTCTCAGTTCTAACAGTCAGCAAATGGCAGAACCAGGTTCCAACCCAGATTTTCTGACTCAGAATAGCCTACTCGACCTTGGACGAGAGAATGAAGAAGAGTTGGTCTATAGAAATCTCATTTGCAGTCCATCCCCAGACCCAGCCAATATTCCCAGAATATATCTAACCTCGAAAAAATCCTTGTAATGACTAGATTTCCCTGTATAACCAAGCTTATCTATTTGTGTTTCAGCAATACCTGTATTACACTAAAAAAGATCTGTGACCATTTTCCAAGATTAGTGTGGTTTGTTCTCTGAAAGAAAGAAAAAATCATACCAGAGCTTATTAGAGCTCCAAAATGGGGAAGACGGAGTTAATGCAAGTCTTTTTGTAAATTATCAAATTATCTTGACCTTCAAGAAAAGTTCAGAAGGAGCTTCCTTCATTCTCTCTTTCTATTATTTTACATTTTCACCTTTTTCTCAATACCAAAGAAATGTTTCTAAGGAGCTCCACTCTTGAGAACAGCCTGTCCAGCTCCTTTTGCTCCGTCTTCTCCTGTATTCAGAGCCATCCATATCTTTGCCTTCATGATCCTCAAATGCAGTGTTTCTTAGGGAGCCTTTAATTTGCTCTCTTTTTGTTCTTCTCCTCACGGGACCAGCAGGTCATTAGATGCCCTCTCTGTGTGTCTGCCAACCTAGCTGTACTTCCCAAGTCAAACTTGGGCTGTGTGGTTTGACAAATACAAGCACGCTCTTCGAGATAAGGGAAAATGATATTAAAATTGAGATTGTCCCAAATCCTTTGGATGTATGGCACCATACCTATCTATGTATATTTTGTGTTCCTTTATTCTGTAGCTGTAACTTACCTTCACATGAGAGCAGAGGAGAGGGACTTGGATGCCCCCATTCCTGACTAGATATGCGATTTAATTCTGTTACTTCCTCTCATTCACAACACCTCTCCACAGATTCCTTGGAAAATAGAGACTGGCTGATTTAGAAGTGTTTCACGGATATGTCATCACCCTCTTCCGAGTGATCTTACTCCAAATTCTTGCACATAGCATTTAATAAGTATTGTTGAATGAATGAATGAACGAATTGAAGTGAACCTGAGTTTATTTTAACTGTAGCACACAGGTACTCTTTGTGGTTAATATTCTTCTGTTGTCCATTCTCTGATTCTTGGCATGTGCCGCAAAGGTGAGGCAAAAGCTAACCCAGACTCTGAATTTTCCTGATAGTGTCTCTGATAAGGTTGGGCTACTTAGTGACATTAGTGAGATGTAAAAATCTCAAATGCTTCTGATCTGCATCTCTCTCCCTCATCACCACAGATGATTCAGCCCCAGTTTTATTGGATCCAGACCCCTTGGATGTTGGGAGTTTCCCCACTATGCATCTTTATCACTGCAGACTTACACCAAGACTCAAGGTGCTTCTGTTTTATGACTGAAATCTGTAGTATCCAGATCCTGACATATTTTTTCTCTGCACTAAGTGAACTCAGACTTGCCCTGAAACTCAAGATATGACCCTCGAAATGTAAAAGGAGCCTTTCTGAGAGGCAAAAACACATCTTCATTCTGCTGCCTGCACTTCAAATTCATTAGCTTGTTCCCAAGTCTAAAAGGAGGGTAAATGCTGAAGGTAGATGATTCACTGTGAAGTGTAGAGTTAACTAACGTCGTTGGCAGATGTTATATGACAACGGGGGGACTCTATGGAGTCTTAGTACCTCCTCAGTACCTTTCATATGCTTGTGGTTGGGTGACCAGACATGATGCAGCCTAAACTTGAGTTGTCTCTTGCTCCTTTTCATTGCTTCCAGTGGTCATGCAAGATTGTTAATGTTGTTTTCAAAGAAATTCTAGATCGGTTACTTAGACCACTGAATTAAACTAGCTGGAGATCATGATCCTTTTGCTTTCCCTTGTCAATGATGTTACGACTGGGCGCGAGGCTCACAGTTTTCAATGTTCGCCGTCTCAGGACGTCTTTATCCCACGTTCCTTCCTTAGGTCTTTGTGTGAGTCTCACGTGATGGTGAGGAGATGGCCAAGATGAAGGGAAGCCGAAGGGGGTCAGGAGTGGGCATTCTGAGCTCAGCAAGGAGCATAAACAAAGGTGTCAGGGCGGAACAGCACAGGACGCTTGGGAAACCGCAGACATTTGCGCGACTTCTGTAATAAGTCCAGAAATGGGAGGAGATGAAGCCGGACAGGTCGGCAAAGCCAGGTGGGGAAGGACAAGGCCAGGTGGCGAGGGACAAGGACACAGTGTGGTGCTGTGTTGGGGCCTCCTCACCTGGTACAGGAGCCCCCCAGGGGTGAGCAAGGAGCAATGCTGTTAGACTTACACTTACAGAAAAAAATTAATTAAGTAAAGAAACAGGGAATTCCCTGGCTGTCCAGTGGTTAGGACTCCGTGCTCCCACCGCAAGGGGCCCGGGTTCTATTCCTGGTCGGGGAGCTAAGATCCCCCAAGCCGCGCGGTGCAGCAAAAGAAGAAAAAAAAATTACACTTACACTTACATGCATGACTCGGGCAGTTGTGTGTGTGTGGGGGGACTTGGAAAAGCACAGGCCGGGAAGAAGGAAGTCAGATGGGGAGGGAGCATGGAAGCCCAGGAAAGAGATGATAAGGGCCTACAGGAGGGTAATAGAAATGGGGGGGGATGGGCTGAATCTGAGGCATATTTTAGGGGAGGGGAGGGGCCGGGCTGTTTGGCTGGCTGGTTGGGTGGATCTGGGGAGGGAAGGAATGAACCCCAGTTTGGCGGGTGCAGGGCGAGACCACGGTTGTTGGCAGCTGGGACTGACAACTCAGGAGGAGCAGCAGCAGGGTCATCATCCTTCAATTCAGCAGGATTTACAGAGGGCGTTCCTCAAGGTCAGGTAGCTGGAAGATGGTGAACGGGGTGCAGGAGACGTTGAGTTTGAGGTTCTGGTGACATACCCACGGACAATATCTGACGGTGGGAAATGGAACTTTGAAGCTCGAAGGAGGGGATAACAGATAACAGAGATAACAGATCTGGGAGTCCCAGCTCATAACTGGTAGTGGAAACTGAGAGTCAGTTTATCTACCCAGGGAGCACGTGGCAGAAGGAGAACAATGGGCTTGGTGAAACTCTAGAAGATGTAAACATTAAGATGTTTCTATAATTCCCTTTATTGTTTAATAGGTAATCCATGCACATTATATGAAATCCAAAGGGTCCGAAAGGCACGTAGAGAAAAGTGAGTCTTTCTCCAACCTTGTCCCCTGGCTGTAGTGCTCCAAGCGCTGGGGGCCGCCTCCTTTATTGGTTTCTTGTGTATCGTTTCAAAGATATTCTCTACATATGCAGATATTTGCAAATATGTTTGTGGTGGTTGGGATTATTTCACACAGTGCCGTCTAGTGTTCAGTCTGGTCGAGCTGCGGTCCTGGGGACCCACCCACGTGCAGATGACTAACAGTCAGTGAGAAATAGACCTTTGAGGCTTGCAGGAGAGGTGTCAGCCAGAGCTAACAGATTTAGAAGACATCAGCTCACAGGTGGTAGTTGAAACTGTGAGAGTGGATTATCTAGTCACAGAGTGCTTATTTCCTCCTAGAAGTGCAACAGAGAGGGGAAGAGAGGAGTGAGCAATAGAGAGAAAAAGGGGGAGAGAAAGGGTGTGAACCTGAGGAGAAGTGAAGAAGAGGAGGGACGTTACTGCTTTTCGAAAATAAATTATTAGAGGAGAAAAAGAGAACAGTTCAAGTTGTGTTTTGTTCCAGATAGCTAACTGGGTGGGGGAGATAAAGCATTATGATAGAAGGGACGGCATAGGGCTTTTGGAAGAGGTGCAGGGACGGACACCACAGAGACACACTTTCTCTGCTTGTTTAATTTCCTTAAGACTTACATTCTGGGAAGTCTGGCGAAGCCTTCAAAACTAGAGGCCTCTCAGTAGTATGCACTGAAAGTACAGGGGACGTTTTCCTTTTAAAAACATTCTCGCAACATCCTCCTCCTTTTGAATGAACCGGCCTCATGATGTCAGAAGCAGGGCACTCCAGCTCGGAGGTTCTGGGCAGTGGCTTGCTGGCCTCTAGTGGCCAGGAAGGAACCTCGCCGCTCCCGGCTCCGCCTGGCTTCACTGTGACTTCAGCGAGGAGAGGGGGATGTGGACAGGGGTTTATGCTAAGGGTCTTAGTTACTAACCACGTGGAGGGCTTCTTGGGAAGACTGGAGACGATTGGCTTCTTCATCCAAACCCCCATCTACCTGGATAACAAACTTGCTTTGGCCCAGAACAGATTATGGAGGCAGCATTTAGGCCCAGACTCGAATTCCTTGTTTCTAAGATGTAGATAATATTCTAAAGATAGTGCTTTCCAGTTTCTCTGGTGAAAGGTGCAAAAGTAGATGGCAGGTAAGATAGGTTTGGAGCAGACTCGTGAGCATGTGAGGAGGAAGATCAAATGGAAATAGCGAAAACCAAACAAGTGTGTAAACTCCAGAGGAGTATATACATAGACAGCATTATTTTGGGGGAAACTCAGTGATCATGTGGCCTCCGTAATAGTTTCCTGAGCAACCTTTGCAACTTCTCCAAGCTTCAGCTTGCCCATCTGGGAATAACGGTACGTCCCGCGTGTATGCGTTGCCGAGATTACACGAGTCAGAACGTGAAGGGCTTACTTTACCTTTCACTGTGCAGCGGTGACACTTATTAAAGTTTAAATAAATTTAGCTATTATCATTATTTTACTGTTTTAGTATTATTATTCTCTAGGAGATACAGTCCCATCTTCAGTTTTAGGACAGACCGGGAGAATCTTTCCCTAAGTTGAAATTCTGCTTGACAGTTTATACAGGTCTTCAAGTACATGTTGATCCCACTTAATTAAGGCAGCGCCTAAAATTCCTCATAAAGTTCTCCTCAAATAGATGGAATGCTCCTTCTTCTAAGGGGAAAGATGTACTTGAATGGCCTCTTGATATGAAGATACTACAGAAGGGATCTAAGTGGACTTTGAGGGGGTTGACAAAATGAACTTCAAAGCCCTTGCAGGCCTAAAATTTTAAATCGCATGACTCTGTGACCTGCTTATTGCCTGCAAATTCTTGAGCAGAGGTAGACAGCAGAGGAGACCAAGAGACACATCTCCGCACAAGCCCGTGGTTGACCCCGCCCTCCACTCTGGAGGGAAACTCCATTCTTTCCTCCTCAGAGACGGCCACTCCCAGTCACACAGGGATGCTCCTGCAATGGCACAGAGGATGCCCGTGACAGCAGCCCCCCTCCCAGCGCCACGCGCCAAGCGTGCTTTCCAAGTGGAGGAAAGATGGGCATCAGGCTGAAGTAAATCAAAATAGTAGGACTTTGCAGGATGACTGGAAAAACGAAGAGACCTGAGTAAATAACTGAGAGCAGAAATGGGCAAGGATGACTTAGATGTCAATCTGATCTTTGCATGATGTAAACATTATAACTTCTAGTGTCTCGGCAGAAAACAGTACCAATAATGTCACGTAATTTGTCAGTTCTGCCTGATGGCAATAGCGGTCATAGAACGCTGTGATTCGTGTGCAGGGGGAGAAGCTATCCATGCTCGTATTGTGACATAGAACCCCCATATACTTCATTCTTCTTTATGGAAGGGTAGACTAACAAGTTGGTGAATGGACTGTAGTAAACACTAATAATGGACTATGAATTCCTAAGGGGGATCCATGACTATAAATCAGCAAACGTTTCAATGTAGAAGATATTAGAGGCTGGAATTACAGGGCAGAATCACAGTCATATCAAAAGAGCTCATGTTATTGAGCATCTACTGAACCCCGGATGCTGTGCCACCTGCTTTCCATGCATTTTCTCATTTGCTCCTTGAGACCTACAGCACATTTCCGTATTTTACAGCTGTGGATATTGGGGTTCTTTAGAGAATTTCTTTCTTTCCCTTCATATAATTTAGCACAGTTCACAACTCTCTATTTATTTGTTTGGGTACTTGATTGGCGTCCAACATTATAATGGCAACGTAAGTGAAGCCTTTTCTTGTGCCACGTAGCTGGGTCCATCTTCCTGGCTGGGGAGGTGGGGGAAGCAACCCAGGTGTTTGCACCAAGTTTGACCCCTGCTCAGAGCAGCGCCGGCCCGGGTTTTGCTGTCCGCAGACTGAGGCCTGTCTCCCCCTCCCGGTTCCTCTGAGTACAAAGCAAGCACTGCAGTCTAATGGCCTCTCCCTCCCCCACCTCTCCCCTCACCCTCAAGAAGAAAAGAAGAGCTTCCTCTTCAGCAGCCATTCTTCTCATATGTTCAAGTCCAAGAAGAACATCCCCGAAGGAGCTCATCAGTACGAACACGTAACACCTGCAGAAGCACCGTAGGATGTGGGAACGTGAAGGGAGCTGTCATGTTGTCCTCAGGAAGAGGACCTGAGTGAGTGGAGGACAGTTAACACTGTGGATTTCTTCAACCAGATCAGAACTCTGCGCTGAAACAAGCTGTCTAGTCACGGCTGCAGGTCCAAGATCGGAATGTCATTAGGAAGATGGTGCTAATTTTGACACGAGGCGCACGTTCTGCTCCGAAATATTTCGACCCTTTGATGATCTGAGTTCAGGATGAACTGGATTGTGCAACTCTTTATCCTTCTAAGATTGGTGTCGTATTTCTCCCAAGTCTTATATCGGTGGTAAAGACTATTCTAAAGCATCTGTTCAAAGTTGACTGCCCATCTTTCTTACCGGCACTGTGATTCTGTGACGCAGCTGCCAGAAAAGGCCCACCATAACGTGTCCTTTAAGTACTTTATTTTATTGTTTCAAGAGTTCAGTTTGATTGATAGATGAGAGTTGGCACCACTTCAGCAATTCATTTGAGAAGCTTGCGTTGAAAGACAGAGTTCTTTAACACAGTTACCCTCTTGCTTCATGTACTGCTCGAGTTACCGTGTTGTTAATATGTCCTAGACTTGTGTCAGAGGTTGAATTGCATCCCCCCTCCCCCCTCAAAATCATATGTTGCCGTCCTAACCCCCCCACCCAGTACCTCAGAATGTGACCTTATTTGAAACTAGGGTACTTGCAGATGTAATTAAGTTAAGATGAGGTCATTAGGACGGGTCCTAATCCAATATGACTCGTGTCACGTAAAGGGGAAATTTGGACATGTAGACGTGCACAAAGGGAGAATATCCTGTGGACGTGAAGACAGAGAACAGGGTGATATGTCTACAAGTCCAGGAGGGAAGCCATAACAGATCCTTCCCTCACAGCTCTCAGAAGGAACCAACCCAGCCCATACCTCAAGTTTGAACGTGCAGCCTCCAGAATTGTGAGACGATGCCTTTCTGGTTTTGTAAGCCATCTGGTTTGTGGTACTTTGTGTCCTGGCAGCCCTAGCTAATACAACTGGTGATACAAACTTTGAGAAAACAAAGACACCCGTTGTCTGTGTTTACTGATAAAAGGATTCCCAAGGTAGGTTGGCTTCAAAGCAAGAACTGAAGAGCATAGCTGACTTTGACGTACTCTAAGACCTGTTATTTCACGAAATCACACTTGGTTGTAATACGTGGTGACTAACCTGTACTTTATTAGTTTACCCATTGTTCTTTTGCTGAAGAAGTTGATTGACTCTGTTTCAGGTGACAACATAATGGATAGTGAGCATTTCGGCCAGTAATTTATTATTTTCCAAAAGTTTCCAAACCAAATTTCCTAACAATGCAGTCACACAATCAGATAGGTTTTTGCTGCACTTCAATTTAGACATTAAAAAGAGACATGTTTAGGTTTTCTTAACCTTTAGAACATTTGTATTATTTTGTATGTTCAAGTTTGTGTGGCAGTGCTTTTATAGATAAGAATCTACCTATTTATCTCTATGTCTCTACGTATCTATCTTAAAAAAAATCCATGCTTGCCATTTTAATAATCATCATATGGCATGTATGGTGTAGGAGCAACCAAATTTTTTTCCTAAAATTCCTTTTTTATTTTATAATCTTTATTTGAGATTTGTATCAATATAAACCTACCTAAATTGTCAGGAGGGCATATCTGTATATATCAGAAACGCTATCTTTTACGTCGTCTAAGGATCATCTTGTAGATTTTTATTTTGAAATGCCTCATTCAAATTAATTTTAACATATGAAGAGTTTGGTTAAGAAAGCAAATCTTCCAAAAAATTATCACAAACATAGTTTGTCAAACAATAGCTTGTCATAGTGTCAAAGCTACTATTTTCCTTCATGTTGTAGTGTGGGAGTCCACAAGCTTTATCCCAATAAAGGTAAGTTAAGGAAAACCACAGTAAAAGTCATGAAGGTGTGCCAAACTCATAGCACAGCTAAAGTGTTTATTTATAGAAGAAGAATAAGTAAAATATCTTCCTTCATGTTGGTAATACACAAAGGCTGAATTGAGCCCTCATAGGAGGGTTCTTCTTTTTAACTGTTTCTGTATCCAGAGCCAATTTCCTTTTCATCTCACCTGAAATAAAGTATCTTCCCCTTTCACAAGAAAACACCTACTTTTCATTTGGGTCCTAGGACTTGGTAAACTCCAGCTAACTGTTTAGAACATACTGAGGCACAACAGGTGTATTGGAAGACGTGACAGAGAGAAGAAGCTTTAAATTCCCCTACGTTCTCTATTTCAGAGCTGTGATTTTTTTTTTTTTTTTTTTTTTTTTTTTTTTTTTTTTTGCTGTTGGCGGGCCTCTCACTGTTGTGGCCTCTCCCGTTGCGGAGCACAGGCTCCAGACGCGCAGGCTCAGCGGCCATGGCTCACGGCCCCAGCCGTTCCGCGACACGTGGGATCTTCCCGGACCAGGGCACGAACCCGTGTCCCCTACATCGGCAGGCAGACTCTCAACCACTGCGCCACCAGGGAAGCCCTGATAGTCCTTTTTGTTATTTATTTTTATTATCCCACTAGACTATAAAGAAAATGGTTGTTTAGAAAACTCCATTTTTAATAACTCAATTTTAATAAATTCTCAAATACATATGGACTTTAAAGGAAAAGCTTTTCATCTAACTTATATCATTACCTGTGGCGGTAAAGAGTGGGTTATCAATTGTGAAAAAAGAGAAAAGCCCTACCTGAAACATTCCACGATGAATGTTGAAGCTAATCCAAGGTTCCCTGTCAGCCATTCTGTAGGGTTCCATTGACCACTTAGGAGCAAGAAAGCGAGTGTCTGGATACTGTTTCGAATGTTACTGCCTTTCAGGACTTTCGTGGTGGTCCAGTGGTTAAGACTCCGCCCTTCCAATGCAGGGGGCGCGGGTTCGCTCCCCGGTTGGGGAACTAGGATCCTGTATGCTGTGTGGCGTGGCCGAAAAATAAAAAATAATTGAAAAAAAGAATGTTACTGCCTCTCAACTTTAAATAAACCTCGTCAATTACCTTTATTTTTCCAGAAGAAATTAACTTATAGTTTTCAACCAGCGTTGCCTTCTCATCTCCATTTCTAATATTTCCGGTATTCTCAAACACAAGGGTCCTCACTTTTCTCCACGTTTTTTCAGAATAGAAATCCTCTCTGTCCTCATGACTTAAGCTTCGAACCACACGTCATCATATCCCAAAGACAGATTCATTCCTAGTTAGACACAAATCAAAAGTTTGTTAGTAACTTGACACTTATAATGTCCTTTATTATTTTGAATAAGTACATTATCACCAGGTACACCAAAACACTGATATAGACATTACTTGTTTGCATTCAAGGCCACGGAACCGAGAGTAGGACGGAAACTGGCAGTGGAGAGAACGGGAGAGGATGACATCTTCCCGACTTGGCTAAGGAGCCAGACTTGGAGGAGTCGCAAGAAATCCGTCTGCCTTTGAGTGCTGTCTCCCTTTCCATGTGTCTCCCAGGGCCCTAAGCCAGAGTTTCTTGCTCCCCAACTCACGCTCCCCTGCCTCCTCCACATCAGAAGTCCTCTGTTCTCAGTATCTGTGATCTTTGCTCCTTGTAGCTAATCACACTCATGGGGTGGGTCGTGCTTGCTCCATTGTGCAGTTCATCTGTGGTGCTTTAATCTTCAGGCCTTTAGAAGAAAAGCAAAGACTTGTGGATAATGATGCCATCGTGGGTCTTTGTTTGAACATGGGCAATTCCTTGTGCCACGGTGTTGGTTTTGGCAGCCAAATGTATCTTACTCTTCTTCAGACTGTGAATAAATCTGGAGGTTTTACAGGGCTGCTAGCTCGCGAAGTGTTTCACGTTAGACTTGTGGAGTCCTCGCTCAGGTAACCTCCTAGTTACCCTAGACAAGCAAATCTGCGCTCGCCGTGACTTTCATGACAACAAGGGAAGGTTTTTCTAGTACGGCAGAGGCCCCAGGGACAATTCTACTGGTGATTTTAATTTTTTCAAGCACTGCTGAGTTGTCCTTATTATTCTCTTGCCTTCTCTCTGGGTGGTGAGGTTAAACTAGAAGTGGAGCTTCTTAATCATAACGTCACTAGCGCATTAGCAGAAAGAAATCAAGCCCAAAGGGTATAAGTCCTAGAAAGTTGTTTGCAAGTAGCCTCAGTAGTGGTGCTGCTGCTCCTGCCTGTCAGTGTAGAAGCCCAGCCGGAGAAGGCCTGGCCGGGACAGTAAAGGAAACAAGGAGGCCCCTGGGCTGAGGTGGCTCGAAGGCCACTGTGGACGTGAACTGAAGTCTAAGCCTGCATATGCCTCAAGGCTACTAAATTGGAACGTAAGGGCAACCAATCACGACAAGCCAGCTAGGCTTTAAGCTGTAACCCATGGAAGCATTTCCTTTCTTTGCTTCCACACTTCTGTGTATCATCTTTCAGCAGAGCAACCCAGCAACTTCCGGTTTGGCACTGTGCCAATGGAATCAAGGTTTGCTCGGAGAAGCTCTTAAAATGTTTAATATACCTCAGTTTATCGTCTGACAACACCAAACGCTGAACACCTTCAGACGGGGACATTTATTTCCTCCCGAACCTTCAGTTCAGTGAGCGGATTTGATTTCTGTTACGGTACGATTCTGGCAAACAGGGAAAATAATCATCTTCTGTTTTCAATCTTTCTATGTTTTGCATTATATTTTTGATGTACCAGGGCGTAAAAGGCTTCCAACAGTAATAGGGACATTACGTGACGTGGCAGTAATTTTACTGAAGCGAGTACATTGAAATTCACTTGAAGTTCTTCTCATTATCAAATTCTATGCCAAATGAATATTCCATAAATCCAAATGGATTACCAGTGGGATAGACACTTGTTATAGAACAACGTTACATATTTGGTCTACATCAGAAATAGTAAGCCTTGTTTGCCATCGAAAATGTCTTTAAATTTTCTTTTTTAAACCTTTTAAACCATTTTTAATTGAAGTGTAGTTAATTTACAATGTTGTGTTAGTTTCAAGTGTTGAGTAAAGTGATTCAGTTATTCATATATATATGGACATATTCTTGTTCAGATTCTTTTCCCTTATAGGTTATTACAAGATATTGAGTATAGTTCCCTGTGCTGTACAGTCGGTCCTTGTTGGTTATCTATTTGATACATAGTAGTGTATGTATGTTAATCCCAACCTCCTAATTAATTCCGCTGCCCACCCCCCCCATCCCCTTTGGTAACCAGAAGTTTGTTTTCTATGTCTGTGAGTTTATTTCTGTTTTGTAAATAAGTTCATTTCTATCATTTTTGTAGATTCCACGTTTAAGTGGTACCATGTGATAGTTGTCTTTCTTTGTCTGACTTACTTAATATGATAATCTCTAGGTCCATCCATGTTGCTGCAAATGGCATTATTTCATTCTTTTTTGTGGCTGAGTAGTGTTCCATTGTGTGTGTCTATGTATATATCTACATACACACATACCACATCTTCTTTATCCATTCCTCTGTCGATGAACATGTATTTTGCTTCTGTGTCTTGGCTGTTGTAAATAGTGCTGCTCTGAACGTTGGGGTACATGTATCTTTTCAAATTAGAGTTTTGTCTGGATATATGCCCAGGAGTGGAATTGCTGGATCATCTGGCAACTCTATTTTCAGTTTTTTTGAGGAACCTCCATACTGTTTTCCATAGTGGCTGCACCAATTTATATTCCCACCCACAGTGCAAGAGGGTTCCCTTTTCTACACACCCTCTCCAGCATTTATTGTTTGTAGATTTTTTTCAACATCTTTATTGGAGTATAATTGCTTTACAATGGTGTGTTAGTTTCTGCTTTATAACAAAGTGAATCAGCTATACATATACATACATCCCCATATCTCCTCCCTCTTGCGTCTCCCTCCCACCCTCCCTAGCCCACCCCTCTAGGTGGTCACAAAGCACCGAGCTGATCTCCCTGCGCTATGCGGCTGCTTCCCACTAGCTATCTATTTTACGTTTGGTAGTGTATATATGTCCATGCCACTCTCTCACTTTGTCACAGCTTACCCTTCCCCCTCTCCATATCCTCAAGTCCATTCTCTAATGATGGCCATTCTAACTGGTGTGAGGTGATACCTCATTGTAGTTTTGATTTGCATTTCTCTAATAATTAACGACGTTGAGCATCTTTTCATGTGCCTGTTGGTCATCTGTATGTCTTCTTTGGAGAAATGTCTGTTTAGGTCTGTTCTTCCTGAGAGGCGCGTCTTAACTATCTAGGGCCCATTTTTGCAAAGCATAGTGCTGTTGCATACTTAATAGACTCCAGCATAGTGTAAACATAACTTGCGTATGCATGAGGAAACCAAAAAATGTGTGTGACTGACTTTATTGCAATATTGGCTTTATTGCAGAGGTCTGGAACTGAACCTGCAACATCTTCGAGGTATGCCTGTGTTTGTAAAAAGACTGCAGTAATACCCTCCCACTGTCCATACCCGTGAGCACTTCCCTCCCACACTGGCTCTGTGCTTGCCCACGTGACTTACTTTGGTTAATGGGGCCATAGCAAATGTGACATAAACGGAGACTTGAAAAGTGCTTGCCCTCTTTTGCTGCTCTTGGGAACCCTGTAATCACCACCATGGAACAGGCCCAGACTAGCCTGCTGGATGATGAGGGACACATGGCCAAGTCATCCCCTGCCTCACCTGACATAGAGCCAACAATGAGACATGTGAAGGAGGCCATCTGGAACTAACCAGAGAAAGAAAATTTAAGATAAGATCTGAAGCCTGCTAGGAGTTAGCCAGCAGGTCTCTCTGTGCCAACCGGTGCCCAGTATCAAGCCAGGAACTGCCTCTCAAAGAAGGTGGGCTGGTGCCAGACACGTAACAAGACCCTCCTCAGGAGGATAATAGTTATGTGTAGTGCCTGCACTAAAAGATCCTGGTAGATAACCTTTGATCAAGTGGTCACCTGGCACAGTCATGTGTGTAATACTCATGTGATAAATTGTATTCAGCATTTGAAGCTGTAGTAAAATGATAGCCCAAAATTAACTTAACTTTGAGATACTTTATTTATTCTTTACTAAAAACACAGGATCATGCTATAAAGAATTTAAATATGCGTGAATCTGAACAATCTTTTATCGCAGTGAGCATGCAAGTGTCTACAAGATGAGCACTCTTAAAATTAGGGCCAGATGATAGCTTCAATTAGCTGGTTCCAAGTTTCTTTTAACTCTTAATGTCTTGGAATAGAATCTCGAGTGAAGAAGTTCTATATTTGGCACTATCTTAACACACTTATTTCTATCTCAAGAGACCTAGTTACTACTACAGATGTGAATAATTCTAAACGGCAATACATGATTTACTTAGCTTCTGTACTTGTAAACTGGGAAAGGGAAGAAAAACAAAAAATATGGAATCATTTTAACATCATTAATTGTTGACTCTTAGTAAAAGTTACATATGGCCAGAAATATACATGGGATACAAGAACAGTAAGAAAAAGACCTGCATCTTATTCCACTTAATCATCACACATGTAACAAATAATTGTAGCTTTTATTGATATTTCATAAAACCAACTCTTTCACTCCCTTTTAAGTCCTCAACTTCATTTTCTTTTTTTTTAAGGGAACTTTATTTATTTATAAACATCTTTATTGGACTATAATTGCTTTACAATGGTGTGTTAGTTTCTGCTGTATAACAAAGTGAATCAGCTCTACGTATACATATATCCCCATATCCCCTCCGTCTTAAGCCTCGCTCCCACCTCCCCCATCCCATCCTTCTTGGTGGACACAAAGCACAGAGCTGATCTCCCTGTGCTATGTGGCTGCTTCCCACTAGCTATCTATTTTACATTTGTTAGTGTATATATGGAACTTTACTTTTATTTATTTATTTATTTTTGGCTGCGTTGGGTCTTCATTGCTGCACGCAGGCTTTCTCTAGTTGCGGCGAGCAGGGGCTACTCTTCGTTGCGGTGCGCGGGCTTCACATTGCGGTCGTTGGCTTCTCTTGTTGCGGAGCACGGGCTCTAGGCGCGCAGGCTGCAGTATTTGTGGCTTGCGGGCTCTAGAGCGTAGGCTCAGTAGTTGTGGCGCACGGGCTTAGTTGTTCCACGGCATGTGGGATCTCCCCGGACCAGGGCTCGAACCCGTGTCCCCTGCATTGGCAGGCAGCTTCGTAACCACTGCGCCACTAGGGAAGCCGTCAACTTTATTTTCAATCCCTGCTGTTAGCTTCATGCTTGGGAGTTGCCAGGTTAATAATTTTACAACCGTAATCTTTTCAGAAGGAATTGTGATTAATTTTGGTAGATTGTATAGTGGATTACCACCATCTTTATTTCCTCTCCCCTACCGTTTAATTCAGTTAGGCCATAAAACTTGTGAAGGATATGTTTGCTATTTCTTTTTTGGCCTCTTGAGCACTGAACACGATATTTTGTAAGAGCTTAGTAAATGGTGGTTGGATACTCAGATGAAGTACCCAATCTGTCCCTTCTTTTCCCTGACTTCCTCTTAGTCCTCAGTAAGTTTTGGCGAATACGACTAAGACATGCTCAGAATCTGCGAGGGGGTTTAAATAGGGATGCTTTAATGTCTCTGCGCTTTGTCTCCATATTTTACTGGCTGCAATTCCATGACTAGTGATACTCCCCTAGAGATCTGGACAGTATGCTTTCTTCTTGCTGTTTCTCATGCTGTCTCCGTGAATCCCCATCCGTCCTATGCATCAGGGCCAGGGCTGAACGACGTGTGTATGTTTACCTGGGTCGATTTTGCAAATGGGAAGGAATTTGTTGCTTCAGTGATTTGGACAAATCACTTCAGGTGGTTTCATGCACACATTCAAAGCTGTGCCCAGGTAATCATTGGAAAGATGTAGCAAAGAAGGAGGCAAGCCTGGGAGAGATGGAATGCACTTACATTTTTCATTTCCCTCTGCATAAATAGGTGTCACAAATACATTTTCTAAAATTTCTCTTGAGACTTCCTCTTTCACTGGATTGTTTAGAAGTGTGGTGTTTAATTTCCAAATGATTGGAGATTTTCCTTTCTGTTAACGATTTCCAGTTTAATTCCATTACGATCAGAGATTTTAATTCTTTAAAATGTGTTCATGTTTTATTTATGACCCAGGATGTGGCCTATCTTAGTGAGTATTCCCTGTGTGCTTGAGAGGAGTGGGTGTTCTGTCGTTGTTGGGTAGAATGTTCTGTAGATGTCAGGTGGATCCCATTTGTTGATGTTGTTCAGTTCTTCTATACACTTGCTGATTTCTTATCTAGTAGTTCTGTAGTTACTGAAAGAGGTGTTGAAATTGTCAGCTATAATGTGAATTTGCCTATTTCTCTTTCAGTCATGTCAGTTTTGGTTTTGTGTATTTTGCAGCTCTGTTGTTTGGGGTATACATGTATGTAGGATTGCTACATCCTCCTGCTAGACTGATCTTTTTATCATTATATAATGTCCCACTTTATCCCTGGTGATGTTTTTTCCTCTGAAGTCTACTTTATCTGATATTAGTAGGTCACTTCTGCTTTCTTTTGAATGGTGTTCGTATGATACATCATTTTGCATCCTTTTATTTTTAACCTACCGATATCATTATATTTGAAGTGAATTTCTTGTAGACAGCGTGTATTTGGGTTTGGGGAAATTTTAATTATTCTTTATTCTGCTCTTCCTTCCTGTTCATAATCTCTCAGTCTCCTGTTTTCCCATTGTATTTTATTTGTACTTATGGTATAGCAGTTTATCACATTTTGTCTTATGTACGTATTCGAATGTGATTATAGAAGCAGTCTCTTATGTATTTGAATGTGATTATAGAAGCAGTTTCTTATATCTTTGATGCCCCGTATGGAAGACAGGCAAATTTTGGTGACTTGAGTTCAGTATAGTACTATTTTAAAATTCGCTGTGCTCTATTACCTGGTTTTCTTTCATTGAAGTGCAGTTGATTTACAATGATATGTTAGTTTCTGGCGTACAGCAAAGTGATTCAGTTATACGTATATATACACATTCTTTTTCATATTCATTTCCATTATAGTTTATCACAGGATATTGAATATAGTTCCATGTGCTATACATCAGGACCTTGTTGTTTATCTCTCTTACCTGTTAATGGTAAACTTAAAGTGTAAAATCCATGAAAGAAATGAGATTTTACATTTTGAAAAATCTCATCCTTAGTTTACTTTAGGAAGGCATATTGATGTTTGGTTGCTACACATAAAAATGCTTATGTAAAAGATTTAAAACTTTATTTTTAATTCCATCAAAGGGAAATATTATATGAGAGAGTCATAGTCTCGAATTCTGAAATCTGGGAAATCTAAATTTAAGAAAATACAAACTAGAGTGTATTTGACATGAGAACTTCTTGGGTGAATTAACGTAAGATTGTTAGAGGATGAAGAGCTGTGGTGAAGGAGGGGAGTAGGTGGGAAGAAGCAAGTGAAAACTCCTTTCATTGCCAGTTCACACCCATTCTCTGCAACAAATCACATATTCTTACTCCCTAATATAATGTCAATGCTAACATTGCCCCTCATATATATATATATATATATATATATATATACACATATATATATATATATATATATTTAAAAAAAATTTTTGGGAGTATAGTTGATTTACAAGGCTGTGTTAGTTTCAGGTGTACAGCCCTCATATATTAATAATAGCAAAATATAGGGATTTCTGATGGCTCATAAAATAATAGCCTTATTGATGAGCACTAATAATTTTCGCAGAAGTGTTTTAGTAACATGTAGACTATGGTTACATCAGGGAACATTTTGCTTTTAGTTCAAGGGTTACAAACTCCACCGCCCACCTGAGTCAGGGAGGTCATTTAAATGTGTGAAATGGGTCAAGGGTTTACCAAGGAATGTTGAGGACTGTGGTAAAGTAGCAATTGCACGCCCCATATAAAGGCATTCCATTTAAAACATTTTAAAAATATTATGAAGGACATACAAAACATGTCTCCTGGTCAAGCCACCTTTGTGTGATCTCCAGTTAAATTACTTAGCCATTTCAATGGAGAAGAAAACTAGTCTGTCTTTATCACGTTCAGGGTGCCTTTACCTCACATGTAACTTTCTCGTTTTGGAGTCATGTGGAATCTCTGAATACGGAATCATCATATGGGGAGATTTTACAGTACACAGTGACTATAAGACATGATGCTATGCCTCAGGAATTTCTGACCCCTAGAATCTTAAAATCAATAGGCAGATTAAAAAAATCAGGGTTCCAAAAAGGTCTAAATAAATAGTCATTTTTACTTTAAAACTTATTTTGTATATGAACATGTATAATCTTTAAAATTAAGAATGGGACTTCCCTGGCAGTCCAGCGGTTAAGACTCCATGCTCCCCCTGCAGGGGGTACATGTTTGATCCCCGATCGGAGAACTAAGATCCCACATGATCCGTGATGCGGTCAAAAAAAAAAAAAAAAAAAAAAAACTTAGGCTAAAACAGCAAATAATTAAAACACTTAGCACAAAAAAACCCCAAAACAAAAGAATAACAATTATTTTTAAAAATTAAACTAAATAAAGGATGCCATCAATAATTCAATATATATTTTGCTCTAGATCAGGGGCCAGCAAAATTTTTCTGTAAAGGTTCAGATAGTAAATATTTTAGGCTTGCAGGCCACATGATCTCTGTCACGAGTAGTAAATTCTCTCATGGTAGTACAGAAGTAGCCACAGACAATATATGTGTGTGACTGTGTTCCAGTAAAAGTTACTATGGACTTTGTGATATTTTCAAAGAAAAAAATTGGGGTACTAGTTTTTTAAAAACAAATGGGTAAAACCATTAATAGTTACCCAAACCTTGAATGTTCAGCCAAAATTAAGTTGATATGAATCTTGTTTCTGCACTCTGAAGTGAGCTCAATTTACTATCAAAATCCCACAGGATATTTTCCAGTTGTTTTGGAAAGAAGGCAATATTATGTCTCAGAGCCAGCCCAGTGGCACACAGTGACCAGGCAGTGGGAGTATCTGCCCACATGGGAAGGCTTATGACTTGCACTGTTTTGCTGTGCATAGTGATAATAAAATGCAGACAGATTTTAGTCAGGTTTTTTATTATTCTTGAAATTGTCTGTCGTCAGTGAAGCCTATTGTTGGCTGTAGTCATTGCCTACACCAAGGGGCAGACCGCTTCCACTGGCCCATCCTTGGAACGCCACATGGGGCCAGCCTACATGATGTTTGCCCACATGGTATCATTGGAGGGCTGTAGGAAAGCCTCAGACAAGTCTACCATGAAACGCCTGAAATTCTGCCATTCACAACAGAAATAATAATGATAGAAGTGGAGAATTACCATTCACTGACTGTCTACCATGTGCCAGAAATTATGTGTTAAATGCTTCATCTATATTTGAAAGATGAGGAAATGGAGTTTCTGAGAGGCAAAATAACTTATCCAAGGCCACAGAAGGGGGCCAGATTGGGGGGGATTAGGGACTGGGTGCAGGGAGTGAGGAGGGTGGAGAAGGCGACGTGAGAAACCTCAGGAAAGAGGATGCGTAAAGTCATGAGAAGAAGTGGTTCTGAAGAGCCTAGGGGCAGGACAGGAATAAAGACGCAGACGTAGAGAATGGACTTGAGGACACGGGGAGGGGGAAGGGGAAGCTGGGACGAAGTGAGAGAGTGGCGTGGACATATATGCACTACCCAATGTAAAATAGATGGCTAGTGGGAAGCAGCCGCATGGCACAGGGAGATCAGCTCGGTGCTTTGTGACCACCTAGAGGGGTGGGATAGGGAGGGTGGGAGGGAGACACAAGAGGGAGGAGATATGGGGATATATGTATACACATAGCTGATTCACTTTGTTATACAGCGGAATCTAACACACCATTGTAAAGCAATTATACTCCCATAGAGACGTTAAAAAAAATGTATGTGAATAAACAGCTCATGAGCCGGGAACTTGAAGTGGCTATTAAAAATTGGGGGAGAAAAAAAAAAAAAGAAAAAAAGTCGTGAGAAGAGAGAGTTGCATGAGAAACATATGAAAGGGTAGGGTTGAAATGAACGAGTGTGTCACAGGTTTCCCATGGCTGCCTTTCTTCCCCAGTGTGTCCTTTCTCCTCATCTTGAGCAGTTTATTTACAGCTAACAATATGCAGAATGCTTCCAGATTGCTGCTGTCACAGGAGCCAGGGGTTTTCTGTGTCTGCTGAGCCTGCGGAATGCTCACTTGTGCAGTTTGTCAGCTATGCTGCAAACAAAGACTGAACCATATGACCAATCGTCATATAGAATTGCTCGAAAAGAAAACTTACTCCGTACACATTTATAAAGAAGCTTAAGTAATCATTGAAGCCTTCTTCCTAGCACTTTGATACAGTATTAAAAAAACACCACCACCAGCAACACTGAAGCAACATTCACAAGCATCACCATGTTGTAGAATAATTAATTACCATGGTTTGATTGTTATGTAAGATCACCTTTTCTAACCCCTAAAAACCATTTAACACCTTTTGAAAAGTGAGGTGATTGCGTAAGATGTAAAGGTAGTTTTGGTCTCATAGAAAGATTTCAGCATTTAACAGGCTCAGGGCCTTCCTCGTTCAAAAGAGGTGTGTCTTATTTTGGCAACCCAGATCTTTTTCCTACGAGTCTGTAAACATTTTAAGTATGGCCATAGCTGTCATGTAGTAAACGACCTCAACTAAGGTGAATACTAAAAGCACCTCTAGTGAGAAAAAGAAAAAGAAAAGAACAGAAAAAATAAGATGAAAAGCATGTCTACAATTGGTAAAAAGGGAAGGGCGAGACAGGGAAGTTATCATCATATTCACTGAAATTGAAAGTAAATGTTAAATGGATAGAAAGTTTTAAAGTTAGGAGACTAAAAGTGGTCCTGCAACTTCAGTGTGCATCTCTTTGACCTGGAGGGATTGTTAAAACACAGATCACAAGTCCTCACCCTGAAAGTCTCTGATTCAGAAGGTCTGGGCTTCCTTGGTGGCGCAGTGGTTGAGAGTCCGCCTGCCGATGCAGGGGACACGGGCTAGTCCCCCGGTCTGGGAGGATCCCACATGCCACGGAGCGGCTGGGCCCGTGCGCGTCCGGAGCCTGTGCTCCGCAACGGGAGAGGCCGCAACAGTGAGAGGCCCGCGCACCCCAAAAACAACAAAAAAAAAAACAGAAGGTCTGAGGTGAGGCCCGATAATCTGCATTTTTAGCAAGTTTCCAGGTAATGCTGATGATGCAGGTGTGGGGACCACCCTTTAAGAACTACTGGACCAGAGCAATGCTGCTTACTCTCTTCAAACTAACTACTCCTGATAGCAGAGGAGAGCAGGCAGCCACGGGCTGCATGTGTGAATCCTGTATCTACCGTTCACCAGTTCTGTGACCTTGGCCTAGGTACTTGACTGCTCTGTGGATTTTGCATTCTATTCTGTGACATATCCCTGCTTTTTTTCATATAAGAATGACACCCCCTTAAATCTTTTGAGTAAAATGTTAAGTTCTAGGGTAAGACACTGATCTGCAAACCCCACAGCACGCTAGAATCACCAAGGAGACTCGAAAAAATACTGATGGCTGGTACCCATCCCCAGAGACTCTTAACGTATTAAGTAT
Organism: Mesoplodon bidens; assembly: GCF_964165515.1. NCBI lineage: Eukaryota > Metazoa > Chordata > Mammalia > Artiodactyla > Ziphiidae > Mesoplodon > Mesoplodon bidens. The sequence continues at coordinate 107,229,786 of NC_138163.1, forward strand.
AAGGTTAGCTTGGGAAGGGGCATTTTAAGAAAGTGGTTGGTGTAGTTATAACAGTACATGGTGTAGATCGGTGAAAATATGTAAGCCGAGGCTACATGCATCTACATGGAGAAATAAACCCTCAAAAAAGCAACAGGAAATAATCACATTATAACACAATAATACTTCTGTAAGGATCAAACACATTTAAAACAATTCCACATACATGGATGGTAAAAGTGTGAGAACTTGGACAGGAAACATAACCTACACCCCCAAGGTAATATTTACCTCTTGTTAGGAAGTGGCTTGGAGGATGCCATTGAAGCGGCATACAAAAGAAACTTCTGGTGCAAAAATATTGAATTACTTTTAAAAAAAGAACGGGAGCAAGTGTGACAAAATGTTAACATCTAATACATCTAGGTGGGAGTTAGATGAGTAATTTTTATATCATTATATACATTTCTGTTGTGGATTTGCAAGTCGTAGAAAGGGAAGCTACATCTTCTATGCTCAGGGAGTGTGTCAGTTGTGGACCTTGCTGTGTGGTACTGAAAAAGACAAGGGGAATCTATTGCACTGAGAATTCTCAAAAATACTTGACATGGGGCCCTTTTATTCAAGGAGAGTCTTGTAGGATGAGAGCCGTCAGAACACATTTGGGAAGCACTGCTTTATTGAATGGTGGACACCATCATCCAGCGTTCGGTATCATTATATGTCACCCCCAATGAGTGAAGACACAGACTTAAGCTTGTAAAGGATGGACTGTCATAGTCATGCTTGAGCTCCCACCCCTGCTTGATAGTAGGAATCAGGCAATTTAGATCTGCAAGTAGTTCAGAGTCAGGAGGTAGGTCACGGGTCCTCAGTGTTGCACCCACGTTCAGAGATTCACTAGGATTCTTGGGAATCAGCACATAGGTGCAGTCGGGGCTGAGATTTATCACAGCCATGTCGTAAGGATACAGAGCCAGATCCTAAGGGGACAAACACAGGCGGAGTCTGGAGGAATCCATGTGTACGCCTCCCATGAGGGGCCACACGCAACATCCTCTTCCCCCAGAAATTAAAATGCAGCATCATGTGTGCAGTGCTTTTGCCCAGGGAAGCCCTTTGAGACTCAGTTTAGGGTTGTTTTTTGTTTTTTACTGGAGGCTGGTCACATAGGCACCCTCTGCCTATCAAGTAGCAGAAGTCCAGACTTCCAGAAGGAAAGTAGGTGTCAGAATAAAAGACGTTGTTTGTATACGGTCCAGGCACAGTAAAAAGTCGTATCAATTAGGGAGTATTAAGTACCACCACCCCCCCCACACACACCGAAATCGAAGCTCCCAGACACCAGCCAAGGGCCAAGTTTGCAAACAGGCCTTTCTGAGGGTACCAGTCTCAGGACTGCTATGTTCTTGCGTCTGCAGAGGACAGTTGGCGGAAATCTCAGATACTACCATCGCTAGTATTAAGGAACCCTACAGGATAGAATGATGAGGTGAAACCAACAAGGTGAAGCCTATCAAGGGAAGACAAGAGCTTTGCCTTAAAGTCCAAATGTCAATTCCGAGTATTGGCTGGAGGAGACCCAGCTTGACAGCAATTAATGAGAAAAACCTCAGGGGGGTTTGCTGCTCAATATCAATTAACAGTGTTAACTGGGCCATTGGAAAAACTAATTGAAACTTATTCTAAATTAATGGGCGTGTCATGTCCAGATCAATGGATGTAGAACTCCCATGGTATTCTGAAACGACCAAACATCGTTTGGAAGATGTATGCACTTCTAAGGCTTTTATTCTAATACATGGATGAATAAATAAAAGATGTGTAGTAGGTAGTGAGGGCCGCTAGAGTGACACATGTATGAGCAGCCTTACCATTTTTGAAATGAGGTTTTGAAAATTTTGAAATGAGTCTGGGAGATTCTCTTTTGCTCCATTTGGCAGAATTGAGACCAGTGGAGGCAGCTTTAGGAGACAGATATGGAGACAATATAAAAAGGAATGAGAACAGCCCAGCTATGGAATTAGCTGACTTGGGCAAGAATGTCTTCCCCAATAATGGAAGTATTCACTCAGCTGGATGAACATGTGTCTCTAGACTGGAGGAGACATTGAAACTGAAGATCTGTAGAGTCTCTTTCTACTCTACAATGCTTGACCCTATGGTCCTATTAATTTAGACGTTTCCACTGTGCCCGTGGCTCAGAGGCTGCTGAACGGACGGTCAGAGGAAGAACAGGAGTCATGACCTGTGCCCGGTGTCTCAGTCTCATTTTGAGTGTTGCTGCAGGAACCCCGGGGATGCTCCCAAGCCCTGGGGGCTCATTTCATAACATTGCCTCATACAGGCAGGCCCTAAAAGTTTTGGAGATACAACTTTTCACTGGCAAGATTCATGCTTGAAATTTCGCCTCTAGAATTAATCTTCTAAGGATTCTGTGACAGACATCAAGACACTACCTCAGTGAAGGACTCTGTTAAGTTTGAGATGCAATTTCAGTATACACCAGAAAGTTCCTTAGTCCCAACTGACCAGAGCTTCTCACGTTATACCATTAAGCATTCATTTTTCTGCATCTTACTAATATGTCAACTTTCACAAAACACCCACTAAAAATAAATACCCCTGAGTGAAGTAGTGCTTTAGCTAATCTCATGTAAATCAGGGTTCTCTACATGTTCCATATTATGTAAAAATTATTGATTTCTATCAGGAAAAATTCAGTTGTATCAGTAAAAAAAAACAAACAAAAAATTGTGTCCCCACCATGCCTCTATCTGTTTTATTTCCTCATATACTTGACTCCCTGGACTCAGTCTCATTCAAACTTACTTCCTTGGAACAACCAGAACCCTAGTCACAGCCAGCTCTCTGCCTGCCCTGCAGCTGTACCCTGCTAGTGCCTTTGGCTGGAGTAAAACTCACGGCCATGCAGATGGGTCTCTCTTGAAATTCATAGTGCAAACCTCGCGTGGGCCCTTAATGCAGCTGGGCCATCAGACTATTCTTCCCCAATCTAGTCACTCTCGCGAAAGTGTATCTCAGACTTGAGTGTGCTGTCAGTCACCCGGGGGTCTTGATAAATAACACTTTCTGATCTTGCCTTTGAGTATGAGAGCCTGTGTTTCTAACAGGCCTCCAGGTAAGGTACAACACAACAGTGTATATGTGTCCATGCCACTCTCTCACTTTGTCACAGCTTACCTTTCCCCCTCCCCGAGTCCTCAAGTCCATTCTCTAGTAGGTTTGTGTCTTTATTCCTCTCCTGCCCCTAGGTTCTTCAGAACCATTTTGAGTTTTTTTTAGATTCCATATATATGTGTTAGCATACGGTATTTGTTTTTCTCTTTCTGACTTACTTCACTCTGTATGACAGACTCTAGGTCTATCCACCTCATTACAAATAGCTCAGTTTCGTTTCTTTTTATGGCTGAGTAATATTCCATTGTATATATGTGCCACATCTTCTTTATCCATTCGTCTGTTGATGGACACTTAGGTTGTTTCCATCTCCAGGCTATTGTAGATAGAGCTGCAGTGAACATTGTGGTACATGACTCTTTTTTGAATTATGGTTTTCTCAGGGTATATGCCCAGTAGTGGGATTACTGGGTCGTATGGTAGTTCTATGTTTAGTTTTTTAAGGAACCTCCATACTGTTCTCCATAGTGACTGTATCAATGTACATTCCCACCAACAGTACAAGAGGGTTCCCTTTTCTCCACATGCTCTCCAGCATTTATTGTTTGTAGACTTTTTGATGATGGTCATACTCACTGGTGTGAGGTAATAACTCATTGTAGTTTTGATTTGCATTTCCCTAATGTTTAGTGATGTTGAGCATCTTGTCATGTGTTTGTCGGCCATTTGTATGTCTTCTTTGGAGAAATGTCTATTTAGGTCTTCTGCCCATGTTTGGATTGCGTTGTTTGTTTTTTTGATATTGAGCTGCATGAGTTGTTGTATATTTTGGAGATTAATCCTTTGTCAGTTGCTTCAATTGCAAATATTTTCTCCCATTCTGAGGGTTCTCTTTTCGTCTTGTTTATAGTTTCCTTTGCTGTGCAAAAGCATTTAAGTCTCATTAGGTCCCATGTGTTTATTTTTGTTTTTATTTCCATTTCTCTGGGAGGTGGGTCCAAAAGGATCTTGCTGTGATTTCTGACATAGAGTGTTCTGCCTAAGTTTTCCTCTAAGAGTTTGATAGTTTCTGGCCTTACATTTAGGTCTTTAATCCATTTTGAGCTTATTTTTGTGTATGGTGTTAGGGAGTGATCGAATCTCGTACTTTTACATGTCCCTGTCCAGTTTTCCCAGCACCACTTATTGAAGAGGCTGTCCTTTCTCCACTGTACATTCCTGCCTCCTTTATCAAAGATAAGGTGACCATGTGCGCGTGGGTTTCTCTCTGGGCTTTCTATCCCGTTCCATTGATCTGTCTTTCTGTTTTTGTGCCATTACTATACTGTCTTGATTACTGTAGCTCTGTAGTATAGTCTGAAGTCAGGGAGCCTGATGCCTCCAGCTCCATTTTTCTTTTTCAAGATTGCTTTGCCTATTCAGGGTCTTTTGTGTTTCCATACAAATTGTGAAATTTTTTGTTCTAGTTCTGTGAAAAATGCCATTGGTAGTTTGATAGGGATTGCATTGAATCTGTAGATTGTTCTGGGTAGTAGAGTCATTTTCACAGTGTTGATTCTTCCAATCCAACAACATAGTGTATCTCTCCATCTGTTTGTATCAACTTTAATTTCTTTCATCAGTGTCTTATAGTTTTCTGCATACAGGTCTTTTGTCTACTTAGGTAGGTTTATTCCTAGGTATTTTATTCTTTTCATTGCAGTGGTAAATGGGAGTGTTTCCTTAATGTCTCTTTCAGATTTTTCAGCATTCGTGTATAGGAATGCAGGAGATTTCTGTGCATTAATTTTATATCCTGCTACTTTACCAAATTCATGGTTTAGCTCTAGTAGTTTTCTGGTAGCATCTTTAGGATTCTCTATGTACAGTATCATGGCATCTGCAAACAGTGACAGTTTTGCTTCCTCTTTTCCAATTTGGATTCCTTTTATTTCTTTTTCTTCTCTGATTGCTGTGGCTAAAACTTCCAAAACTATGTTGAATAAGAGTGGTGGGAGTGGGCAACCTTGTGTTGTTCCTGATGTTAGTGGAAATGCTTTCAGTTTTTCACCATTGAGGACGATGTTGGCTGTGGGTTTGTCATATATGGCCTTTAGTATGTTGAGGTAAGTTCCCTCTATGCCTACTTTCTGGAGGGTTTTTATCATAAATGGGTGTTGAATTTAGTCGAAATCTTTCTCTGCATCTATTGAGATGATCCTATGGTTTTTCTCCTTCAACTTGTTAATATGGTGTATCACATTGATTGATTTGCGTATATTGAAGAATCCTTGCATTCCTGGAATAAACCCCACTTGATCATGGTGTATGATCCTTTTAATGTGCTGTTGGATTCTGTTTGCTAGTATTTTGTTGAGGATTTTTGCATCTATGTTCATCAGTGATATTGGCCTGTAGTTTTCTTTCTTTGTGACATCCTTGTCTGGTTTTGGTATCAGGGTGATGGTGGCCTCGTAGAATGAGTTTGGGAGTGTTCCTCCCTCTGAATATCTTGGAAGAGTTTGAGAAGGATGGGTGTTAGCTCTTCTCTAAATGTTTGATAGAATTTACCTGTGAAGCCATCCGGTCCTGGGCTTCTGTTGGAAGATTTTTAATCACAGTTTCAATTTGAGTGCTTGTGATTGGTTTGTTTATATTTTCTGTTTCTTCCTGGTTCAGTCTCAGAAGGTTGTGCTTTTCTAAGAATTTGTCCATTTCTTCCAGGTTGTCCATTTTATTGGCCTAGAGTTGCTTGTAGTCACCTCTCATGATCCTTTGTATTTCTGCAGTGTCAGTTGTTACCTCTCCTTTTTCATTTCTCATTCCATTGATTTGAGTCTTCTCCCTTTTTCTCTTGTTGAGTCTGGTTAATGGTTTACCAATTTTGTTTATCTTCTCAAAGAACCAGCATTTAGTTTTACTGATCTTTGCTATCGTTTCCTTCATTTCTTTTTCATTGATTTCTGATCTGATCTTTATGATTTCTTTCCTTCTGCTAACTTTGGGGGTTTTTTGTTCTTCTTTCTCTAATTGCTTTAGGTGCGAGGTCAGGTTGTTTACTCGAGATGTTTCCTGTTTCTTGAGGTAGGATTGTATTGCTTAAACTTCCCTCTTAGAACTGCTTTTGCTGCATCCCATGGGTTTTGGGTTGTTGTGTTTTCACTGTCATTTGTTTCTAGGTATTTTTTGATTTCCTCTTTGATTTCTTCATGATCTCTTGGTTATTTAGTAGCGTATTTTTTAGCCTCCATGTGTTTATGTTTTTCCTGGAATTGATATCTAGTCTCGTAGCGTTGTGGTCGGAAAAGATAGTTGATGTGAACGACCAAACGAAAAAAGAATTCCACCAATGATAACAAGCGCTAAAAACTATACTAAGAAAAAAAAAAAAAGGACAGACAGAACCCTAGGACAAATGGTAAAAGCAAAGCTATACAGACAAAATCACACAAAGAAGCATACACTTACATACTCACAAAAAGAGAAAAAGGAAAAAGCATATATATATATATATATATATATATATGTATATAAAAGGAAGAGAGCAACAAAAGCAATAAACAAACATACCAATGATAATAAGCTCTAAATACTAAACTAAAATAAACATAAAACCAGAAACAAATTAGATGCAGAAAGCAAACCCCAAGTGTGCAGTTGTTCCCAAAGTCTACCGCCTCAATCTGGGAATGATTCGTTGTCTATTCAGGTATTCCACAGATGCAGGGTACATCAAGGTGATTGTGGAGATTTAATCTGCTGCTCCCGAGGCTGCTGGGAGAGATTTCCCTTCCTCGTCTTTGTTCGCACAGCTCCTGGGGTTCAGCTTTGTATTAGCCCCACCTCTGCGTGTAGGTCACCTGTGGGCATCTTTCGGGAAGTCTGAGGTCTTCTGCCCACATTCAGTAGGTGTTCTGTAGGAGCTGTTCCACACATAGATGTATTTTTGATGTGTTTGTGGGGAGGCAGGTGATCTCCACGTCTTACTCCTCCACCATCTTGAAGGTCCCTTCCAATTCTTTCTTTTCATTGTGCAAGATTCAGGCCCCACGAATCCTAGATCTGTCCGTGCTCTGACATCTATACCATTACCCTTGGGCCCCAGTCCCCACACACTTGCCCTGAGCTCCTGCCATGCTGGCCTTCTCACCATTCCTCAGACAATTCTGTCGTTCCCTGGTCTCTGCACTGGTCCCCCTGCCTGGAGCCTTCTTCCTCCAAACATCCACATTGCTTGCTTCTTCCCCTTTCAGAAGTCTTTTCTCAAAATTGACATTCACAGGGAACTATATTCAATATCCTGAGATAAACTATAATGGAAAAGAGTATTTTTAAAATGGCTTTGTATAACTGAATCACTCTGCTGTACAGCAGAAACTAACAAAACATTGTAAATCAACTATACTTCAGTGAAGAAGAAAGAAAAAAAAAATTCACCTTCTCCGTAAGGCCCTCCCTGTCCTGTCCTCTCCTCTCCTTTGAATATGAAGTCCATATCTACACATACTCCTGAAACTTCTTATTCCACTTTCATTGTCTCCTTTCTGTAGCATCTTTCACACTCTAAAGTAGATAGATTGATAATGATTGATCAAGCAATAGATAGATGCTAGACACTATCAACAACCAATCAGGTTATTATGCTTCAAGCTAATTGCCCCTCCACAAGAATGTACTCAATAAATATTTGTTAAATGAATGAAGCACTCCTACATCAAAACCTGTGAATCATTTACTTAGGTCTCACATACACACACACACACACACACAAAATGCTCTTCTAAACCAAAAGGATAACAACTTCTAGGATCTTAAGTGAAATGAAAATCAAGATGGAGTCACTATTGCTAAGAGAGCTCTCTAAAATGGATCCGGGAGGCCATTAAGGAAGTGTGACTTATGCATGTCTCCGCCTGGATGGAATCTGATCTTTTGACTTGATGAAGCCTCCCAGAACACCGGCCAGAAACTCAAGATACTTATCTGACAGTGACCCTAAAATAACTCGTGACAGTCTATCTATTGTTGGACCCCTACCCTAAAACAACTTGTGTTCCTTAAGGACAAATATTTTCTGACTCAAGTCAGAGTCAGTCACCGTTCTCTCCAGGCAACTTTTAACCAACCATCATGTGGCTTTTTGTCTCTATAAGCCCCTGACTCTTTCTCTTCCCCAGAGCATTCTTTCGGGGTTACCCGAATGTGGGGGTCTCCCAAATTGCAATTCTTAAGACCCCAGATAAACACTTTTCTTATCTGCAGCCTCCTGCATTATTATCATTATTATTATTATTATTTTTGGTTGACACCCCTTACTGTGCCTTGTAGAAATTTAATATCAACATGATACTCTGTGCCCCAAAATGTGAAAGTGTGGAGAAAATGTGACTCTTTGATTGAAAAGGCCCGGGGAAATATTGTAGGGTTTAGTTGTAGTCGGTGGATGCATATTCTTCTTTTTGGATCGTGTGAGGATTTTTCTTTTAAGATGATTTTTTTAGAGCAGTTTTAGGTTCGCAGAAAAATTGAGAAAGGTACAGACTTTTCCCTTATACCCCCTGCCCAGAGGTTGCAGGTTGTTACTACAGAAAAAGGACAGCATGATGTTTATAGTTGAATGACTGCAGGACAAAGGACAAAAGCTGCCTGTGAAATAAAGCTTCTCAGACGCATGGCTCTCGGTTCAGGAAACCAGAGAATTCTATGGTGGTCATTATTTAGACCAGTGAGGAAAATGAGTACAGCGGAAAATGTGGAATGCTGTGAGCATTGGATACAAGCCAGACGTTTGAAATGATTGTTTATTAACTTCTTTTCTGCCTGAATTTGTTTAGCTTTTTTTTTTTTTTTTTTCTTTTCTCGCCTGAGAAGTGAGGATCATTTTTCCACACCTGCATGATAGGGTAGCATCCAGGGCTCCATTTCCATCACAGTGCAGGAGGGGATGGCGGCAGGATCCTGACAGATGTTAATTTTGCTTCTGTCTCAGAACTTCACGTTTCAGGAAAACTCTTCCTCCTTGTCAACAGCAAATTAAGTTAGAGTTAATAGCTATGTTTCTTGTGTCTTCCCCTGGCTGTGGGCGGCTTCAAGCAACTTCTGTCACTGTGTGAGAGGCTGGATGAGAGGTCACGTTTCTCCTTCTCGCTGAAACAAAAGAAAGATTCAGTCATAATGTTTTCTGCTTGGCTTAGCACATACCCTGGGATGCTTACATATTTTGCATGGAGATTCTAGGGAAATTTTAATTTCAAGAACAGGTATCCCCTATGAGGATCAGTTGTCCGGGTGGTTAACCGTGTTTGTTCTTCATTTATATTTTACAAACCTATTTGTAGCTTTGGTTCATGTCTGATACTGAGCCTTGCCAGTTGTCAGAGAGCTATAGCTTTCTGTTCACAGCATGATGAACTGGCAGGAGGGGGCCTCCAATGGGCGCGGATGGCTTGTGGGGGCCGAGGGAGGGGCCACACGAGCCAGGGCTTATGAGGTTTGTTACTTTGTTATCCAAGTGAATAAGACACTAGTCTTACTGCCTTCGTCCTGGCGCCCACACAGCAGGCCGAAGGACCCTGTTGAAACCAGAATGAGATCATGTCACTCCACGGCTTCGCACGTTCCCTTGGGTCCTCATTTCACTCAGAGGAAAGACAGAGTCTTCACAATGGCCCCCAAAGCCCTCCTCGATCGGACCCATGCCCGCCTCTTACCTCTCCAGCCTCTTCTATTATTCTCCACCCGCCTCGCTCCATCCACTTGGACCACACTGGTCTTCTTGCTGGGCCTAGGACACACCAAGCCCATACCCTCCTCTTGTCCCTTGCATTTGCTGTCTCATCTGCCTGGAATTCTCTTCCCCCAGATTTCCTCAAGGCACCCTCCCTCATCTTCCACAAATCTCTGCTTAGAAGTCATCTTCTCACAGAGGCTTACCCTGACTGCTACATTTTAATTAGCACCCTCCAGACACCGCACTCACACATATATACCTAACTTTTCTCTTCTCTGCTTTCATTGTCCCATAGCCCTCTGTCATCATTTAACATTGTAGATTATCTTTCTTGATTGTTGTATCGTCTGTCTTTCCTACTGTGTACAGTGGAAGCTCCAAGAACGCATTGATTTTTACCTTGATATGATGTTCACTGCTCTAGTCCAAGCCCCTGGAATAGCACTTGGAATGTAGCCAGGTTGAGCATCCATTACTGGTTTGCCAGGACCATCCCAGTTATGCCTGAGGTCCTCGTGTGATTATTAACGGCACTCCCTTCACTGTGCAAAGTGTTAGATGCTTAGATTTATGGTCACTGTACACAGAGGAGAGGCTCAGTAACTATATCTTTATCTACTTATTTATTTATTTATTTATTTTTTCATTTCAGTTTATGGACAATGTATCTGCTAGGTTTTTTTTTTTTTTTTTTTTTTTTTGGCAGTACGCGGGCCTCTCACTGTTGCGGCCTCTCCCATTGCGGAGCACAGGCTCCGGATGCGCAGGCTCAGTAGCCATGGCTCACGGGCCCAGCCGCTCCGCGGCATGTGGGATCTTCCCAGACCGGGGCACGAACCCGTGTCCCCTGCATCGGCAGGCGGACTCTCAACCACTGCGCCACCAGGGAAGCCCTCAGTAACTATATCTTAATTGAGAGGCTGCTCCCTCAGGCGTACAAGCTTTTCTAGTTGTGGTTCAGGCAAATAGTCAGGACTGGGAAAAAAATCATATCGCTCACCAGGATAAAGCAGCTGAGGCTCAGAAATGGTGGTATAGAAGAGCAGCTGGCAGCTGGAAGGTCAGTCTTTGGGCTACAGTCCATCAGCCTCTGATATTCAGGAGCAGGGTACCAGTCTCCTACAAAGAGCACAGTGGAGTCACTGCTCCTGCAAGAAGCCTTGGGGACTAGAAAGTTGACCGGAGCAGAAATGTAGACTAGCATCCAAAGCAGAAATCTAGCTTTAAAACTGGGGTAGCAGCCAGGTAATCACACGTTCAGTTAAAAACGCAGCTAATGAAAAGGATTCTTGGGACCTCCCTGGCGGTCCAGCGGTTAAGGCTTCGTCTTCCCACGCAGGGGGTGCGGCCTCGATCCCTGGTCGGGGAGCTAGGATCCCACATGCCTCGTGGTCAAAAAAACACAAAACAGAAGCAATATTGTAACAAATTCAATAAAGACTTTATTTTACTTTTTAGTATTTATTTACTTATTTAATTTTATTTATTTTTGGCCTCATTGGGTCTTCGTTGCTGCACGTGGGCTCTCCTCTAGTTGGTACGAGCGGGGGCTTCTCTTCATTGTGGTGCGCGGGCTTCTCATTGCAGTGGCTTCTCTTGTTGTGGAGCATGGGCTTCAGTAGTCGTGGCACGTGGGCTCAGTAGCTGTGGCACGTGGGCTCAGTAGTTGTGGCTCGTGGGCTCAGTAGTTGTGGCTTGTGGGCTCTAGAGCGCAGGGTCAGTAGTTGTGGTGCACGGGCTTGGTTGCTCCGCGGCATGTGGGATCTTCCCGGACGAGGGCTGGAACCCGTGTCTCCTGCACTGGCGGGCAGATTCTTAACCACTGCGCCACCAGGGGAGCCCTCGATAAAGACTTTTAGAATGGTCCACATGAAAAAAAAAAAAAGAAAGAAAAAAAGGATCCTTAATGCTTTAGTCTCTTGAATGAACCCTTTGAAGCCTTTACGTATGTTCAAAATCATCCTTTTCTTAATGAAGACTGTGGCTCCCCTTCTACATGCCTTGTTAATCTGTGACTTTCCCTTGTTTCAAAATATATTCTTGAATATCTTTTTTAATATATCTTTCACTTTGATTTCTCATTCCCTGTATTAGTTTTCTATTGCTGACCTAGCAGCTGGCCACAAGCTTTTAGCAGCTCAAAACAACCCAAATATATCACCTCATGGTTCTGCAGGTCAAAAGTATGGGTTGGATCAGCGGGTTTTTCTACTCTGGTCCCACAAAGCTGAAATCAAGGCATTGGCTGGCCTGGGCACTTACGTGGAGGCTCTTGAGAGCTATTCCCCTGCTAGGCACATTCAGGTTTTTAGAGGGATTCAGTTGCATGCTGCTTTAGGACTGACGCCCCCATTTCCTTGCCGGCCGTTGTCTGGGAGTCGTTTACAGCTCCGGGAAGCTGCCCACATTCCTTGGTTTGTGGTCCCTTTTTACCTTCAAAGCCAGCAAGAGTAGGTCGACTTCCTGTCCCAATTGGAATCTCCCTGACCTGTTCCTCCCTAGCATCTCTCCTCCATTCTCCTCTGCTGCTGCATCTCTGACTGACTTTTCAGCCTTCCTCTTTTGTTTCTCTGGATTCATTTGTTTCTAATGGGCCCACATAGATAACCCAGAATATTCTCCCTATCATAAGGTTAACTGATTAATCGCTGTTGATCAGTTATTGTAATAAACTGTAAGAACTGTAATAAACAGATTAATTACATCTGCAAAGCCCCTTCACAGCAGTACCTAGATTAGTATTGGGTTGAATAAGCAGGAAAGGGGACTCTTGGGGGAGTCACCTTTAAGAACTCTGCCTGTCACACTCCTCCTGCTTTTGAAAATGTATATTTGAATCTCTCTTCAAAATGTTGAGTGTTAGGCACTTGAGGTGTTTTTACTTGTGAGTATGAGGGCCTCCCTGCCCTGCAGCTCTCCAAATGATGCCTGCGAAGGTGGTAAAATGGGTGGGCAGAACCTTGGGCCGGACTTAAAAAGTAAACTCATTTGGTGAGAACTGATTTGTGAGAGTCCTCCGGCTTCTGGCTGGTACTCAGTAACTTCATTCCTTCCTACCAGCAGAGTGTTTAGTAAATAGCAAACTTCGATGTCAACAATGTGTCTCCAAGTCTCTGATTTCCAAGGCAGGGGAAATGGGTAGGAGGATGTGCACAGGGCTTAGAAAACTCCAGCACGGGAGCATAATTATCAAAACGGTGCACCCGGGAAGTGGAGGTGGGAGGATCCCACGTAACTGAGGCCCACCAGATAGATGTGAATTGTGACAAGGGACATGTGGGTGATGATTCTGAAACTGCCGCAGTAACTCCTCTCTGGAGCTAGGATAGGTCAAAGGTGGTGGTTCTCCAAGTGTGAGTCCTAGACCAATCAGCGTCACCTGGGAACTTGTTAAAAGCATCAGTTCTTGGGCCCCATTCCCGACCTATTGAATCAGAAACGCTAGGGATAGGGCCCAGGTGTCCGTGTTTTAACATGCCCTCCAGGTGATTCTGATGCAGGCTGGAAGGAGTCCAACAGTGATTTCAAAGGGATTCCAAGGGGTTCCCCTTTCTGAAGATTAGGCTGCTCTCAAGATAATGGAGAGAAAGGAAACGGGCTTGCTCCCTGGTTGGGGTCCCCTTCTGTTGAGCCATCACACTGCACAAGAAACAGAAAGAGACACATTATCTGCAGGAGGTAAGTGTGTAAGGTTAAAATATCACGGACATTCTCAATTACCTTTCATGCATAACACCGTGTTAGTGGTTTTCTGAGAAGACGTGAGCACAGAATTATTTCCTCTAGAAATTTATACGCAGGACGCAGTTCCTTAACATCATACTTGAATATTTTCTCTAGAATGGGAGTTTTGTTGCCCGGAACCTCTGGGAACATTTTCCAACTTCAGTAATCTAGGACTATACTTAGTGCCCAGGGGCAAGAATATTTAAAATTTGAAAAACATTCCCCAAGAGATTCTGATCAAGTTCAGCGTTTCTCTGGTCCTGGTGAAAGCCATGGAGGAAGGAGTGTTCACGTCAAGGTTCCGACCTGAGCTTAAGGTGTTCCTAAGTCGTTCAACTGAAGCCCTTCAGGTCTGTCAGCTTTTCACTCACGACCCAGGGTGTGGAGGGCCCTGTTACCAATTTGGCTGCTAAATGGCTGGTGCTGAATAAAAGTAAGGGTCTAAACAGCAACAGTGAGCCCTGTCTCTCTACAGTGAGCTTCTCCTTTGATTGAACTTGGATGTGGGGCTGGCAAGTTGCCCAGACCATCAGCGAGTGAAAGAATTTATTGTGAGTAAATGCTTGAGGCGGAGGGAGTGGAAAAGGTCAAGGGCACGGTTGAACTCAGACATCGGCTTGGCTTCATAAAGAGAGGCGTGGGCCCTGTTCAAGGAATTGAGGCTTTTGTCCTCTTTTTCTTTCTTTGCTAAATGCTGATTGACTCCCTTTTCCCTGAGACGGTATGCTTTGGCTTTTGTTTTCCTCTGTTTGTTTTTTGGTTGGCCTGGAAGCTCCATGACCAAAAGAAATGGCTTTTCTGGATGTTTTGTCTTCAAGTTTTTTTTTTTTTTTTTTTTTTTTTTTTGCTGTACGCGGGCCTCTCACTGCCGTGGCCTCTCCCGTTGCGGAGCACAGGCTCCGGACACACAGGCTCCGCGGCATGGCTCGCGGGCCCAGCCGCTGCGCGGCATGTGGGATCTTCCGGGATAGGGGCACGAACCCGTGTCCCCTGCATCGGCAGGCGGACTCTCAACCACTGCGCCACCAGGGAAGCCCCTGTCTTCAAGTTTTGACATACCCAAGCAGCAACTCCTGAAACTTGTTCCTTGAGAGCTGCCTGCCCCCCAGCTCTGCCATTTCCAAACTCTGTAAGCTTGGGCAAGTCACTTAGCGCCTCAGCGTCTCATCTGCAACATACAGATATAATAGTTCTTACCTCACTGGGTGACTTTAAGGGCTGAGTGAGTTCGTAAATGGCAAGTGCTTACAACCGCGCCCCACGTAGAATAGGCGCACAGCAAATAGGAAAATTCTTATTGCTGTTGTGGTGGCTGCTTGCCCTGCCCTGGATCTCTTACTTCTCACACTTCCCCTCTTTCACCCAGTATGTACCACATGCCTGGTGGCCATAACTAGGGGAGAAGACAGACGCCATGGATTGGAGGTGAAATAGTTCCCCAAAGGCCACATCCCATCTGCATTCATAGTACCTCCTTGTCTTCTCTGACTGACCGTGAGTTCCTTAATGAAATGGTAGGAGAGTGAAAGAATAGCAAAGAATTACTTTAATGACCTGAAAATGTGGCCTTTGAGCATCTAGAAATGGAAACAGTAGAAACTAGCACAAACAAATTTTAAATCATTCCAACATAATGTACAGACCGTGTCAGTCAGAATAGGCAACGTCTTGTGCAGGGAAGCCCAGCATTGTAAGAATGTATGACAACAAGGGCTTATTCCTTGCTCACATAACCAGTCTGTCCTGGGGAAGCTGGGTCCCTCCTCCACAGCTCTCTTCTCTGGCCGACTTGGGCTGTGAGGGCAGCCAGCTTCTGGAGGGTTGCTGTATTGTCACTATGGCACATGAAGAAGGTCACGAGGGACTTCCCTGGGGGTCCAGTGGTTAAGACTCCGGGCTGCCAATGCAGGGGGGCCGGGTTTGATCCCACATGCTGCAACTAAGAGCCTGCGCGCATGCTGCCACTAAAGATCCCGCCCGCCGCAACGAAGATCCCATGTGCCGCGCTGAGACCCGGCGCAGCCAAATAAATAAATAGATAAAAGAAATATTAAAAAGAAAAAAAGAAAAGTAAAGCTTAAAAATAGGATAAACAAAAAAAAAAGAAAACGGTCATGAGGCAAATCATGTACTCGTTCTTAAAGCTGCAGCCCAGAAATCAGCCACTTCTCCTCACATTCCTTTGGCTAAAGCAAGTCAGCCGTCTATGCTTAACTTCCACGGGGTACATTTAATCTTTGAAGCAATATCCTAAAAACTATAAACATTGGAAACTATTGCTTCAAAAGAAATAATGAAAGCTATTTCATATTTAACAGTATAAGGACACAAATGAACCTGAAGTGAATCATCTCAACCCCAAGTGCAAATTATATCAAGTCAGTTTTTTCAGTCTTAACTCCCTTTTTTTTTTTTTGGCCGCACTGTGTGGCATGCGGGATCTCAGTTCTTCGACCAGGGATCAAACCCGTGCCCCTGCATTGGGAGCATGGAGTCTTAACCACTGGACCACCAGGGAAGTCCTTCATGTAATACTTACATGATTAGTATACTTTTTCAAAAGCATCACCATAAGCAGAATGATACAATTTTCAAACACTTGAATTGTCTAAGAAAGAACTGCATAAAAAGATCAGTCTCATTCCGATTTTAGGACAATAGAGAGGGAAGTGGAATTTTTCTCCCTGACTTATTTGTATTATCCTACATTTGTAGATATATAATTCCTAAAGTGTATTTTTCTGTAATGTCTTTTGTTCCTGGTGTTCAGTGTATGCATATATGTATTCCAGTTGCTTTAATTCAAAGAAACTACTTAAAATTTAACTAAGGAAATATATTTTTGAGAAAGTCTATCAAGTTTACTAGGTTGTAAGCATGGACTACAGTCTTTTTTCTTTTAAGTTAACCTTGGTAATTCCAGCTGTATAATTCAGTGTTTGCATTTAAAGCCAACTCTGAATTATCCACAGCTGTGAAATGAGAATAATAATAAACAATATCTTAAATTACTAAATTTTATATACTTATTTAATCCCTTCAATGCTCAGAAGGAGGTGCTATTATCCCCCCTGCCCCGATTTTACAATTTTAGAGATTGAGGAGAGGCTAAGAGACTTAACTAGGGTGACACAGTAAGTGGCAGAGAGAGCAGGCAAATCCTAGTCTCCCTGGGCACCAGAGTCGGTGCTCCTAATACCACTCTATGCTCAGGTGCTGACCAAGCCCCCCCAGAGTGAAATAAGACCATTTTGATTATCCAACTGAACTTATCCACATGGAATCCCTGAATATATAAAACAAAAACAGGATTACTTAGGGCCAGATAAAAATACATCCCAGTGAGTTAAGAGTAGGTATAATTTACCCAAAAGCATAATGATCACCTACCTGCACTAGTAGAATGAGTCCAATACAACGATTATCTATGTTTAAAGTATATAAGGAGGGAGTAGCAGGCTTTTGTAGGCTAAACGGATGAAAAAACAGTTGTGCTTATAGATAAGCAGCTGAATCCTTAATATTAAAGGAAAAACAACTATTTAAAAAAATGGTTTAAACTGGTAGGTATGTGAAAGGCTTCTTTAGTAAAAGCAGAGATGAACAGCAAGGAATATGCAGTAGCTTCAACTCACCTATTAACACATGAACCTCCAGGCCTGCCAAGAGACTTAGAGTGGCCAGACGTGTCATAATAGGCTTTTAGTTTTCAACAGGATCAGAGAGAAATCACATTTTAACTCCGATTAATTCCAACATCCTGTTAATTGAATACCTTGACAAGCTGGTTAATGAGACCATGGACGGAAGAATGTAAGATCACTTGTTTTTTATTGTGGCTTTTCAGTTTACATTTCCTTCATAAAGAAAAGCTGATAAATTACATTGGAAAATCTGTATTTGTAACCAGAAAATAAATTGCTATTACAGTAACTTTGCTAGGGTAGGCAGGCTACAGTATAAAGGGCATTTATTTTTAGGTAGATTGCTGGTGTTCAAAAATGTTCTATTTGCAAGGCTAGCTTGGTTAGCCACTATGCAGAAAAAGGGTTAAGATAACATGCCTGAGACTGCTTTCGTAAGAATGGTCTGTTAGTAAGGTTGGACCTTGCCTGGCTCTGGGAACTTGGAGTTTGGGAGGGTTCCCACCAGTCCCAGAACTGATAAGGGTGACTCACTGGGTCTAAGTGGTTTGTGCAGTGTAGTTCCTGCTGAACTCTGCTTTCCTTCTGGGGGGAATTTTGATATATGATTGACAGAGGGTACCTACGTGACCAGTCCCCAATGAAAAGCCCGAATGCTAAGTCTCTAATGGGTGTCCCAGGGCAGTAGCATCACACACGTGTTGCTGCATTTTTGTTGCTGGGGGAAGAGTGCGCTCTGAGTGACCCCTCATGGGAGGAATGAAACCAAGTAGGACCCTGTGGGCCCTCCCTGGTAGAAAAGCGTCTCTGTGTCCCCCGTTTCTTGTCTGTAGAAAAAGGCTTTAGTCTCCTAGACCCTTCGTGAGTTCCAAAGAGCAGACTCAAACATTTGCTAATTAGGGAAGTGAGGGAATGCAGAAACAAAGGAAAAGCAGTCAAGCAAGAAAAGTAATGACAGCTTCAACAGTAGTTCAGCAATAATACAGAGTCTTAGTTCCTCCTCAAGACCTCCACATAATAATCTGACATATATCTTTGAGTCGTTCTGCAAAAACTAAGACTCCCCACCCAGGCGGAGGATGGTGACTACACGCTGACTACAAGCAAGTAGACCTCAGACTGATTGGAACCAGAAGTTTGATGATTGATTAAGATTACCAAAACATCACCCTGTTACCTCACCACCAACCAATCAGAAGAAAGTCTTGCATCCTGCAGCCCTCACCCCAAATGTTGCCTTCAAAAACCCTCCCCTGAAGCCACCAAGGAGTTCTGGTCTTTTGAGCATGAGCTGCCCATTCTCCTTGCTTGGTGTCCTGCAAGTAAATGCTGTACTTTCCTTTACCACACCTGGTGTCAGTAGACTGGCTTTGCTGCTCAGTGGGCACGCGGACCCAAATTTGGTTTAGTAACAGGAAGAGAGTAAAAGGAAGCCTGCATGTGGATTCCTCGAGGTTCTGCTTGTGTCTTTTCCCCTCGTGATCTGGCTGTATATCCATACTGTATCACCGTAATAAATCTTAGCCATGTGTGCCACTGTATGCTGAGTCCTGTGAGTCCCTCTAGTGAATCTGAATGTGGGGATGGTCTTGGAAACCCTTCAGCACAGCTACTTTCTACAGGCATTTTACATCCACAGGCTTTAGTTTGAAAAGCAGTGCTAAGTACATGTGTTTCATGAGAAGCTTGTAGAAAGATGATGCCTTGCCCCTGTTCTGACCAGATAAGTAAAACTCCAAATATATTTGCAATCTTTGATTTCAATACATCAGCCTGGAACAAACATTTTACACAGTAACAAGCTCTGGAAGAGAATCAGGAAGGCAGTGAATGCACACAGCAGAAACAATAGTTCACTTTTAAAGAAAAGTAAGCAGAAATGTCATTGTTCCTTTAGCCTTGGGGCACAATTATTCTTTGTTCTGAGAATTGTGAGAAAAAAAAAAATCCAAGAAGCCATATGAAGATCTCCTGTGGACTTTAAAAACTATCAGCCAAGGGAGAAAGTGGGCAGAGATAGAGGGATCATGTTATTAACAAATGTTGTCTTTTTTGTTTGTTTGTTATTTTGTAATGCTTTTTTCTTCTTTAAAAAATGTTTTGCGGTTTGTGTTTTGTGAATGTTGTCTTTTAAAATTACAGTAACATTACCTTCACTACAATATCAGTATGTGTTTTATCTACTCTTCTTTTTAGGTACTGGAAGGCTGTTAAATATTTGTGAACAAAGGAAGAAAACACATTCACACAGTATGTTTTGAAATGGAATTGAAAACCAAAGAAAAGAACAAAGCAGAGTGTTCACTGAGATCATCACATGAAAAGAAAAGATGCCTGACAGGATTAAAATGCCAATGCCTGGCATCAGGTAAAATTGAAATGTCAATTTCATAATAAATACGTCATGAAGAGATCCTGTAACACAGTATGAAATGTTAGAAAATGACAATGCAGTGCAATGTGCATGTTCTAAGCATCACTGTAGTTTTTTTCCTCATCCTTTAAAGCAATATGATTTTTCAGAGTGCATAAAATACAGTGTTATGACAGCATTTAACACGTTTCATATAGTTTCACAGGGTATTTCCAGAATATGAGTAATAATTTAAGAGATATTTCATCTCTTGAGAGTATGGTTTGAAACTCTCTTCCTTTCCTGTACGATTCCTGTGACATGTATGCAACTTTAGCATCGGCCTCCCGTGTTTTTCCGCTTGCCACCCACTGACTACTTTGTAATTAACTTTATTTTTTTCTCCACAAACTGAAGATTTCTTAATGGAAGAAATAGTAAAAGGCTGGCCTTAAGGGGCAATGGGTTTTGCCAGAAAGTTGCAAGAGGATAAGGTTAAAAAGAAGGAAGATAGTGAGAGTAATGAATAGTTTGAGGACTAGAGATGGCAGGGAGTTACTCTAATTGCAATGTGAAGCCTATTGAAATGATCTGTCGTTAAAGTAGAAGTGATGTGACAAATAACTATGTCTATCAAAGAACTTTAATATTGTCTCAGAAAGGATTATTTTCCAATACTGTCAGTCCAGTTAGAACATATAAATCATTTGTAACAAAGATCTTTTTATTTCTGTTACATTCCTCATAGTAAAGGTGAGTAGAGTTGGCTTCACAAAATTATTTCTAAGACTGTAAACACCTTTAAGGAAGGGAAGTGAATCCATTATTCCTTACTTATATTTTTCTCCCCACATCCTCAGGCTTTTCTCAATGCTTCCTTCCTAAAAGGAATTTGGAGAAAAGTGGAGGGGGTGATGGGGGCAGTTTGCTCCTTTTGTTGATAGGTCGACTTGAAGAAAAATGCACGATACAAGAGTTGTGAGTTTGGTGTTCGTTTTTAACTTTTTATTTTATACTGGGGTATAGTTGATTAACAATGTTGTAGTAGTTTCAGGTGTACAACAGAGTGGTTCAGTTATACATATTACATGTATCTGTTCTTTTTCAAAATTTTTTTCCCAATTAGGATGTTACAAAATATTGAGCAGAGTTCCCTGTGCTACACAGCAGGTCCTTGTTGGGTATCCATTTTAAATATAGCAGCGTGTACATGTCAAGACCTTACTGGGGACTCTTGCCCAGGAGACAGCCTCTCAGTAGTTCTGAGGGAACTGCTCTGAAGAGGAAGAGGAAGAAGCCTAGTTTATATATGATTCTTGGCTAGGGAATCTATGCAGTCAAGCATGCATCTTGGTAGAAGATTACTGCTATTCACAAAGAACAGGTATCTCAGGTTAATGATTTTAGTGCTTTTCTATGTATGGGTCTCTCTAAGGGGCTTGTTTTTTCCAAAGCACAGAGTGCCTCATCCTGTTTTTCATCCTGAATTCTTCTCAGGGTACACTGTCAGTCAGTAATGACTTAGAGCTGGGTGCTGAGCAGTGCTCTTTGATCTTCTTTGTTTACAGCTATGTTATAAAAAATTAATTTTACTTTGTAATTCATAATTGAGAGGTGGACTGCAACTCTATCTGATTTCAGTTCTAGAATTTCCACTGGGTTCTATTTAGAGTTCGTACTTCTTTGCTGAGAGTCCCTGTCTGTATTATTCATTGTGAGGGTATTTTTATTTACTTCCCTGAGCATAATTAAAATAGCTCCTTTAGTATCCTTGCCTAATAATTTGGACAACTGAGTCATCTTAGGGTTGATCTCTGTTGATTAACTTTTCTCCTAAAAATTGGGCCACGTTCTCCTGTTTTGTTGGATAATTTTGGATTTTACCCTGGATATTGTGACTGTTATATCATGGAGACTCTGGATTCTGCTATAGTCTCCTGAAGAGTTGATTTTGATATTTTGCTTGTTTGTTTGTTTTTAAATCAGGTATGTCATTTGGTTGGTTTCAGACTTCATGGTCTGAATCTCCTGAGGTGGCAACATCTCAGATTTCAGCTCTCTTACATTTAGCTGTGTTAATTTGAGCCTACCCTAGCACCTGTGCAGTTCAGGGGTCAGCCACAGAATTGAGCAAAATTTGTAGAGAGAAATCGATACACCCCACCCCCACCCCCGTCTCCTTTCCATTGTCACCCCCTTGCTTTCCAGTGGCTGTAGTTGCTCTGCATTCTATCCTCTATTTCTTCAGGCCAGAAATTCTGCAGATTGTCTGCGTTTTAGCCTCTCCAGGTAGAGATATCTGTGTTTTTTCCTCAGTCTCTAACAGATGGAAAACTGGTACTGTGCTCCGTTCCTTCTTCCGAGTTTCGACTTCCCTCCAAGATCTACTGTTTTTGTTTATTCTCCTATGCCTCCCAGTCACTGTTTGTTTTATATTATTTTGGGTTTTTTTTTTCCCCCAGCATCTTAAATTGTTTCCTGTGGCAGGGTTGGACCTAGTAGAGCTACTCAGCTGTACTATAGCAAAACTGATAGCTCTATGTGATTTCAAATATGACAACTATAAGATGAACTTTGTGACTGTAAAAGCTTCTATGGTGTTTTCGCTAGTGGGATATTATAATAAAAATAATCGGCCTAGCTATTAAAAGTGAGCCTACCAAATATAACTTTTCTGTAAGCTATTTAAATATTTTAAAAATAGAATTTTCAAAAGAAAGTAAAATAAAAATAAGAAGTAAATAGAACAATAATTACTTGGAAATTCATATCATAAATTAAGGATATTTGAAGGAAGAATAAGGGGCATCACAGAAGACATAAGGTGAGAAGTAAACACAAAGGCTGTGACCTTGATTCTAAGTCATTATAGATAAAGACATTGGACTTCAGTATAGATTTTCTCCCTCCGAGTCTGATGTGGGTTGGCAGGGGCTCTCGTCCATTTAGTGACTCAGGGATCCAGGTTCCCACCATCTTGTGATGTTGCCATGTAAACACGTGGCTTGCATGACCTCTGCTATAGGGAGAGAAAGAGCCAGAGAGTTGCTTGCACACAGGCTTTTTATAGCCGGACTTGGAAGCGGCGTGCCATTTTTGTCTACATTCCATTGGCAAGAACTCAGTGAAATGCTCCCAACCCATCTGCAAGGGAGGTTGGGAATGTTGTCGTTCTGTGTGTCCAAGAAGAGGAAATGGTACGGTAAACACGTGGCACCTTATGTGCAACGCTCTCCTTTTAATCGAGGCTACAAGATGGAAAAAAAAAGATACGGTTTGTAGTCCACATTTCTCTTCTTAATGGGAAAGAAAGTTGCTACTTCTTGCATATTACAAGAATACTGCTAGGATCAAGATTACCTCAGAAAAGTATTTATGCAGTTGATCCAAAAGGAGCAAAGGGGCCCACTTACAGTAAAGAGTGATATCTTTAGTTATAGACAGACTGGTATTTGCGTGCGGGGGCGGTGTTTTATAAGATGTTCTTTCTGCTCCCTTTTCTCAGTAGTTTTAGCAACCTGCTCTATATTATAAGGGCAATACGGAGACTGTAGTTCTTGTACAATAAGATATAGGATATATAGCTTTTATATACAAGAAGGTAATCTACAGCCTATATGGAGGGTACGAGCACTGAGAGCTTGCCCCTGAGGGTTGGTGCAGCTGGGCTACCTTCATGCTGATTGTCCTTCAACCCCAGGGAGGCTGGTGGGCTGGGCTTTGACCTTTCTCTCTGGGGCTCTCTGCCCTGACATGTGGGAGTGGCCTGCATGTAATGCATTCAGGAATCCCAAAGCTTGAAAAGTTCTCCATTGATTACTGATTCTCCCTTCAAAAGTATTCCCTTCGTCAGATTTGGGACTTAACTGTGCATGGTTTGTTTTATTGTTACAGTTGGGTTTTAATTTTTTTTTTTAACTTAGAATATTTTAGCTGATCTTTCATAGTTTCTCTGGCGGGGTTCTTTGTATTATTGTAACGAACTTTAACCTCTTTCCTGTTTTACTAAGTAAATGTTTAACACAGTTTTTTTTTAGCTCCTTTCACACCTATATACAGAGAGGGAGAGAAGTGGAGCGAGAAACCAAAAGATATAGGAATAGATGGCAATTTCTGTATGCGATACAGGATTTTTGTGCAGAAATGATCAAAAACTATTTTGTGAAAGAGCCAATATCTCTGTCACAATCATTTTATGAAGAAATTATTTTATTATTTTAATACAGTACATAATATTTTCTGGAATTTATAATATATATTATAATAATATATTTCTAGAATTATAATACATTAATATATTATTGTATATTAATATATTATATATCATATTTTCTAGAATTTATACAATATAAAGTATACGAAAAATGCCCCAAAAAATCAAAAAGAAAAAAATTGCTCACAGTCCCATGATTCAGTCACTGTTTACAATTTAGAAAATGTGTGCACTGAAAACCTGATGATATTTGTAAGGAGATAGAGGGCAAACCCGTTTCAAAATCATGAACAGCTGGTTAGCTGAGGAGACAGTCTGTAGAAATGGAGAGAATGGAAGATTTGAGACAGTGCTATTAGAAGAGCATGAAGCAACTAAATGAATGAAGAGGCGTCAGAGAGGAAAAATTTTTCCTCTACCCTTCTGAGTTCTTCTGGCTGGTCTAAGAATTAATCTGACGTGAGACAGATTGACAGCAGAAAATCAAACATAAATTTAGTAACATGTAGACATGGGAGAGACCCAGGAAAATGGAGTAACTTGCCAGAATGTCTGAAGCCCTCACCTTAAATACCATCTTCAGCTAAAGACAAAAGAGGATGTTGGGGGCAGTGGTTTGGAACTTCAACGGGGAGGAAGGCAATTCACACGGAGATGGAAAAGCAAATGTTTGCTAAACAAATGTTTGCTGGGCTTTGCAGAGATGGTGCAGAAACAGAGTGGACCCCGATCTGTAGGTCCTGCTGAGTTTCCCCAATACATCTAGCCTGTGTTCTTTAGCTATCTCTAGTGATAGCTCTATTCTGGGACAGGACTTCTGTCTAAATTCTTTTAGGCAGTGAGGTGGAAGGTCAAAGATTCTTCCTGAGTCTTTGGGCCTTGATGGTTTTCACCTTGAAATAATCCGCATGTCAAAGAGACACATTTTGGTGTGGCAAATTTTGTTCCCCTGTAGAGTAAAAGTGTTATAAAGGTATAGTGTTAATATTTTTAAGGGAAAGAAAGGAAGTGATAAGCCACAAACAAAATCTCTTAGATCAAGAAAAAGCCCTAGTGCAAGCTCCCTGATAGAAAAAAAAGCTAGAGATAGCTCATAAGCCCCCAATGTAGAAAAACTAACGTCACCCAAAAGACTGATAACATTAGCCCTAAAAGCCCTGTGGGACTTCAGAGTAGCCAAAATGCTCCAGAAATAAACAGGATGAGGTCAAACTAATTAATCTAATTTATGGCCCACGTCGGGAAAGAGCAATCTGGCAGCTTCCTCACTGGATGCAAGAAAAATAAATTATTCTGTTTATATTTATTTTGGTTATATATTTTCTATGTAAGTTTAGCATAAGCATATTTTTTCACATAAGTACTGCCCTTCCACTTAAGATTGATAACAGAGAAAATCAAGTTGGGGTTTTCTTTCTTATTGAGTTCAAAACTGAACAAGAAATGACTATAAAAGTACAAGAACTTACAGTATAGACTCATGAAATAAGTTACAGAGGCGTGTAACTGAGAAGAGGAAGGGAAGAAGAGTGAGAAGATAAGAGCAAAGGCAGAAGAGAGGGAGGATTTTTTTCTTAAGTTTTAAATAGATTTTGTTTTTAAAAGAAATGAGCCACATACGCTACAAGTTCTCAAATTCAATCTGAGACTCTCCATTACCAAAATTCTTAAATTGCTTTTAAAAGTTAAATTAACTGTTTAATTCTTCACAGTTTAGGCGTTCTAGGCATCCCTGTTGAGAACATTGACCTGATTAGTTTTTCAGTTTACTTTTGGAAATTAGTTCCTTAGTCTGTAATTAAGCCACGTGCCCGTAGACTCAACAATGAACCCCAAAGATATTCACATCGTAATCCCTGGAACCCGTGAACATATTAGCTAACATAGTAAAAGGGTCTTCGCAGGTGTGATGACTTTCAGGATCTTGAGGAGGGGAGATGAGCCTGCGTTATTCAAGTGGGCCTTAAATGTGATCGCAAGGGTTCTTACGGGAGAGAGGTGGCGGGAGATTTGGCAACAGAAGAGGGAATGCAAAATGGAAGCAAAAGATTGGAGTGATGTGAGGAAGGGGATGAAAGGGACCACTAGCCAAGTGATATAGGAGACTTCTGACGATTGGAGAAGGCAAGGAGACAAATTCTCCCCTGAAGTCTCCAGAAAGAACACACCCTTGCCAACACCTTGATTTTAGACTTTTGCAGATTTTAGACATTTCTGACCTCCAGAGCTATAAGAAAATAAATATATGTTGTTTTAAGTCAGTAAATTGTGGTAATTGGTTACAGCAACAATAGGAAACTAATATAGCAAGCTGATTTGAATGGATCTGAAAGTAAAAAACAGAAAAAAACAAGGCTCTATATAATGTATATATATATGTGTGTGTGCGTGTATACATGCATATATATGTTCACATTCATATATACATATATAAACTTATATATTAAAAAGCTATTGCTATATATACATATATAAAAGGCTATTCATATATATATATATATACACACACACACACATGTATGAAATCAACTATCTGACATGTTAGACTTTTAATAAAAATGGAAAATACAACACATTCCTCTGGAATCATGTGAAGGTGATGTGCATAATCACTATACCACTTTTACTACACTTCATCTTAGCCAAACAACCGAGAAGCAATTACTATACTGCTTGTGACTGTAGTGAAACACAGATGAGATTTAAATATGGCAGAAACTCTCTTCACTGACCTCCTCCTGAAGGAGTTGTGGATGAAATGATGATCATTTAACTGTAAAACATACTAACCCATGTCCACAGCACAGTGAATACTCTTGGGCAATAATACTCATGCCTACTTCTGTCCCACCAGTTAAGTGGTCTGCTCTTCGTTGCGTTTGTTCCCAAACCTATTTATTTCAAGTACACATCCGTAAGTTGATCACAAATATTGTAATTCTGTATGTACAATTTAAATTCCATAATTTGACTAAACATTTCATAAACGGATGAAATATAAATTGGAATTCATGAAATTCCAACTGTTGTTTTCATGAAAATACTTTGGGAAGATTTAATGCAGATGAAGAGCTCGTAAAATTGCTGTTAAAATATGTATGGGGGAGACAACTTAAAGGTTTTGGATAAAAATCATAAAAGTCTAGGATTCTGTACTTAGACTGCTTCACAAATGCCTTTAGTTTTGTAAAAGCTCTTCTCTAAGGACACCCAGAAGTGGAAATTAGAGATGATGTTGTGCTGGTTAAGAGTGTAAACTTGGAAGACAGACAACATGTGTTTTAATCTTATCTCTACCATTTACTGACTGTATAATGTTAGGCAAGTTTCTTAACCTCAAATGTGAAATGAGGATGATAATAATTGCTACCTCAAAAAGATACTGGTTCTCCAAAGAAGATATACAGACTGCCAACAAACACATGAAAGAATGCTCAACATCATTAATCATTAGAGAAATGCAAATCAAAACTACAATGAGATATCATCTCACACCAGTCAGAATGGCCATCATCAAGGAATCTAGAAACAATAAATGCTGGAGAGGGTGTGGAGAAAAGGGAACACTCTTGCACTGCTGGTGGGAATGTGAATTGGTACAGCCACTATGGAGAACGGTATGGAGGTTCCTTAAAAAACTACAAATAGAACTACCATATGACCCAGCAATCCCACTACTGGGCATATACCCTGAGAAAACCATAATTCAAAAAGAGACATGTACCAAAATGTTCATTGCAGCTCTATTCACAATAGCCCGGAGCTGGAAACAACCTAAGTGTCCATCATCGGATGAATGGATAAAGAAGATGTGGCACATATATACAATGGAATATTACTCAGCCATAAAAAGAAACGAAACTGAGCTATTTGTAATGAGGTGGATAGACCTAGAGTCTGTCATACAGAGTGAAGTTAGTCAGAAAGAGAAAGACAAATACCGTATGCTAACACATATATACGGAATTTAAAAAAAAAATGTCATGAAGAACCTAGGGGCAAAACGAGAATAAAGACACAGACCTACTTGAGAATGGACTTGAGGATATGGGGAGGGGGAAGGGTAAGCTGTGACAAAGCGAAAGAGAGGCATGGACATATATACACTACCAAACGTAAGGTAGATAGATAGTGGGAAGCAGCCGCAGAGCACAGGGAGATCAGCTCGGTGCTTTGTGACCGCCTGGAGGGGTGGGATGGGGAGGGTGGGAGGGAGGGAGATGCATGAGGGAAGGGATGTGGGAACAGATGTATATGTATGACTGATTCACTTTGTTATAAAGCAGAAACTAATTAAAAAAAAAAAAAGAGAAATCTAGAAACAATAAATGCTGGAGAGGGTGTGGAGAAAAGGGAACACTCTTGCACTGCTGGTGGGAATGTGAATTGGTACAGCCACTATGGAGAACGGTATGGAGGTTCCTTAAAAAACTACAAATAGAACTACCATATGACCCAGCAATCCCACTACTGGGCATATACCCTGAGAAAACCATAATTCAAAAAGAGACATGTACCAAAATGTTCATTGCAGCTCTATTCACAATAGCCCGGAGCTGGAAACAACCTAAGTGTCCATCATCGGATGAATGGATAAAGAAGATGTGGCACATA
Organism: Mesoplodon bidens; assembly: GCF_964165515.1. Classification (NCBI taxonomy): domain Eukaryota; kingdom Metazoa; phylum Chordata; class Mammalia; order Artiodactyla; family Ziphiidae; genus Mesoplodon; species Mesoplodon bidens. The sequence continues at coordinate 107,258,165 of NC_138163.1, forward strand.
TATACAATGGAATATTACTCAGCCATAAAAAGAAACGAAACTGAGCTATTTGTAATGAGGTGGATAGACCTAGAGTTTGTCATACAGAGTGAAGTTAGTCAGAAAGAGAAAGACAAATACCATATGCTAACACATATATACGGAATTTAAAAAAAAAATGTCATGAAGAACCTAGGGGCAAAACGGGAATGAAGACGCAGACCTACTTGAGAATGGACTTGAGGATATGGGGAGGGGGAAGGGTGGGCTGTGACAAGGCGAAAGAGAGGCATGGACGTGTATACACTACCAAACGTAAGGTAGATAGATAGTGGGAAGCAGCCGCAGAGCACAGGGAGATCAGCTCGGTGCTTTGTGACCGCCTGGAGGGGTGGGATGGGGAGGGTGGGAGGGAGGGAGATGCATGAGGGAAGGGATGTGGGAACAGATGTATATGTATGACTGATTCACTTTGTTATAAAGCAGAAACTAATTAAAAAAATAAATAAATAAACTTAAAAAAAAAAAAAAAAGATACTGGGAGGACTAAAAGTACATGACACATTGTAGGTGCTCAAATGTTATTATTAATACTGTTATTGCTACTATGTATATGGTTTATTCAAGAGTGACTACGGGGACCATCTATTGATGGAGCCATACTCAAAGAAGACCCCCGGGCTTTAAGTCAAAAGACTGATAAATAAATGTACATATAGCTTTATGTTAAAATGAAGTTTTCAATTCTCCACTTTAGCCAGCTTTGCCAATTACCAAACCAATTCCAATCCTAATTGCTTTTGATGAGGGAATTCTCCTACAAGTTGGCTTATTTTTCTGCAAATTATTAGCTTAAAAACACAAAAATAAGACCCAAATCCTATGAAAGTACAAAGCTCCCATGACAGGGTAGTATCACTTCGCTCAACCCTTCCTTCCCTAGTGTTTTAAAGATTAAGAGTTTAAAACAGTAAAGCCATGTGCCTGTGGCCCATGGCACCCTGTACCAGTCCGGCTTCACCCTCTGTCCCTATGCAACATTCATCTTATAAAACAAGGGCCAAGGTCTTTTCAAGCTGAGGTTGCCTTCTGTAGCTGGTGCAGGATTCCCATTGCAGCTTGCTTTCAAACATTTCAATGTTGCATCTCTCTTGTTATCTTACCTTAAAAAATCATATTGAAGTAAATGGTGTCAGAACTATCCTAAGACCTAGCCTATTGTATTGGCCTAGGTCACCCAGAGGGGTCTACCCACGAGAAATGAGGGAAATTAATCACTACCTCGCGACTAAATAAACAGAATTTCATTTTTCTTATTCAGGATCAGAATAATAACTACTTCTGGTTAGACTATAATGGGCTCAAGTGAAGAGAGCAATGGAATCCCAGGTTGCTTCTGATAGAATCATCTCAATATTTTAGTAATTTGCAATTGGGTTTTCTCAAATGTCTTATATGGAAAATTTGTAATTATTTGGGAAAAAATGTTCCCTATTTTGGGGGTCATATTGGGAAAAGATACCCCAAAGTCTACAGCTATTGATCCAAAGGGAAGACAAATAAGAAGGAAACAAATATCATCTAGTAATATTTATTAAGGTAGGGCTCTGTTGGGCTTCTTCCCAAAGGTAAAAAGAGACTCAGCCCCTCTCCTCCCAGTGATAATAGATTTAAGAAAATCAACTCAGATTGTGATGAAACAAAAGACATATTAGAGCTGAAGACAAAATGGCCAGCAAACACTCAGACTAAACAGAGAGCAAATACAGAATCACTGAATGTTGTATCGATTTTTCTGTCTGAAGGATATATGTTTGACTATAGGATTTCAGAATTCAATCAAACGTCTTAGATTAAGAATCGTAACTTTTAGCCTTAAAAGGGATACTCATGATTTAGAGGCAAGAGCACAAAATGAGGTTTCAGAAGACCTGAATTCTAGTCCGAACTCCGTTCTGTATTTAGGTGAAGGCACTTAACCTCTCAGAGCTGAGTGAATTAAGATCAGACACTTACTGGATTCTAATTTAGTCCTTGACCCTTACCAGCCATGACCTTGGGCCCAGTGTTTAACCTTCCCTAGCCTTAGATTGGCTATTTGCAAAACAGGGATAATAATAGAACTAAACTGTAGTAGGTAGAAGTGATGATTCCATGGAATAAACATATGTAAAGAGCATAGCACTGTGGCCAGCATACAAGTACTCAAGAAATATTAGCTGGAATTTACTTATTCACTTGTTTGGGAGTTGGTTAGAGAGACTGGCAGGAAGGAATGAGTGTCAGAATCGGTGGCGTTAGCTCATTGAAAGGGAGCTATTTTTTTAAATTATTTACAATTTTTCAGCCTCTAAAGAAATGCTGGTACCCTAAAGCATAGTCCTGGGTGACCACACCCTAGTCAAACCTCTCATAACAGATCTTGCTCTTTTGCATGAAGATCCAGGGTCTGTGAATGCCTTCTGTGTGGTACTCATTCTGTTTAACCAGAAACTAGACAATTAGCCTGGGGAATAAAAGAGTATGCAGAAGTACAATTTATATTTATAGTAATTATTTTAGCTTTTATTCCAGTATTGACAATGCCTTATTAATAGTATCCTTTTCCAACAATTGAGAACTGTTTAGCCGCCAAAACGATGATCCAAATTTACAATCAGGATAAAAAGAGGTTTGGGGGAAGGATGGAGAAGTAACATCTCTGAAAGGTAAATGGCGGGGGAAGGCTTGGGCAGAGAAAACCTTGGTCCTGAGATGCTGATTGGACACTTCTGAAAGGAAAGTGAGGAGCTTCAGACCAAAATGCAGATGTGATCAAGTTTCAGCCAACCCAAGAGGGAGCTCCACACCAAAGATTGCTCCTTAGAGGAGTCCCACATTGGGCAGGAAGGGCCAGGTACCAGTGACCCACCATGCTCATTCACATGGTGGGGATTGCCCATCAAGCATGCATAGCCTCTGCCCCCACCTCCAAAGTTGAGGCGCATCCTGAAGGTGATATAGCTGGAGGCTGCCCGCTAAGCCTACTGTTTGTAGCTGAGCAACAGTTTTCCTTCTTGAAGGAAGATCTGAGAGGCATACCTGAATGGCTGCCAAAGAGTGTTCCCATAATATACACACCCTCAATATATTTTATTAGAATACAAATTTTTCCTATTTTTATACCTTACATCATTTAATGTTTTGTAATTTAAATCTTTATATTTTTTCTTGAAAAATTTTTACCAAATTCTTGAGTAGTTAAATTGAAATAGCAAATTACAAATTATAGTAAAGGACTTTAAAATATATATTTAAAAATTGATTTATTTTATTTTTAGAGGCAACTAAGTAAATATTCATTCCTGTGTTCCCAAGTATACCGATAAAGTTGGCATTTAAAATGCTGAGGTACCTAACCATAAAATTTCATTTATATTTTGTACTGAATTAAAATTCGTACTTTTGAAGTCATATTTTTGATATTACAAGCACATGTTAGATGCAAAAACAGCATTCTCTTTTAGTTTTCAGGTTCTTTAAGGATAGGCATTGTATCCATATTGCCAAGTATTTTCCAAGAGGTACTGTAGCCCAATTATAATGAACAGAGAATCACCTCATTTCTTGAATGTGATGAAGGATTATTTAAAATAGACCTTTAACATTAGTGAGATATATAAAACAGTCATTGAAAATGAAATATGTTTTTTATGTAACCTTACCTTTTAGTGAATTCAGGAGGATGATAGAGACTATGATTTTGGATTACTCTGTGATATAATGAAGGTTGTAAACAAAATGAGCCATGGACATTAGAAATGAAAAGCCATATTCTCTCTATCATGACAGTAAACTAGAGGATATTCTTTCATATATATTTTTACAGACATGTATGGACAGACAGATTGAATTCTGTAGATACATGTTGGAATTTCCAATGTACTTTAAGACCTTTTTAAAAATGTGAATATTGGCTCCCTGGATTATCTAAAGATTTAAATAAGTTAACCTGCACATACATGGCAGTCATAGTTATTATGTAACTAACTTTTGTATTCTGCAGCCAAAAGAAATTCCTGTATTCTGATGAGACTCAGTAAATATGGTTAGAAAAAAATGTTTATTTATTTAACATCTCCTAATTATATCACATTTTGCTGAGTATTTTTCCAATATTATAAAAATTTTCAATGATACAGAAAAGTGGGAAGGATTGTACAGTGAACACTCACCAAAGAGATTCTACAAATAACATTTAACTTTACTTGCTTTTATCTATCCATCTATCCATTACTTCATCCTTTCATCAGTCCAAATGATTTTCAACACATTTGAAAGTAGATCGTACATATCAGTATATTCCCCCTAAAATACATTAGAATTCATTAGAGTTTAATATTTGGTTGTATTTTTTTCTTTTGAGGTAAAATTTCGATACAGTATTATGCAAATGTCTTGAGTGTGCCATTCAATGAGGTTCCACAGATGCACAGATCTGTGCACCCAGAGTACAGAATGTTAATATCATCCCATAAAGTTTTCTCATGCCCACGTACCACTTTCCAGTCAATCTCCCAACACCCCACAGGGAAATACCATTGTCTTTTTTTTCCACCATAGATGAGTTTTGCCTGCTCTAGAAATTCATGTAAATGGTATCATACACATTCTTTCTTTTCTTTTCTTTTCTTCTTTTTTTTGGGGGGAGTTTGGTTTTGATTTTTGTTTTGTATTTTTTAAATTAATTTTTATTGGAGTATAGTTGATGTACAATGTTGTGTTGGTTTCTGCTGTACAGCAAAGTGAATTAGTTATACATATACATGTATTCACTCTTCTTTAGATTTTATTCCCCTGTAGGTCATTACAGAGTATTGAGTAGAGTTCCCTGTGCTATACAATAGGTTCTTATTAATTTTCTATTTTGTATTTAGTAGTGTATATATGTCAGTTCCAGTCTCCCAGTTGATCCACCCCCCCTTCCCCCTTGGTAACTATAAGTTTGTTTTCTACATCTGTGACTATTTCTGTTTTGTAAATAGGTACATTTGTACCGTGTTTTTAGATTCCACATGTAAGCAATATCATATGATATTTGTCTTTCTCTGTCTGACTTACTTCACTCAGTATGATAATCTCCAGGTCCACCCATGTTGTTGCAAATGGCATTATTTCATTCTTTTTAATGGCTGAGTAATATTCCATTGTATATAGGTACCACATCTTCTTTATCCATTCATCTGTTGATGGACATTTAGGTTGCTTTCATGGCTTGGCTATTGTAAACAGTACTGCAGTGAAAATTGGTGTGCATGTATCCTTTCAAACCATGTTTTTCTCTGGATATATGCCCAGGAGTGGTATTACTGGATCATATGGTAGCTCTATTTTTAGGGTTTTTTTTTAACACCTTTATTGGAGTATAATTGTTTTACAATGGTACATTAGTTTCTGCTTTATAACAAAGTGAATCAGCTATACATATACATATATCCCCATATCTCTTCCCTCCTGCATCTCCCTCCCTCCCACCCTTCCTATCCCACCCCTCTACATGGTCACAAAGCACCAAGCTGATCTCCCTGGGCTATGCGGCTGCTTTCCACTAGCTATCGGTTTTACATTTGGTAGTGTATATATGTCCATGCCACTCTCTCACTTTGTCCCAGCTTACCCTTCCCCCTCCCCATGTCCTCAAGTCCATTCTCTAGTACGTCTGCATCTTTATTCCCATCTTGCCCCTAGGTTCTTCATGACCTTTTTTTTTTTTTTTTTTTTTTTTGTTGCGGTACGCAGGCCTCTCACTGTTCTGGCCTTTCCCATTGTGGAGCACAGGCTCCAGACACGCAGGCTCAGCGGCCATGGCTCACGGGCCCAGCCGCTCTGTGGCATGTGGGATCTTCCCGGACCGGGGCACGAACCTGTGTCCCCTGCATCGGCAGGCGGACTCTCAACCACTGCGCCACCAGGGAAGCCCGACCTTTTTTTTTTTTTTAGATTCCATATATATATGTTAGCATACGGTATTTGTTTTTCTGACTTACTTCACTCTGTATGACAGACTCTAGGTCCATCCACCTCACTACAAATAACTCGATTTCATTTCTTTTTATGGCTGAGTAATATTCCATTGTATATATGTGCCACATCTTCTTTATCCATTCATCTGTTGATGGACACTTAGGTTGCTTCCATGTCCTGGCTATTGTAAATAGAGCTGCAATGAACATTGTGGTACATGACTCTTTTTGAACTATAGTTTTCTCAGGGTATATGCCCAGTAGTGGGATTGCTGGGTCATATGGTAGTTCTATTTTTAGTTTTTTAAGGAACCTCCATGCTGTTCTCTATAGTGGCTGTATCAATTTACATTCCCACCAACAGTGCAAGAGGGTTCCCTTTTCTCCACACCCTCTCCAGCATTTATTGTTTGTAGATTTTTTGATGATGGCCATTTTGACCTGTGTGAGGTGATACCTCACTGTAGTTTTGATTTGCATTTCTCTAATGATTAGTGATGTTGAGCATATTTTCATGTGTTTGTTGGCAATCTGTATATCTTCTTTGGAGAAATGTCTATTTAGGTCTTCTGCCCATTTTTTGATTGGGTTCTTTGTTTTTTTGATAATGAGCTGCATGAGCTGTTTGTATATTTTGGAGATTAATCTCTTGTTGGTCACTTCGTTTGCAAATATTTTCTCCCATTCTGTGGATTGTCTTTTCATTTTGTTCCTACATACTCTTTCATGTAAGGCTTTCTTCACTCAGCACTTTTTTTTCAGATTCATCCACATTGTTACTTGTTTCAGTAGTTCATTTCTTTTTATTATTTTTTTTTGCTGAGTTATACCTCCTTGTGTGAAGATCTCAGTTTGTTTATTCATTGTCTTACTGATGGGCACCTCTGTTTCCAATTTTAGACTACTGTAAATAAAGCTGTTAAGAACCTTTTCATACTAGTCTTTTTTGTACACATTTGTTATTATTTCTCTTGAGTAAATACTGATGAGGGGAATTATTTGGTTATAGAGTAGGCATATGAATAATTTTAGAAGAAACTGCCAGATCTTTCTCCAAAGTAGTTGTATATTGCTTCACTCCCACCAACAATGTATGAATGTTCCAATGGCTCCATATCTTCACTGACATTTGGTGGTGTTGATCTTTTCAATTTTAGCCAAACTGGTGGGTATGTTTTGTGATCTAATTGTGGTTTTATTTTGCATTTCCCTGATGACTGATGATGTTGGGCACATTGTCATGTGCTCATTGACCATTTGTATCTCTTCCTTTGTGAGACTTCTACTCAACTTTTTTGTTAATTTTTAAATTGCTTTTTTCTTTTTATTATTGAGTTTCAGAAACTCTGTTTGTATATTGATGCCAGTATTTTGTGAGATATGTTATGCAGAGTTTTTTCCCAGTCTGAAGGTTTTTCATTAATTTTCTAAATGATATCATTTGATGAACAAAAGTTTTAAATTTTCATGAAGTCTACTTCATCATTATTTTCATTTATGGTTATTGCTTTCTTTGTTCTGTCTTAGAAATCTTTGCCTACCTCCAAGTCACAAAAATATTCTATGTTTCCACATAAATGATGTATTTTATTTTATTTTACTTTATTTTTTAATATTAATTAACTAATTTACTTTTGGCTGCATTGGGTCTTCGTTGCTGCGTGCAGGCTTTCTCTAGTTGCGGCGAGCGGGGGCTACTTTTCATTGTGGTACGGCGGGCTTGTTATTGCAGTGGCTTCTCTTGTTGCGGAGCACAGGCTCTAGGTGCGTGGGCTTCAGTAGTTGTGGGTCGCGGGCTCTAGAGTGAAGGCTCAGTAGTTGTGGCGCATGGGCTTAGTTGCTCCACGGCATGTGGGATCTTCCCGGACCAGGGCTCGAACCCGTGTCCCCTGCATTGGCAGGTGGATTCTTAATGACTGTGCCACCAGGGAAGTCCCCCACATAAAAGATTTATAGTTTTACTTTGTACATTTAGGTCTATGTTCTATCTCAAATTAAGTTTTTATTGTGTGAGGTAGGAATCAAGTTTCAATTTCTTTGCATATGGGTACCCCATTATTCCAGCATTATTCATGGAAAAGGCTCTCCTCTCCCTAACAGATTGCCTTGGCTACTTTGTCAGAAATCAAATGACCATATAAGTGGGACACTTCTGGGCTCTCTGTTTAATCTATTGATATTTCTATTGGTCTGTATTCCAGGCTGTCTGTGACGTTGTAGTAGGTCTTAAAAGTCAGTTATTGTAAGTCCTCTAAGTTTGTTTTTCTTTTTCAAAATTGCTTTGGATAATTTGGATTCTTCCTTTACATTCCTATGTGGCTTTATTTTCCTATATGCCTTTTATAATCAGTGTGATTATTTTTTAGGTCTGCTGGGATTATGACTGGGAAGGTGATGAGTCTAAAATCAAAACTGGGAGAAATATATCTTAACACTGAGTTTTCCAATACATGAACATGGTGTATCTTTCCATTTAGTTAGGTCTTTCTGAATTTCTATCAGCAGTTTTTTGTAGTTAATAATAAAGAGGTCTTGCATATTCTTTGTGAAATTTGTTCCTAACCACTTTATAGTTTCTGATGTTATCATAAATTAAACTGTTTCCAGTTTTATTTTCTAATTGTGTGCTAGCATATAAAACATGATTGACTTTTATATTATTTTATTTCCAAATATATGGGTTTTGTCTAAATATCTATTGTACTTATTTCTTTTTTTAATGTTTTGATAATTTTATTTTTTATTATTTTTAATTAATTAATTAATTTGGCTGTGCCAGGTCTTAGTTGCGGTTAGTTGCCTTGTGTGGGATCTTCATTGTGGCATGCGGGATCTTTTAGTTGCGGCATGCAGGGTCTTGAGTTGCATCATGCGAACTCTTAGTTGCAGCATGTGGGATCTAGTTCCCTGACCAGGGATTGAACCCATGCCCCCTGCATTGGGCGTGCCAGTCTTAGTCACTGCACCACCAGGGAAGTCCCTATTGTACTTATTTCTAATTTAATCTCATTGTAGTCAGAGTGCATACTCTGTTTCATTTCAGTCCTTTTAAGTTTATTGACCTTAGTTTTATGGCCCATCATATGGCCTTCCATGCTACCTGTATGTTTACCAAGATTGTTTGAGATGATACAAAAGAAATACAGAAATTAAACTCTGCTTTCTTGCAGTTTCCCAACCACGTGGGAGTTAGAAATGTAAATACATGGAACAATACGACAAAGTCAGGAAAAACTAAATTATATCATCAGTAGGGATTAACCACATAAGTGATGAAAAGTCCTAAAGGAAAGGATTTATCAGAGTAGGGGCACAACAGGGTATGCACCCCTCCACTCATTCTGGACATGAGTGTTTAAGCCAATTCTTGAAACAAGTGCTGGGTGCAAACTATTAGATTGGAAGTTGGAGAACTAATGAGTGAAATGATTAAGGGATGGAAAAATGATCTGGCAAGTCATGAGCAGAAGACAGCATGGAATCTTATTTCCTTATGTTCCTTCTTTTTTTCCCACAAGAATTTTTTCTAACCTTGTATGTGTCAGGCTTTGTAATTAATGCCAGAGCTACATTGTTCCCCTGCCTCAGAGGTCTGGGTGAAGAGAAAGATTCAGGCATAAAGAAGAGGGGGATGCTGGTACTAGGCGAGCAAGGGGAGTAGCAATAACTAATTTACTTTGCATGGAGTGGCACCAGGAAGACCTTACACTGTGGGTGTCTTTGGAGCTGGGTCTTTAAGAATGTGTCTACCATGCAGAGAGAATAGAGAAGTCCTAGCAGCTTGAAAGTATAAGAGAGCAGCTTAGGTAGAGGGTAGAGGGAATGAGTTTGCAAAGGAGCGCTAGTGCCAGTAATTAGAAAATTTGATTGTGCTTAAGGAGTTTGTATTTTTTGTTAAAGTGCCTGGGAGTCATAAAATGTTTTTAAGAAGTACAATGGCTTGATCATGTTTGTGTTTGTTAACATATCTGGCAGAATTGAGCAGGGTGGATTGGATTTGGGAGAAACTAAAGACAGGGAAACGAGTTGGGAGAGCATCTTAGGTCAGGTGATTGATGATTAACCTGAAGTGATGCAGGAAAGAGGCATTAATATGTGAGACATGCAGGAGGTAGAATGAGTAGACAACTGAGGCTGGAAAAGAAGGGGTCATGGGTGACTTTCCCATTTCTAATGTGTGATGGGGTGCGTAGGGGTTTCATTAACAAGGAAAGAAATTGCAGGACAAAAGCAGAATTTGGAAGAAAAACTGAGTTTCATTTCTTATCAATTGAGGAGGAAAAATCCATTCGTCAGTTTTAACTATAGAACTGAAGATTAGGAGAAGGGGAGGCCAGAGATTTGATTTGCAAGTCATTAATATTTACTTGCTAGCAGTCAAGCAGAGAAGTAGAACTACATCCACCTGGTGTGTCTTGTGGAGACTGGACTATTGAATGAGAAAAAGGCTGAGATAACTTGTGAGTCCCCTTCTGGGCCTTTGAGTAACTATTAAGAGGAAGGAGGGTAACCAGGAGGTAGGGTACTAGTGAAGTAGACAGCTCTGGAATACCAACTCTGACAGTTTGGTTCTGAAATTTGCTTCATTTCTTAAACAAGAGGCATCTCATAAATAAGCAATTGGGGGAAAATTAAGCTAACATCATGTATTAATGAGAACATTTGGGGGTTTATGCAAGAGAAACCAATTTGAGCTAGCTTCAGCAAAATAAGATTTTCTTACGAGAATGCAGGGGTGCCTCATAGCAGCCAAGGGTAAGAATGCCACTGTAACCAGGAGGCGGACAGCCACTGAGAATCCAGGCTTGGCTCCACTCTGTTTACCTCCTTTCTCTTTGTGTCTCTGCCCTTTCTTGACTTGTTTTTTATCTTTCTCCTGATGCCATAGGTCCTAAATTGATATTATAGCTCCAGACACCCAGTGTTACTAATTTCCCCTTTCTAATCCCCAGGCAAGTTCTAAATCCCATTCTAAATCCCCAGGCAAGTTCTCTGATTGGGCCAGCATGGGTGAGAGGGTCCATCCTGATCCAATCAAGAGAGAGAGAGAGAGAGAGAGTGAGTGTGTGTGTGTGTGTGTGTGTGTGTGTGTGTGTGTGTGTGTTTAAGGGCCAATGGACTCCAGGCCAATTAAATCATAAGATCTGGGGGTGGTATCCAGACATCAGTATCTGTTAGAAGTGTCCCAGTTTGGGAACCAATGCCTTAGGCTCTGTTATTTTTATGAAAATAAAGACTATGGTAGGGTTAATAATGCCCCCACCATGTCCATGTGCTAGTAGCCAGAACCTGTGGAAATATTATGTTAAATGGCAAAGGGGAATTAAAGTTTCAGATGGAATTGAGGTTGCTAAAAAACTGACCTTAAAATAAGGAGATTGTTTTGGATTATCTGGGTGGGACCGATATAATCACAAGGGTCCTTAAATGTGGAAGAGGTAAGCAGAATTGTCAGTGTGAGAGAGTAATGTCATTCTGGCTTTACAGCAATGGAAAGGAAAGGGCCATGATCCAGGGCATGTGGGTGGTGTCTGGAAAGTGGAAAAGTCAAGAAAAATCATTCTCCCTTAGAACCTCCATAAAGGAACTCAACCCATCTGGCACCTTGATTTTAACCCAGTGTGACGCTTTTCAGACTTCTGACCTCTAGAGCTGTAATACATTTGTGTTGTTTTAAGCCATGAAGTTTGTGGTGATTTTTGTAACAGCAGCCATAGAAAACCAACACAGAGACATTATTGAGAAGACTGGTTAGTACTTGAATAAAAGAGAGAGATCAAAGATAATTCCAAGGCTGTATTCCTTAAATACAGTTGTTCCATGGTGAACATTGAACCTTTTTTTTTTTTTTTTTTGGTCTCTCTAGCACTTCTCTTCTGAAGACAGCATCTCCTTCTACCTTTTGTTTTCATTTAGAAATTTTCTCTTCATTTTTTTCCTCCAATTCTGAGTTTCTACTGGGGGGTACCATTCTTATGTCCCACCTGCACTTTCTCTCCAAGAATGGTTATATGACTCAGCCTCACCCAATCATGCTCTTTATCTGGTGTTCTAAAAATTGAAACTTCAGGAAGAGAGGTACTTTCTGTCTGCTGACACCTTGGTAGATGTGAGCCCACAATTTGTCCGAAGCCATGGTTCCAAGTGTACAGAACATGACTTGGAGGTTCTGAAGAGTGACCCCTTCCAAGAGAGGCAGGGTTGAGAGCCTAATCTGGAATTTGAAGCATTCAGTTACTGGTTCCACTTATTCTTAGGGCCAATCATAGACTTACCCTTTCGCAACTTGGGTTACACAATAACTTTCTCTTTTTGCGTAAGCTACTTCATTTTGGTTTTCGTCACTTCAATCAAAATATTCAGACAAATTCAGACATAAAATAAGAAAATAAATCCGTAATCAAATGAAAGTGAACAAACATATATCTGCATCTACTAAGATGCAAAAATTATCTTTATTAACACAGTGTTATTGTTGTTTTTTCTTTTAGCACCTTCTGTATGTAAAACATTTTACCAGTGAAGTAACTAGGACAAGGTCCTACTTCCAGGCACTTACAGATTTATTCAGCCTACAGAGTCTGTCTGCATTTAACAGTATACATACCCTCTTGCAGTCTGTTCTTACTGCAGTCCCCCTATGCTTATTTGACAAAAGCAAAACAGAAATGAGTTCAGAAAGTCTGGTTTGTAAAATACACAAACGGAAGAATCACAAAGGTTAATGGGAAGAATTTCAGGATATTCAAATCTCTAAGGGCAATGACCAGTCTCTCCCCAAAAATGTTTCTTTCCCTTTTCGGTCAAAATACTTGCTGGGAAGGACTATTGGTGTGGCCCTGTGGCAATTCTATTATTCTTAATAAGCCAAATGTTTCTTAGTTCCATCATAACTAAAGTAAAAAGAAGAAAGGAAAACTAATTTGGAATAAATCACTTCAGGCCCACAGGCCAATTCACTTTGGATTCACTCAGGTGTGTTTGTTTTAATAGCTGATCTGAAGGCATGTGAGATACCACAGCTTACCAGATTTTAAACAGAAAAGTACAGAACTTAAAACTAAGCACGCATGCAGCATGGAATAATAATCAAGTTAGGCTTCTTAAAATGCTAACTGCCAGAAAACCTGAAACCAATAGAGCAAAATTCACAGGACAACACAGGCTGAATATTCTGTTTCTCAGAGGGGCTTTTAAGAAGGCTCAAATTCTGAGGTAGCTCCCTAAAAAGCAGGGTCAATAATGGGTATTATTTGACAACATGTGTTCTTCTCCCCAAGATATTTGGGTAGGTTTGTTCAAGACTTTTTTTTTTTTTTTTTTTTTTAAGAAAAAGCAGATGTTGTCAGCAAAAGGCCAGAACAGCAGAAGAGTTTGTTCTCAGGGAAAGGGCTGAACTGTAACAGTGGGCAACGGTTGGAAAGTCACCAACCACGTTCTGGGCTCACACAGCAGAGACATGTTAACTAGGGTGCCCTGCATAGGCGGTTTGTGGGTGAGAAATTTCCATGCCGCTTACCATGGACTGAGGACACCGCGCGATGAGGAGAGAGGCCAGTGGGTGGAATAGTGTGTGGGGAGGTAGGCATGTAAAAGGGTGAAAGGCCCGCGAGGATCTAGGGTGGGTCCAGGGAGAGGCGTGCTGACGCAGAGGGCTGGCTAGCTTGGCCCCGCGCCAAGCTGGGCTTTCTGGAGTGTGAATGTGCGTGGGGTGCACCCAGGGGCCTCGACGACTTCTCTTGCCAGTGTTATTTGTAACAGATCTCAAGAGTGGAAAGCTCTAACGCGGTGCCCTGAGCGCTAAGTCTTCCGAACCTAGGCAGCGGAGGCCCCGCCCCTCTGTTTCCCACCCTGTCTGGCCCCTCCCCTCCCCTGCCTAACTCCGCCCTGGCCCCGCCCCCGCCGCTTCCCCCCGCCCTTCCCGTCGGCTCCTGGCTCCTCCTGGGCTCGGCGGCGGTGGGAAGGCGCAGGCGCGGTTGGCGGCCGGCAGAGCGCGGAGTAGTGGCGCGGGGCGCGCGGTGAGTGTGGTGGCGGCGCGGGGCTCGCAGCCGGGGAACATGGTTCGGGCGGGCGTCCGGGGAGGGTTCGGAGTGTGTGCGGGTGGCGGCCCTGGGAGACGTCGGCCCCATAAGGAGAAACCTGCCAGACGTGCGGCAGCGGGGCTGGCCGCGCTGCCGTAAGTGTCCGGCCCCGGCCGCGTGGGGAGCTGAGTGCGTGGTGGCGGGAGCGGGAGAGGGTATGTGTGAGGAGAAATTGAAGGAAAGGGCTCCAGAGGCTGGAAGTCCAGACTCAGGCTTGGCAGAACCGGGAGCCTCGCCAAGGGCGCTGGAGGGTGTCCCAGCTTCAAGTTCAGTACCCCCGCTTGGTGCCCCTGAGCGGCGGGCGTCCCGGGCCCGTCCCTTCCCCCGCGCTGCCGTCTCGGAGTGCAGAGTTGCCAGGAATATTCCGCGTCGCGCGGGGAGAGGATTTGGAGGAGGTGGGCTGTCGCCCCAAGCTTGTGCCAAGGAGGGAGTGGCATTCGTGTGACTTTCTTCACCCCGCCCCCGGGAATGTGCCCGTCTTCTGGTACATTGTGCTCATGGACGTTTTAACAAAGGCTATGACTGTTTTCTAGGCAGTGGCTGGTGACAGCGGGGGCGGGTCGGTGGAGGGGGGGCGCACGAGGTCGCGGTGCGGCCCTGGGGGAAGGGGGAGCGGGGGGGCAGGCTTGGGGGGAGTGGAAGGAAGGGAACAACCCTCCTGGCTCAGCTTTTTCCTCCTTCCTGGTCCGCTGATTTTGATCAGTGGTAGAAACAGCCTCGAGAGGGATGTGAGTGGAAATGAGTGTGTGTGTTCAGACTGGCTGCAGCCATTGGTTTTGTAATAGTGCTGTTGATGTATTTTCTAAGTGTCCCTTAAGGAGAAGGGCGAAATTAATGGAATTTAAGAGGAAATAATTGAACGGAAGGATGAAGAGGTGGAGTGTCAAAACTTAGAGCTAAATTAATGCTTTGAGATAGTCATAGTATAAATTAAGCCAAACTTTGAACGATGTGGAGGTGTGAAAGTCAGAGTAAGTGGAAGTTGGTTAGGGTGTGGTTGATTGTTTCAATCAAGAGTGGATTATTTTGTGTGTGTGTGTGTGTGTAGATGCTGAAAGTTCTTCAGCAGATTCACTTTAGAACCCTTAAAAATGATATTGGGGATATAAAACATCAGGGCAAATATTGTAATTTTAGATAAGGTTCTGAGGCTTTCATTTTCAAGCTTAGGATCTTTATGGAAATTAGTATGTGTTCCCAAGCATAGATGTTGATATTTATACTCATTTGTTTAACTTAATACAATAAAACAAATTGAACTTCTTCCTCCTCCACCCCTTTCCCTCGATTGTGAATCCTGTTTTATAAACATTTACTTTCAGATCTGAAGTGTGTTTAAAGGCTCAGTCCCCCCTCCAACCCCCAAGTCATGAAGTGAGCACGATTTCTTCTTGTGTTATTGTCATTTTATTCTTTCTTTTACTGTTATTTTAAGTTAAATGCCACTAACATTACCAGATTTGGGGAGGGAGGTGTTAGGGATACTTCCCTTTTCCAGTGGCTAATGAACTCCTATTCATCCCTTCAGACTCAGCCCAATTCACCACTTGGAAAAATTGCCAGATCCATCAGAATGAATTAGTCACCCCCCTTTGCTGCTAAACTGATACTACTGGCCTTATTTCTCTCTTGCTACTGGAACCTCAGTCTTCTGTGTTATCCCAGTACCTAGGGCTGCTGGGTAGGTACTAAGTGCCTAATGAATACAGTTAGATGTTAATAAGTGCTGTTGGAAAGATAGTAATTCGTATCACATAAAGTTCATGGGGTAATGGAAGAAATTCAGAATGCTGAAATTATATTTAGTATTTGAACAACATTATTTGGAATATGGATAAGAAACAAGTATGGAAATATGTTCCCATGTATTAGTCTGTGGATTATCCTTCTAAAAGAGGTGCAAAAACTTTGCGGATATCGACAAAATAGACATCAGAAAAAGGCCAATTCTTTTTTTTTTTTTTTTTTTTTTTGCTGTACGCGGGCCTCTCACTGTTGTGGCCTCTCCCGTCGCGGAGCACAGGCTCCGGATGCGCAGGCCCAGCAGCCATGGCTCACGGGCCCAGCCGCTCCGCGGCACGTGGGATCCTCCCGGACCGGGGCACGAACCCGCATCCCCTGCATCGGCAGGCGGACTCTCAACCACTGCGCCACCAGGGAGGCCCCCAATTCTTTTAAAAGGTCAACTTCTGACACTGAAACAAGTGAAAAGTCAACATGAAACGAAGATTAATCATTTGTAGAAAGACACAAATAAGGTGCTGCTGGAATTTAGGAAATTTGTAAGCAGATTAAGCTGGCCAGATGGTATCTTATGAAAGCTAATGTAACTAAAGAAGCTGTAACCTATTAGACTAATTAGAGAGACTAGTCAATTGCATTATACTCCTCCTAAACCGAAAGGTGATTTGAGTATTTGGCTAATGAGTCTCTTCACTTTAGAGTGCCCTCAATCGGTTTGTCCTATTTCTGCCAGCCAGTTCTCTTCACTGCACCAGCATCACTGGCCTTCTAGTCACCTCCGGCTCATAACAGGGATTATCTTCCTCTGGCCCCTTACCACTCAAGCTCATCACCCCTACACCTAGCTTTCGTCTGCTAGGTGGATTTACCCATCGCAGAGAATACCGTGAGCAAATAAGTGAAGAAAATTGATACTTCAGTTTTTAAAATGAGTCAGGATTGACTACTTGGTTACTCCAGGCTTCTGTGCCTGCAAAGCAGAAAACCTATTCTGGCTCTTAGGAAACTTGTAAGGTTTCTCCCCTCACTTAATTTATCCCCTCTCCACCTATATGTAAAAGCTCTTTTTCTTCATGTCACTTTTTAAAAATATATATAATATTGACCACTGTTCCCCCCAAAACACTCCAAGTTAGTGTCTGGATTTTGTCAGTAAAACTTGGGAATCAGAGAGAATGAGTAGTCGCCATAAAACATTTTCTTTTTTTTTTTTTTTTTTTTGCGGTACGCGGGCCTCTCACTGTTGTGGCCTCTCCCGTTGTGGAGCACAGGCTCAGCGGCCATGGCTCACTGACCCAGCCGCTCCGTGGCATGTGGGATCCTCCCGGACCGGGGCACGAACCCGTGTCCCCTGCATTGGCAGGCGGACTCTCAACCACTGCGCCACCAGGGAAGCCCCATAAAACATTTTGAAAAAAGTTCTACATCCTCTGTGGTCTGTAGATTCACTGAAAAAACAAAAAAATTCCCAACTACTGTGATTAAGGCTTCCTACTTAAAACTTTCCTCACCTAGACTTCCTCCCTTATTTCTGGTTTTTCCTCTCATTCTTTGACCAGTCAACCTCAGTCACTTCTACTGGGTCTTCTTAGGATTCTGTCCAAGACTCCTCCTTTCCCACTCTTTGCAGGAGACAATAATATGGTGGTCAAGGGCGTGAAATTTGGAGGCAAGATGTTAAAAATCTTTCTCTAAGTGTCAGCTTCCTCATCTGTAAAAATGATCATTATAACACCTGATAAGTGAGATCAAGTGTATTAACAGCTTACCATAATATCTAGCACATACTAATTGCCCTAATAGTGGTAGCTATCGGACACATTCCTGGGGGCGGGGTGAAGAAAGTCACACGAATGCCACCTTGCCATTTCTTATGACAAGTACTATAGTTTCACTAGCAGTTAACTTCAAAATTTGGATATACTGACACCTACTCTGTTCGAGCTTCAGTCCTGTGATTGTAGATTCCTCCCCTATTTCTAAAACAGGTGGCTTAGCACAGTGGTTCCCAAGCATCAGCATGCATAATAATCACAAGAATGCGTAGATTTCTGGGCCCCATCCCTAGAGTTTCTGATATCTGGGATGGGGCCTGAGGAGTTTTCATTTCTTACAAGTTTCCAAATGATAGTGATGCTGCTGACCCTTGGATCACATTGAGAGGCACTGATCTAGGTGGATTAAGACAAATTGGCAGGGAGGAAAGGAGACCAAAAAAAAAAAAAGACCAAAAAGTTATCAAAGAGAGGAGCATGCTTAAAAGCTGGTGGTATCAAACATCTTGTAAAGTTTGGAAAGGATAAAACTAAGAGAACACAGTTGGATTTGGTGACCAGGAGCCTTTTTGTTTGTTTTTCATGTGTGTCAGATACAGAGGGTTGATTTAATTATACTCCTCAATTGGTGGAATATTATCATTATTATGACCAGAAAAAAACATATGACAGGTATTTGAGGTAATGGTTCTTAATCTAGGGTGTGCATTAGACTCTGTTAGGGAGTTGTTTTCACTAGCATACTTATGTTGAGTGCCCTTCCCCCCAATGCAAACTCATCAAGTCAGAATTTCAGTGTGTGGAACCTGGGCATGAAAAAATTCCAGGAGATTTTCATGTACATCCTGGTTAAGAACCACTTCTTTGAACAATGATGGTCAGGAAGTAGAAGCAGTGAAAATAAACCAAGTGTTTGGTAAATTGTTGATGAAGTGAGAAGGGAAGAAAAAAACTGGGGTTTGAGAATTTTAAGGGATCAAGGAAACAGGAATGTGTAAAAAGAGGTAAAAAGCCTGCTGGAGTGTTTGAAGGTGTAATGCTAAGGGGATATAATTGATGAAATAGAGAACTGGAGCCAGAGGGCAGGAGGGAATAGAATCAGGCACCAAGAGAACAGAGGAGAAAAGAATGAGTGAAGAAAAATAAATCTAAAGGTAGAGAGCAGAGAAGTTGAAGGAACACTCCTTAAGGGAGGTTGTTTGCACACTACTGTTCAGTGGAACTTAAATAGTCCATGAAGTCTATGGATTTTTCAAGGTTAGTAATGCTGGTAAATAAACTAGTCAGTTCAGCTACTCCAGCTACCTCTAATGGTTACACAGTTGTGTTTTTCCACAACTTTTCGCATTTAGAAGAGTTTTTTGAAATTAAGTCTCGACATGCTGGGCTGTAATGCTGTTGCCCCAGCCCTTGCCATAAGATGACATATCATAAGTATTTATATGATTATTATTCAACAAATGTTTGTGTGCCTCTCAATTGCCAGGCATTGTTCTAAGAACTAAGGATACAGCAGTGAATAAAATATTTGTATTTTATTGAAATTTCTGTCCTCAGGGAGCTCACATCCTATTTGAGGGAGGAAGATAATAAACAAAATAAATAAAATATAAGTGTGCATGTGCACTCTGTGTGTGTGTGTGTGTGTATGTATATACATACATATGTATATGTGTGTATGTATGTAAATTTATAAAGTGTTGCATTCTCTGGAAAAATACAAAGTAGGGAAAGTGAATAGTGGAGCATCTATAGGTATTCACCAATAGGTGAATAGAGTCTGTTGGAGGGTGGTGATCAGGGAAGACTTCGCTGTCAGCAAAGACTTGTAAGAGATGAGAAAACCATTTATTTGGAGGAAGAGCTTTCTGGGCACACAGCACAGCAAGTATAGAGGTCCTGAGGTGGTACCTTTTTGAGACCTTTTTGCTAGGAATCACAAAACAGTCCTTGTGGTTAGAGTAGCATGAATGAGTGGGGATGAATAATAAGAAACAGGGTCAGATAAGTAAGAAGGTGTGTTGGAGGGTGGGAAGAGCATGTAGGGCTATTCAGCTCATTGTGAGAGGACATTGTAAGGTTATTGAGTGAGAAGGAAAGCCATGAAGCATTTGAAGAGTGAAATGATGTGATCTGATTTATTTTTTGCAAGGATCAATCTGAGTGCTTTGTGGAGAATAGATTATAAGGGGAGCAAGAACAGAAGAGACCAATTCGAGGAGAGGTTGTGGTGGCTCGGACCAAGACAGTATAATGCTGGAGGTATGATAAGTGATCAGATTTCCTGCTCACTTATTGGAAGTGGAATTGGAAGGGGAATGTGACGAAGCATGAGAGTCAGGGATGACGCCGAGGATTTTGATCTGAACAACTAGAAGGATGGAGTAGCCATTTAGTGAGACATAGAAGATTGTTGGAGAAGAAAATTTGAGAGAAGGAAGACCAAGAATTCAGTACTAGGCATGCTGAGTCTGAGATGACTGATATCCAGGTGGAATTCAGGAAAGTGGCATGGGTGGACAGGAAGCTCTGGGAATGGAACAAATCATTACAAGGAAAGAGAAAGGGTTACTCCTTTGCTTTAAAAACATTAATAAACTGTGTTTTAGAGCATTTTAGGTTCACAGCAAAATTGAACAGAAAATACAGAGTTCCCATATACCCCCAAACACACACGAACTCTTCCACTGTGAACATCCTGCAACATAGTGGTACCCTTGTTATAAGCAGTGAACCTGCACTGACTCATCATTATCACCTAAAGTCCACTGTTTACATTAGAGTTCACTCTTGGTGTTGTACATTGTGTGGGTTTGGATAAATGTTTAATGACATGCATCTACCATTGTAACATCATACAGAATAGTTCTGCTGCCCTAAAAATCCTCTGGCTCTGCCTGTTGATCCCTGGCAACCCTGGTCTTCTTACTGTTTCCATAGATTTACCTTTTCTAGAATGTCATATCGTTGGAATTCCACAGTATGTGAACTTTTTACATTGGCTTCTTTCACATAGCAATATGCGTTACTTTCCTCCATGTCTTTTCATGGCTTGATAGCTCATTTCTTTTCAGTGCTGAATAATATTCAATTGTCTGGATATATCACAATTTAACTTACTGAAGGACATCTTGGTTGCTTCCAGGTTTTGGCAGTTGTGAATAAAGCTGCTGTAAACATCTATGTGTAGGTTTTTTTGTGGACACAATTTTGCTGGATCATATGATAAGAGTATGTTTAACTTTGTAAGAAACTGCCAGTTTGTATTCCAAAGTGGCTGTACCATTTTGCCTCTCCACCTACAATGGATGAGAATTCCTGTTGCTCCACATCTTCACTAGCATTTGATTTTTTCAGTGTTTTGGATTTTGGTCATTCAAATAGGTGTGTAGTAATATCTCATTGCTTTAATTTGGAACTCACCAATGATATAAGATATTAAACATCTTTTCATATGCTTACTTGCCATCTGTATATTTTCTTTCTTGAGGTGTCTGTTCAGATCTTTTGCCCATTTTTTATTTTTATTTTATTTTTTTAACATCGTTATTGGAGTATAATTGCTTTACAATGGTGCGTTAGTTTCTGCTTTATAACAAAGCAAATCAGTTATACATATACATATATTCCCATATCTCTTCCCTCTTGCGTATCCCTCCCTCCCTCCCACCTTCCCTATCCCACCCCTCTAGGTGGTCACAAAGCACCGAGCTGATCTCCCTGTGCTATGCGGCTGCTTCCCACTAGCTATCTATTTTACGTTTGGTAGTGTATATATGTCCATGCCACTCTCTCAGAGTCTATTCTCTAGTAGGTCTGTGTCTTTATTCCCATCTTACCCCTAGGTTCTTCATGACCTTTTTTTTTCTTAAATTCCATATATATGTGTTAGCATATGGTATTTGTTTTTCTCTTTCTGACTTACTTCACTCTGTATGACAGACTCTAGGTCCATTCACCTCACTACATATAACTCAATTTCGTTTCTTTTTATGGCTCAGTAATATTCCACTGTATATATGTGCCACATCTTCTTTATCCATTCGTCTGTTGATGGACACTTAGGTTGCTTCCGTATCCTGGCTATTGTAAATAGAGCTGCAGTGAACACTGTGGTACATGACTCTTTTTGAATTATGGTTTTCTTAGGGTATATGCCCAGTAGTGGGATTGCTGGGTCGTATGGTAGTTCTATTTGTAGTTTTTTCAGGAACCTCCATACTGTTCTCCATAGTGACTGTATCAATGTACATTCCCACCAGCAGTGCAAGAGGGTTCCCTTTTCTCCACACCCTCTCCAGCATTTATTGTTTCTAGATTTTTTGTTGATGGCCACTGTGACCAGTGTGAGATGATATCTCATTGTAGTTTTGATTTGCATTTCTCTAATGATTAATGATGTTGAGCATTCTTTCATGTGTTTGTTGGCAATCTGTATATCTTCTTTGGAGAAATGTCTATTTAGGTCTTCTGCCCATTTTTGGATTGGGTTGTTTGTTTTTTTGTTAATTGAGCTGCATGAGCTGCTTGTAAATTTTGGAGATTAATCCTTTGCCAGTTGCTTCATTTGCAAATTTCAGAGACCTCTGGGACAACATTAAACGCACCAGCATTCGAATTATAGGGGTCCCAGAAGAAGAGAAAAAGAAAGGGACTGAGAAAATATTTGAGGAGATTATAGTTGAAAACTTACCTAATATGGGAAAGGAATAGTTAATCAAGTCCAGAAAGCACAGAGAGTCCCGTACAGGATAAATCCAAGGAGAAACACGCCAAGACACATATTAATCAAACTATCAAAAGTTAAATACAAAGAAAACATATTAAAAGCAGCAAGGGAAGAAAAACAAATAACACACAAGGGAATCCCCATAAGGTTAACAGCTTATCTTTCACCAGAAACTCTGCAAGCCAGAAGGGAGTGACAAGGGAGGACATATTTAAAGCGATGAAGGAGAAAAACCTACAACCAAGATTATTCTACCCAGCAAGGATCTCATTCAGATTTGATGGAGAAATTAAAACCTTTACAGACAAGGAAAGGCTGAGAGAATTCAGCACCACCAAACCAGCTTTACAGCAAATGCTAGAGGAACTTTTCTAGGCAAGAAACACAAGAGAAGGAAAAGACCTACAATAACAAACCCAAAACAACTAAGAAAATGGTAATAGGAACATACATATCGATAATTACCTTAAATGTAAATGGATTAAATGCTCCCACCAAAGGACACACTGGCTGAATGGATACAAAAACAAGACCCATATATATGCTGTCTACAAGAGACCCACTTCAGACCTAGGGACACATACACACTAAAATTGAGGGGATGGAAAAAGATATTCCATGCAAATGGAAATCAGAAGAAAGCTGGAGTAGCCATTCTCATATCAGACAAAATAGACTTTAAAGATTGTTACAAGAGACAAAGAAGAACACTACATAACGATCAAGGGATCGATCCAAGAAGAAGATACAACAATTGTAAATATTTATGCACCCAACATAGGAGCACCTCAATACATAAGGCAAATACTAACAGCCATAAAAGGGGAAATCGACAGTAACACGTTCATAGTAGGGGACTTTAACACCCCACTTTCACCAATGGACAGATCATCCAAAATGAAAATAAATAAGGAAACACAAGCTTTAAATGATACACTAAACAAGATGGACTTAATTGATATTTATAGGACATTCCATCCAAAAACAACAGAATACACATTTTTCTCAAGTGCTCATGGAACATTCTCCAGGATAGATCATATCTTGGGTCACAAATCAAGCCTTGGTAAATTTAAGAAAATTGAAATTGTATCAAGTATCTTTTCCGACCACAACGCTATGAGACTTGACCTCAATTACAGGAAAAGATCTGTAAAAAATACAAACACATGGAGGCTAAACAATACACTACTTAAAAATGAAGTGATCACTGAAGAAATCAAAGAGGAAATCAAAAAGTACCTAGAAACAAATGACAATGGAGACACGACGACCCAAAACCTATGGGACACAGCAAAAGGAGTTCTAAGAGGGAAGTTTATAGCAATACAATCCTACCTTAAGAAACAGGAAACATCTCGAATAAACAACCTAACCTTACACCTAAAGCAGTTAGAGAAAGAAGAACAAAAAAACCCCAAAGTTAGCAGAAGGAAAGAAATCATAAAGATCAGATCAGAAATAAATGAGAAATAAATGAGGGAAACGATAGCAAAGATCAATAAAACTAAAAACTGGTTCTTTGAGAAGATAAACAAAATTGATAAACCATTAGCCAGACTCATCAAGAAAAAAAGGAAGAAGACTCAAATCAATAGAATTAGAAATGAAAAAGGAGAAGTAACAACTGACACTACAGAAATACAAAAGATCATGAGAGATTACTACAAGCAACTCTGCCAATAAAATGGACAACCTGGAAGAAATGGACACATTCTTAGAAATGCACAACCTGCCAAGACTGAACCAGGAAGAAATAGAAAATATGAACAGACCAATCACAAGCATTGAAATTGAGACTGTGATTAAAAATCTTCCAACAAACAAAAGCCCAGGACCAGATGGCTTCACAGGCAAATTCTATCAAACATTTAGAGAAGAGCTAACACCTATCTTCCTCAAACTCTTCCACAATATAGCAGAGGGAGGAACACTCCCAAACTCATTCTATGAGGCCACCATCACCCTGATACCAAAACCAGACAAAGATGTCACAAAGAAAGAAAACTACAGGCCAATATCACTGATGAACATAGATGCAAAAATCCTCAACAAAATACTAGCAAACAGAATCCAACAGCACATTAAAAGGATCATACACCATGATCAAGTGGGCTTTATTCCAGGAATGCAAGAATTCTTCAATATACGCAAATCAATCAATGTGATACACCATATTAACAAATTGAAGGAGAAAAACCATATGATCATCTCAATAGATGCAGAGAAAACTTTCCACAAAATTCAACACCCATTTATGATAAAAACCCTGCAGAAAGTAGGCATAGAGGGAACTTTCCTCAACGTAATAAAGGCCATATATGACAAACCCACAGCCAACATCATCCTCAGTGGTGAAAAACTGAAAGCATTTCCACTAAGATCAGGAGCAAGACAAGGTTGCCCACTCTCACCAGTATTATTCAACATAGTTTTGGAAGTTTTAGGCACAGCAATTAGAGAAGAAAAAGAAATAAAAGGAATCCAAATCGGAAAACAAGAAGTAAAGCTGTCACTGTTTGCCAATTTTAAAAATCAGTTTGTTAATTTTCTTATTGAGTTTTAAGAGTTTTTTGGTATATTTTGGATAACACTCCTTTATCAGATGTCTATTTTGAAAGTATTTCCTCTCAGACTGTGGTTTGTCTTCTCATCCTTTTAACATTATCTTTCACAGAGCAGAAGTTTTTAACTTTAATGAAATCCAGCTTATCAATTTATTTCTTCCACAGATCATGCCTTTAGTGTTGTATCTAAAAGTCATTGCCATATCTAAGGCCAGTTAGGTTTTCTCCTATGTTATCTTTCAGGATTTTTATAGTTTTGTATTTTACATTTGGTCTTTGATCCATTTTGCGTTAAATTTTGTGAAGGGTGTAAAGTCTGTGTCTAGATTCTTTTTTTTTTTTTAGGTGGATGTTCAGTTGTTATAGCACCATTTGGTGAAAAGACTATCTTTGCCCCATTATGTTGCCTTTGCTCCTTTGTTAACAATCAGTTGACTATATTTATTTGTGTCTTTTTTCTGGGCTCTCTGTTTTATTTCATTGATTTATTTGTGTTCTTTCTCAATACCACAGTCTCTTGATTACTGTACCTTTATTGTAATTCTGTAAATTGGGTTGAGTCAGTCTTCTGACTTTGTTCTCCTTCAGTATTGAGTTGACTCTTTTAGGTCTTTTGCCTCTCCATATAAATTTTGGAATAAGTTTGTTGATATCCACCAAATAACTTGCTAGATTTTGACTGAGATTGTGTTGAATCTGTTGATCAACCTGGGAAAAACTGACATCTTGACACTATTGAGTCTTTCTATCCATGAACATGGAATAATTCTCCATTTATTTAGTTCTTTGATATCTTTTGTCACAATTATGAGGAATTTTCCTCATACAGATTTTGTACAAATTTTTTTAGATTTATGCATAAGTAATTCATTGGGGGGGAGTGCTAATGTAAATGGTAATATATTTTAAATTTCAAATTCCACTTATTTATTGCTGGT
This sequence comes from Mesoplodon bidens, assembly GCF_964165515.1. Lineage (NCBI taxonomy): Eukaryota > Metazoa > Chordata > Mammalia > Artiodactyla > Ziphiidae > Mesoplodon > Mesoplodon bidens. The sequence continues at coordinate 107,283,979 of NC_138163.1, forward strand.
ATATAGGAAATTGATTAACTTTTGCATATTAATGTTGTATCTTGCAACATTCCTGTCATTGCTTGTTAGTTCCAGGAGGTTTTTTGTTGTTGTTGTTGTTGATTCTTTTGGATTTTCTACATTGATGATAACGCCATCTGTGAACATTTGATTTCTTACTTACCAGTCTGTATAACTTGGAAAGGAGTGGTGAAAGGGCACATTATTTCTTTGTTCCTTATCTTAGTTGGAAAGCTTTGAGTGTCTCCTTATTAAGTATGATGTTAGCTGTAGGTTGTTTGTAGATATCCTTAACACATAGAGGAAGTTTCCCTCTATTTTTAATTTTCTGAGAGTTCTTAATCATGAATAGGTGTTGGATTTTGTCAAGTCCTTTTTCTGCATCTACTGATAAGATCATGTTATTTTTCTTCTTTAGCTTATTGATGTGATGGATTACATTAATTGATCTTCAAATGTTGAATCAGCCTTGCAAACATGGGATAAATCTCTCTTGGTTATGGTGTGTAATCTTTTTTATACATTGTTGCATTTGATTTGCTAATCTTTTCTTGAGGATTTTTGAATGTATGTTCATGAGAGATACTAGTCTGTAGTTTTCTTTTCCTGTAATGTCTTTGGTTTTGGTATTAGGGTAATTCTGGCCTCATGAGTTAGGAAGTATTCCCTTGGTTTGGTTTCTATCTTCTGGAAGAGATTGTAGAAAATTGGTATAATTTCTCCTTAGGGGTTTGATAGAATTCTCAAGTGAGCCCATCTGGGCCTGTTGCTTTCTGTTTTGGAAGGTTATTAATTTTTGATTTAATTTCTTTAATATATATAGGCCTATTCATACTGTATTCTTGTGTAAGTTTTGGCAGATTGACTCTTTCAGGGAATTGGTTTGTTTAATCTAGGTTATAAAATTTGTGGTCATGGATTTGTTCATAATAATCTTTTATTAACCTTTTAATGTCTCCATGCGATCTGTTGTGATGTCTTTTTTTTTTAAACCAAATTTAATCCATGTGTTTTTATTTATTTTATTTTATTATTTTTTTACATCTTTATTGGAGTATAATTGCTTTACAATGGTGTGTTAGTTTCTGCTTTATAACAAAGTGAATCAGTTATACATATATTATTTCATTTCTCATATTGTAATTCGTCTTTTTTTTTTCTTAGCTTGGCTAGAAGTTTACCAAATTTAAAGATTTTTTCAAAGAATCAGGTTTAGGTTTTACTTTGTCTGTTGATTTCTTGTTTTCAATTTCATTGATATTATTTTACTTCTCTTCTTTTGCTTACTTTGAATTTAATTTGTTCTTTTCTGGCTTTCTAAGGTGGAACCTTAGATTGTTAATTTTAGATATTTCTTCTTTTTTAATATATGCATTCAATGCCATAAATTTCCCTCTAAGCACTGCTTTTACTGCATTCCATAGTGTCTGGTAAGTTGCATTTCATTTTCATTTAGTTCAAAATATTTTAAAATTTATTTTGAGAGTTCTTCATTGACCCATGTGTTGTTTAGAAGTCAGTTGTTTAATCAGCATATATTTTGGGATTTTGCAGTTATCTTACTGTTAACTGATTTCTAGTGTAATTCCATTGTGGTCTGAGAGCAGACACTGTATGATTTCTATTATTTTAAATTTGTTAAGGTTGTGTTTTATGTTCCAGAATGTGGTTTATTTTGGTGCATATTCCATCAAGCTAGAGAAAGTTGTGAATTCTGCTGTTGTTGGATGAAGTAGTCTTTAGATATCAATTATATCCAATTGATTGATGGTGCTGTAGGGTTTGACTATGTACTTACTGAATTTCTGCCTGCGGGATCTGTCCATTTCTGTTAGAGGAGTGTTAAAGTCTGCAACTATAATAAGGGATTCATCTACTTTTCCTTGCAGGTCTGTCAGGTTTTGCCAAATATATTTTAACACTTTGTTGTTATGTGCATGCACATTGAGGATTGTTATGTCTTCTTGGAGGATCGACCCCTTTATCATTATGTTATGGTATTATCCTCTTATCGCTGACAACTTTCCTTGCCCTGAAGTAGTTCTGTCTGAAATTGATACAGCTGCTTCTGCTTTCTTTTGATTAATTACTAGCATGGTGTATCTTTCTCTATGCCTTTACTTTTCATCTATATATGTCTTTGTATCTAAAATGGGTTTCTGAATAATGCCATTTGCAGCAACGTGGATGGACCTAGAGTGTCATACTGAGTGAAGTAAGTCAGACAGAGAAAGAGAAACATCCTATGATATCGCATATATGTGGAATCTAAAAAGAAATGATACAAATGAACTTATTTACAAAACAGAAACAGACTCACAGACTTAGAGAAAGAACGTATGGTTCCCCCGGGGGGAAGAGTGGGGGGAAGGGTTAGTTAGGGAGTTTGGGATTGATAGGTACACACTGCTATCTTTAAAATAGATAACCAACAAGGACCTTCTGTATAGCACAGGGAACTCTGCTCAATGTTGCAGCCTGGATGGGAGGGGAGTTTGGGGGAGAATGGATACATGCATATGTATGGCTGAGTCGCTTTGCTGTGCACCTCAAACTATCACAACATTGTTAATCAGCTATACTCCAGTATAAAGTAAAAAGTTAAAAAAAATAATAAAATGAGTTTCTTGTAGACCAGCAGTCCCCAACCTTTTTGGTATCAGGGACCGGTTTCATGGAAGACAATTTTTCCATGGACAGGGGTGGGAGGAGGATGACGGTTCAGGTGGTAATGCGAGTGACGGGGAGTGCAGCTTCGCTCACTTGCCCAGCACTCACCTCCTGCTGTGCAGCCTGGTTCCTAACAGGCCACAGACCAGTTCTGGTCTGCGGCCTGGGAGTTGGGGACCCCTGTTGTAGACAACGTGTATTTGTCTTTTCATTGGTATATTTAGATCATTGACATTTTAAAGGGATTATTGATATAGTTGGATTAATAACTACCATATTTGTTACTGTTTTCTATTTATTGCTCTTGTTCTTTGTTCCTGTTTTTGTCTTTCATACTTTTACTGCCTTTTTGTGGTTTTAATTGAGCACTTTATATGATTCCATTTTCTCTCATTTGTTAGCGTATCAATTATGCTTTTTAAAAAAACTTTTAATGGTTGCCCTAACATTTGCTAAATATACATTTCCAACTAATCCAATTCCACTTTCAAATAATACTGTCTCACTTTGTGGGTGATAACAAGTACCGTATAATAAAAAAAAATTCCAAATTCCTCCCTCCTATTCCTTGTATCATTGTTATCATTCATTTCACTTATACAAAAGCATATTACATATATAAGCATTCATAATTGAATACATTGTTGCTATTATTTTCAACAAATTGTTAGCTTTTAGATCACTTAAGAATAAGAAAAATAAAACTTTTAATATTACCTTTAGTTATTCATTTTTTGATGGTCTTCCTTTCTTTATGTAGATCCTTATTTCTGACCTATATTGTTTTCCTTCTTTCTGAAGAACTTCTTTTAACATATCTTGTCAGGCAGATCTACTGGCTAAAAGTTTCCTCAGTTTTTGTTTGTGTGAGAAAGTCTTTATTTCTCCTTCCCTTTTGAAAGATAATTTCTCAGGGTACAAAATTCTGAATTGGTGGATTGTTTTTAATCTCAACACTGTAAATACTTCTCTTCACTCCCTTCTTGCTTGCTTCGTTTCTGAGGGAAAGTCAGATGTACAGTTAAGCCTTGAACAATGGGGGGGTTAATCCAAGTGAATATAGCTTACAGTCATCCCTCTGCATCTGCATCCTCTGCATCTGCAAAATCAACCAGCCATGGGCCGTGTGGTACTTGAGTATATACTAGTGAAAAATATCTGCATATAAGTGAGCCCGGGCAGTTCAAACCCAGGTTATTCAAGGATCAACTTACCTTTGTTCCTCTATAGGTAAGTTTTTTTTGTCCCCCTTCGGCTTCTTTCCAGATTTTTTTGTCTTTGATTTTCTGCAGTTTGAATATAACATGCCTAGACATCACTTTTTGTTTGTTTCTTTGTTTTTGTTTTTTTTTAACTTTCTGTTTTTGGTTTTTAAAATTAATTAATTAATTAGTTTATTTTTTGGCTGCATTGGGTCTTTGTTGCTGCACATGGGCTTTCTCTCGTTGCAGCAAGTGGGGGCTACTCTTCATTGCGGTGCGCAGGCTTCTCATTGCGGTGGCTCCTCTTGTTGCGGAGCATGGGCTGTAGGCACGTGGGCTCAGTAGTTGTGGCTCGCAGGCTCTAGAGCACAGGCTCAGTAGCTGTGGCACACGGGCTTAGTTGCTCTGCGGCATGTGGGATCTTCTGGACCAGGGCTCGAACCCATGTACCCTGCATTGGCAGGCGGATTCTTAACCACTGTGCCACCAGGGAAGCCCTGTTTCTTTGTTTTGTTTTGTTTTTAAGCATTTATCCTGCTTGGTGTTCTCTCAGCTTTCCTGGATCTGTGGTTTGGTATCTGACACTTATTGGGGAAATTCTCACTCACTATTACTTCAGATATTGCTTCTGTTCTTTTCTCTGTTTCCTCTTTCTGGTATTCTCATTACACATATGTTACATCTTTTGTAGTTGTCTCAGAGTTCTTGGATATTCTTTTCAGTTTTGGTAAGTGTTTATTGTCATATTTTCAAGCTTAGAGATTCTTTACTCACCTGTGTCCATTCTACTAATGAGCCCATCAGAGGCATTCTTTATTTCAGTTACAGCGTTTTTGATTGGTAGCATTTCTTTTTGATACTTTCTTAGAATGTCCATCTCTCTGCTTACATTATCCATCTTTTCTTGCATGTTGTTTACTTTTTCCATTAAAGCCTATAGCATGTTATTCTTAGTATTTTAAAATTCCTGGTCTGATGATTCCAGCATTCCTGCCATATCTGACTCTGGTTTTGTTTTGATTTTTCTCCCTTTTCACAGGGTTTAGAAGACAACCTCTTGGTATTGCAATACCTTTCCTACAATGGCAAAGTGATTGGGTTATCCTGAAAACCTTGAAATAATATTGTCAGTGCAAGTTGACTTTTAGAGTCTCTTAAAGAAATGGCTTTATACAACGTATGTCAAAATTTTATTTAGCATTTATTGAACACCTTTGCTGTGAAAGGGGTATGCTTTACCCTTTGTAAAGCAAAAACATAAATATTTCTTAAGAATGTTATTGAGCATAATGAAGTGAGAGTCCAATAAATTTCCACAAGGCAGAGATAATCAGAGCTCTTAAAAATGCTCAGTGGTTGCTTTGCTTTCTCTATTATTGCATGGAAATAGCTGGTATACTTCTTTTCAAGCTCATTCACATACTTATGATGAAGTTTTGATAGCATTCGTTATCTTCTTGAAAGTCTTGGCAGTTAAATGGGCCAGAATTTAAATAACAATTTGAGCTTCTTAGGTACGTTTTTTCAGTGCCTCGGAATTTAGAATCTAGGATTTCTTTAGGAAAATGTATTCTATTTTATATTCCTGCCTTGGAATAAGTTCCTTGCATTCTGTTTTTTCCCTTCTTTGTGTCCTAGAAGATATGTGTTATTTCCTGGAATCCTAGGTAACCAAACTCCTCCTTTTTGAGTGACAAAAACGTTGTTACTCAAAGCACTGTATGTTCTGTGTATGTGCTCCAGTCTGGCTCTAGAGAGCCTGTTCTTTGTGGTTTGGTTTCTAATGTTATGTGTTACCATTTTGTAAAAAAAAAAAAAAAATTCCATGTGACTAACTTGCCACAGTAATGCTCTCTGACACGTTTGCTTCAGGGAGAAAGCTGGCAAAGTTAGAAACACATGCCTAGTTTAAAATTTGCTGTCACTGCAGAAAAAAAGTTAATGGAATATAGTCCTAGTTTTTTCCTCTGTGTTAGTATTACTCATGGGACCAGAATAATGATTTTGGCAAGAGTATATTTACTTTCCTGTGTAATTTTATCATACTTCAGTATCTCACTCATATTTTCCCTAGGATTTGTCAAGAAAATATTATTATATAGAGGAGTAAAAATAAAATTCTTTCTTTAGGCTCATAAGCAGTTAGTCTGAAAATACAAATGTTTTTGTTGCATTAATATGAACTATACAAAATTTAGTGTTCCTTGTATTTTAAAGTTCCTTTAACTTAAAATGCAAATGGTAGACATTCATATTTATTAACATGTTCTTTATATTTCATTCTCTCAACTCTGAATGTTCACCTAGTTTACAGAATTGACCTTTGCAGAGTTTTCAATAGTCCATCCCCACTCTGTTGTCCTTGTTCAGGGTTCATTACTTCTTTCCTAACACTCTAATCATATCCTTTTTACTGGTCTCCTCAGTCATTTCTTAGCAGTGCTTAACGCAGATCTGCCCCTCCACAGATACTGAAAGCCTCCAGCCTACAGGTACCACCCTTCACAGTGCTTCTAGAAAGCCCCACCCACCCCTAAAGTCTGACCCCTTTACTTTCTTAAAAGGTTGTATATGCCTAACCTTTCTGAGTTGGCTTCTGCTTTTTCTGTCTGAATTCCTCATTTGCATTTCAGTTCTTAACTAATGAACTGGTGCTAGTTCTCTGCCAGAATCTCACCCTCATTAGCCAGGGGTCAGAGCATCTCTGTTGTCTTTGACTACTTGGTCTCTGCCTGGTTAGGGTTGGGAATCAGGATTCTGAACACCCCGCGACTCCTTGCCACTAGAGTGGGTGGCCTCTAGTGTACTTCATCGGGGCTGATAAGAGGAAGAAGATAATCAGGGCCTTCAGAAGACCAGGAAGGGCACTGGGGTAAATCCTGCTTAGAATGGGATTTTGTTTTTTCCTCTGGGACCCAAACACACTCTTAGCAACCCTGTCCTTCACGGGAGTATAGTGAGTTCATTATTCAGAAGGTTGCCCACATTATTTTTTCTTCTCATCTCTCAAGCAACTCCTGACTGCACAGATTATCTTCCTTAATAATGATAATCACAGCAATGACAACCCCTCTGTGTTGTACCACACATTTTACTTTTATTATATTTGTTGCCTTGTAGGGGATATGACATTTACCCCCACTGTATACTGAGGACACTGCAGTTCAGAGAGGTTAAGAGCTCAAGGTCACTTTGGGGTATGTGGTAGAGCTGGAATTCCAGTCCAGCTTTCTGACACTAAATCTTGGAGCTTTTTTCAGGAGGCCCCACTGCATGAAGCATGCTTTTGGGCTGCCTCTTTCCATTTTCAGCTTTATACAGTAAAACTCCTGTGTTCAGGAAGAGAAAATATATATTGAACACTTACTATGTGTGCATTTCAAGCATCAAACATTATGATCTAGCAAGCATTAGGTGCTTAATGATTGTTGAATGAATTGATGAATGAATGAATGAGAGGATACTATGTAAATTTGTTAGAAAGGGCAATCTCTTTGTGCTTAACACAGTGGCAGGCATGCGGTAGGTGCTCAAAAATATTTGAATTAATGAGATTATTCATTCAAATATTGTTGAATTAATGAGATTATCCAGTGCACCCTTCTATTAAAACATGATGATGACTATAAGTATTTGAGTGATAGATCTAGTCTTCTGGTGAAGAAAAGATGGGTTTTAATGGATGTTTTTTCCTTTGTATCCCTCAAAGAGTAGTTGATATCCTATGATGAGCTCCACTTCCAGTAGAAGGCTTCACTTACCTACTTCATCTTACTCGACCTCTCACTTATTTACTCCTTAAAACTCCTTCCTTGACTTTGACCCTTGCCCTTGGATAATGCCATTAATTCTCATAACCAGCTACGTTCTGCACACTGACAATCCCCACAGCTATATCAGAATTTTTAGGCAGAATTTTTCCTTGACAATCCAGGGTCATTTAAATGACTGTCTACCTTAAACTAAAATGTCTTAGAACTTTCCCGCCCCGCCCACTACCCCTTGTATATATATCTGCTGCTTCTCCTTTGTGTCTCATCTTGTTAAAGGGGAGGAAACTCTTTATTCAGGACAGAGACCACTGGGTAAGAAGCAGCCTCAGTATAATCACGAATGTGACCACATGGGGTTCCCTTAGCCACTGCTTTGGAGAAATCAGTGTTGACCTAGAGTTAAGACCCCCTAACTTAAGGGGCTAACAGTGGTCTACATCACCCCCTCCAAACAAGTTTTGTCTTTTGGTGCTTTTCTGTGCCGCTGACCTTCTATTCCTCCTTGCCGATGCAAGCAGGGATGACAGGAGAGTGAGGCCTCTTTCTCATTACATTCCTTTCTCAAGCATGATGTGTGAGAGAATGTACTCTGATTATCACATCCATAGAACTTTCTCAAGGTTTGTGTAGATTTTTCCCCCATTGTCTGTTTCTTTCCTGGCTGGATAATAGACCATAAGTTGTTTTGTGAGTTGTTTTTCCTGTTACTTGCAGTCCTCACAGGAGGCCTGCCCAGTGACACAGTGCGGTTAACTCTTACCTATTTCTCTGGGCCTATTCATGGTTTCCCCTTCTTGTGCTAGAGTCACTGGGCTTCAGCTGATAGTGTTATGTTTTTTCCTGTTACATTACTACAGTGGCATGTGGTTTTGCTTCTCTTTTTTCCTTCATCACATTTGTGTGGGACCCATTTGTCTAAAACTGTATATGAAATGTCTTCAAACAGCCTTAGTCAAGTGAGACGCTGTCTGTGTATAATGTTGGCAAAGAAATATTAAGCATTTCCTTCCTACATTTAGTCATATTAAAGAGAAATTTATAAGGAGTATTTTATTCTTTTTATTACAAAATGTTTACTATAAGATGACCAAAAGTTAATGCAAATCTAGCCTCCACTTTGGCATAGGTAAATCTTAGTTGCTATGTGACCATCTACCGTCTGTCTGTCCATATCTGTATTTGAAGAAACGTAATTCAAACTCATTTTGTTGAAGTGAGAGAGTGGTGTATATATGGACATATATACACTACCAAACGTAAAATAGATAGCTAGTGGGAAGCAGCCACATAGCACAGGGAGATCAGCTCGGTGCTTTGTGACCACCTAGAGGGGTGGGATAGGGAGGGAGGGAGGGAGACGCAAGAGGGAGGAGATATGGGGATATATGTATATGTATAGCTGATTCACTTTGTTATAAAGTAGAAAGTAACACACATCATTGTAAAGCAATTATACTCCAATAAAAACGTTAAAAAAAAGGTAAATGTAGTGTTAGATTGTCTGGTGAAAGGTGAAAGTTGTTTGATGTTATTATCATTTTTTTTTTTTGGTTTTTTTTTTTTAATTTTTTAAATTAGTTTCTGCTTTATAACAAAGTGAATCAGTCATACATATACATCTGTTCCCACATCCCTTCCCTCATGCATCTCCCTCCCTCCCACCCTCCCCATCCCACCCCTCCAGGCGGTCACAAAGCACCGAGCTGATCTCCCTGTGCTCTATGGCTGCTTCCCACTATCTATCTACCTTACGTTTGGTAGTGTATATATGTCCATGCCTCTCTTTCGCTTTGTCACAGCTTACCCTTCCCCCTCCCCATATCCTCAAGTCCATTCTCAAGTAGGTCTGTGTCTTTATTCCTGTTTTGCCCCTAGGTCCTTCATGACTTTTTTTTTTTTTTTAATTCCGTATATATGTGTTAGCATACGGTATTTGTCTTTCTCTTTCTGACTTACTTCACTCTGTATGACAGACACTAGGTCTATCCACCTCATTACAAATAGCTCAGTTTCGTTTCTTTTTATGGCTGAGTAATATTCCATTGTATATATGTACCACATCTTCTTTATCCATTCATCTGATGATGGACACTTAGGTTGTTTCCAGCTCCGGGCTATTGTGAATAGAGCTGCAATGAACATTTTGGTACATGTCTCTTTTGGAATTATGGTTTTCTCAGGGTATATGCCTAGTAGTGGGATTGCTGGGTCATATGGTAGTTCTATTTTTAGTTTTTTAAGGAACCTCCATACTGTTCTCCATAGTGGCTGTACCAATTCACATTCCCACCAGCAGTGCAAGAGTGTTCCCTTTTTTCCACACCCTCTCCAGCATTTATTGTTTCTAGATTTCTTGATGATGGCCATTCTGACTGGTGTGAGATGATATCTCATTGTAGTTTTGATTTGCATTTCTCTAATGATTAATGATGTTGAGCATTCTTTCATGTGTTTGTTGGCAGTCTGTATATCTTCTTTGGAGAAATGCCTATTTAAGTCTTCTGCCCATTTTTGGATTGGGTTGTTTGTTTTTTTGCTATTGAGCTGCATGAGCTGTTTATAAATTTTGGAGATTAATCCTTTGTCAGTTGCTTCATTTGCAAATATTTTCTCCCATTCTGAGGGTTGTCTTTTGGTCTTGTTTATGGTTTCCTTTGCTGTGCAAAAGCTTTGAAGTTTCATTAGGTCCCATTTGTTTATCTTTGTTTTTATTTCCATTTCTCTAGGAGGTGGGTCCAAAAGGATCTTGCTGTGATTTATGTCATAGAGTGTTCTACCTATGTTTTCCTCTAAGAGTTTGATAGTTTCTGGCCTTACATTTAAGTCTTTAATCCATTTTAAGCTTATTTTTGTGTATGGTGTTAGGGAATGATCTAATCTCAAACTTTTACCTGTCCCTGTCCAGTTTTCCCAGCACCACTTATTGAAGAGGCTGTCCTTTCTCCACTGTACATTCCTGCCTCCTTTATCAAAGATAAGTTGGCCATATGTGCGTGGGTTTATCTCTGGGCTTTCTATCCTGATCCACTGATCTATCTTTCTGTTTTTATGCCAGTACCACACTGTCTTGATTACTGTAGCTTTGTAGTATAGTCTGAAGTCAGGGAGCCTGATTCCTCCAGCTCCGTTTTTCGTTCTCAAGATTGCTTTGGCTATTCGGGGTCTTTTGTTTTTCCAAACAAATTTTGAAATTTTTTGTTCTAGTTCTGTGAAAAATGCCAGTGGTAGTTTGATAGGGATTGCATTGAATCTGTAGATTGCTTTGGGTAGTAGAGTCATTTTCACAATATTGATTCTTCCAATCCAGGAGCATGGTATATCTCTCCATCTATTTGTATCATCTTTAATTTCTTTCATCAGTGTCTTATAATTTTCTGCATACAGGTCTTTTGTCTCCTTAGGTAGGTTTATTCCTAGATATTTTATTCTTTTTGTTGCAATGGTAAATGGGAGTGTTTTCTTGATTTCATTTTCAGATTTTTCATCATTAGTGTACAGGAATGCCAGAGATTTCTGTACATTAATTTTGTATCCTGCTACTTTACCAAATTCATTGATTAGCTCTAGTAGTTTTTCGGTAGCATCTTTAGGATTCTCTATGTATAGTATCATGTCATCTGCAAACAGTGACAGCTTTACTTCTTCTTTTCCAATTTGGATTCCTTTTATTTCCTTTTCTTCTCTGATTGCTGTGGCTAAAACTTCCAAAACTATGTTGAATAAGAGTGGTGAGAGTGGGCAGCCTTGTCTTGTTCCTGATCTTAGTGGAAATGGTTTCAGTTTTTCACCATTGAGGACAATGTTGGCTGTGGGTTTGTCATATATGGCCTTTAGTATGTTGAGGAAAGTTCCCTCTATGCCTACTTTCTGCAGGGTTTTTATCATAAATGGGTGTTGAATTTTGTCGAAAGCTTTCTCTGCATCTATTGAGATGATCATATGGTTTTTCTCCTTCAACTTGTTAATATGGTGTATCACATTGATTGATTTGCGTATATTGAAGAATCCTTGCATTCCTGGAATAAAGCCCACTTGATCATGGTGTATGATCCTTTTAATGTGCTGTTGGATTCTGTTTGCTAGTATTTTGTTGAGGATTTTTGCATCTATGTTCATCAGTGATATTGGCCTGTAGTTTTCTTTCTTTGTGACATCCTTGTCTGGTTTTGGTATCAAGGTGATGGTGGCCTCGTAGAATGAGTTTGGGAGTGTTCCTTCCTCTGATATTGTTTGGAAGAGTTTGAGAAGGATGGGTGTTAGCTCTTCTCTAAATGTTTGATAGAATTCGCCTGTGAAGCCATCTGGTCCTGGGCTTTTGTTTGATGGAAGATTTTTAATCACAGTTTCAATTTCAGTGCTTGTGATTGGTCTATTCATATTTTCTATTTCTTCCTGAGTCAGTCTTGGCAGGTTGTGCATTTCTAAGAATTTGTCCATCTCTTCCAGGTTGTCCATTTTATGGGCATAGAGTTGCTTGTAGTAATCTGTCATGATCTTTTGTATTTCTGCAGTGTCAGTTGTTACTTCTCCTTTTTCATTTCTAATTCTATTGATTTGAGTCTTCTCCCTTCTTTTCTTGATGAGTCTGGCTAATGGTTTATCAATTTTGTTTATCTTCTCAAAGAACCAGCTTTTAGTTTTATTGATCTTTGCTATCGTTTCCTTCATTTCTTTTTCATTTATTTCTGATTTGATTTTTATGATTTCTTTCCTTCTGCTAACTTTGGGGTGTTTTTGTTCTTCTTTCTCTAATTGCTTTAGGTGCAAGGTTAGGTTGTTTATTCGAGATGTTTCCTGTTTCTTAAGGTGGGATTGTATTGCTATAAACTTCCCTTTTAGAACTGCTTTTGCTGCATCCCATAGGTTTTGGGTCGTCGTGTCTCCATTGTCATTTGTTTCTAGGTATTTTTTAAATTCCTCTTTGATTTCTTCAGTGATTACTTCGTTATTAAGTAGTGTATTGTTTAGCCTCCATGTGTTTGTATTTTTTACAGCTCTTTTCCTGTAATTGATATCTAGTCTCATAGCATTGTGGTCAGAAAAGACACTTGATACAATTTCAATTTTCTTAAATTTACCAAGGCTTGATTTGTGACCCAAGATATGATCTATCCTGGAGAATGTTCCATGAGCACTTGAGAAAAATGTGTATTCTGTTGTTTTTGGATGGAATGTCCTATAAATATCAATTAAGTCCATCTTGTTTAATGTATCATTTAAAGCTTGTGTTTCCTTATTTATTTTCATTTTGGAAGATCTGTCCATTGGTGAAAGTGGGGTGTTAAAGTCCCCTACTATGATTGTGTTACTGTCGATTTCTCCTTTTATGGCTGTTAGTATTTGCCTTATGTATTGAGGTGCTCCTATGTTTGGTGCATAAATATTTACAATTGTTATATCTTCTTCTTGGATCGATCCCTTGATCATTATGTAGTGTCCTTCTTTGTCTCTTCTAGTAGTCTTTATTTTAAAGTCTATTTTGTCTGATATGAGAATTGCTACTCCAGCTTTCTTTTGGTTTTCATTTGCATGGAATATCTTTTTCCATCCCCTTACTTTCAGTCTGTATGTGTCTCTAGGTCTGAAGTGGGTCTCTTGTAGACAGCATATATATGGGTCTTGTTTTTGTATCCATTCAGCCAATCTGTGTCTTTTGGTGGGAGCATTTAGTCCATTTACATTTAAGGTAATTATCGATATGTATGTTCCTATTCCCATTTTCTTAATTGTTTTGGGTTCGTTATTGTAGGTCTTTTCCTTCTGTTGTGTTTCTTGCCTAGAGAAGTTCCTTTAGCATTTGTTGTAAAGCTGGTTTGGTGGTGCTGAACTCTCTCAGCTTTTGCTTGTCTGTAAACGTTTTAATTTCTCCATCAAATCTGAATGAGATCCTTGCTGGGTAGAGTAATCTTGGTTGCAGGTTTTTCTCCTTCATCACTTTAATTATGTCCTGCCACTCCCTTCTGGCTTGTAGAGTTTCTGCTGAGAGATCAGCTGTTATCCTGATGGGGATTCCCTTGTGTGTTATTTGTTGTTTTTGCCTTGCTGCTTTTAATAGGATTTCTTTGTGTTTAATTTTTGACAGTTTGATTAATATGTGTCTTGGCGTATTTCTCCTTGGATTTATTCTGTATGGGACTCTCTGTGCTTCCTGGACTTGATTAACTATTTCCTTTCCCATATTAGGGAAGTTTTCAACTATAATCTCTTCAAATATTTTCTCAGTCCCTTTCTTTTTCTCTTCTTCTTCTGGAACCCCTATAATTCGAATGTTGGTGCGTTTAATGTTGTCCCAGAGGTCTCTGAGACTGTCCTCTGTTCTTTTCATTCTTTTTTCTTTATTTTGCTCTGCATCAGTTATTTCCACTATTTTATCTTCCACCTCACTTATCCGTTCTTCTGCCTCAGTTATTCTGCTATTGATCCCATCTAGAGTATTTTTTATTTCATGTATTGTGTTTTTAATCGATGCTTGATTCATCTTTAGTTCTTCTAGGTCCTTGTTAACTGTTTCTTGCATTTTGTCTGTTCTATTTCCAAGATTTTGGATCTGGGAAATAGAATCTTGGATCATCTTTACCATCATTATTCTGAATTCTTTTTCAGGTAGACTGCCTATTACCTCTTCATTTGTTAGGTCTGGTGGGTTTTTATCTTGTTCCTTCTCCTGCTGTGTGTTTTTCTGTCTTCTCATTTTGCTTATGTTACTGTGTTTGGGGTCTCCTTTTTGCAGGCTGCAGGTTCGTAGTTCCCGTTGTTTTTGGTGTCTGTCCCCAGTGGCTAAGGTTGGTTTAGTGGGTTGTGTAGGCTTCCTGGTGGAAGGTACTAGTGCCTGTGTTCCGGTGAATGAGGCTGGATCTTGTCTTTCTGGTGGGCAGGTCCACGTCTGGTGGTGTGTTTTGGGGTGTCTGCGGACTTTTTATGATTTTAGGCCACCTCTCTGCTAATGGGTGGCGTTGTGTTTCTGTCTTGCTAGTTGTTTGGCATAGGGTGTCCAGCACTGTAGCTTGCTGGTCGTTGAGTGAAGCTGGGTGCTGGTGTTGAGATGGAGATCTCTGGAAGATTTTCGCCGTTTGATATTATGTGGAGCTGGGAGGTCTCTTGTGGACCAGTGTCCTGAAGTTGGCTCTCCCACCTCAGAGGCACAGCACTGACTCCTGGCTCCTCAATTTGGGATGATTTGTTGTCTATTCATGTATTCCACAGATGCAGGGTACATCAAGTTGATTGTGGAGCTTTAGTCCGCTGCTTCTGAGGCTGCTGGGAGAGGTTTCCCTTTCTCTTCTTTGTTCTCACAGCTCCTGGGTCTCAGCTTTGGATTTGGCCCCGCCTCTGCGTGTAGGTCGCCGGAGGGCGTCTGTTCTTCGCTCAGACAGGACAGGGTTAAAGGAGCAGCCTCTTCGGGGACTCTGGCTCACTCAGGCCGGGCGGGAGGGAGGGGCACGGAGTGCGGGGCGAGCCTGCAGCGGCAGAGTTCGGCGTGACGTTGCACCAGCCCGAGGCGCGCCGTGCGTTCTCCCAGGGAAGCCGCCCCTGGATCCCGGGACCCCAGCAGTGGCGGGCTGCACAGGCTCCCGGAAGGGCGGTGTGGACAGTGACCTGCGCTCGCACACAGGCTTCTTGGCGGCGGCAGCAGCAGCCCCAGCGTCCCACGCCCGTCACTGGGCTCCGCGCTTTCAGTCGTGACTCGCGCCCGTCTGTGGAGCCCCTTTAAGCAGCGCTCTTAATCCCCTCTCCTCGCGCACCAGGAAACCAAGAGGGAAGAAAAAGTCTCTTGCCTCTTTGGCAGCTCCAGAGTTTTCCCGGACTCCCTGCCGGCTAGCTGTGGCACATTAGCCCCCTTCAGGCTGAGTTCTCGCCGCCAGCCCCAGTCCTTTCCCTGCGCTCTGACCGAAGCCCGAGCCTCAGCTTCCAGCGCCGCCCGCCCTGGCGGGCGAGCAGACAAGCCTCTCGGGCGGGTGAGTGCCGCTTGGCACCGATCCTCTGTGCGGGAATCTCTCCGCTTTGCCCTACCCAGGTATGTGGGGAGTTTCTTGCCTTTTGGGAGGTCTGGGGTCTTCTGCCAGCATTCAGTAGGTGTTCTGTAGGAGTTGTTCCACGTGTAGCTGTATTTCTGGTGTATCCGTGGGGAGGAAGGTGATCTTCGCGTCTTACTCTTCCGCCATCTTACCCGGAAGTCTCTATCATTTTTATAGTATATGTTATTTCACTGTAAGATGAAAATTTGTCAGTAAGCGGTTGGGACACAAACATAATTAAATACCTTTGTTCTCTACCTATCTTAAAAAATGAGAATATTAAATAGTTTGTTAGTTTCATACAGTGTGTGATCACTGATCACAATCAATATTTTTAAGCTACCTATAATGACTAAATTCACTGTTTATTTTAAGGGTATATAACCGTAGTGTTCATTTTCTGAACTTACTAGAGAGAGAGCTCTCTTAGCAAAACTGTGCATCAGTGTTTGTTTTGATTTTGGTTCACCGCTTAGCATCTTGTCTTTAATCAACATAAAGCTTGTCTAATTCATTGGCTCAAAAAAAAAAAAAAACAACCCAAAACTCATTTTGTTGTAGGTTCCCCAGCTAGCCAGGACAAAGGCAGACTGTCTCAGAGAGCTCTGAGATGGGTTTGTTTACAGCCTAAGGTTCTAACACTGTCTGGGGTAGATGCTGCTGATTATAGTACGCTGGTTGTTTTAGAACCACAGCCTTTGATCTGACCTTATTCTGTTTGACCAGAAGGAGCAGCATTAATTCCACACCACAGAATATTACAAGACCCTGAGAGTGTCCTTCTGTAGGACCAAGAGTGAGTGGTTAGGGAAGTCATATAGCTGGTATACAGCTTCCTTCATTGTGCACTACACATGTCTCCCACAAATAGGCCCCCTGCTTCAAGGGTGTTTGTATTTGGAGTGGTTAATTCCATTAGCCTGTATGGGTAGGTGACAGAGGATATTTTATTAAAAACTTCACTTACTGTCCTCCTCCATGACTTTCCTTCAGTTAATTCAGGGCCCAGCTGAAACGCTCAGTATCACTTCTTAGTGAGTGCTTCAGAAATCTTGGCATTGAATATCACTCTAGTAAAAGCACATAAGATCAACATATTGTGGAAGAGCTTCTCTGTGCGGCACCCTGCCCACCTTGCACGTCTTCATTCAGGCCACGTGGGCAATGCTTCACCACAGTCTGACTCAAGTCTTGGCGAAATGCCCTGTGGTTCCTCCTCGAGCAAGGGGAGGTAAGCGGCTCAGTGAGGAGCTGTCACTAGGTGGTTTCTCCTAACATCCCTCGTGGGAACCTGTCATAAGTCCATTTCTCATCCATCTCCTCGTTCAGCTGAGTGCAGGGGTCTCCTCCTTGTACCTTGTGCCCTTGAGGTGTCTCTGTAAGTCTGTAAAACTGCTTGGATTTAGTTTAGAGGTGGCTCCTTGACAGCAGCATGACACATCGCTTCAACATCTGTCATCTGGCCCTTCCTGTTTGATGTCAGCATGTGGGATTAAGGGCTTGGCACACTGACACTGTGCTGATTCTGCTTTTGCTGTGTGTTTAAGTAATAAATTGTCTGAATCCATTTGAGCTCATTATCTCCTTACCAGACTAATCTGTGGAAGTGTGGCAAGCCAACCTAATAGCTGTACTAGTAATACTTGTGGCCCTGTGAGCCATTGAGTTGCTGCTTTGGGAATGTTTGTGTGACGCAGTGGGGCAGTGGGGCTCTCACTGGCCAAACACTCGGCTCCTATATGTACCATGGGTTACCCTTTGACCCTTTGTACTTGTCTCTGGGCAGAGTGAGGCCCCTATTGGAATTACCCTTTTCTCACATTGCCAGGCCAACAAAAATACTAAAATCTGCTCATCAGAAAGGCTTTTTATACAACTGGAAGGACCACACAAATTCTAAAGCTGACCCCTAACACCTGCCTCCCGCCTCCCTCCCTCCCCCCGGCCCCAGCCTCTACATCTCTCTAAGTGTGGTAGGAAACAGAATAATCACAGTGTTTGGGCCTACTCAGAATTGTGTACTTTATTTTATTTATTTATTTATTTTTTTGGCTGCGTCAGGTCTTAGTTGCAGCATGTGGGATCTTCGTTGCAGCACACGGGATCTTTTCATTGCAGCGAGCAGGCTCTTCATTGCGGCATGCAGGCTTTTCTCTAGTTGTGGCATGCAGGTTCTCTCTCTCTAGTTGTGGCACGCGGGTTCCAGGGCACGTGGGTTCTGTAGTTTGAGGCACACGGGCTCTAGTTGAGGTGCGCGAGCTCAGTAGTCGTGACGCGTGGCCTTAGTTGCCCCGTGGCATGTGAGACCTTAGTTCTCCAATGAGGGATTGAACCCGCGTCCCCTGCATTGCAAGGTGGATTCTTTACCACTGGACTACCAGGGTTAGGGTTAGGGTGTACTTTAAATGGTACATTCCTACTCAGGAGGTGGTTCCCTCTTGCTCATAGATTTTGTGATATTTTGCTTTCCAAAGAAACCAAATGTTTCACCCTACAAGCACCTAAAAACATTTCTATTCTGGCATTAGATCTGGGAAAAATGGAAGACAACATGGAGGGTAATTTCTACTTATATATTTTTGAAAAATTTTCTGTATAGTACTTGTTGATTCATTATGATCTTTTTTAATATAGACATTTAAGGCTATAACTTTCCTTCTAAGCACAACTTTAACTGCATTCCACAGATTTTATGTTGTATTTTCATTACCATTTAGTTCAAAATATTGTCCAGTTTCTCTTGTAATTGATTTTTTGTTTTTTGTGTGTTTCCCTTTGTTGAAAGCTTTTCATCCAAATGCAGTCACATACATTTTACTACATACTACTATAATTTTTATTCTAATACAGTAATACTCCTTCAATTTATCAGATCCTTTTCATAAGAGAAGTTAGCATATATGTAATTTATTTTTGATCCAGTGATTATTTAGAGTTTTATTGTTTACTTCCCAAATATGTAGTGTTTTCCTGGTTTACATACTGGTGTTTGTGAGGAAAATGTTAACACAGGGGGTCTGGTTGCTGACTCCTTCGTGTCTCTAAGGGAACCTGGAACCATGATTGACTCTTGGTTAACCCCTAGGAATGTGGCCCTCTGCATGTTTTTATGTTAATGGTTGATTTAGTTTTGAACACCAGGAGCAATAGACCGTGCTGTACCTGTTTGTCAGAACTGCTTTGTGCAAACATCCAGATTGATGAAGTGTACCTAGTTTCATTGTTGGGGTCCTGAGTTTCAATTACCATGGCGGTCAAGTAACAGGATATGCCTGTATGACCAGCCTTTCGTACAAGCCATGAAAGCTGAGACTCAGTTGCTCTTTCTGCTCTTCCCTGGGCAGAGGTATTTTGCATATACCCCTATATTTTGCCTCTAGAGAGAGTATGTATAAAAAGGTCTGTGACCTCTCTGGGTTCTACCCAATGCATAACCTTTTTCCTCCTGCTTTTACTCTGTACCCTAGACTGTGATAAATCTTAGCCATGAGTATAACCTACTGTTGGCTCTTCCGTGGTGAATCACAAACTTGAGGGTGGTCCTGTGTGCCCTAAAATGGTATTCTAATTTGATTCTTTTGTGGTCAGAGAACATACTCCATATGATTTCAGGTTTGGTTTTTTTAAGAAAAAAATTATTGAGGCTTGTTTTATAACCTAGAATATGATCTCTCCTGGTAACTATCCCATGTAAATCTGAAAAGAATGTGTATTCTGCCGTTTTGGGGTGTATCATTCTATAAATATATATTAGGTCAAAGTGGCTGATAATGTGCATATCTTCTATGGCTTTGCTGATTGTTCTTTTTTTTTTCTAGTTCAATCCATTGCTGAGACAGGAGTGTTAAAGTCATCAACTATGGTTGGACAATTGTCTGTTTCTCCCTTTAATTCTGTCAATTCTTGTTTCATATATTTTGAAACTCTGTTATGGGATGCATACACATTTGGGTTGATCCCTTCCTGTTGAATTGACTCTTTTATCATTATTGACTCTTTTATCATTCTCCTTTATCTCTGGTAATACATTTGGTTTTGAAATTTGTCTTGTGATGTTAATGGCCATTGCAGCCTTTTGCTTATTACTCTTTGCAAGGTACGTTTTTCATCTGCTCATTTTTAACCTGTCTGCGTATTTATATTTAAAATGAGTGTCTTGTAAACAGTGTAGACTTGTGTAGTTTGTTTTATTTTTGTCTTCTGACAATTTCTGCTTCTTAATTGGAGTGTTTAGTTCAATGATCTTTAATGTAATTATTGACATGATTGGGCTTAGGCCTAATATATATTTTTTTTATTTTCTACACATCTTCTCTGTTTTTCCTTCCTCTCTTCATCCTGCCTTGTTTGTAGAGGATTTGAATATGTTTTCAGAATTCTCTTTTATTTTGTCTTTTGATATTTTAGCTATTCTTTTTCGTACTCTTTTTATAGCAGCTGCCCTAGGGATTATAATATACAAAAATAACTTTTCACAGTCCACTTAATTAGTTAATAATGTACTACTTAGTACATTAGTTAATAATGTACTACTTCAAGTAAAACATCGAAAACTTACAAACTTATAGGTCCACACCTCTGTCCTTTTTGTTATAGTTGTTACATGTAAACACACACACATACACACACACACACACACACACTCCAGAAGACACTTACCATTTTAGTTTTAGACAGTTATTTGATTTATAAAGAAATTCAGAGGAAAAAAGCAAAATATAGTCCTCTGTATTTATTCCTCCATTTATTACTTCTTATGCTCTTTATTCATTTTTGAGTGTCCCAATTCCATCTAGTATCATTTGCCTTACATGTAAATAACTTCTAGCATTTCTTACAGTGCAAGTCTGCTGCCAGCAAATGCACTTCTTATAGTGATCTGCCAGTGACAAATGCTTTTAGTTTTCTTTTATCTGAAAGTATCTTTATTTTGTTTTCACTCTTCAGGGATATGTTTGCTGGATACAGAATTCTGGGTTAACATTTCCTTTTTTTTCCCCCCAAGACTTTAAAGATGTTCCAGTCTTTCTGTCTTCCATGGTTTCTGATGAGAAGTTAAGCATTAATCAGATCACTGTTCTCTTGATGGTGATATGTCATTTTTCTCTGGCTGCTTTCAAGGTTTGCTCTTTATCTTTGCCTTACAATGGTTTATTATGTACTGTGGCTGGGTTTCTCTGCTTATCCTGCTTTGATTCATGTATTTTGTATCTGCGAATTTCTTTCATCAATTTTGGGAAATTTTAATCCATTATTTCTTCAAATATTTTTTCTCTCTCCTCTTCATCTGGTATTCTATTTACATTTATTTATGACTGTATAATATCATTTAACAGGTCTCTTAGCTTCTGTTCATTTTGTTTAATTTTTTCTCTCTATTCTTCACCTTCTGTAATTTCTGTTGATTTGTCTTTAAGTTCACTTACTCATTCCTCTGTCATATCTATTTGATGTTAGTCAATCTAGTGATTTTTCCAGAAATTATATGTTTCTGTTGTTCTAAAATTTCATTTTTATTGTTTCTGTTTCTCTGCTGAGACTTCCAATTTCTCTGCTGAAGTTTTCATCAATTGATCATTCCAACATCTCTGCCATAATTGAGTCTAGTTCTCATGCTTTCTTTGTCTCATCTAACTAGGTTGTTTTGTTTTATTATGCTTTGAAATTTTTTGTTGAAAACTGGACATCATGTACTGAGTAATAGGAACTGAGGTAAATAGGCCTCTAGTGTGAAGTTTGATGTTTATCTGGCTAGAAGTTAGACTGTGTGTAGTATGTACTGTAGCTGTAGGTGACAGGATAAACCTTCCGCTGGTGTCTTTGTTTTTCACTCCCCTATTGTCTTCAGGTTCTCCTAGGGATTTGTTCTTAAATAAGGTCTGGGATGAGCTATTCGTTCCGTTTTATTCCCCTCTCATTATACAAGAGTTCTACTGATGTAGTGGGAAGGTGTGGGGAGAGGGGAAGTGTTTTATAATCCTAAGACTGGGTCTCAGTCTTTTAGTGAGCCTGTACCCCTGGGCTGTGACCTTCACGACTGCGTCTCAGCATTTGCTTTTCACCCTTAGGTGAAATAGGAAGGCTAGATGGGGGCTGGAATTGGGTGATTTCCTTCCCCCATGTGGAAGGCTAAAGGGGGTTAGAACCAACTGGGTATTTGGGTATTTTGAGCCAATTTGAGTATTTCACTTCTCCAAGGTTGATTAGGCTCTGTTAAATAGTTTCTCTTGAGGGCAGACCTTGTTAAGAGGTAGAGAATGTTCTGGGCATATTACAAAGTAGCTACTTTCCCCCTCCCACTTCTGGAAGCCTGAGGGAATTTTTCTCTGATCTTCACTGTGAGAACTTGGCAGGGCTCCTGGTGGTAAAACTCACAAAAGTATGAGGGTCCCCCTAAGATCAAGCCCCCCTGAAGTTTTTAACTCTCAAACTTGTCCACACTGAGCTTCTAGCAATCAGCTACAGTTTAGGTTTTCTACTCTGGTACTGGTTCTGGAGTTTTCTGTTCCTGGGCCTCTTCTTTGGTAAGTTGGATTTTCTGTATGCACCTGTCTGTCTCTACAGTTTTGGGGGCAGTGTTTTGTGCTGTGAGCTCAGTGCTCTGCTGGATCTAGAAAGAGTTGTTGACTTTCAGTTTGTTCATCTTTTTTTCTTGTTGTGAGAATGGGAATGATAAATTCCGAAGTCCTTCTATACCAAGGTCGGAAGTCAGGTTTTTATGAATTGAAAACATGTCTTCTTGTATTTCATTGAGGCTAGCCACTTTAACATCCTTGTCTGTTAGTTCTGGTTCATCTTGGAGTTGGACTAGAATGATTATCTTTTCTCCTGATAATGTGTTATATTTTGTGTGTGTGTGTGTGTGTGTGTGTGTGTGAGATATTTTCTTGATTCTTCGTATGCTGGGTACTTTGGGATTATATCTTGGATGTTATGAATGTTAAATTGAGGAGATTCTGGACTATGTTATTTTTATCCATTAAGTACTATTTCTTTATTTTAGCAGCCAGTTTTCTTGGCTGGGCTTGAACAGCTAACTCTTGTATAGTAGCTCTTGTCTTTGTTCAGATCTGCTGTTTTTGGATGGGCTGTTAATAGTCTAGCCTGTGCAAGTGTTGTTCAGGGTTTAGTCAGAGATGTGGGTAATTAGGGGTTAGGGATCTACTCTTTGGGTCTTTCTCTTCAATGCTCATGATTTCCTGGATTCTTTTTATCTGGTTTTTCAGGTCTGAACGACTGGGTTTTTCACACATGCTTATACTTCTGCTGTGAGCACTTGGACTTCACCTAAATCCAGACTAAAAGGCACATCATCTCCTCTCCTTCAACTGAGTGCACAATCTGCCAGTGTCTGTCTGCTTCTCTTCACTCATCAGCACCTTCTGGGTGGCAGTTACAGTCTTAGTTCAAAATTTGTTCTTTTGCTTTGCATTTATTCCATACCACCATAGTTAGGATTCAATTACAGATGTAATTGAATACAGAGTTTGGGGGTTCCCTCTCTGGCTGTCTTCCTTCTGGGATTCCCTCACTTCTTCAGCATTTTCCCAACTCACCTTTTCTGGTTCCCTACGCCAGGATAATGTCGGGTTTTTTCTATGTGTCCCCTGTCCTCCACTAGCTGCTGTTCATCACAAATGCTGCACTTAGCCCCAGGCTAAAAGCCATGGTGACTAAAACTTATTGACATAGTTCCCTGTCTGTATTCCTCCCAGCAGTTGTGGGTTCCCTGTGAGAGTCTGTATGCTTTTGCTCACTGTCCATTACCTTAAGTTCATTTCTCTTTCTATGATACCTAGGTTTTGTGGTTGTTTTTTGTGTGTATGTGTGCAGGGGATGGAGAGAGTCCTATAGGTTCTGAGTTTATCATATCCAGAAATGGAAAGTTTTGAGGAATATTTCCATGAGGGCAAAAAACCAATTTACTTTACTGAATAACCTCTTAGAAACCAAGACCATGTGTTCCTTTAGTGAATGTTGGTAAGACAGAATCCTGTGATGTCCTAGCCTCTTGTTTTCCATACAAAAGGGAGCAGGGGGCAGAGACATTTTAGAGATAAGCAGAATCCTTTAAGGGCTATGAGCAACCTATATATTCCCACCTCACTAAGTTGTATTGAAAATAGAATAACTTTTCACCAAGCCTGGAGATTTAAAAAAAAAACCTATTTAGAGCTGTTTTAAGTCAAATGCTAGATTCTACTCTGCTTAGTACAATGCTTGTAGTAGGTATTCAGTAAATGTTATTTCACCATAATAAATTACTCACCATTAATAAATTAACTAAGAGTGAGCATTTTGATTATCTCAGAAATAAGAAAATTAAAGAAATATATTTGTATATTTTTCTTCTTGTACTCATGTAGATACGCAGCTGATATATTTCAAGCCATTTTAAATAAGATTACTTTGTCCATGATATACTTGGTTATATAGTGCTATATAAATGCGTTTGGGAGGAAGTCCCTGTAATGGTTATTTCTTCTAACTCATTTGCTGAAGGACTGTAGGGAATGGTGAGCTAGATAATTAAATAAAGTTCATTTTGTAGTTTCTACCTTATATGACAGCCAGAGTAAATGAGATTATTAACTTGAACACCTTAAGAATGCATACAGTAATTAGGAGGCTTATAGAAATCATCAAGGAATTTACAATGATAGAAGAGCAAAGAATTAAGGTTTATCTAATGATGGGGTTAAAGTGTTCTGCATGTATGTCTGCACACATACAAAGTATAAAATTCATCAAAATACAACTCACAATACTTTTGGCTCATTACCCTCTTGTAAATTCACATGTAAGAGATTATGTGGGGTCTTGATAGCATTATGGTAAATCACAGGCTGTGCTGTAGGTGCTACTCACTATTGAATGGGAATGAGATCAAAGCAGCCATGTTGGCCTGTCACTAAAATGAGAGATTTGGCATTGACTTGTCAGTGTGGTTATTGTAAAAGAGATGCAGTATGGAGCTGTTTCCTAAGATTAATCCAAGTATTCAGCATCATAACTCAGAAACTCATTCAATTCTCTGCCCTAGGTCTCCATTTACTCAGTGCTATAGGCAGATTGGTGAACCCTGAGAAGGCTTAGGCCTTTGAAGGGGCTGTGTGGTAGCTATCTTGCTGTTGGCTCTAGTGACCTGTAGCTATGGATCCCCCTGTATGCACCCCTTTTCTGAGGTTGAAATCCAGTGCCCCAAAGCTGCTTTGAGGCCTGAATTGCATGAGTGAGCACTAAAAATGTGAAAACAATTATAGACCAGAATAACAAGGTAAGGCCAAAGAATGTTTTTATGGATATTCATGCATGTTGCCAGCAGGATTCAATTTTTTTCCAGATGATTCTGAAAGATTCGCTTATAATTTAATGAATTTATATTTGATTCTTCTGAGCACCCAGTTACATTCCTATTGGTTCTGTACCAGACCACATCATTTTATGTCCCTTTGTCTTACCCATCTCTGAGGTAGATAAATGCTTCAGTTCAACGGGTGGTAAGGGGCTGTATTTTCATGGGACTTTCCTTGTGTTTCACAGTGTCTGTGCGATAAGAAGGACAGGAAGAAAATCTGTTTTACAATAAACTGCATAAGGTGTTAAATTCTATAACGCTTATTATGAAGTTTGGTGAAATGCTTTTCCAAAGAGAATTTTCTCCTCAAATTAGTAGCTATCAATAAATTGGTATGTGGGAGGAACCTTCCTTAAGATTGGTGTTCCTTGGTAGCTAAAGCAAGACATTGCAGACATTTCAGAAGCAGTTTCCAAGGAGGTGAATAGATGGTGAGGTAATTTTCTTAAGTACTTGGATCCTGATTGTCTCCAGAAGCTTTGAAGCTGTGAGTTACAAAATAGACTGATTTGATCTCCTGGGGATATTTGCCAGCTTCATAATTGCACCGAGATTTTGAATGAAAACAAGTGACAACACGATGTCTTTCCCTTTGTTCTAGGAGGGAGGCGATTCCTCGGTGATAAGGAACAAAGTGTAGGTTTCAGTTTGGAAGACTTGGAAAACCAGATTTCTTATAGGCCAAACACAGCAGTATATCTGTGATACAGTTATGCAGCCACCAAGTTGTGACTACTTGTTTTATTGAGATAGCCTTGAAAAAAGTCAATTAGACTAAGCAACATGAAGGCAGGTTTTATGTTATTTTGGTAATCGGACTCCTGGCACGACGCTTGGCTGTGGTAGATCCTGATACATTTTTGTTAGAAGAATGGGAAGTCTGTTGTGTTGCAGTGTCCTAGGTTGCTTGACGTGTAGACTTTCCTTCCTGCCCCTGGCAAACAAGTCATTTTTCAGGACTCTCAAGTGTTGCCTGGTCTGTGAAGACTTCATATCTTTTCTGGTTACCACTAACCTGACCATTCTTCCCTTAATGTATCCTTTACTTCTTTTATAGCATCTATGACATTTTAATTTCATTTTTGATGTGTATCTGCCTCTTTATACCACAGTGGGGAGCTCAATTACAGTTTGTTTGTTTACCCTTGGTATATTACTAGGAATGAGTTTGGCTGCAATTGAACAGAAATGCAATTAATAGAGGCTTAGATAAGAGTGTAGTTATCTCACAAAAGTAGTTTGGAGGTAGGCAATTCAGGGTGGATGTCTTCAAGGACACATACCTTTCTGTTTTTCCAACCCATTAAGTTTAGCATGTGGTTCTCATTCGCATGATTGTACAATGGCTATACTTCACACCTCACATCCGTATTCCATGCAGGAAGAAAGAGGGCAACTGGCAGAAGGGTTTGCAGAGGTATGTCCTCTTGAAAACAAGACTCTCCCCTTACATCACATTGGCTAGAACTGGGTCATTTGTACACCCTTAGTTACAAGGGAGTCTGAGAACTTTTCCAGCCCTCCTCCTACAGAAAGGCTGTGGGGCAAAGGCATTGTGGATGGCATTTGTGTAGGTAGTCTGCAATTTCCTGTTGATGATTGGGGGTCTCCCTCAAAAATGTCCTGGCACATGTCCAACCAATTATGTCACATATTGAACATATTTTAGTAGTAGGCTTACCATCTTAAATCTCAAGAACAAAATCTGTTTCTTTGCTATTTCTTCAGATTCTTTGCATCTATTTTAAAAGTGTGGTCTGGCTCTTGGTTTCAAATTAAACTTACTTTGGCCATTTTCAAGATGAAGGTTATGGTCAGAGATGGAAATAAGCAGTAGTACAAGAGAATGTGGTTCTAGGAACTTGGCCCCAGCAGTATGGAAACCATTTCCCTGTAAGTGATGGACTCCATAAATAGTCTGTCTGCTTCCTAGGGTTCTGTGATTTCTAGATGTCCTTCAATTCCTTTTTCCTTTTATGAATTGCATTTGACAGAGGGAGGGGCTGCAGCACTTGATGGGTCCCCTTATTTGTAGTGTGAGTATATTTAATTTCTGTATCAACAAATAGTTTCCGGGTGTCCTCTTCTTTAAACTGGTTGGAATGAAGCTGAGGGCATCTGGGAACCCTTAGGACCCTCTCCTCCTTGCTGCTGCTGCCCCCACTCCTATTCTCTACTGCCTTCTTAGGGCACTCCTTCCTGTGATTCGTGACTTTATTTGTATTCCTTACTGTGTTCTCTAGATAGTTGTGAATTGTAATGTCTCTTTCTTTATCCAAATACATGTTTTTTTCAGCCATAAATTCCCTTGTCCTTACTTACGGCAGCAACAGGGAAACACTACAGTCATATCTATTAGACAAATCCCTTTCCTCAGAGACCAAGCTTTCCTCCACAGTCCTTCCCTTTAGTTGTTCTAGGAAAGGCAGGAGGTTTTCTGGAGGTTTTCTGAAGCAGTTTTTAAGTTGCTTCTAGAAAATTTATATCCATTTTGGTAGTGGACAAATTTTTTTCCTTCAAAGGCCACATATATAAGGAGGAAGAGATCAAATAAGGGCCACACATGTAAAGATCCTACTTAGAAGGTAGTTCTTTTGGGTAGAAGTTTTATTTTTGAGAGAAAATGTTCTTCATCCATGCTTTTGCAATTAAAAACAGCGTAAATGCCCCAAAAGAGCAGAGAGCACAAAATTTTAACCAAAAGCTATAGGTTTATAAAAGAAGAAATATAGCTAGCTCATATATACATTATATATAATCTATTCAACCTGATTGTGATCAAGGAATTGTAAACTAAAGCAATGAGATACCATTTTTATTTATTTATTTTTTTTGCTGTACGCGGGCCCCTCACTGTTGTGGCCTCTCCCATTACGGAGTGCAGGCTCAGCAGCCATGGCTCACGGGCCCAACTGTTCCACGGCATGTGGGATCTTCCCAGACCGGGGCATGAACCCGTGTCCCCTGCATCGGCAGGTGGACTCTCAACCACTGCGCCACCACGGAAGCCCCCGAGATACCATTTTTAATCTGTTGAATTCACAAATTTGAAAAACAAAATGCTCATACTCGTTGACAAGTGTGAGAAATAGTCTTTAAAAGTTTTTTAATTATAAAAGGTTAGGCATACTGAAAAGTAGAGAAGCCAGTATGATGAAAACTTCTATGTCTACTATTTTATTTATTTCGGATCTTTTTTAAAGGCCTAATCCTCCCTAATCTGGTTCTGTTTCTTCCTCCCTCCTTCCTTCACTGTCAGCCTCCCTAAAGCCAACCTGCGGCAGCCACTTTCTGTAAACAAGCATTCTCGTATACTGGTGGTAAAAATGAAATTGCTTCAAACTTTCTGGAGGGCAAGTTAGCAATATGTATCAATCAACCTAGGAATTTAATCTCAGAAAACAATAAGATGTGCATAAAAATATAGGTGGGTACATATCAACATTATTTATAATAAAGAAACAGAACCATCCTAAATGAACACCACTAAAGC
Organism: Mesoplodon bidens; assembly: GCF_964165515.1. Lineage (NCBI taxonomy): Eukaryota > Metazoa > Chordata > Mammalia > Artiodactyla > Ziphiidae > Mesoplodon > Mesoplodon bidens. The sequence continues at coordinate 107,312,490 of NC_138163.1, forward strand.
ACTGGTTACATAAATGATAAATATTCATATGATGGATTATGAAGTAGTGATGAGAATTTATGTGTGTTCCAAGTTGTCTGCCCTATGTATATATCATTGAGTAGAAAATATTTCCCATACATGTCATGCAAGAATCGGTAGTCAGTGCAATGGTAAAACATATAATTTGGTTTTATGTTATGAACAGTTAAAGTAGAAAAAGAAAGGTAAAGGGGAAAATGGAAAATTAAAAGATCAGTTGAGTTTATAATGAAAGAAAGTGAAGTCGGCAGCTGGTTTGTTTAGGCTGTTCAGGGGACTTGGTGTCTTAGCCATCAGTTATTGAGTGTTTTTTCTCTGTGTCACCTGGGTGCAGAAAGGCCAAGTGATGGCCTCATCCCTCAAGCAGCTTGTGATCTGGGGGAGATAATACACAGAAAATTGGTGAACAAACAAGAGAGAGTAATATTTGACAAATGCGTACTACAGATTTGAATGCTATAGAAATTTGGAGGACAGAGAGATTATGTCCTGCTGGGCTGATAGAGATGCATTTCTAAGGAGGCAGGAAATTATACTGTCATTAATAATGGCTTTTGGATTCCAATATGCCAAAAGGAAAGGACATCATATTTAAATGAAGGGGAATGGTATGAACAAAGGCTTGGAAGTGGGAAAGTATATAGCATTTGTAGAGAGCTGGCTTGCCTTGATTTGTAGGATTCTTGTTGGAGTGGAAAAACAATTAACAAGGACCAGTACTCGGCCTAGAATGTCACCCTTGTCTTCAGACCTCTGATGCGGCTTTGCATGTAGTTGTGTTTGTTACTTTTAATTGCAAGTCACAAAAATGTTCATTTTAGTATTAGAAAATCTACTGTAGGACATATGAAATTAAGCTGAAATTTTTCCATTCTTGGTTCACTACTATAGTGGGGACAGCAGTAGAGTGAGAAGCAGATCTAGGATGTGCTGCAGGGTCTACCAAGCAGCAACTCTGCAGTTTGGTTACAACCAAACCAAGCCTTGGTTTCCTCATCTGTAAGACAAGTATGATATTATTTGCCTTACTGAATTCATAGGGTTTCTAATGTGCAGATCAAGTAAAATGATATAAAGATTCTTCTTGACGCAGTGTTGGAGAGGCAAAAAACATCTTCAGACAGAACCCCCTCTACCCTCTGCTCCCTCAACCTCAACTCTGATGAAAAGGTATGTAACTAAGGGAAATAAAGGATTTATAGAGAAATTTGAACCCACCTGAAAATTGAGTACTGACATGACAATAGTCCAGAAAAACGTTCCCCCACCCAATACCAGAATCTTTAGTGTGTTGTCCCCAGAAAGTTGGACTCCAGTATAGATTTGGGGGTTGCTTTTGAGCCACGATTATATTGTAACAAACATCCTCTTTTGTTTTGGCCAGTTGATCCCAGGGCTGTACAGATTTGGTAAACTCACTTGACAGGCATTCACAATGTATTTCCGAAGTGTAGTAATTCTTAGGGACCCAAGGCTACCCCCAGATGAACTATAGTCCCTCATCCTTAATTTTTTAGTGTAGAATGATATTCTGAATTCTCTTGGCCCATGGGTTTGCTTATCAGCATTTTTTTCAGGGCTGCCACTCTTTTCTGGCTAAAGGCCAGCAGAGTGAGTCAGATCACTTAGGATTTGTTTATAGAGTGGCCATCAGGATATTTGTCAGAATCAGCCAGGTGCAGTGAGTTTCCTTTGGCATGGGCATTCCTCTGGGCCTGGTGTGTTTTTGATTGTATCTAGGAAGTTTTAGGAAGCCATTTGAGTGGGTCCATTTCTAAATATATTATACAAATGTAGAGTACACTGCTTCTGGGCTATCTTGCCATTGGCCTACTTATAACAAAGGAACTATTGAAATTGTGTTGTAAAATGCCTTATAGTAGGGACTTCCCTGGCGCTTCAGCAGTTGAGACTCTGTGCTTCTGTTGCAAGGGGGCACCGGTTCAATCCCTGGTCGGGAAACTAAGATCCTACATGCCATGTGGTGCAGCCAAAAAGTTAAAAAAAAAAAAAAAAACCTTATAGTATTTACTATATGGATGTTGAAGATATTGTTCATTACAATATGACACTAGGGATAATTTTTCTCTATAATCTCAAAATCATAAGTGATAAGGCTTCTAGGCAATTGGTTTGTTTTTATCGTAGGGATGCCATGGCTTATGTAACTAATAGTGTTTTTCTCTTGGCATTGGCTACTAAGAGGTTTATCTCTTTCTTTAACAAAGATACAGAACCCTTCAGCAAGTTTTTTGTATACAAATCTCAGTTCTCTCTCTTGAGGCTATATTATCCTGAAACTCTTCTATTCTTGATTTTTCCCTTTGTCACATTTTCCTCAAATGCTTTTTGTTTTTTAATTTAATTTAATTTTATGTTATTATCTGATTTTATATAGATCATCTTTAATTCTTTCCAGAACTAGGTAGGGTATGAATAAATAAGATTAATTTGATACTGAAATGTTAAGTTTAATGTGTTGAAATGGTGTCTGTTTTGCTTTTGTTATTTATTATGACTTGGTGGTAATGTAGGATGCCAAAGTAGGTGATCTACTGAAGTATATAACAATTGAACTTTTAGATAAGATAGAATGGAGAGGTAAAGCAACAAATGATCATATGCCTACAATAACCCCTGCAGTGAATACCTCAAGGTATGCACAAGTTATATCTGCCCTTTCCTGTCAAGCTTCTCAAGTCTCAGTTCATTTCACCAGGAAGCCTTTTATAGAAGAGGAAACCGAGTTCCAGATATTTCTCACAACTCAATAAGTAACAAGAACAAAGGACTAGCACAGTGCACGTTCCTTGATCAGGATCAGTTCTCCCATGCCCACCCTATATGATCCAACTCTTTCATTGCCATATCATCTCTATTTTACCATGGGAAAACTCCAATTTTTGTAGTCTATTTCAGCTAGGTATTAAGAAGCAAGCTGATTAAATTAATTTACACGTGTGAAGAGTTGATAACTCCCTCTGATTTTCCTAGTAATATATGCCGGTTTGCCCCAAAAGATAAGATAGCTCTATCTCTAGATGTCTAAATCCAGGTTCTCCCATTTATCTGTCCCAAGGCAATAATCAGAAATGAGAATAACAGTTTATATTTAAAAATATACACTGCTACATTATTTATGACAGCAAAAAATAGAATCAGTTCTTAATGGCTGCATAAATTTTTATTGTATGAATGTAACAAAGCTTATTTCTTTTTTTTTTCTTGTTATTTCTTGTCTTTTTTTTAACATCTTTATTGGAGTATAATTGCTTTACAATGGTGTGTTAGTTTCTGCTTTATTATAAGATGAATCAGCTATACATATGTTCCCATATCTCTTCCCTCTTGCGTCTCCCTCCCTCCCACCCTCCTTATCCCACCCCTCTAGGTGGTCACAAAGCACCGAGCTGATCTCCCTGTGCTATGCAGCTGCTTCCCACTATCTATTTTACGTTTGGTAGTGTATATATGTCCATGCCACTCTCTCACTTCGTCCCAGCTTACCCTTCCCCCTCCCCATATCCTCAAGTCCATTCTCTAGTAGGTCTGTGTCTTTATTCTCGTCTTACCCCTAGGTTCTTCATGACCTTTTTTTTTTTTTTTTTTTTTTGCTTAGATTCCGTATGTATGTGTTAGCATATGGTATTTGTTTTTCTCTTTCTGACTTACTTCACTCTGTATGACAGTCTCTAGGTCCATCCACCTCACTACAAATAACTCAATTTCGTTTCTTTCTATGGCTGAGTAATATTCCATTGTATATATGTGCAACATCTTCTTTATCTATTCATTTGTTGATGGACACTTAGGTTGCTTCCATGTCCTGGCTATTGTAAATAGAGCTGCAATGAACACTGCGGTACATGACTCTTCTTGAATTATGGTTTTCTCAGGGTATATGCCCAGTAGTGGGATTGCTGGGTCATATGGTAGTTCTATTTGTAGTTTTTTCAGGAACCTCCATACTGTTCTCCATAGTGGCTGTACCAATTCACATGCCCACCAGCAGTGCAAGAGTGTTCCCTTTTCTCCACACCCTCTCCAGCATTTATTGTTTCTAGGTTTTTTGATGATGGCCATTCTGACTGGTGTGAGATGATATCTCATTGTAGTTTTGATTTGCATTTCTCTAATGATTAATGACGTTGAGCATATTTTCATGTGTTTGTTGGCAATCTGTATATCTTCTTTGGAGAAATGTCTATTTAGGTCTTCTGCCCATTTTTGGATTGGGTTGTTTGTTTTTTTGTTATTGAGCTGCATGAGCTGCTTGTAAATTTTGGAGATTAATCCTTTGTCAGTTGCTTCATTTGCAAATAATTTCTCCCATTCTGAGGGTTGTCTTTTGGTCTTGTTTATGGTTTACTTTGCTGTGCAGAAGCTTTCAAGTTTCATTAGGTCCCATTTGTTTATTTTTGTTTTTATTTCCATTTCTCTAGGAGGTGGGTCAAAAGGGATCTTGCTGTGATTTATGTCAAAGAATGTTCTGCCTATGTTTTCCTCTAAGAGTTTAATAGTGTCTGGCCTTACATTTAGGCCTTTAATCCATTTTGAGTTTATTTTTGTGTGTGGTGTTAGGGAGTGTTCTAATTTCATTCTTTTACATGTACCTGCCCAGTTTTCCCAGCACCACTTATTGAAGAGGCTGTCTTTTCTCCACTGTATATTCTTGCCTCCTTTTTCAAAGATAAGGTGACCATATGTGCGTGGGTTTATCTCTGGGACAAAGTTTATTTCTGAATGGTAGAACATTTAGGGAATGATTAAATTATGGTACATGAATATAATGTAGCCATCAAGAATCATGTTTATGAAATATTTAATTTCATAGGAAGATTATTTTGATATATGAATGAAAAAAGTTGGACACAAAATGGAGTATCATATGAGCTCAACTTGTTAAAATACAGTATTTATTTATTCAATAAATTTTTTATTCAATAAATTTTGCATGTCTAGTGTGTGTCAAGTAGAGTGATGAATGTGAGGATATAGAATCAAACAAGATATGCATGATCCCTGCCAGCATTAAACAAAATAGGGCATGATTATGAAATTAAATCTCCCTTTGGGGATTGGTGATTTGTAGTCAAATGTGCTTAAGCTCATTTTCTAGTTTGTGGATTCTCCAGGACCTTGGTTTCATTTCTCTTCTGCTTTTTGTCTGGGAATTCATAGCTCTCCAGTTCAATTAGATTGAGTGGTAGAATTTAAAAATAATAGCAACAGACAATTCAAGCCTGACATTCCCCATCATCTTGAGATTTTTATTTTTTTTAACCTATGTGGTCAGTGTTGCCCAATGACATCAGTATAATAGCTTCTCCTAGAAATCTATCCTTGTGAGTTTGTGTGGGCTCCTTCTGCAGGAGAAGATACTAGTTTGCAAAGGAAAAAAACATTTTTTTAGTTTTACCTGACACGAGCCTTTATAGAATGTGATTCTTATTGTTGGGTAGCATTATGAAATTAATTTTGTTCTTGAGACAAATTTCCTTTAAAAAAATTTGAATGATGCTTACAGGAAATGGACCTTTACTCAGAAATAGTTTTTACTGAAGAAGCTATAAATCTTATTTATTTAGGAAAGTCATCCTGCAAAATAAACCTTCTTTAGAATTGAGGTTAATGTTTTAATTTAATGTTTAATGGTCCGTGTCAAACCATTAAATTTTGGTTCTCCCAGTAGCTTTACTGTAATATCCTTGAACATATTCACTACAATGATACGCTTTGTTAAATAGTGATGCAACTTATTACATGTCATAGAAAGAGCCCTTCCTTCTAAAACCTTAGAGGTGTATCAGATTTGTTCGATATACTATTTGTTATGATATTTCAATGCCATTTTTGTCATGTGCATTCACAGTAGGATAGTGGGAATGTTAAAAATGTGAGAACGGATTTTTTTTCTGGTTGAATTGTAAATGTTGAGCTCTTGAAGTTATTTAGTATATCTGATCTCATTTATTTAAAAGAATTATAAACCTGAATTACTTATATGATCACATTTAAAGCACCAGTATTGTTGCATTTAGGGCTAAGATTTTGTGCTGTGGTTTGCCTAAGGTAATACAACCAAAGCCACATTGTTTATTCTTTTACTTTTTCACTCACACATGGTGTCCATTATGCATTGATCTTGTCCAGCAGTATTAACTTTCTTTAACTGATTGTTCTGCTATCTGAAGAGTCGTATTAAAATTTAATCAGTAAACTAAAAATAAGCAGCTAATGCCATAGTGCATTCTGGTAACTCATAAAAGAGAAAAAGAAAGTAAAACCTAATGTGGGCTTGTGAGGTTAAAGGAAGGTGAGTATGTATTTATTGGCTATTCAAGGATATATGTAAATTACCTTTTTTTCTCTCTGAGAAGTGTGATGTAATGGGACCACACTTGTAGGTGATAGACTCTTCCACTTGCAGATATTTACTGTTTTCCCTACTAGCGCTGAACTGCTCTGAATTATATACCACTATATAATAGGGGTAAAGCCCATCTGTGCCCCTTGTTTTCCTCAGAAGAGCTTTTCTGGACAGTGACTATGGCTAACATGGTTCATGAGTTATGTCCTGTGTGTGCTGCACTTCCCATCCGCCAAAACGAAGCAAATCCTACCCACAAGCATTATCTTCATAATAGCCTCTCCCTTTTTTCTCATTTCCACGTTGAAGGTTCTTTCCGACTTACTGCTTTTCTTGTTTCTCTTTTCAAAACACTTCTAGATTTAGAAGAGGTACCTAACCATATTCCTGCTGTTAGTTCTAACTTTACTTTTATTTTTGATGGCTCTCTTCTGCTCAAAGTTACTTGTTTTCACAATACCACAGAGAACCTATTAGTTTAGAAAATTATGGCATTTTGCTCATCTTAAAAGTAATATTTGCTTAAATGGGCAAAAGATTTGAATCAGGCACTTCACGTAAGATGTCCAAATGACCAGTTTAATGTTCACAAAGGTGTTCAGCTTCATCACTCATCAGGAAAATATATGATATGATACCATTAACACCCACCAGAGTAGGAAAGATGAAAAAGACAATACCAAGAATCTGTGAAAATGTGGAGCAACTGGAACTCTGCTCTAGTGCTGCTGGCAGTGTGTATTGGTCCAGCCACACTGGAAAAGTGTTGATCAAGTAATGAGTAGAGCTGAATATAGGTATGCCTATGAACCCATTAATTCCATTTTTAGGCATAGACGCAGAAACAGTTACATACATTCATAAAAAAACATGTACAAGAATGTTCATAGCACTATTTGTAGTAGACCTAAACTTGAGAAAACCCAAATGTCCATCAGTAGTAAAATGAATACATTAACGGGGATATATACCTAACATGGAATTGGTAGTGAGAATGAATGAACCATGACTACATGGAACAATATGGATGAATCTTACAAACATTATGTTGAGCAGAAGAAGCTAGATCCAGAAGAGTATACACTGTGATTCTACTTATATGAAGTTCAAAAACACTCAAACTTCATCTATGATGTAAGAACTCAGGCTGGTGGCTACACTTGCTGTGAGGTAGTGACTAGACAGGAGGGGGGTTGGGGGGGCTTCTGGGGTGCCAGTATTCTGTTCGGTGTTCTGGTCTGGGTACTGGTTACATGGGTTGTGCTCACTTTATGAAAATTCAACAAGGAATATACTTATGATTTGTACACTTTTATGTATGTATGCTTTATTTTAATAATATTTTATATAAGCGAATAATAAGTACTGTATTATTTATCTACTGCTACATAACAAATTACCCCAAAACTTAGCAGTTTAAAATAATAATTATCTCCCAAGTTTCTGAGAGTTAGTGATCCAGCAGTAGGTAAGCTGGGCGGTTTTAGCTCAGGGTCTCTCACAAGGTTGCTAACAACATGTCACCTGGGGCCTGCAGTCATGTGACAGCTCGAATGGGGCTGGAGGATCTGCTTCAAGGTGGCTCAGTCATCTACCTGTTGACAGAGGCCTCACTGAAAGCTCCTTGTGTTACCACAGACTAGAAAAAAGAAAAACCCCACAGATAACATTTATTTGCTCATTTATTTATTTATATACATATATTTGTGTATAATGTTTTTACACGTTTAAATGTATTTAATGAATTATAATGAATACTGTCATAATTTTTTTCTCCACTCTACATTGTGGGCATCCATTTTTTTATGACTGGCTCATCTATAGATCTATTTCATCATTTTTGCATATAGTTTTACTGAGGTATAATCGACATACAGTTGACATACATGCACATAATTGAAGTGTACAACTGGATAATTTTTTGTGCATGTATACACCCATGAAATTGTCATCACAATCAAGATAATGAGTAACTTCTCACCCCAAAAAGTTTCCTCCTGTCTCTTTATCACAATCCCTCCTCTCATTCTTTTTAATGGCTGAAAAGTTTTATTTACATATGTAAAGCATCTTTAAAATCCACACTTAGGTATGCTCACAGGTAGCTCAATCTGATTTTTTGTTTAAATTGTAGAACTCTCACCCCATTTGGAGGAAGAAATCCCCCTCTCCCAGTCAAGAGCATGTAAGCCAGATTGCCTGGGTTAGAATTTGAGCTCTGCCACTTTGCACACTGTATGACCTTGGACAAACTGCTTAATTATTCTGCATCAGATTCCTTATCTGTACCTCTCGTGCTAATGCTAGTACTATACCTAACTCATAAGATTACAAACATTAAAGGAATTAATACACATAATGATCTGATGACAAAGCACTATGTTATTGTCTTCTGTTGTTATTGTTCTCGTGGGTTGCTATGCTAAAAGCCTGGGTTCTCAGTTTCTCCTGATGATATTAAAGCTGTGAGTTGATAGTGTCCTACCTTCAAATATATTACTGGCACCTACTTCTTCCTTTCACTCCTGTTTCTTCTGTATCACCTCCCTCTGAGTTCCTTACTAAAGATGAGGAAAGGTATGTATTTAATGCCAGGCTCTTTTGGTATTTAGGTGATGTCTTAGGGACATTTAATTTGCTGAGAGATACCCAAAATAGGATGCTTTACAAATCCCAAAACCTTATGAGTCAAGATGTCAGAATGCCACTTGCATATTTCTACCTTAAAAGTTGTTAGTGGTGACTTTGATAGTAGTGGTTATACATGTACAATAATTATTCCTTGAATATATGCTAAGTATATATCCTGTGAAAGATCCAAAGAATTAAGATATTTTTGTCCTTGGGAAGCTTACTATCAACTTGAAGAAATAAGATTATATTTTGAAGTAGTGAGTGTGGAAAGGCTGGGATCAGGTATTAGAGATACAGCAAAGGAAGAGTGAGTAGGTCTTACTGATTGTTTATGTCAGATTGAGCCAAGGATACTGCCACTGCTGTAAACCATGAAACAGGCGTGTGTTTTACTACTTCCCCTAAACTGGAAACAACCCAAATTTCCATCAGTGATAGAATGAATAAATAAATAGGAATGTATAACTAATAGGGAGTGGGTAGTGAGGATGAATGTACTACAACCACATGCAACAGTATAGATGTTCACAAACATGAAGTTGAGTGGAAGAAGCTTACTCCCTAAGTATACACTATGATTCCATTTAAATGCAGATCAAAAAACACGCAAAATTCATTTATGGTGTAAGAAATCAGGTTAGCAGTTACAGGTGCCTACCCCTCCACCCCCAGTTTCCTCACCTTGCTAATTCCGAGTACAGGGCTTGCCCTGATCACTGTAACCACCATGACCACCATCGCCTCCAAGGAGCGATCGGGGCTCTGTTCTTCTTCAGGATTTATGGTCCAGGGAAGTTGCAGAGTGGGCTATCTACATGGCAGATTGGCTGGGGACTGAATAAAGCCTCAGGCATAGGTAGGCATCCTTCTAGCAGGGAGGTCATCAGCAAGGGCATGAGCACCATCCGAGAGAAGCCCTCACCGTGCACCACCAGTAAAGATTCTGTCCATATGCTTGCACTTGTGGTCTGTTGATGCTAAAACCACTCCTAAGGGACTCTTGGGCATTCAGGTAATGCCCCTCACTAAAATGGCCCAGTGGTACCCACCTGTTTGGTCCCTGCAGATCTGGCCCTTCTGTCCTATGGCCCACTGACTTCTCTCCTCCCTTTAACCTAAGGGAGCCTTTCTAGCCTGGGATGGGGGAATGAATGGATGGGATTGAAGGGGGAACCCATGCTCTCGTTACATTCTTCAGTCATATTGTCTCAGCTGTACCTTGGAAGACAAAGTTAGGAATTTTTGTTTCTCTTTTTCTGACCCAAGCTTATCTTTCATTTGAAGCAGTGAGCACAGAATGGCTTAGCTACTTGTGCAGGCAGTAGTAGGTAAGGGTGAAAGAAAAGGAAAAAAATGAACTCTTGGGAGAAATAAAACTTTAAATACCTTAAAATGTCAATCCCACAACACTTGGGTTGAATGAGATAATGACGATATCAATAATATAGTTATGGAATTTAGAGGGGAAGCTACTTTATATATGTGGTGGAGAAAATACTTGGTTTTAGATCCGTGATGTTTCAGGTGGTGGCACGATATCCAGGTGTAGATTTCTCTGAGGCATTTGGAATTATGGAAGTTAGGGGAAAGGTCAAGGCTGGATATATGGCTTTGTATTTTATTGGGGTGGAAGTGATAATTGAAACATTACTGTGGATGAAATAAATGGTTTCTGTTAAGAAATACCGATGACTTCATCAAGTGATTTATAGGGCATCTAGATTATTTGATGTAAGTTGTGATGACTTCTTTTTATTCACGGAGGTACTTCTATAGCATTAGCATGATTTATTTAGATAGTTACACCATTGTCTTTAATATTTTATTCTGTACTTGAAATATAAGTCCCACTATCATATAAAATTAATATCTCTAACTTAAAAGTTATTAGAGAATTTTCTAGCTGTTGTTATTGATAGTGCTAGATCTTTATATTTCAATAATATTTATCCTGGGCCTACTTGTATTTCTTTTGACTTGTTGATTTATGGAAATTCAGTAAGCCATTTCACAGTATACTCCTGGGGTTGGCAAGTAATGGCTTGCTTCCTGTTTTGTGTGGCCCGTGAACTGAGAATCGTTTTTACATTTTTAAACGGTTGAAAAATTTTAAAAGGAAATTTCATAATGCATGAAAATGATATAGAGTTCTAATTTCAGTATCCATAAATAAAGTTTTATTAGAACACAGCCACACACAAATGCATTTCTGTGCTTGCTTTTGTGCTACAACACAGTCCAATCGTTGTAGCAGAGACCAATTGGCCCGCAAAGCTCGAAATATTTACTCTCTGGCCCTTTACGGAAAAAGTTTGCTGACCCCTGGTACACACCACCAACAGTTGTGTCATTGATAAACTACTAAAAGACAGGTATTCAAAAAGAAGTCCTTGTTTACACAGATAGTCATTTTAATAATCCCCGTCTTCCTTTCCTGCTTTATTTTTTTAGCCTTTGTATGCACCACTGTTTATCACGATTTAGTATGCTATATGTTTTGCTTGTTTCAATAAACAAGTCACAGGTTCCCATCTAGGTTGTAACTTTCATGAGGGCAGGGATTTTTGTCTTTTTTATTTACTGCTCTCTCCCCAGTACCTAGGCATGTGGTAGAAACACAATATGTATTTGAGTAGTCACGTAGGATATATTTGCTGAATTGAAGAAATGATTGTGCTGAATTGGCTACATATTACTCTACCCAAATCTGAGGATAACTGGAGAACAGACCGAAACAAAGCCTTTATGTCAGTTATTATATTTATACATTGAGGTTCACGGGCCTAGTGAAGTGAATGGCGTGGAGTAAGTACCCAAAGGTTAGAGTAAGTGAAGAATTAAGCAAGCTCTTTAGGAATAGGTTGTTTTATGAATGCACGGGTATTGTTTAGCAGTGTTCCACTACGTTTAGAATCCAAACTATTTTTCAACCAGTAAATCCTTGGATGATTTGACTGTTTATCTCTTTCTCCAACCTCTTCTCTCTTGCTTGCCATGCTGAAGCCATACTGAGCTTCTTTAAATTCCGTTAATAACATAAGTTCCTTTATGTATAGTTTTTTTGTAATATTTATTTATTTTATTATTTATTTATTTGCTTGTGCTGGGTCTTAGTTGCAGCAGGTGGGCTCCTTAGTTGTGGCTCGAGGGCTCCTTAGTTGTGGCATGTGAACTCTTATCCACTGCACCACCGGGGAAGTCCCGATGTATGGGTTTTTTTTTTTTTATTTGTTTGTTTGTTTTGTTTTTAACTATTATGGCCCCCTATAGATTCTAAGCTCTATTAAGGCAGGGGTCAAGTCTGTCTTATTCACCATCAAGTCCGCAGTGCTTACCAAATTTCTGACGTTTAGTAAGCAGTAAGTAAATATTTGTTGAATGACTACATACATGATTTAAAGAGTGCTAGACTTGGTGTCAGAACCCCTAGGTTAAAATCGTGTGGAATGTGTTCTGAATCTTAATCTGGATGCCAGTTAGACGGGTGTGTTTGTGAAGTCATTGAGCTGTACACTTACGAGCAGTTTTGATGCAGATGTGTTGATGAGTTAAAAACAATCCTGGGATACCCCTGCTTACTGATGATGTGAACATGAGTGAGTCAATTTCTTTGAAATTTAGTTTCATCAGTTATCAAGACGTATTGTCGTACCTATCTCATAAGGTTGTTGTGAGCACTGATAAGGTGATGTATGTGAAACGGTCTTACTGTTGTAGATATTCATCATATACCAGTTGAATCTTTATTATTTGAAGGATGTGGAAGTGGAGAAGGTACAGAGAGGAAGCTCTGAGAAACCTAGTAGAATAAACCCATCTCTTACAGAAGGGCCCTTAGGCAGCTGAAGAGAGCTGAGGCTTTAAGAGACACCATTAGGAGACAATGGACTTCATCTGTCTCTGGAGTATGCCACAGGGCTCTTAGGCCCTCTTACTCTTAAAAATTGGAAGGACTTTGGGGCTTGGGGAAGAGCAGGAGACTAGGACTGGCAAAGCCTTTAGTAAGGTGGCCAGAAATTAATGCAAGTGCATATCTGTGTCCTCCACAGTGGAGGACAGTGAAGTGATTGACCTAGCTAATCAACCATGAGAGAGCCATGTGGCTAAAAAATAAAACCATCATTGAAGTGCTTCTCTAAAAATTAAAATGTACCCTGCAGTGTTTCAGAACTAATAATAGAGCTAGATATAACTGAATCTCAGAGGATTACTGGAAGAAGAATCACTACTGGGATTAGGAGTTTCCAGGCTGTGATTGTCACTGGAAGGCTGGGAAGAGAGAGGCAAGCGTGTGTAAGGACATCAAAAACGGCAAAGGAGGCTCTTAAAGAACTGAGGGCACACATTTCAAACTTAAATAGGACATGCAACTGAAGCTAAAACTTTAAAATCAAATTTTATTTTTAAAAATTCAGGTCATAAAATATATATTATTCTACCCTCTGTCTTAAGTAGTAATATTTACACTTAATGTAGTGAACCAGATTGACCACCAGAACTACATTGAACCAAGACATTCTAGGAAAAGGAAGTCTTTGTTATGATCCTCACAGGTCCTGCTCACTGTTTATTTATTGTTATCAAGAACTGTTCTAGCTGTTCTCATTTAATCTTCCCTCAAAGTCTGTGAAATCAGGGCTACCAATAATAACTCCATTATGGATGGAGAAACTGAGACTTAGAGAGTTAAATAACTTGCACAAGGCCACATAGCTAGTGATTGGCAAGGCAGGCCTCAAACCCTGGTACATGTGGTGGCAAAGCCCACACTCTGACCTGGTTGGGGAGCTCTTGTCGGGATATACGTAACCTGCTATTATTTAAGAGGCCACAGTTCTGGAAATCTGCTCAGTACCAGCATGCCTTCCGTATATAAGAAATTCACACCACAGAGAAGAAATCCTAAAAACTGTAGACTGATGAATGTTACCTGAATGTACTGGAAGACAGTAGCATCCGTAACGTTGTTACTGGATTGTAAGCTTCAAAAAAGCAGAGAATTTGTCTCTCTTTTGTTTGCCATGTTTCTCTGAAGCAGGGTTTCTCAACTTTGGCACTGTTGACATTTTGGACCAGGTAATTCTTTGTTGTGAGGGACTGTTCTGTGAATTGTAGGATGTTTACCAGTATCCCTGGCCTCAACCCACTAGAGGTTAGTAGCACCCCTCCCCAGTTGTGACAAGCAAAAATATCTCTAGACATTGCTAAACGTCTTTTGGGGACAAAATTGCGTCCAGTTGAGAACAAATGCCCTTTTAAAGAATAGAACAGTGCCTGGCAAGTAAAAGACCCCCAGTATTTTTTTAATTGACTGAAGACAGGAGTGAATGGTGTTCCACAAAGTATACTGCTTGTGATATGCAAGATAACTAGAGGGAACCTTGAAAAAGTTCTAATAGTTATGCATTTTTATATGCATTAGAAAAAGATAACGTTTTGAACCCATGATTTCACATAGTATTTTACAGGACAAGGCTAAAGTGGATACTGAAGTTAAAAAAAAATGGCTTAATTGAAGGAAACATTAAGTGTAGACAATAAATGCATTTAGCAAAAATCATAAAATTGATTAAGGTGGTATGTAAATGACTGGAGTTTGATGCATTGCTCTATACTAAGGGAAACTTAGGCAAACAGTGTGTCCTGAATATGCCAGGTATGAGAGCCTCCTCTAAGTCCGGCCCCTAGAGCCCTCATTGGGAATGATCTGGTGTCCTGTACAACCTAGACACAGATGTTGACGACAAATTGCTTACCCTCTGAAAACTGGACAGTCTGATGGATACTGTAAGGTATGCGCATCTGTATGACATAGCACCTAAGTTCCATATTGCATGAGAGTTCAAAGGAAACAAAGATTACTTCCTGTTCATGTGATGAGGAAAGACCATACTACTGATAGTGAAGGATGAATGGAATCTTAGTAGGTATGGACATTGCAGAGAAAAAGCACAGAGGAATAGAGCTGGAACAGTTTAAAGCATACTTAAGGGATGAGTAGAGGCCACTTTGGCTGCAATGTAGGGTGAGTGCTGATGATGAAGGTGGAACCTGCTTGTTGAGAATGTTTAATCCCAGGCTGGCTAAATCCATGGAACAGTGATTTTTATTTAGATTTCCTAATGTCTGGCTAAAAGCTGCTTTGTTGTTGTTTTTAAGTGTGTTGCCATTACTTTAGAAGTGGTATTTAGTTCGGGATGAGGATCTGACTAAGAGTCAAGATTGATGAATACTGCTGCTTAGAGAGGTATACAGACTTAGATACACACACACACACAGCAGCCGAAAGAAGAGAATAAAGCAAGAGGGGATCAGAGTAGAAAGAAAAAGCTAAACCCTGGCAACAGGAGAAGAAGCAGGGTAGTAACCTGGGACTGGGGGAATACAGGGTTTTGGGGGCAATATTGGCAGTAGGCCTTAAACTCCATGCCTCTGTAAGGAAACTGTCTTCTTTAAAACAAGATTCAGATCTTTGCAAGTTTACTACTGGAACACTAGGTGAGTCAGCTGACGGGTAATATTGATCTTTACCTCCTTGGTTTTGTCTTCGCCTGGAAGAGAGCTGCCTCTGAAGCCTGTTCTCTCCACCATGTTGACCTCTGGAGAGGCAAGTCCTCTTGAAAATCCTGGCCTATGACTGACAACCCTTTCCTTTGTGGTTCCCCGAACACAACTGAGAATGACTTGATTCTTTTCAAAAAGACTATTAAATACTAAAGAATAAACAAGAAATAAAACACAGTTGCCAGTCAACTCTCCTTTCCCTGCTGTCACCACAGAGAACTTCTTAAAATCCAAATTTAGCCATGTGACTCCCTGGCTTAACTCTTTCATAGCATCTTGTTTGTGTAGGGATTGCATTTTAGTGTATTGACTTTCTTGTGTTTTTTCTTGGAGTCAAAAAGGTTTTATAATTCTCTTTACCTAACGCTTATTTTACTTATCTGATTTGGAGGGGTGACAGTGAAAATTGAGATGATACTGGGAAGGGTGAAGGACCTTCCTGTGAATATGTATGAGAGTTCCAGCTCTTTCCTAAAGCCTTCCCAGAATAGCTTCATCTGAAGGGTCAGGGCTCACTAAACTCTTGCTTTCTGACGAGGTGTTTCTACGCTACCTCAAGGAGAAATCCCAGTGAGTGGGACTACAGCCCTCCACTTCAATTCAACCTGAAAACTTTGGCCCTAACCCATTTTATGTATTAGTGTTCTGCATAAGATTTTTTGAGAGTGGGTCTGCTGCTTTAAATAAAAGGTGAGGTGATGAGAAATCATTAGATGATTTCTCAAGTTCCTTTTGGCTCCAAAAGTCTCTGAGAATCAAGCCCCCTTGACTTCTTTCTTGATTCACCTTAGGTTAATTTTGTTCCATACAATTAATGCCTTGTTAGAAAGTAATGAAATTTCAGAGCTGCAAGAGGTTTTAGCAGTCACCTTGTCCAGTTTCCCAAACTGAGCTCCCAAGAATACAACTCCTAAGAAATACTGATTGCTCACAAAAAGGATTGTATAGCCAAATATATTGAGAGGCTATACTTTTGTCACATTGCTTATTAGCATTTTTAAGGCTCTGAAAAGTTTTATAATAAACCTGTTTAACCTTAAGACAGCATGTCTTACATTTATTTGATCAGAGCCCTATTTCTGAATAATGCACCTTTTAACATCCTGTGGACATAAATTTGGGAAACACTCATCTAGTTCTGCTCCCTCCTTTTGCAAAGAACTTGAGATAGAAAATTTTCCAGTGTTACACAACTAGTTCTCAGGTTTCAGTTGCATATTTATTCCCTGATTGTCTCTATTTCATATATGCTTAATTTCTTTCTTTCCCAGCTTTATTTGAGATATAATTGATATATAACATTGTATAAGTTTAAGGTGTACAATGTGATGATTTGATACATAGATATATTGTGAAATGATTGCCACAGTAATGTTACTTAACATATCCATCACCACAATAAGGTTAGTTAGCAGATCCATCACCTCACATAGTTATAATTTTTTGTGTGGTGTGTTGAGAACTTTTAAGGTCTACTTGCTTAGCATCTTTCAAATATACAGTAAGTATTGATAACTATAATCATCATGCTCTATATTACACCCCCAGAACTTACTCATCTTAAAATTGGAAGTTTGTACCTTTTGACCATCTTCACCCATTCTCACCACCACTCCCTGCCCCCACTCCTGGCAACCATCAGGCTACTCTCTATTTTTATGAGTTTGGTTCTCTTCGGATTCCACGTATAAGTGAGATTATACAGTATTTGTCTTTCAGTATCTGACTTATTTCACTTAGCCTAATGCGTTAAGATTCATCCATCTTGTCACAAGTGGCAGAATTTCCTGTTTTATGGCTGAATAATATTCCAGTGTGTGTGTGTGTGTGTGTGTGTGTGTGTGTGTTTATCCATTCATCTGTTGGTAGGCATTTAGGCGTTTCCATGTCTTGACTATTGTAAATGATGCTGCAGTGAACATAGTGGTACAGAAATCTCTTCCAGATAGTGATTTCACTTCCTTCAGCTATATACCCCAAAGAGGAATTGCTGGATCACATGGTATTTCTCTTTTTTTATTTTCTTGAGGAACTTCCATACTCCTTTCCACAGTGGCTGTACTAGATTACATTCCCACCAACAGTGTCCAAGGGTTCCCCTTTCTCCATGTCCTCAGTAGCATTTATTATCTCTTGTCTTTGATAATAGACATAGTAACAGGTGTGAGGTGTGATGTATCGTTGTGGTTTTGATTTGCATTTCTCTCATGATTAGTGATGTTGAGCACCTTTTCATATACCTGTTGGCCATTTGTATGTTTTCTTTTGAAAAATGTCTACTTAGATTCATTGCCCATTTTTAAATTTGTTTTTTGGCTGTTGAGTTCTGTAAGTTCATTGTATATTTTGGATATTAACCCTTTATTGGATATGTGGTTTGCAAATAAACTCTCCCATTCCTTTGGTTACCTCTTCATTTTGTTGATCATTTCTTTTGCTATGCAGAAGCTTTTTAGTTTGGTGTAGTCTCATTTATTTGTGCTTTTTCTTGCCTGTGTTGTTTCCCTTTGTTTTCTTCTAGGACTTTTATGAATTCAAGTCTTACATTTAAGTCTTTAATTCATTTCAAGTTAATTTTTGTCAGTGGCATAAGGTAGGTGGTCCACTTTCATTTTCTTGCGTGTGAATATCTAGTTTTCCTGGAATCGTTTATTGAAGAGACTGTCTTTTCCCCATTGAGTGTTCTTGGCTCCCTTGTCAAATATTAGTTGACCTCATATGCTTGGGTTTACTTCTGGATTCTGGATTCTGTTCTTTTGGTCTGTCTGTTTTGTTTTGTTTTGTTTTGTTTCCTGTGCTAGTACTTCTAGGTTGTTTAATTTGTTGTTGTATAATTGTTCATAGTAGTCTCATGATCCTTTGTATTTTTGTGGTATTAGTTGTAATATCTTCTCTTTCATTTCTTATTTATTTGGGTCCTTTTTTTTCCTTGGTCTAGCTAAAAATTTGTAAATTCTGTTCATCTTTTCAATGAACCAACTTTTAGTTTCGTTAATCTTTTCTATTGTTTTCCTATTCTTTTTTTTTTTTACATCTCTATTGGAGTATAATTGCTTTACAATGGTGTGTTAGTTTCTGCTTTATAACAAAGTGAATCAGTTATACATATACATATGTTCACATATCTCTTCCTTCTTTATTTCATTCATTTCTGCTCTGATATTTAGTATTTCCTTCCTCTACTAACTTTGGGCTTAGTTTGTTCTTTTACTAATTCCTTGAGGGGTAAAGTTCGGTTGTTCTTTTGCGATCCTTCTTTTCGCTTAAAAGTTTACTGCTATAAACTGCCTCTTAGAACTCATTCCTCTCAAAAGCAATGAGATGCTTTGTTGCATCACATTGTTTTTCTTGTGTTGTGTTTCTATTTTTGTTTTCGTTTTTCTTGGGTTTTTTTTTTGGTTTCATTTATTTTTAGTACCTTTTTTTAACATCTTTATTGGAGTATAATTGCTTTACAGTGGTGTGTTAGTTTCTGCTTTATAACAAAGTGAATCAGCTATACATATACATATATCCCCATATCTCTTCCTTCTGCATCTCCCTCCCTACCACCCTCCCTATCCCACCCCTCTAGGTGGTCACAAAGCACCGAGCTGATCTCCCTGTGCTATGGGGCTGCTTCCCACTAGCTATCGGTTTTACATTTGGTAGTGTATATATGTCCATGCCACTCTCTCACTTTGTCCCAGCTTACCCTTCCCCCTCCCCGTGTCCTCAAGTCCATTCTCTAGTAGGTGTTTACCTTTATTCCCTTCCTCCCTAGATTCTTCATGACCATTTTTGTTTCTGTTTTAGATTCCATATATATATGTTAGCATACAGTATACGTTTTCCTCTTTCTGACTTACTTCACTCTGTATGACACACTCTAGGTCCATCCACCTCACTACAAATAACTCAGTTTTGATTCTTTTTATGGCTAATATTCCATTGTATATATGTGCCACATCTTCTTTATCCATTCATCTGTCGGTGAACAGTTAGGTTGCTTCCATGTCCTGGCTATTGTAAATAGAGCTGCAATGAACACTGTGGTACATGACTCTTTTTGAATTATGGTTTTCTCAGGGTATATGCCCAGTAGTGGGATTGCTGGGTCATATGGTAGTTCTATTTATAGTTTTTTAAGGAACCTCCATACTGTTCTCCATAGTGGCTGTATCAGTGTACATGCCCACCAGCAGTGCAAGAGGGTTCCCTTTTCTCCACACCCTCTCCAGCATTTACTGTTTATAAATTATTTTGATGATGGTCATTCTGACTGGTGTGAGATGATATCTCATTGTAGTTTTGATTTGCATTTCTCTAATGATTAGTGATGTTGAGCATCCTTTCATGTGTTTGTTGGCAATCTATATATCTTCTTTGGAGAAACGTCTATTTAGATCTTCTGCCCATTTTTGGATTGGGTTGTTTGGTTTTTTGATATTGAACTGCATGAGCTGCTTGTAAATTTTGGAGATTTATCCTTTGTCAGTTGCTTCATTTGCAAATATTTTTTCTCCCATTCTGAGGGTTGTCTTTTCATCTTGTTTATGGTTTCCTTTGCTGTGCAAAAGCTTTTAAGTCTCATTAGGTCCCATTTGTTTATTTTTGTTTTTATTTCCATTTCTCTAGGAGGTGGGTCAAAAAGGATCTTGCTGTGATGTATGTCATAGAGTGTTCTGCCTATGTTTTCCTCTAAGGGTTTGATAGTGTCTGGCCTTAATTTAGGTCTTTAATCCATTTTGAGTTTATTTTTGTGTGTGGTGTTAGGGAGTGTTCTAATTTCATTCTTTTACATGTACCTGTCCAGTTTTCCCAGCACTGCTTATTGAAGAGGCTGTCTTTTCTCCACTGTATATTCTTGCTTCCTTTATCAAAATAAGGTGACCATATGTGCGTGGGTTTCTCTCTGGGCTTTCTATCCTGTTCCATCAATCTATCTTTCTGTTTTTGTGCCAGTACCATACTGTCTTGATTACTGTAGCTTTGTAGTATAGTCTGAAGTCCAGGAGCCTGATTCCTCCAGCTCCATTTTTCGTTCTCAAGATTGCTTTGGGTATTCGGGGTCTTTTGTGTTTCCTTACAAATTGTGAAATTTTTTGTTCTAGTTCTGTGAAAAATGCCATTGGTAGTTTGATAGGGATTGCATTGAATCTGTAGTTTGCTTTGCGTAGTGTAGTCATTTTCACAGTGTTGATTCTTCCAATCCAAGAACATGGTATATCTCTCCATCTGCTTGTATCATCTTTAATTTCTTTCATCAGTGCCTTATAGTTTTCTGCATACAGGTGTTTTGTCTCCTTAGGTAGGTTTATTCCTTGGTATTTTATTCTTTTTGTTGCAGTGGTAAATGGGAGTGTTTCCTTAATTTCATTTTCAGATTTTTCATCATTAATGTATAGGAATGCAAGAGATTTCTGTGCCTTAATTTTGTATCCTGCTACTTTACCAGATTCATTGCTTAGCTCTAGTAGTTTTCTCGTAGCCTCTTTAGGATTCTCTATGTATAGTATCATATCATCTGCAAACAGTGGCAGTTTTACTTCTTCTTTTCCAATTTGGATTCCTTTTATTTCTTTTTCTTCTCTGATTGCTGTGGCTAAAACTTCCAAAACTGTGTTGAATAATAGTGGTGAGCATGGGCAACCTTGTCTTGTTCCTGATCTTAAAGGAAATGGTTTCAGGTTTTCACCATTGAGGATGATGTTGGCTGTGGGTTTGTCATATATGGCCTTTAGTATGTTGAGGAAAGTTCCCTCTGTGCCTACTTTCTGGAGGATTTTTATCATAAATGGGTGTTGAATTTTGTCAAAAGCTTTTTCTGCATCTATTGAGATGATCATATGGTTTTTATTCTTCAGTTTGTTAATATGGTGTAGCACATTGATTGATTTGCGTATATTGAAGAATCCTTGCATTCCTGGGATAAAGCCCACTTGATCATGGTGTATGATCCTTTTAATGTGCTGTTGGATTCTGTTTGCTAGTATTTTGTTGAGGATTTTTGCATCTATGTTCATCAGTGATATTGGCCTGTAGTTTTCTTTCTTTGTGACATCCTTGTCTGGTTTTGGTATCAGGGTGATGGTGGCCTTGTAGAATGAGTTTGGGCGTGTTCCTCCCTCTGCTATATTTTGGAAGAGTTTGAGAAGGATAGGTGTTAGCTCTTCTCTAAATGTTTGATAGAATTCGCCTGTGAAGCCATCTTGTCTTGGACTTTTGTTTTTGGAAGGTTTTTAATCACAGTTTCAATGTCAGTGCTTGTGATTGGTGTGTTTATATTTTCTGTTTCTTCCTGGTTCAGTCTCAGAATGTTGTCTTTTTCTAAGAATTTGTCCATTTCTTCCAGGTTGTCCATTTTATTGGCATAGAGTTGCTTGTAGTAATCTCTCATGATCCTTTGTATTTCTGAAATTTCAGTTGTTACTTCTTTTTCATTTCTAATTCTCTTGATTTGAGTCTTCTCTGTTTTTTTTCTTGATGAGTCTGGCTAATGGTTTATCAATTTTGTTTATCTTCTCAAAGAACCAGCTTTTAGTTTTATTGATCTTTGCTATTGTTTCCTTCATTTCTTTTTCATTTATTTCTGATCTGATCTTTATGATTTCTTTTCTTCTGCTAACTGTGGGGGTTTGTTTGTTCTTCTTTCTCTAACTGCTTTAGGTGCAAGGTTAGGTTGTTTATTCGAGATGTTTCCTGCTTCTTGAGGTAGGATTGTATTGCTATAAACTTCCCTCTTAGAACTCCTTTTGCTACATCCCATAGGTTTTGGGTCGTCGTGTCTCCATTGTCATTTGTTTCTAGATAATTTTTGAATTCCTCTTTGATTCCTTCAGTGATCTCTTGGTTATTATGTAGTGTATTGTTTAGCCTCCATGTGTTTGTATTTTTTACAGATTTTTTCCTGTACTTGATATTTAGTCTCATAGCATTGTGGTCAGAAAGATACTTGATACGATTTCAGTTTTCTTTAATTTATCAAGGCTTGATTTGTTACCCAAGATATGATCTGTCCTGGAGAATGTTCCATGAGCACTTGAGAAGAAAGTGTATTCTGTTGTTTTTGGTTGGAATGTCCTATAAATATCAATTAAGTCCGTCTTGTTTAATGTATCATTTAAAGCTTGTGTTTCCTTATTTATTTTCCTTTGGATGATCTGTCCATTGGTGAAAATGGGGTCTTAAAGTCCCGTACTATGATGGTGTTACTGTCGATTTCCCGTTTTATGGCTGTTAGTATTTGCCTGATGTATTGAGGTGCCTCCTATGTTGGGTGCATAAATATTTACAGTTGTTATATCTTCTTCTTGGATCGATCCCTTAATCATTATGTAGTGTCCTTCTTTGTCTCTTGTAATAGTCTTTGTTTTAAAGTCTATTTTGTCTGATATGAGAATTGCTACTCCAGCTTTCTTTTGATTTCCATTTGCATGGAATATCTTTTTCCATCCCCTCACTTTCAGTCTCTCTGTGTCCCTAGGTCTGAAGTGGGTCTCTTGTAGATAGCAGATATAGGGGCCTTGTTTTTGTATCCATTCAGCCAGTCTATGTCTTTTGGTGGGAGCATTTAACCCATTTACAGTTAAGGTAATTATCCATATGTATGTTCCTATTCCCATTTTCTTAATTGTTTTGGGTTTGTTATTGTAGGTGTTTTCCTTCTCTTGTGTTTCCTGCCTAGAGAAGTTCCTTTAGCATTTATTGTAAGGCTGGTTTGGTGGTGCTGAACTCTCTCAGCTTTTGCTTGTCTGTAAAGGTTTTAATTTCTCCATCAAATCTGAATGAGATCCTTGGTGGGTAGAGTAATCTTGGTTGTAGGTTTTTCCCTTTGATTGCTTTACATATGTCCTGCCACTCCCTTCTGGCTTGCAGAGTTTCTGGTGAAAGATCAGCTGTTAACCTTATGGTGCTTCCCTTTTATGTCATTTGTTGTTTTTCCCTTGCTGCTTTTAATATTTTTTCTTTGTCTTTAATTTTCGATAGTTTGATTAATATGTGTCTTGTCGTGTTTCTCCTTGGGTTTATCCTGTTTGGGACTCTCTGTGCTTCCTGGACTTGATTAACTATTTACTTTCCTGTATTAGGGAAGTTTTCAACTATAATGTCTTCACATATTTTCTCAGTCCCTCTCTTTTTCTCTTCTTCTCCTGGGACTCCTATAATTCAAATGTGGGTGCATTTAATGTTGTTCTAGAGGTCTCTGAGACTGTCCTCAATTCTTTTCATTCTTTTTTTCTTTCTTCTGCTCTGCAGTAGTTATTTCCACTATTTTATCTTCCAGGTCACTCATCCATTCTTCTGCCTCTGTTATCCTGCTATTGATTTCTTCTAGAGAAATTTTACTTTTATTTATTGTGTTGTTCATCATTGTTTGTCTGCTCTTTAGTTCTTCTAGGTCCTTGTTAAACGTTTCTTGTATTTTCTCCATTCTATTTCCAAGATTTTGGATCATCTTTACTATCATTACTCTGAATTGTTTTTCAGGTAGACTGCCTATTTCCTCTTCATTTGTTTGGTCTGGTGGGTTTTTACCTTGCTCCTTCATCTGCTGTGTGTTTCTCTGTTTTCTCATTTTGCTTAACTTACTGTGTTTGGGGTCTCCTTTTTGCACGCTGCAGGTTTGTAGTTCCCATTGTTTTTGGTGTCTGTCCCCAGTGGCTAAGGTTGGTTCAGTGGGTTGTGTAGGCTTCCTGGTGGGGGGGACTAGTTCCTGTGTTCTGGTGGATGAGGCTGGATCTTGTCTTCCTGGTGGGCAGGTCCGCATCCTATGGTGTGTTTTGGGGTGTCTCTGACCTTATTATGATTTTAGGCATCCTCTCTGCTAATGGGTGGCGTTGTGTTCCTGTCTTGCTAGTTGTTTGGCATAGGGTGTCCAGCACTGGAGCTTGCTGGTCATTGAGTGGAGCTGGGTCTTGGCAATGAGATGGAGATCTCTGGGAGATTTTTGCCGTTTGATATTACGTGGAGCTGGGAGGTCTCCTGTGGGCCAGTGTCCTGAACTCGGCTCTGCCACCTCAGAGGCACAGGCCTGACACCCAGCCAGAGCACCGAGAGCCTGTCATCCACATGGCTCAGAATAAAAGGGGGATAAAAAGAAAGAAAGAAGGAAGAGAGCATCCAAACCAAAAAACAAATCCACCAATGATAACAAGTGCTACAAACTATACTAAAAAAAAATTGTTTTTTAAAGGGACGGACAGAACCCTAGGACAAATGGTAAGAGCAAAGTTATACAGACAAAATCACACACAGAAGCATACACATACTCACTCACAGAAAGAGAAAAAGGAAAAAAATATATATATTGTTGCTCCCAAAGGCCACTGTCTCTATTTGGGATGATTCGTTGTCTATTCAGGTATTCCACAGATGCAGGGTACATCAAGTTGATTGTGTAGATTTAATCTGCTGCTGCTGAGGCTGCTGGGAGAGATTTCCTTTTCTCTTCTTTGTTCGCACAGCTCCTCGGGGTCAGCTTTGGATTTGGCCCCGCCTCTGCACGTAGGTCGCCTGAGGGCATCTGTTCTTCACTCAGACAGGACAGGGTTAAAGGAGCAGGTGATTCAGGGGCTCTGGCTCACTCAGGCCGGGGGGAGGGAGGGGTACGGAGTGCTGGGTGAGCCTGCGGTGGCAGAGGCAAGCGTGACGTTGCACCAGCCCGAGGTGTGCCGTGCGTTCTCCCGGGGAAGTTGTCCCTGGATCACGGGACCCTGGCAGTGGCAGGCTGCACAGGCTCCCAGGAGGGGGGGTGTGGAGAGTGAGCTGTGCTTGCACACAGGCTTCTTGGTGGCTGCAGCAGCAGCCTTAGCGTTTCATGCCCATCTCTGGGGTCTGCACTGATAGCCGCAGCTCACGCCCATCTCTGGAGCGCCTTTAAGTGGCGCTCTGAATACCTTCTCCTCATGCACTGTGCAACATGTAGGCAAGTAAAAGTCCCTGGCTTCTTCGCAGATCCAGACTTTTTCCCGGACTCCCTCCCAGCTAGCTGTGGTGCACTAGCCCCCTTCAGGCTGTGTTCACGCAGCCAACCCCAGTCCTGTCCCTGGGGCCCGACCTCTGAAGCCTGAACCTTAGCTCCCAGCCCCACCCGCCCTGGTGGGTGAGCAGACAAGCCTCTCGGGCTGGTGAGTGCTGGTCGGCACCAATCCTCTGTGCGGGAATCTCTCCTCTTTGCCCTCCGCACCCCTGTTGCTGCACTCTTCTCCGTGGCTCTGAAGCTCCCCCCACCCTGCCACCCCCCGTGTCTGCCCGTGAAGGGGCTTCCTAGTGTGTGGAAACCTTTCCTCCTTCACAGCTCCCTCCCACTGGTGCAGGTCCCATCCCTGTTCTTTTGTCTGTCTTTTTTCTTTTTTCTTTTGCCCTACCCGGGTATGTGGGGAGTTTCTCTTGCCTTTTGGGAGGTCTGAGGTCTTCTGCCAGCGTTCAGTAGGTGTTCTTTAGGAGTTGTTCCACGTGTAGATGTATTTCTGATGTATCTGTGGGGAGGAAGGTGATCTCCACTTCTTACTCTTGTGCCATCTTGAAGCTCTTCTCTATTTTTGTATGTCTTAAAATTTGTTTTATTTACCTTTTGATTTCTTCTTTGGTCCATTGGTTGGTTAGGAGTGGGTTGTTTAATTTCCATGTATTTGAAATTTTTCTGGTTTTCTAACAATTATTGATTTCTGCCTTCATAGCATAGTGTTTGTAAAAGATGCTTGATAAAATTTCTGTCTTCTTGAATTTGTTGAGACTTATTTTGTGGCCTACCATATGATCAATCCTATAAAAATTTTCTCTGTACTTGAGAAGCATGTGTATTCTGTTGCTGTTGGATGGAATGTTCTATATATGTCTGTTTGATCCATTTAGTCTATAGTGTTATTTAAGTCCACTGTTTCCTGATTGATTCTGTGTCTGGATGATCTATCCGTTGCTGAGAGTGGGATATTAAAGTCAACAGGTGTTATTGTATTGCTGTTTCTCATTTTATTTGTTTTAGTATTTGCTTTATATATTTAGGTGCTCCAATGTTGGGTGCAAAAACATTTACAATTGTTATATCTTCTTGATGAATTGACCCCGTTTTCATTATATAATGACCTTTGTCTCTCATGACTATATTTAGCTTAAAGTTTACGTTGTCTGATATTAGTATAGCTATCCCTGCTTTCTTTCGGTTACCACTTGCTTGGAATATCTATCACTTCATCCTATATGTGTCCTTTAAACTAAACTTGAGTCTCTTGTAGACAGCATATCATTGGGATCTTGTTTTTTATCCATTCAGCTATTCTGTCTTTTGATTGGAGAATTTAATCCATTTATGTTTAAAGTAATTTTTGATGGGTATTGCCATTTTGTTCTATTGAATTCTTCAGCCATTGTATTCTTCAGCTCTAAGATTTCTGTTTTTTTTTTCTTGATAGTTTCCATTTCTTTCTTGAACTTTTTGTTTTGTTTGTGTACTGTTTTCCTAATTTTCTTTAGATGTCTATGTGTTCTTGTAGTTCACTGAAGTTCTTTAAGAGGATTATTCTGAATTCTTTCTCAGACGGCTTATAGACCTCTGTTACATTAGGGTCAGTTATTGGAGCTTTATCAGTTTCTTTTGTTGGTGTCATGTTATGTTTACCTCTTTTCTTCATGATCCTTGATTCCTTGCATTGTTTAAACAGTCTCCTCCTCCAGACTTTACAGGTTCACTTCTGTAGGGAAAGACCTTCACCAGTCATGATAGCTTGAGGCTACTGGACAGGTCAGCTGCTAGCCTTCACAGTTAGCAGGGCTTGCTGTTGGGGTCTCTAGTTGGATGAGGCCATTGCTTGTGCTCTGAGGTTGGGGGGATGCCACTGGCTGGGCTTCACAGTTGGGTAGGCCCATTGGCTGGGCTCCATGTTCAAGCAGGACCACTGGGTGACCGTCTCCCTGTTTGGGTGGGGCTGCTGGTTTTGCTCAGCAGTCAGATGGGGCCACTAGCTGGCTTCTGCAGTCACCTCCAGTTGGGTAAAGTCCCAGGCTGTGTTCACTGGTAGGGTGGTGCCACTGGTTGGATTCCATGATTCAGCAGGGCTGTGGGTTGGGTTTAGCAATCACCCCTTGTTGTGTGGAGTCTCAGACTGTGCTCCATCACCAAGTGGTACCGCTGGCTGGATTTTATGTTTAAGTAGGGCCCCAGGCAGGACGGATTGGTTCGATGCTCTGTGATTAGGTGGGGCTGCAGAATGTGCCCTGAAGTTGAGCAGGGCTGCATTCTGGTGTTCCTGATCAGTAGACTGTGCTCTGCTGCTAGGCTGAGCTTCCTTGTTGGGTGGGATCACAGGCTATGCTTCTTGGTTGGGCAGGATTACTGGCTGGGCTTCCTGCCTGGGCAAGGCCGCAGACTGTGTTCAGCAATTGGGCAGGGCCGTAGACTGGGCTCCTCTGCTTATCAGGGTTGTAAGGCTGGGATCCATGGCTGAGTGGGATTGTAGGCTAGTCTCTCCCTCTCTAGCAGCCCCATAGGCTGGGTTCCCTTGTCACCCAGGGTCACTGTTCCAGCTCTCTGGTTTTGCAGGGCCAGTGGCTATGCTCAGCAGTTGGGCAGGGCTGCTGGCTTGGCTGCCTGACCAGGTGGGGCTATATGATGGGCTTGTGGCTGCTGTAGTTCCCTGGCCAGGCTTCCTGGAAGGAGAGACTGGAGGCTATGCTCAGCACTTGGGCGAGGCTGAGTATTTGCTTGCCTTCATGGGCTGGATGGTAGAACAGTCTCCATTTGCAGTCTGGCCCATTGATTATTGGTCCAAATCAGGTAGAACTACCAACTGAGCTCCCTAGCCAGAAGGGGCCACTGGCTCAGCTCTGCAGATGGCCAGAGTTGCTGGCTGGGATCTTTGCTCAGGTACTGATATGAGCAGGAATGCCGTTTGCCAGAGCCTGAGCACTGTTTGCTGTAAGCCCTGCCCCCTTCTCCATCTCTCTCTGATCCCCAGTAGTCAAGCCCAGCAGATTCCTCTGGTGATCTCCATGAGGCAAGACCTGAGTGGGCCTCCTGGGAAGTGTCCCATATGCTGGGGGAGCTGGATGTCCACCTCGGGCTCTCTTTTCCCATTATAGAATCCATATTCCCACTTCTCCCCACAGGGAGGAGGGTGATGTGGCCAGGGTATATCCAGTCCTCTCACCCTTCTAATGTGCTCCTTCTCAGTCTCTGTTGTCCAGCAGGGTGCTTCAGCCTTACCCTCAGGTTCTAACATCTTCACAGTGGAGTTTTTTCTATGCATAGTTGCTAGGTGGTCTTCTTGTGAGGGGGACTGAAGTTGGGAATGATCTATGTGACCATCTTGATAACATCACTCTCCTCTATATGCTTGACTTCAAGTAGATTATGTATTCCTTAACGTAGTGATAAATTATGTCTTATAATTTTGCCTCTCTGGTGCTTAGCTCCATACTGGGAATGTGGCAGGTGAACAATAGATGTGTGGTAGTTCTGTGATTAAACCCTGTTAGAAAATAAAGCATTATAGTATAAATTAGCTTCGGTGTATGTATTTTCATAAAGAAACAGAATTGCTGCTCTTCCATGCACACCTGATTTGCAATATGTATTTTTTTCCTCCAGAGTTTCTGTTGTCAGTAGCTCATAGTTATTGATTCATACTGTTTATTGGTAGTAACTCTGTGGGCTGCTTTGCTGAAGGGATAATTTGATTAGAGGTACTGCTGTTTGACACCATTCAGGAAAATGTTACACTATAAATGGTATTGGATTTGTCACAGAGTGACATTGAAGAGAAACCAGGGATAGGCAGACTAATAACATGCTAGCCTTGTTATTAAAATTGGGCCTTTTGGCATTTGTGTCCACCATTTTTTATTGATATCACTGCCTTCCTAAGAGATAAGCTAGTGACCAATTTGATGACTTTTATTTGGCAAGGGCAGAAACTAATGCCAGATAAACAAGGTCATAGTAAGCTGATGTAGAGCCCATGCCTCCAGAATACTGTGTTTCTGTCCTCTGAGGTTCGATATCTGTTTTATTTAGGCAAGGGGGCAAGATTGAATGCACTGAAATGAAATGCTCATGTTGACAACATAAGTTTTAATGGAACTTGAATCTGACTGTGTGTGTGTGTGCTGTGTTTTTTACAGGGAATCATCATCCAAGGACCTACCAGAGACCACAAGAAAACATGGGGAGAAGTAAGTTTCTCTTTACTTTTAAATAACTTAGATTCTCTCCACATTAATCCACTATATCCAGGAAATTCGATTTGCAACTCGAAGCTTGTATTTGGGGTTTTTTTTTGTGGACACCTAAATCATATTTCTGGTTAGTGTTAGAAAGGTTTTGTTTGAAGCAGGGCTGTGCATAAAAAGACCAACAGATCACATGTTGCTCACTGGAAAGGGTCTTTTGTTTCCCCTGCTCTTTTCTGGACATCTTCCAGTACAGGGAGAGAAGGCTCAAACTTGATATTATATAAACCTGCCCTAATCCCAGCTTCTTTACAACTCTTAGCAAAGTAACCCATATGCTGCTAATGGTTTCTCAGCCTTGCTGATAATAACATAAACAAAAATATGATTGTACTATGCAACCAATGATAGTAGTAAAAAATTCATCTGTGAGGTTGACTTATAAATGGCTTTGGTTGCCCCTAAAATGTTTAAGCCTGGCATTAAGAAGCATTAGATGAATTCTTTTTATTTTTCCTTTCTCATAAGGCTATTATATGGGCAGTGAACAATAGACAAATTTAAGGTCATTTCTTTGTTAAGTTGTTAATAACCAGCCACTGCAGTGACTTCATAAATAATTCTAATCAATGTATACCATAAAAATCTGATGCTATAAAGGACCTCAGAGGAAGACTTGGTGTTGGGTAAGTATAATGAGAAGAGTACTGGACATAGGTCAAAGACCTGAATTCAAGTTCTACCTCTACTATCTTGATCAAATCCTACCGTTCCCCTAAACTTGTTTGTTCATCTCTGAGTTGGGATTAAAAACATTCTGCCCTATTAGCCTCAGGAGACTGTGGTTGTCATAATGTGATAATATATATGAAAGCGTGTTGAGAACTCTGAAGTATAATGGAAGAGTGCAGTGGTATGTTCGTTGGTGTCCTTACTGAATAAGTATATCTTCATTGGTTATGTCTTTCAGTAGTTAAAATGAAGTTATTTGATCAGATGCCTCTGTAGGCAGCAGGGCTGGGACTAGGGTTGTGCAGGTGACAGAGAGTGCTTCCTTATGTTAATGCTCTAGGCATCTTTCTCGCCCCATGTCAGTATGGGCCCTGGTAGGCAGCCCCAAGGATTATAGATAGAAAATATCTTCCTGAACCTTAATGAGCCAGCTTTTGTGTGTTTTCTCCAATGCTTCCCTGGGTATTCTGGTTCTTTCCCAACCTTCACAAAAGATACCAATCTCTGATAGTTTAGAAATTTTTTTAAAATGACTAAATAAAAAAAACTGGTCAGAGTTCTGGGACTAATCCATACCACGTCCTAACTCCAAGTCAGCTGTTGACAGAACCTTCCAGAGTGACTCATCATGGTTTGATCCTCACTTTCTCCAAGCTTCAAGTGAATTTGGAGAATGTTGTGATGATTGGATTTCATCATGGCCATATGGCGAAGAAAGCTGCACTGAGACAGGGCAGCACATTACTTCTTGTTTTCATTATTCCTTTTCAGAATGGTCATCAGGTTATTAGCAGGGAGATCATTTGGTGCTTGCTTTAAAAGGCACCCCACCAAGTATTTGTTTAAATGGTCAGGTAATTAATAGAGTTCTTGCTAAAGGACAGGGCATGGTACTGTAATCTGCAAAGATGGGCATGTTTCCAACCTGGAGATGAGATAAGGGAAGTGCTTCAAAAGAGATACTACTTTTACAAACACATGGAAGCGTGTAATAGCAGCATTTTGACTGTGTTAAGCACTTTAAAAACATCCTTAAAATCCTGAATCTCAAAGAATCTATCCTTTACACTCTAAGCTTTACTTAGCTTGTCTGATTATACTTGTTAATTGCTGAAAAAAAGGATGCTTAGTGAAAAAAAAAAGGTGCTTCTGTGGGCTCTTTTTTTCCTTTTCTGGCAGTGTACAATGGAGTTTTTAGTGGATTTGGCAAAGATTCTCACAAACATAGCTCAGTGTGTCATACAAAGGGACAGCAGAGGAAAATACCACAAAGACACGGCACTAGCCTCATTAATTAAGGAGCCATGAAAACAAAGAACACAGCTGGGAAACCATACAGTATAGATGAAAAATTAAAATGAAATTGAGGTGAATTTCTTTTAGTATTCTTTGATACTGGATGAAGAAATTATTTATAAATATGTTAGAGGAATCATTCTTTTATTTATGTGATATGAAAAAATTCATAAACAAATTCTTACAAATTGTGTCCATTGTATGTGGCATTGAAATCCTATTTACTATATAGGGATTTAGTATTTAGCTAGAATTTAGGACTTTTATGAATATATAATTATTTTGATATTAACAAGTATCTGTAGAGCATTTCATAACTCGTACATATTTCTCCATTATCTTATTTGAGTTGTAAGAGAACCCTATAATGTAAATAGGGATTATTATCTTCATTTTATGTATTATAAAACTGAGGGTTATGTGAGAAAGTCTTATCTAAAGTCCACAGTTTATAAATGAAGAGTCAGAAGACAAACCTAGGTCTCCTTATGTCATATCCAGTTTTTATTTTCTTCCAACAAATTGTATTCTGAGCACCCTAGTCATCAGCAGTGTATAAAGTTGATTAAAAACTTAGGAGCTATCTGATGCTGTGAAAGGTATGGAAGAAAATATTTTCTTAGAATTACGATGATATTCATATGTTTCTCACAGCATGGGGGAGTGGGCAGATAGGAAAAGAGAAATGGCTCAGTGTTCATCAACATTTATGGTAAGAGCTAAAACACGTGTGTCAGATAGTGGAGTGCCTCAAGTATCAAAATCCTCTGAGCAGGGCTTCCCTGGTGGCGCAGTGGTTGAGAGTCCGCCTGCCGATGCAGGGGACGCAGGTTCGTGCTCCAGTCCGGGAGGACCCCACATGCCGCAGAGCGGCTGGGCCCGTGAGCCATGGTCACTGAGCCTGTGCATCCGGAGCCTGTGCTCCGCAACGGGAGAGGCCACAACAGAGAGAGGCCCGCGTACCGCAAAAACAAAACAAAACAAAACAATCCTCTGAGCAGCGGTGGTCCATGGCTGCAGTAATTCAGAGGCAGCAGCAGTGATTGACAGTCACCAAGCTAGATAACAAGATAATTCAACTCAGAAGCTTGCTGTACACAGCCCACAGTGGGAGGTGCCCAAAGTAAGGGGCCTAAGACACCACTTCTGTGATGAAAGTCACCCTTCTTGATTGATAGGTTTTTATATTTGTGGTTCTTCATAACACAAAGAATAAAATACAGCATGGAATACCAGAAAAGCATGTAGATGACAAGGGGAGATGCTGTTACAAAAAACAACAGCATGTATAAATAAAATTATGTATAATATTTTAGTAGAGAATTAACATTTTCACAAAGAAGAGAATGTAAGGATTTTGCAAATATGTATATATAGGCTTACCAAATATTATGTACACAATACTAGAGAGTATTTATCAGTAATCATCTTCAGATGGAAAGTAAAACTTTATCCTACCTTTTCATCCCCGCCCCTCCCCCGCCCCCCTCCCCCCGAATAACTGGTACATTCACGATAAAATGACAAAAGTCTCAGTATTCCACAAAGCAATTTCTTGGGAGTTGTCGTGCTAAAAAATTTGGGAGTTGTTTTTGTTACAGTGTTTGAGTAGAATTTGACTTTGAATCACACCTATTTTCCATCTGATTTTTTTCTGTCAGAACACACTTCTCTTACTGCATATTTTAAGTGCTATAGCAGCAATTTATGGTATTTATTACTCTAATATGCAGTTATGATGGCTAATTTCACTGTCTTTACCTTAATAACAAAGCTTGTGGAAGAAATTCATCATGTTTCCTCAATAATAGCAAACCACAAGATGTTCCTACTCGTCTTTTACAAAATAGGAATAATATTTAGCCGTGAATCTTCAAACTGATTAATTTTGCTTTGTTGTGTAGAAAACAATATCTGGAATAGCTGAATGATAGCAGGCAGACAGGCCTTATTTGTGAAGAATAATTAACATAAAAATATAAAGATACCTTAGCATTTGTTTCTGTTTCTCCTCTTTCAGTATTCAATCTTTGGAGATAGCTTTTACCTAGCCTAGTAGGTAACCCTAGGTCTATAAATTCTTAATCTGCAAAGTCAGTTTCATCTTCATTTTCCATGCTTAATGGTAACATGCCCTTGATGTCCTAGTATACATGAACATACTGTTGTGCCGTAGAGAAACAGAGACAGTGCTACCAGTTACACTCTTTTTTAATTATTATTAAAACATAGCAGCATCATTCCTTTGGGTCACTGGATGTACTTGGCTCCTTTAGTTCAAAGAACCCAAACATGTCCCCTCCACTTACTAAGACTTAATGGAAGGAAAGATGGTTTATAGCTACCACAGTAAATTTCTAAGCTCTTTGAGTCACTGCTGAACTACTGTTCAGTTGAGGCCAATCCTGAACTTTCATTCTGAGCATACAGCTCCATGTTTTCAAACAGGGAATGAGTGTTCAAACTGACAAGCCTTGTAAAGTGACTGTCTCGTAATGTAGTGCCTGATTTTATTTGACAGCTCCCAGGTTTACAGTTCAAGTGAAGGCACACATTTAAAGACAATTATTTCATTTTCTGACCTATATTAAATCTGAGAGTCTCTCTATTATGGTAGCATATTCATGCCTCTGCAGTTCAGATGATGTCACCAATTTATTGTAAACCCTTGTCTAGCTTCATAATTTTATAACAGTAAAACAAATCTGCTTGGGGCTGACAACAGCCATTATTTTTTCCTGGCAAGTTTTTCCCATCAGAAAAAAAATGACCTTACTATTTAAGGGTCAGGCTGCTTTTTTTTTTTTTAAACTCATTATAGTGCTTGATGCTTTTTGTCTTTGATGCAATCCTCTCTGCCTTTTACCTATTCAAGAAGAAAATAACTTTGGTGCGTAAGTTTAGAATGGTTTCTCAACCTTAGCGCTATTGACATTTTTTTTAAAAAATTGAGGCAAAACACATAATGTAGGCAAAACAATTCACATAACATAGAATTGACCATTTTAAAGTGTACAGTTTAGTGGCATTTGTACAGTCACAATGCGGTACAACTATCTTGTACCAAAATATTTCCATCACCTCCAAGGGAGACCCTCTACCCGTTAAACAGTCAGTCTCTATTTCTCCCTTCCCAGGCCCTGGCAAACCTGTGATCTGATTTCTAGCTCTATGGATTTACCTATCCTGGGTATTTCATTTAAATGGAGTAATACAATAT
Organism: Mesoplodon bidens; assembly: GCF_964165515.1. Taxonomy (NCBI): domain Eukaryota; kingdom Metazoa; phylum Chordata; class Mammalia; order Artiodactyla; family Ziphiidae; genus Mesoplodon; species Mesoplodon bidens. Next base: position 107,347,475 of record NC_138163.1, read on the forward strand.
GTGCCCTTTTGTTGTGTCTGGCTTTTTTCACTTAGCATAATGGTTTTTAGGTTTATCCATGTTGTATTAGTACCTTATTCCTTTTTATGGCTGAATAATATCCCATTGTATGAATATACTACAATGTGATTAGTCATTCATCAGTTGGTGGACATTTGTGTTGTTTCCACCTTTTGGCTGTTCTAAACAGTGCTACTGTGAACATCGATGTACAAGTTTTTGTTTGAGTATCTGTTCTCAGTTCTTTGGGGCATACATGTAGGAGTGACTATTGACATTTGGGGCCAGGTAAGTCTTTGTCGTGGGGCCTCTCCCCACTACATGCCAGTGGCACCTGCCCCCTCAAGTTGTGAGAATCAAAAATGTATCCAGACACTGTCAGATGTTCCCTGGGGTGCAATGTCTCCCAAGATTGAAAACCACTGATTTAGAATAAAGGGAAGGAAATCTTTAGAGATAAGCCATAATTAACATATTATGATTTTCATAGAAGTAATTCAAGTCTAAAAGAGAGCACTAGAGTTGGCCCTCTGTGTCTGCAGGTATCCACAGGTTCCACATCCATGGATTCAACCAACCATGGATCAAAAATATTGGAAAAAAGTAAAAATTCCAGAAAGTTCAAAAAAGTGAAACTTGAATTTGCTGCATGCCAGCAACTATTTACATAGAATTTACATTGTGTTTCCAACTATTTATGTATCACTTACATTGTATTAGTTATTATAAGTAATGTAGAGATGATTTATAGTATATGAGAGGATGTGCATAGGTTATATGCAAATACTATGCCATTTCACGTAAGGGACTTGAGCATCTGCAGAATTTGGTATCCATAGGGGGTCCTGCAATGAATCCCCCATGGCTACAGAGGGACAAATGCATATGGTTGTCAACAGAAATAATCAATAAACTGATCTATGATAGGAATAAAAAGAAGTTTTATTTGAGCCAAACTAAGAACTGTAGCCCAGTAGACAGCAGCTCAGATAACTCTGAGGAACTAGTCTGAAGAAACATGGTTTTCAGCACAGTTTTGTATCTTGTCAGAACAAAGAACATCAAAGAAGTCAGGGATACATTCCTTCAAGATTTCAAAACAACAGCCACAACACATCAGCATATACACAGGGACTCAGTATGGCCTTGGCACCTGGGAAGGAAGTCTTGTCACTGAAGGCATAGCAGCATTGGCGACCCAGGAAGGGAGGCATTTCATCTTTATTTTTAACATGGACATTTTTTACTTCTGGCCAATGCACCCTTTTCTTTAAGGATTAAGGCAGATGTACAATGCATGTTTGATAGGCCACAAACAGGCTGTTTTAGTTACCATAAAGTTCGAGTTAAAGCATACATAAGCCAGAATGACTTTCCCATACCGCAACAGTATGTGAAATTTTCTTCCGTTATGGTTCTAGAAACCAAGGTGCAGTCCTGGTCTATAATCAAGCAGCTGTGTCCTTGGATAAGTCACTTAACCTCTGGATTTCAGTTTTCTTGTCAGTAAAATGAAGGGATTGAGATGGATCAGTGGTTTCCAGTGTTGCTCAGTGAAGCTCCAGGTTTTCTAAAGGGGTCCCTGAGGAGCCACTATGAGAGAAGGGGAGGAAAAGAGAGCACTCCTGGTATGTAGTACCTCCCCTTCAGACAGAGCAAGTGAAAGTTTGAATTCTATCATTTCTAGAGCAAATTCACGTATAAATAACATTGATTTCACCAGCGAAAAGTCATTTCTGAAATCCATGTGCTAATTAACAAAGGCACTAATTTGTCAATGAGACTCCATTTCTGAAATCCATCATGCTCTGCTGTTTGTGCACAGAAGAGAAAGATAGCTGAATACTATCTTTGAATGCTGTCTGAACAACCACCTCTGAAATGTGGCTTTTTGATTAAATGTAGTATGTGTTCTATTAGGACAATTATTCACTCCTAACATCTAGATTACAGCTAACTATTACATAGATAATACCATACTGTCTATGTTGACAGATTGTGAAGCATTGATTATAACATAGAGTTATGTATTTAAAACTGTATTTCATATTTGCTGAGTCTCTCTACATGCCTTTCCCCCCATTAAATTGGTGATTGTTATAGTTGTTTCCATTTTCTTCCATATGGGACAGAACTGTAATCAGTGTAAATCAGATCCATAAGCTAAAAACAAAGTTTTATGGTCGTGACAACTATAAACTCTAAGACTAACGATATTCTTGTTGATAATAGTTGAGGCACTAGTGATAGGAGAAATACCTATCTTTGGAATTCCCGTGTTTTCATGATTCCACCTGACTGTGTGCTTAATTTTGTGCAAATTAGACCATTTTCTAATTCCATATTTGTTTGTTTCCTGTGGGTAAGGCACAGCCCCTAGTCTATAAATATCATGTGTTAGAGTACCATACCATACATTTAAACCAGTTATTGCAATTGCTAGTAACTTGATTGCAGTCATCCTTATTTCATGAAGAATTCTTTTTGATAAGGCGTTATGAATTGTAGAACTCCTTCAAAGAAAATTTGGCCTTTTACCTTCCTTTGTGGGAGAATCTATTAGATCTTTTCTCTGTATCTCATTATTCCTTACAAAGTGTAAAATCGTTAGACAAGAGACATCTGAATATTTGATGTAAAATTTGGCTTTTAAGAAAACCATATTGAGTTAGCAAGACTCACTCGGCAGGGGGGGAGCCATATTTGTTTTGTTTTTAAAAAATATTGACTTTATAGACGTATGTTACCTGTTTTGTCTTCTCTCTTATAGAAATCCATTTCTGGCATTTTCTCCACACTTATTCCAGGAAACCTGCCTGTTATCATCTGGCGTTTCATTGCATACCTCCGGTAGCACAAAGATATCTTTTTTTTTAAAGTTTTAGGTAGTGATCATAACCACTACATTGTCCTTAAGAAGCAGGTTCAGGATATTAAAGATATTAATTACTTCTTCTCTCAAACCCTGAGGCTCCCCACTCTCACTAGCTCAGTCCTGTAACTTCACATTATTTTTTCAAATATCTCAGTCCTTGAGTGGGTTTTAGCTTCCTAATTCCTGTGAATACATGTACTACATGCCATTCTAACTAAGCTGTAAGTTTGTGACAACCTGTTTGGGCACATGAGCACCACTGTACAACAAATTCTGAATTATAAACCTACCTTCTATGAAAAAATTAACCTTTAATTTCCACAAATAGGTTACAGTGGTGAAATACAATTGGGAAGTAATCTGGTTTTTCCACCTCCATAACTAATAGGAAGATAATCCAAATAGGATCTTTTTATTTTGCATAATATTCGTTTTTAGGAGGTGAAATGTCACTTTAGAATTTTAGTGAGACTGTTTTTCTAGGGAAAGTTATATCCATCAGTCTGATAAGAAATGCCTATTTAATACCCATTTCAGCAGAAAAAAACCTTGAAGGCATCGTATGCACACACAACTGAGTAAATGATGGTATCAAAATGGCTTAGAAGCAAGAAAACAAAGAATTATGAGTATGACACTTCATAAGATTTTCTTTTATAGTATATAAATCTGAACGCAGGATTTGGTGCGCTTCTTGTTGATTTTTGCTTCTTGTTTGTTTTTTTTGTTGTTGTTGGTTTGGGGGATGGTGGTTTCTTGGCTGAAAAATAGTGTGTTCATATCCCCAAAGAATTTGGATGTGATACACTACTCCCACTTAACAAAAATCTTTCCAAGTATAAAACTTCACAGTTACAGCTCAAAGGACCTAAGAAATCACATACATACAACACCTTAGGTTCACAAATTAGGAGACAGGCCCAGATAAATTAAGCAACAAATGCAGAATCATGCAGCCAGGTTAGTGCCAGAGCTGGACAGGAATCCGCATACCTGACTACAAATTCAGGACCTTTTCACCCTACCATACTCCTCTCTTTGCCTGCAGTTTCATTTGTTTCAATAAAGGGTTAGTGAAAGTGGTGAATGTATATTGGCTTTCTCAGACTTCAACAAGATAGCCTCAAAAGGCAGTTTTCATATGACTAACAGAAAGCTCAAATAAGTGGATAGCTTAGCATCTTATGCAGTCTTTTATGAGAAATTCACAACTAAACAAGATGTTAGAGATTTATTCAGAAAAGAAACAGCTTCCTGGTTAGCATGTGGACTCATAGTTTCAGTCTGTGGCACACCAGCATTTACACAACACTGTCTAGGAATGAACTTTCCATTTGACTAAATACATTTTGCAGATTGCTCATGCTCACCTTTTTAAATTGTTAAAAAAACTTTTTAAAAACTATTTTTATGGAAATAGTTCTAAAATAGATAATATACCTTACTGCCTTCTTGAACAATATCGTGAACATCATGTGGTCCTTTCTTGGTGACTCAGGTTCACCATCATAAACATAATCATTGATGCCTACAGCTTTGGGAGCTGTTAGTGTGAGCAGGGCTAGGACCTACTCTAAATAACCCTCAAAGGGCCATCTGTCTGTCTTTCCTCTTGTCTTCAGATTCATCAGCTTTCACTTCTTGTTGCTGTCAGTGTGTTGATCTAGTTCAGCCCACCCCAGTCCCTTCTATTTCTCAGCTTTAATGTGCAGTGAGGCTTTCAAGTCTTATAGCCAGGCTCGTGGATGAGGGTTGAGTAAATTGATCCTTGATTAGTCTAAGGGAGCTGAGGCTCCCCTGTAGGTAAAACATAAGATAAGTTATAATGCATGACCTTGGTCATCTTTTGTTTCTCAGTTTATGAGACTGGATTTATTTGAGTGACTTCTGCATAAATAATGTCTTACTGTCCTTAATATCCACAGTGATTATGTCAAATATTGAATAGCTACCTGAACTATCAAATAACCCAAGTATCAATGGAAAATAATTTATTTAGTATATTTTGTTGTAGCTACTCATTCATGATTCACTGAACATATATATCTGTCATGTGTATGATTTTCATTTCTTAATCTGTCCTTCTTAAGAGCTTCTTTGTGATCTATTATTAAAATTCTCATGATGATAGACTATCAGCATACATTTAATCAAAGTTGAAGTTAATAAAAGTAAACATATAAGGTATGGTAAAGGATACTTATGAGTTTTTTACAAAATCAAGTCCTTCTAAATAAGGACCAGAAATAGTCCTTAATTACATTCTGAAGAACTTCTGAAACTTTTAAATCTCATGATATCCTCAAAATATTTATGACTCATCAAAGTAGGCACTACTCAACATTAGCCAATTGAAAGGACCTATGAGACTCTCATAAGGCTTTAATAATGGCTAAAGGTATGGTGCAGCAGGAGAAAGATGGCTCCTAGGGCCATTTTTAGTCACACAGGGCATGCTTTTTCTTCTAATTGTGAACAGTCGAGATACATGCAAGATAACCTTGGTCTCAGGGGAGCCAAGGCACATGTTTACTGAGAATCTTTGATACCCAATGGTCATACAGATGAAATTAGGCTGCATACCATCAGTGCAAACCATCAATCTATACATTTTCAATAAACAGTGTAGACAAGCTAGTACAGAGTGCCTCCAAGGGCTTTAAACAGCACTTTATAAAGCTAGTACATTTCATCCCAATCTTGACCAAGGGAACCAAACTTCTAGGCATCCCTGGAGTTAAACATACAGACTCACTGAAAGTTAACCCTATCCTTGATCGTTTATTCTTTATTTTCTAAGTGTATTTTTTGTATCATCTTGGTAAATCTCTTGTTTTTCCTTTAATGGAATAACTGCCACCATGACAGCTGTCATGGTGAGAACAAATCACACTCTTGTTTATTGAGCTCCATTTTTTGCCAGGCTCTGAGCAAAGCACTTTATGTCCATTACCTCATTTTTAACTATGACGTCGGTGCTGTTATTCCAATTTTACGGATGAGGAAGGGAAGCGTAGGGTTTTTGCTTTCCTCACATAGCTGTTTGCTTTAACAACTTTTTCTTACTTTCTAAATGAGTAACTGCTGTGTACCATTTAACAAGCTTGGAGTACCAATGAGATCGCATTTGTTACTCAGATTAAATAGCCACAGCCCCTGGAAATATGAGAATGTCTGTCTTCCTTCCCTGACCAACCCTATTCCCATGGGAAATTGAAGAACTCTAGGGTTGCACCTTAGGTCTAGAGGAGTACGCCCTGGGAGGAGCAGTCAAGATGGCGGAGTAGTAGGACATGAAGCTCACCCTCTCCCACAAATAGAGGAGTATGCCCTGCCTCCTGCACTGAAGAAAGATAATGGAATGCTAGGTGCATTTGTAGGAAGTCCCCATTCTCTTGCTCTTCATGTTCTTGCTGTTGTTGCCAGCGATTAGTCTTACATTAAAACCAGGGCACTCAAACCAGGCTTTCTGGTACCCAGGACAATTCCAAGGACAGTAGAGGAGTCACTTTGTGAACTGTGGCATAGGTTGCCTTTGCTGGGCTGGTAGTAATTACCAGCAGTGCTGGGAGAAGAGGAGGGCACCTTTCTACCCAGCATTTCACTCACCTGTGCTCGCTCCGTAACACAGGAGGCCCGATTGCCCGGTGTTCCGGCTACCTAGTGACCCTGTTGTTTCATTTTCATCTCCCTGGCCTCTTTCCCAGGCAAGCTCACAGAACCAGAGTGGCTAATTGAGGGAGACCTTAGGATAACCTACAGTTGAGGGGTGTGACTGGATGGGGGCGCTATACTATATTCTTTTCCTGCTAGCTCTTATCAGGGCCACAGTAACCCATGTGACAGGTTTCAGTAACTGTAAAAAGGGATCTCAGTTTCCTTCCTCAAAGAGAAGGAACTTCCCAGCCCATTCAAGCATGGTGTGCCAGATGTATTTGGGAGAGCAGTGGCAGGACTCCATCAGCCTCTAGAACCCCTAGGTCAGAGGTTCCCAAACTTTCTGAGTTTAAGGTACCCTTAGTTATTGCAGTGACTTTTTCACAGCAGCCATAGGCCAAAAGAAATGCCTAATAATTCCACTTATTAAGTAATTAGGTCCAAACAACCTAATAGGTATTTATATCCTGACAGCTTGGTAGCCATTTGAAAAAATAATACAGGCATACCTCCTTTTATTGCAGTTTGCAAATATTGTGGTTTTTTACAAATTGAAGGTTTGTGGCAACCCTGTGTTGTCAGGTAATAGTTAGCATTTTTAGCAATAAAGTATTCTCTAATTAAGGTATGTACATTGCTTTTTTTTTTTTTTTTTTTTTTTGCGGTATGCAGGCCTCTCACTGTTGTGGCCTCTCCTCTTGTGGAGCACAGGCTCCGGATGTGCAGGCCTAGCAGCCATGGCTCATGGGCCCAGCCGCTCCGCGGCATGTGGGATCCTCCCGGACTGGGGCACGAACCCGTGTCCCCTGCCATCGGCAGGCGGACTCTCAACCACTGCCCCACCAGGGAAGCCCTGTACATTGCTTTTTAAAGACATAATGCTATTGCATACTTAAGAGTCTATTGCATACTTTATAGTATAGTGTAAACATAACTTTTATAAATGCACTAGGAAACCAAAAAGCTCATGTGACTCGCTTTGTTTCGATATTTCTATCTTAAATAGCCATGCAGTTACTTACTAATTGGATGTGTGTACCTGTTGGGCACCGCACAACTTCTCAAACCTTCTCACTTCTTGTCAAACACAGTACTTTCTTTTTTAAATCATAGCCGAAAATTCAGTTTCACAAAGGAAAGGAGTGTAGAACTATCTAATAATGAAACTGTGAATTACCTTAAGCTCATAGTTTGTGTGGTATCCAACAGATGTTAAGTATCAATGCACTTCTCCAAAAATGTAAAATATCCTGCACATTCTTCATGAATTCACTGCAGCACCCTGGAGAGCCAAGGTGCTAGTTCCTTGCCAAGCCAAAAAGCATCTGACTGTGCCCTCTTCCCACAGCAGTAGTTGTCCAGCTGCTCTCCCTCTACATAAGTATTACTGCAAATTAGTGGTTCTTTCAGAACAACAAAAGATGTGCTCCAAGCAGAGCCCAAACAGAAGTACTGTACAAATTTCAAAAGGTAGTTTCTCTTGCAAAAGGATATTCAAGTGCTGTCTCACTAGAAACTTTGCAGTAAATGTATTGATTTCATAATCATATGTTAAGTTTGCCATGCTGCCTCATAATTAGAGGCATGGTCCATGGCTTCCCAGCTTCTAGTCATTCAGATATCAAGTTTCTCCCATTCTGCCTTTTCCTTTATTCCACACTTATTGAATCATGTTCTGTACCAAGGTCTTTACTATGTATTATGAAAGACAGATGTTGGATCAAAATATTAATAATACATGGGCCCTGCCCTCAAGTCTTGAGGGGGAACCAGATAGGCATACCAAAAATTATAATAAAATTATAATATAGTTTAGTTAATTGCTATAATTGAAGTATACGTAAATACTGAGAGTCTGTAGCAGCTCTGTCTAACGAAGTGGGGAGTAGAATCTGGGGAAGGTTTTTAGAGGATGTTACATCTGAATGGAATAGGAGTTTGCTAGGCAGAGGAAATATTAGGTACAGAATTATGGAGGCATAAAAGAACCTATATGAAGGATGTTAAGATTTGGTTTGACTGAGGAATAAGGTACATGATGGGTGTAGTGGCCAAAGAGGTCACCCATATTTCACATCTGTCCCTTTCTTTCCCTTCCTATTGCCACCATTCTAATGCATGATCTCATTATTTCTTAACCTGGTCTGTTGTAAGTAGCCTTTTTCCTGCCTTTATCCCTCCATTTTCTCTTCATCCTACCCCCAAATCTGTTGTACTTATACATTTTTCTAGGTTATTCTCCACGAAGTATCGGTCTAAACTCTTGAATGCTGTCGAATAGTTTAAATATCTTAGCGTAACATTAAATGCCTCCATGACATGGCTATCAGGCCCCTTTCCGGTTTCATTTCCCTCTCTTCCTCTTTTGAATTGTGTACTCTGGCCCTACTGACCAGCTTATATTCCTCGTTTATGGCCATAGGTTTATTCGATTTCAGGCCCTCACTCACTATTTTGTTTTCCTAGGATGTCTTTCCTCACCATCTTTGCATGCTCCAATCCTGCCAATTTTTAAAAGGCCAACCCAAATATACTTTTCACTTGCCCTTCTCCAGGTCCCTCTCCCATCCTGAAACACACCTACCCAGCAGAAGTACGCCTGCCTGCTGACCTCAGAGAGCATCTACCTTGTTCATCTTGTGTTAGAGCTGTTTTTGTATCTCTCTTTTTTTTTTTTTTTTTTTTTTTTTTGCGGTATGTGGGCCTCTCACTGTTGTGGCCTCTCCCGTTGCGGAGCACAGGCTCCGGACGCACAGGCCCAGCGGCCATGGCTCACGGGCCCAGCCGCTCCGCGGCATGTGGGATCCTCCCGGACCGGGGCACGAACCCGTGTCCCCTGCATCGGCAGGCGGACTCTCAACCACTGCGCCACCAGGGAAGCCCTGTATCTCTTTTATCTTCATTATCTCTTGCACTGAAGAACCTTGAGGTCAAAGGCAGTCTCCTACTCATCTTTGTGACTTGTCGTGATCTCATTGTACATAGTCTGTGTTCAGTAAATATGTCCTAAAGAAGGAATTTTGTTCACTTAAAAGAAAAATGTAAACATTTGCAACTTTAAATAATGGCTGTTTCAATGAATCGAGACCCAAGATTAGAGAACTGATTAGATAAGTGGACTAGAGATTTTCCACGTGGGCTGTTAATTTTCAGGCCTTACCATCTGCTGTTTTTCAGCAAATGTACGGACATGACTTTGCCTAGATAAAGATTTTTGGCATTAAAATGTCAGTTTTAGTATGCTGCAATGCATTAAAAATATATAACATGACTACATATTTCGGTTTAAGGCAGTAATTTACAGTTACTTGAGAAGCTATCTTATTTCATTTATTTTTATTCTTTTCTTTTGAAGAGAAAGCATGGGTGAGAGCTATTTATTTTGAAATTATGAAAAAGTAGTTACATTCTTTGAATTAATATACTTATTTTGTGGTCATTTATGTGTTTACCAGACTTAGAGTTTAAATATTTTCTTTAGTAAGGGTGTTTCCTAACTGAATCTAAAGAAAACAGCTTAGGTTTTTCTTTATGTCCTTTAATGAGAAAAGAACATGTTTGATTAATACCTCAGTGTTGTGTTCTCAGAGTAAATTTACAGTCTGTATACTTGCCACATCATGTAATCTCTGATGAAGGCATACACATGATTCTGGACAGCTGTGGGGTAACTCACACATTTTGATGAGAAGGAGGTAGAGGGAAGTAATCAACTTTCGTTTCAAACATTAAGTCCAAACACAAGCCCTAGCATCGTGGAAACTGCCCAGTGTTTTAGGAAGAAATAGTCTGATCTTATCCTATAGGTCCAAGCTGCCACCTTTCCCTTTATTTTGTTTCCACATAGAAAGAATCCCAATTCTGGTATCACCCATGAGATTTCCAAATTACCTTGATGAGGAACAGCAAATACTCTGCCACAACTTCCTATTCCCTAATATATGGCAGACGGAACTAATCTGTAACAATATCTTTCCTACTGGTCGGACTCTTACTCTACGTGGTATCTTCTAATTGAGCACATTTGGCAGGTGAGATAAAATATACTTGCCAGCTTATTCCATCTAGAGTTCTCAGTATTATATCATGTTGCCTCCCAGTACAAGAAAATACACAGAAGGTGTTTCTGGAGTGCTCTTGGTAATTTGATTAGGCTGGAATAAGAAGGGCTGTGTCTTGCTATACATTACCTTATAGTTGCTTAACCTTCTGAATTGGCCTGCTTTCTGGTTTCAAGAGTTAGCTGCTTTCCTTGACCCCTTTATGGAGATAGTGTATATAACATTTTCTCTTAGGAGAATTCAGGTTTCTTTTTTTCCTCTTAAAAGCTTAAAATGCATTATTATTGGTTTAATTTCAAGAAAACTGTCCCAAAAGCCAAAGATGCATTAGACTTTATTGACATATCTATTGTGTTTAGAAACAAGGAAGCCAATAGCTCTGATCAGTTTTTTACTTGTCAGACCACACTGAGTGTAGAATACAATATTTTATGAGGTAAAGACAGTATGGAGACTCTTATCTATTTTATATGACCAACAGATGAAGGAACTAGACATGCTTATCCTAGAAAAGAGAAGCCTCGAGAGAAATCAGTTACTGTCTTCATGAATTAGTTGGCCTATTATATGGAAGAGAATTGTTTGTCATAGCATAAATAAAACCAATGGCTAGGAAGTTGTTAATTCAGTGAAATGTTCCTTGAAAAAGGGCTCCACAGTCAAATAAATATGACACATGCCTGTGTCATGTTTGTTTTCTGGAGATTTAAAATATATATTAAATTCATATTAAAGGTCCTGAAAAGTCATGCAGTAAAAGATCTTTTTTAAATTTGTTAATCCCAGCATTCCATAAACACCTTCCTCAGAACTAGTTTTCTAAGGAGCTCCCATTTGAGTAGTGGTTTCAAACTGTGGGAGTGGGACCAGCAGCACCAGTGTTACCTGGGATCTTACTATAAATGCAGCTCCTTGGCCCTACCCCAGACTTACGGAATCAGAGACTCTGGGAGGTTGGCCCAGCAATATGTGTGATAATAAGTCCAGCATAGGATTCTGATGCTGCTAAACTGTGAAAAGCACTGAGAGAAAACTCTACTATTCCTCTCCAACTCAACAGCATCCTTTTATTTTTTTATTTTTTAAGATTTCTTCTAATGATATTTTATGACTGTGTGATTAATTTTTATTGATGGTTACCCTTCTGAAGTTCAGAAGGAAGGAAACACTTATGGAAGGCCTGCTGTAGTTTTCAATGTAGCCATCTAATTGGTATCAATTTGGATACTTTAAAGAATCCTAAGTAATGAATCTGTATCTTCTATGAAGTGAAATACACATTTCTAAAATGAGGTAAACCTTAAATTCATTGCTATTGTGGCCTTTTTTTTTTTGCTCTACGCGGGCCTCTCACTGTTGTGGCCTCTCCCGTTGCAGAGCACAGGCTCCGGACGTGCAGGCTCAGCGGCCATGGCTCACGGGCCTAGCCTCTCCGTGGCATGTAGGATCGTCCTGGACTGGGGCACGAACCCATGTCCCCTGCATTGGCAGGCGGACTCTCAACCACTGTGCCACCAGGGAAGCCCCGATTGTGGCCATTTTTAAAAGAGCATTTACCGCTTTTTATTTTACTTCAAAATGTTTTTTGCAAAATGTAGACTTTATTTTTTTTTAAAATACATCTTGAAGGATCTGTAATGTGCCTTCTCTCATGTCAGAGGTCTTTAAGATTAGGGAATTTTCTAATTTCTTTGCATTAGCAAAGATTAAATTCTGGTAGCATTCTATTTATCTCTCCAAACAAGCAGGACAGTTTTAGAAAAATGTAATTGAAGTATAGTTTAAAATGAATCTGTACGTAAAAAAAAAAAATAATTCCCCATGAGTATGCATATAACCATTGCCTTAATTTACTGGGTATCATAAATATGCATTTTGAATGTTTATATGAAATGCCCCTATAAGTCATGCAGAACAATTTTCTTTTTCTGAAGGACATTGAAATGGGGTTAAATATATTAAAGTGTCAAAATATATTTAAGTGCATTTAGAACAAAATTATTACTAGTATCCCTTGGAATGAATTATGGCCAAATTTGTCTTAATTTCTTGATATTATTTTGTCAACTCTTCCTTTCATACAAGTAAATGTTCTCTGGGTTTATATTAGGTCAATTGGAATTTTATTTTTTTTTTAGTTAGGGGGACGAAGACTGGTAGTCCACAGACTGGATTTTGATTTCATTGCTGCTGTCCAACAGCAGAACGCCTGGGGGCATCCTCTTACAGTAATGAGCACAAGTACTGGTATCATTATTGCTATATTTAAACACCCATGGTTGGCAGGAATGTGCTAAAGTCTGGATATAACATCGTTAATCATATTGCTGTCCCTGCCCAGGGCAACTGCTACTGAAAGGACACATTCACATGATGAGGAAGACAGCAGATTGGTGGTTGAGAGCTGAATGTCACTTTGCTGACCTAGAGAAAGAGGTTTAGGGTGTTGGCTATGTTTTCTAAAGAGTATCTAGCAGATTTCATCTTGTATATTAACTTTCCACATTTTTTTAATTACAATTTTATTCTTATTATTATATCTCTTTTTAGTTTTCCTCACAGGAGAAAAAGCCAATTCAGTATTAAAACGCTACCCAAGAGCTAATGGACTTTTTGAAGAGATAAGGCAGGGCAATATTGAACGTGAATGCAAAGAAGAAGTCTGCACATTTGAAGAAGCAAGAGAAGCTTTTGAAAATAATGAAAAAACTGTAAGTATATTGGCAATCTTTTTAAAATGTTCACAGATTTGCCTACCTTTGTGATGTATATTTGAAACCTGCATTCCCAAATTGTGTGCATTGCTATCATTTAAAAACTACCCTCCCGGGGCTTCCCTGGTGGCGCAGTGGTTGAGAGTCTGCCTGCCGATGCAGGGGACACGGGTTCATGTCCCGGTCCGGGAAGATCCCACATGCCACGGAGCGGCTGGGCCCGTGCACCATGGCCGCTGAGCCTGCGCTTCCGGAGCCTGTGCTATGCAACGGGAGAGGCCACAACAGTGAGAGGCCACAAAAAAAAAAAAAAAAAAACAGGGAAAAGAATACATCACCCATGATGCCATTATGCAATCACAAAGCACTGTTGGCTTTTTAATTTCTTTCCAGCTTTTTTCTTCTGTATCTGCTTACTTCTTGCAGGGTTTTTTTACACATTTTTTCTCCTTATTAATATATGTTCATTGTAGAGAAATTGAAAATGTAGTAAAACATAAAATGAATAAAATCAGTTGAATTCTTAGCACCATCAGTTTTATAATTTTGGTATTTATCCTTCTAGCCTATTGTTAGTATATAATTTTTTATAAGAACAATAGGATTATGGTATAAATGGTGCTTTGTAGCATGCAGTTTTTAATAAAAAACTAGCTCATGTACTTAAATGGAACTTAGTTTTTGATATTGTGATTTTCCAAAAAATACAAATTTTAGATATTCTGCTGTGGTTTTCATAAAGCTAATGACTTCATCCTGCTTTATCATTCTCCTTTAAAGGAAAGGTAAGAACTTTAGTGGGAAGATACTTTGAAACTATGTAAATATTCTGTTCTCCACCAAACTTCTACCTACTAGTTTTTTGGGGGTTTTTTTAGTGTTTAATCTTTTTATTGCATGTAGAATTTTGAGCCTGAATTTCCTTTCTGAATCCAGAACATTATTAAAAACAAGCATCTTTAAACGTCATTAGGCTTTTCTCCAGGTACTAGTATTTTTACAATCATCAAACAGCATTCTTAGTACTACATGAAGTATAATACTTTGAGATTGAACTATGGAATATGTCAGGACTTAAATAAACTTTGTAATTATACACTGGCTGTGGATCGTACACATTAATCAGACATGATTTCTGCCCACCTTACATGGCATTTTGCTCTCACATACATTTCCCCCCTCAGCTAAGTTTAAGTTCAGATTATCATAGAAATATGTATAACGGGTTTATTAAAAGTCCTAAGATTGGGGCTTCCCTGGTGGCGCAGTGGTTGAGAGTCCGCCTGCCGATGCAGGGGACATGGGTTCGTGCCCCGGTCCGGGAAGATCCCACATGCCACGGAGCAGCTGGCCCCGTGAGCCATGGCCGCTGAGCCTGCGCGTCCGGAGCCTGTGCTCCGCAATGGGAGAGGCCACAACAGTGAGAGGCCCGCATACCACAAAAAAAAAAAAAAAAAAAAAAAAAAAAAGTCCTAAGATTTGTGAGATACAAGTAGAAATCAACTTTATTTTTCCTTTTCAGTAGAATTTCTCCTTCTACTCGTTCCTAGAGTTGATCTTGAGTGCAATCAGTCCACAGCTTTTTTATGTGTTGTTTCCCTTATTTTGTATTTTCAAATGAGTTCCAACCTTACCCACTAGTTTTAATGTCTGCTGTTGATAGTTCTTGACTGAATCAATTAAGTTGTAGTTTAATATAACGCCAAATGGTGGATTTCTGACTCCATCATTCTGTGTACGTTTGTTAGTTGGCATTCCACTATGGGCAGGAACTTTCCCCTTATCTGTCTTTCATAGATCATTTTATTCAGTGAGTTATAGTGCATTGCTGTCAGTGTTTTGATCAAAATGTCTCAAATTTGGTTAATGGAAGTTTCTTCAAACTGGCTTCTCTGTCTCTTTGACATGTCTCTATCAGTTTTTCTTGCACTTTTTTACTTTTTGGCCCAACAAGGTGTTCCAGGATAATCTTGTACTTTCTCTGCCCCAGTCTTGGAATTGGCTGTTTCTCTGAGGAGCCTTTCTTACTTATAGTTAGGAATAATATTTAGAAACCAAGATCTGGGAGCTAGAGTGTTCTCATTGCTCTCAGAGTATCATTGCTTCTGGGCCTTCCAGCAACAGAGCTAGGAAAATAATTACACACATGTATGCATATAAATGTGTGTATGTGCGTGTGTGTGGTGTATGGACTTGCATCTTCATCCTGCTGATCTCCGATTCCAATACCCCTCAGGGTTCTTTTTTGTTTTCCCCATTCTGTATTTCTAGGTGTGATGTAGATATTCTTTGTAGATATTCTTCCACAACGAGGGCCCTGACTTTCAGTAACATCAATATATTAACTCATTTGCCCAGTTCTACAACACACATACAGTGGTTTCAGAATTTTAATATCCATATCGTAATAGGGAGGGGGAAACATTTATATTCATCCATCCATCTATCCATTCTGGAAGTCACTCCATATGTATTCACAGAGATTATCCTATTTTTAAAAATCTGTATAGTACTTCCTTGTAAGGATGTGTCACAGTTTATTCAACCAGTCTACTGTATTTAGGCATTAAGTAGTTTCCAGTATTTTTGCAATTAAAGATAATTCTGTAGTAAATAATTTTGCATTATTGGAAGTATATCTTCAGGGTAAATTCTTAGAAGTGGATTGCTTGTCAAGGATTGATGCATATGTACTTTTGTTAGATATTGCCAGAGTACCCTCTGTATAGCTTGTACTATTTTACATTCCCACCAGGTATTTGAGAGTGCCTATTTCCTCACAGTCTGACCAGCAGAGTGTATTTTAAAAGTGTTGACATTCTTTTCAATCTTTTGGGTGTGACGTGGTATCTTGGTGTTGTTTCAATATACATTTCTCTTATGAGTGAAGCTGTGTATTTTGCCATGTGTTTATGGGCCATTTTTATGTCTGTCTTGTGAATTGTCTTTGCCTTTTGCCCATTTTTGTATCAGATTTATGGTCTTTTTTTCCCTGAATTTTTAATAAGTATATTAGAGATACTAGCTTTTATTGGTGATATATTTCAAATATTTGCTTACAGTTGTCATTTATATTTTGACTTTGCTTATGGATTTTTCTCATGTAATTGTTTTTAATTTCCATTGTAGCCATAAATTAAAGAAATATTTTATTAAATCCAGATTTTTATCAGTAGAAAACCATCCTCTTATGCCCTGGTTATAGAGGAATTCACCCAATTTCTTCTAAAATCTTTGAGTTTTTACATTTAGATCTCTGATTCACTTACAGTTTATTCTTGGGTGTGGTGTGAGTTATGGATCTGATTTTTTTTCACATAGGTATCCAGTTGTCCAAACACAATTTATTATGAAATCCCTCTTTGCCCCAGTGATTTAATTACCCTTTATCATATACCTAATTTCAGTATGTGCCTAGTCAATTTCAGGATTTTATATTCTAGTCTGTTGGTCCATCCTTCTGCTCAAATGCCAGTGCCACACTGTTTTATTTATAGAAGATTTTCAGTATACTTAGTATAAATTAGAACTAGTTCTCCTTATAAGCTCTTCTTTTTCAATGTTTTGTGAGCTATTCTTACATGCCTGCTTTTCCATATAAATTTTAGTATTAATTTGTCTAGCACAGAAAAAAATCATTTGTCAGTATTTTTATTGGAATTTCTTTCAGTTTGTAAATTAATTTAGGGAGAACTAACATCTTTAAGATATTAAATCACCCTCTACAAGAAGAGATTTCTTTCTATTTGTTGAAATCAGTATTTCTCTCTTTCAGGAATGTTTTATTGTTTTCATCATATAAGTTTTGCATGGTTCTTAGGTTGACTCCTAACTATTTCTTTGTTGCTACTGTACATGGGTTCTTTTCCATGATATATTCTAACTGGTTATTATTTGTGAATGTGTAAGCTCTTGATTTTTTTTAAACCTTATTGGGTTATAATTGACATACAATTAACCACACATATATAAATTATACAACTTGGTAAGTTTTAACATATGCATACACCTATGAAACCATTACCACAGTCAAGATAGTGAACAGATTCATCATTCCCAAAAGGTCCTTCTTGCCCCATTGTAATTCCTCCTTCCCACCTCTCCCCATGATCAAGAGCACCCCAAGGCAATGATTCATCTGACTTCTGTCACTGTAGATTAGTTTATATTTTCTAGAGTTTTCTATAAGTGAAATCATACCTTATGCACTCTTTTGTCTGACTTCTTTTACTCTGCATGTTTATGTTCAGATGTCCATAGTGCACATATCAATAGTTATTCATTTTTATTGCTGAGCAGTATATCATTATAAGTATATGGACATTTGGGTTGTTTCCAGTGTGGGGTTATTACAATGAAGCTGCTATGAACACCCATGTACTAGGTTATTGATTTTTTAAAATTAATAAACCATATATTTGACTTGAGTTCTAAGAAATCCTGTGGTCCAAGTTATACTTGCAAGGATGCATTAGATTTTTTAAAACTTTTGAGATAATTATAGATTCTCAGAAAATTGCAAAGATAATACAGAGAGGTTCCATGTAGCCTTTACCCAGTTTCCCCCAGTCATTACATCTTGCATAATTGTAGTACAGTATCAAAACCAGGAAACTGACATTGGTACAATCCGTGTGTATAGTTCTGTGCCATTTTATCACTTGTGTAGACTCCTGTAACCACCACCACAGTTAAGATGCAGAATTCTTTCATTTGCACAAAATCTCCCTTAATAGTTGCACCCCCTACCACCACCACCATCCCTAACCTGTGGTAAGCACTAATCTGTTCCCCACCTCTGTAATTCTGTCATTGCAAGAATGTTATATAAATGAAATCATATATATGGAACCTTTTAATATTGCCTGTTTACACTCAACGTAATGCTCTTGAGTTCACCCAAGTTGTGTGTATATCAATAGTTCATTCTTTTTTATTTCTGAGTAGTATTCCATGGTATGGATGTATCACAGTTTGTTGAACCATTCACTTGTTCACTCACATCTGGGTTGTTTCCAGTTTGGGGCTATTTTAAATAAAGCTGCTATGAATATTTGTGTACAGGTTTTTGTGTGAACATAAATTTTTATTTCTCTGGGGTATAATTGTTGTATGCTAAGTATATGTATAGTTCTTTAGGATACTGACAGACTAAGCTGTCATTGTATAAATTACCGTTTTAAATTCCCACCAGCAGTGTTTGAGTGAACCAGTTTCTCTTCATACTTGCCAGCACTTGGTGCTGTTACTGTGTTTCCTTTTTTAGTCATTCTGATAGATGTGTAGTGATACCACATTGTGATTTTAATTTCCATTTCCTTAATGGCCAGTAATGTTGAACATCTTTTCATATGCTTATTTTCCATTTATATATTCTCTTCTGTGAAATCTCCTTTCCTGTCTTTTGGTTATTTTCTAATCGGATTGTTTGTTTTCTTGTATTTTTGAGTTTTGAGAGTTTTCTGTACATTCTAGATACAAATCCATTGTCAGATACATGTTGTAGGCTATTGATTTTTATGTGTTCATTGTATACGTTATTACCTTACCGACCTCTTTTACTGCTGTCAAGGTGAATGATGATGTTTTTATTGCTTCCCTCTCTGGCCCTTATGAGTGTCAGTGCTTCTCTGTATCCTTTCCTGCCCTCAGAGACAGGATGCTGCATTTCAGCAGTCTTCGAAGCAAATAGAAGGAACTCTTTGAGCAATTGCTCGAGCAACGCTCTGCACTCTCCAGCATCACCTCTTCCTCTCTATAGAATAATTCTCATTAGCCTACACACCTCTTAGGAAAAAAAACTCTCTTCACCCTACATCTCCCTTCAGCAGTCACCTCATTTCTTGAAACTCTGCTCTGTCTGTATTCACTCCCCTGGTGAGCTTTCCTAGTTTGTGGCTTGAAATGCTAATAACTCCCAAATTTATATCCTGGAGGGTTACCTTGAACTGCAGACCTGGGTGACTAACTGCCTACTCAACATCTCCTCTTGGAATTGGATACATTTCTCAAACTAAACGTAGACAAATTTGTGTCCCCTCCCTCCAAATCTGCTTCTGCCACAGCCTTTCTGATCTCAGTATGCGGTAGTAACTCATCCATCCATCTCTTTGCTAAGCCCCAAACCTTGTTGCCATCCCTGACTCTTCTCTCTTTTTCATATCCCCACTCCATCTGCCAACAATGTTGGTTCTAACATGAAAGTATATTCAGAGTAGAGCCACCTCTCAGCCTCTCTACTTTTTACCACTTTACATCCAAGCCACCATCACTCTCATTCGTATGGCTTCTTGTCCCCCTCCTCATAGGTCATTCTCAAAAGAGCAGGCTAGAGCGATCCTTTAAAGTGTCTTCTCTTCCTCAGACGGCTTCCTGTCTTCCTCAGTACACATCCAAGTGCTGAGAATCACCCACAAGGCACTAAACGATCAGTCCTCATCCCTCTCCGCTCCACACCTCCACTATGGCTGCAGGTACTTCTTTATCTCATCTCCTATGACACATCACCCCTTAATCACTTTTCTATGGATTCCTTGTGGCTCCTTACAGACACATAGCACGTTTCCTGCCTCAGGGCTTTGGCACTTGCTCTTTCCTCTTCCACATGGATGTTTCTGAGCTCCCTCATCACTCCCCGTCAAGTTCACTTTCTCAGTGAGGAAGTATCCTACTTTAAATTACAACCTCTTGCCCCTTCTGAGAATTATTTTTCTTCCCAGCACTTAGCACCATTTGATATCTATTTGTTGTATTTGTTTATTGTTGCTCTCCCCCCAGAACTGTTAGCTCTATGACAGCAGTGTTTCTCTTCTGTTTTGTTCATAGCTATGGTCTTTAGCATATGAGACAGTGCTGGCACATAATGGGAATTAAATAAATATTTGATGAAGGAATGAACGAATGGATTGGCGTATTATGAAGTACATTTAATTCACAGGAAGTAGTGATCTGAAACTTGTTCACAAGTTAGCTGATAGATGTGGACTTAATTTAAAATGTATTTTTTATTTTGTTGGTGTTAGGTTCCTTTCCTTCTTTATGGTTTAAGGCCTGTCATCTGAGTTTGCTTATGCCATTGAAACCATACCATTTACAAAAAGGTGTAATCAGGGGATTTTGGTCTAGTAAGTGTAATAGAAATGGTATTCTGATCCTTGATCTATTTCAGAACATTTATTTTGGAATATTGTTTGTTATATGTTAAGAAGGATCTGCTCTGTGTTAACAAGAGTTTGAATAACATAGTATCATCTTTGAAGTTCACTTGATTAATCCAGGCAGTGAAGAAAATTAAGACTAGAAAGCAAATGCCAAAAGTCAATAGACTACATACTAACTATCTTTTTGTTTACTAAAATTTATCACTCAGGACAGTTTTACTCATACTTAATTTTCATCATCCCCAAATCTGAACTGTGTGAAGTTAGAAGTATGCTTTCAGTAAAAATTCTTTTTTGGTAATTTCTTACCTAATTTGGAACATAAGTCTAATTATAAGATACAATAGAGGAAAATGTGTTATACTTCATGGTCCTCCTCTTCACCAATGTAGAAATTTGGTCAGATTTATTCGGATGTTATCTGCTGAGTGCCTACTGTATAACAGACACAGAACATTCAACAGTGAATAAGCTGACCCTCCCTCCTGGCATTTGAGATCTGGGAGAAACAGCCTGCATACTCACGTAAGCAGTAGTAGTTAACAGAATGCAAATCCTCTGCTTGGAAGATCACATGGACCTGATTTGGTGTCTCAGCTCTGCCACCTACTGACTGTATTGCTTTGTGCAAACACTTTACCTTTCTAGGCCTCAATTTCTGTACCTTTAAAAAAGGAGAAATTACACCCTCAGCATTAGGTTTGGAGCTGTGCACTTAGCTTAGTGCCTGGCACAGAGAAAGCCTTTGATAAATATATTTTATTCTAGTTTTTAGGTGCTGAATTATAATCACTTTATTTCAGAATCATTATTCGATCTGTACCATTGTTTTCTCTCTTTTCCTCTCTACAAGTCCCCCAGGGTACTTTGCATTTTGGAAGTTTTAATCTTGAACTAACATGAAGAAAATAGTAATAATTCTTTAAAACAACTATTTCAGAACTTTTCTTGACAAATTATTTCTAGTTTATTTGTGCTTGACTTTCCAAAATGGCTGTCCTCAAACTTGAGAGTGCATTAAGAATCGGCTTGGTTGCTTCTCAAAACTGCACAGTCCCCCTCAATGCCGAGATCTGGGTCTCTCATACTATACCACAGCAAAAGAAATTAGGACTCTTTGGGGGAAATGGCTGATTCAAGGGCTGGAGCAGGGAGAGTACAAGATGAGCTGAAGTGTACTGTAGTAACAGAAAGTAAGGAAGTACTCAAAGAGCAAATGAGAGCATGTCCAAGAGGCACAGGAGCCAACCTGAAGGAGCTCTCAGTGGCCAAAGGCAGAACAGTTTGAATAACAAAATAACTGATGTAGTATTGGATTATAACCTAAAGCATATAATAAATGCTTGAGTCCATAATGATACAAATAAATGAATAAATAGGTGAGAAGAGACAAATCTACAGTACACAAGAATTCCAAACTGTGTATGTAAATACCCCCATCTCCAGGAGTCAGAGCTGAATTCTCTGCCTCTCTTGAGGGTTGCTTGGTCTTAATGATCTGCTTCCAAAGATTAGAGTATGGAAAGTGGAGGGAAATACCTTACTTCTCCACTTACTTTGCCAGTGGAGAAAGCTGGCAAACCACTACCTTGACAGG
This sequence comes from Mesoplodon bidens, assembly GCF_964165515.1. Lineage (NCBI taxonomy): Eukaryota > Metazoa > Chordata > Mammalia > Artiodactyla > Ziphiidae > Mesoplodon > Mesoplodon bidens. The sequence goes on from NC_138163.1 coordinate 107,369,539, forward strand.
GTGATCGAAGTTAGCATCATCAGTGATAAGTCATATATAGCATGTTATGAGAAGGGACTTCACCTCTGTGGTATTTTCCCCCCAAACCAATAACCCCAATGGAATTATGAGAAAATTACCGAAGACATCCAAATTGAGATATATTCTACAAAATACCTGACCCCTCAAAACTGTCAAGGTCATGAAAAAGAAGAAAAGACTGAGAAACTGTCACAGAACAGATGAGACTAAAGATACATAACGATTAAGTGCAATGTGGATTGGATTCTGGAACAAAAAGGTCATTAGTGGGAAAACCAGTGAAATCCAAATCCATTGTTAATAGTAATGGACCAATATTAGTTAATTAATTATAACAAATGTGCCATCCTAATGTAAGATGCTAACATGAGGGGATACTGGGTGAGGGGTACAGAGGGATGCTCTGTACTATCTTTGCGATTTTGCTGTATATCTAAAATTACTCCAAAATTTAAAAAAAATTTATTTTAATAATGCACAGTCCAGGGTCCACAGGTCTCCATAGGGCCAGGGAATCTGCTTTAATGAGCAGTCCTGGGGATTCTAATGTAGGTGATCAGCGGATTACATTTTGTTAGATTGTAAAGCAAATAGTTTAACTAAAACTGCTTAGTTGGAATACTCAAAAAGCTTTGCAGCGGGTTGTATTTGTGGGGGTGCGGACGATTGTCCTGTGTGGGGCTGTCCCATGCCCTGTGCACTGCATGCTCCACTCCTCCCCCAAGCTGTGTCTGCAGTTTAGAAACTGAGTCCAAGGATTTTAGTCTAAGTCCAGCTATTCCTTTTTGGATAATACCTCTCATTCCAAAGTGTTGCCTTAAATTTGTCTTGTGTGGAAATTATTAAAAGAGAAATTGAAGAAAGAGATATGCCGTGACCCTTCATACTAGGATATGCTACAAAAGCTACATAGGGGATCTCTGAATTCAGAGCCCACGGCAGGACGTACGTAGCATGTAGACACTTGTGGGTGAAGATGGTGATTAACAAGAAGTGCTCAGTGTCTGAGGTATTTAACAGTTGGTCACTAGTTCCCTGGAGATTACTCGTCACACCTGCAGGCAGAAACTTGGATTCTTTGACATTGTTAGGGGAACTCCTATTTCACTTAGCTTCTCATGATCCACTGATGGCCCTTGAGCCACTGATTCAGAGCTTTGCCCTTTGAGAGCTGAGGGAATTTAGGAAGGTAGAGAGTCGAGTCTGGGCATAGACATATAGGGGCCAAACAGGGGGCATCAGTTTGGCTGTCTCCTAGTCATACTCTATGCATTTCCATCCAGTCTTTCCACACCTTCCCTGGACCCATCCCAGACCCTCTTGGAGGAGCCAAATGTGAAGTTCCCTTTCAGCCACAAGGGGTATTTCCTGGGGCTCCCATGGGCTTTGTCACTGTTTCTTTTTTTTTTATTTTTTTGCGGTACGCGGCCCTCTCACTGTTGTGGCCTCTCCCGTTGCGGAGCACAGGCTCCGGATGTGCAGGCCCAGTGGCCATGGCTCACGGGCCCAGCCGCTCTGAGGCATGTGGGATCTTCCCGGACCGGGGCACGAACCCGTGTCCCCTGCATCGGCAGGCGGACTCTCAACCACTGCGCCACCAGGGAAGCCCTGTCACTGTTTCTTTTGGGATCTCTTGAGAGTAAGTTAAACAGGACCAAAGTGTGTTATTTTGTGGAATTGGTATTCTGAGGTATCAGGAAGGTCTGACAGCACGTTGTCCATTATATGATCATTTAAGGTAAGTTTTTATTGACTTTATTGTCGATGTTGTTTTTAAATTTGTGGTGAACTTTATTCTCTGGCAGTTGGGCCCTTTTGTAGATTATAAATCCTATGTAGTTTCAGTTATTCCTTTCAGGTTATGGTAGTAACTTAATTTGGAGGGTTTCAGCCTGAATATTAACAAAGCAGTGGACTTGCTCCAGTGTGGGTCTCTCCTGCCCATGCCAGCAGCCTGTTAACCTTAACCTGAAGTTACGTCATCACGTTTCCTGTCTTAATGCCAGTTAATCTTTTTTCAGACCTCCCCTCAGAGACTGGGTACTGGTGGGGCTGAGGGGTCCATTTTTTTGTCATTTGTAGAATCATCTGCACCATAGATTTAATATCACTCTGCATATCTTAGGCAGCAATGTCCAGTTAGTGATGCCCTGTTTAACCTCCAAATATGCTGCTATTTACCCATGATTACCCTCAAGACACATGTGGAATTTCAAAACTCATCAGTACTCATTAGAATTAGTTTGCCAGAAGGAGTTCTCCTAATAGAGCTGGTGGAAATTCAAGGGTTCCACAGGAATATCCACCAGAGTTTAAGGTCACATAAGTGATGGATGAATCAGGTGTCTGAAAAGACCCTGCCTTGCATGACCACTCTAGTTTGACAGTCTAGACTCTTGTTCCTTGAAGGCAGGCAAATCTCATACCTTTGTAGGCACTTTGGGACATAAACATTCCTACCCATCTCTTCCACTTGAAACCTGAGTGTTGGATTCGCTCACTGTTTCCTCCTGTGCTCCTTCAGCTTCTGCTAGACCTTGACCTGAAGATCGTGGAGTAAGGAGACGGTCACGGTCTGCTGTTTAACCCTTGCCCCTTCCCATTTCTCTCTCCTATGGTATTTTGAGGACCTGGGAGAAGGAAGGGAAAAGGGGACAGATGTCTCTAACTTAATTGGTATTGCTGTCACCCCCTCTTGGCTGTCACTAATTCTTTGGTGGGCCTAATTATAAGTTGGGTGGGAGAGGCACAGTGTTCTTAAAGGGCTCCTAGAAGAAGCCTCTCCACAACACAGTTCCAAGAATAGGAGTCATGACTCTGTACTGGCCTCTTCTGCACCCTTCCCCAGCTGGCTCCTATCCTGGTATGCACACCTCACTTCCTCGTTGTTGAGGTGCTCTGCCTGGCAAACAGCCCTCTGGGGCAGAGTAGCAGCAACATAGCTCGAGTTTTGCCCACTATCCACCTAACTTATGGGAAGTACTTATACCCTCATTTTAATCCTTGGAAGGAGTCTGTCTGCTCTATTGCTAACCCTGTACCCCACCTTGCTTTTCCTCATATCCACCCTGCCCTTCCTGTGGGCACAGGGGGCAGGAGTGGGGCACATCGGCCATTCCACTGCTTAAGCAGATGTCCACTTGGGGTATGGTTGTTAGTGTTCTCCTCTTGCAGGTACCCTACATGTGGCTTTCTTGGAGCTCCCCTTAGTAGTTTAGGGTCTTACGGTCTAAACACTAACTTTGAATTTATGAAAGTGTGACCAACAAACCTAGCATGTGCAGTGGTGATCCTAGTGGCCCCGTCAGCCACCGTGCCACTGCTTTGGAGTACCTGATTGCTTGCTAGGCAATACTGTTACTGTTAGAAACGGCTCACGTTATCCAATAGTGAGTGGCGTGCAGTCAGTGGAATTGATGAGAATGAAACTTTCACATTCAAATTGGGATTTGAGTAGAACCCTAAATCAGCAACTTTGCTTGGTAAATGTTTAACGCACCTATTATTTCATCTGAAAGATGGTGTCACATGCCTCCCATGGCATGCTAGGAGGAGGTTAGCTATGAATTCAGAGAACAGGGGTTTACCTGTTACCCAAGGAATTATATTCCTTAGCCTAATATATTAAACCTCTCTCTCCAAAGAAGTAAAAGAAGATTTCAATTCATGGTATATTTGATAAAATACAGCAGCCAATCACCACCCCTGCGTACTCCTCAGAGATTCCCATCTGGATGGGGCCACTACTGTATATCAATTTCTGTTACAGTGGGTGGCTGCTTATTTAATATTGGGGGTGGTAACTGGTCCTTTCCCCCAGTGTTAGGGCACAGTTCCTCTAGTGTTAGGGTGCACGTCCCCCAGGGCAAGACTTCTGACCATGGTTCTCATGGTTGGAATATCAGCAACTGTAAAAATAAGATTCAGTTTAGTGGGATAGGGAGGGTGGGAGGGAGACACAAGAGGGAAGAGATATGGGGATATATGTATACGTATAGCTGATTCACTTTGTTATACAGCAGAAACTAACACACCATTGTAAAGCAATTATACTCCAATAAAGATGTAATAAATAAAATGACTATTAATTTTAAAAAAAGATTCAGTTTAGCCACTTCCAAGGTACAATAAAATCAGTGGCAAAGGAAATTAGAACTTTGCAATAGCTCTATATTCTCAGCCATAGGTCTTAAGTACCATCAAGCTGAAACAGGGCATCTCTTCCCCTAGTGCACACACAGCCACCTGCAGAGCAAAGCGGGCTCTGCCTTTTCTTGAATTGTATGCTTCAGAGGGTTGCACTAATGTCATAACTTAACATAGCATTACTATTTGAATGTTAAAATATTACCCCATTCCCAAAGCTAATATTTGATACCAATCACTGCTCATCATGAATAGACTAAAGCCTGATTTTTCTTTCCATTCTATTATTGAAGAAAGGACTCATCGAATAGGCTCCAATCATTGTTATAACTGTGATAGGGTCCAAGAAAACCAAATAGGTCAAGCTCTTCATTTCACAAAGAAGGAAATAACAGCCTCAGAGAAGTTGTCAGTTTGCTCATTTCCCCACAGCAAGATATTGATTGGTGCAGCCCCAAGTAGGACCCAGGTCTCCCTGCTCTGCCCTCCCCTCCCTCTGCATTGAACACAATTCCCTCCTAATTTAATGGGTGATGGTTATGCTGGGGTTTCACCGTGGAACAATTTATCTCTAGGCTTCTTATGCCAGTTCTTATTAGGCCATTATTAGTAAAGGCACATCAAAATATGCTTATTCAAGCCCAGATATGATTGAAATGGAAAAACTGGTGGCTGGTTCATACTCTTAGCTGTATTTTTATTTTTACTGTTTTAAAATGCGTTAGAACAGGCAAAGCGGGTGACATTCTTTGCATCTGTACACCAATACTGTGAGTGCCAAAAAGACCAATGATGCGCCTGATTTCTGACTGGAGTTGGAACTCGTGGCTTTTGATTCCTAATCAAGTACTCCTGAGCATCATACCATGTAGCTGACACAGTTGGAGCACAAGGCAGGAAGAAAAGAAAAAGAAAACCTAATAGAACTTGCAATATAATAGGGCCAATTGGGAAAGAATATAGAGGTTGGCTGAAATTTCCTGTTACTATCTGAGAAGTGGCAACCTGAACTCTTAGAAAGTTTTGAACTTGTTTGGTTTAAGGGTGAGATCATTTTCAAGGGAGCTGTCTTTAAGCTAAATAAACTGATGAGGTTTCATTATAATTCTAGAGTAATGTCTGAGGAGGTAGAAGGGATGATAAAGAATTCTATTTAAAGTTAGTGAAACTTTTCAATTCTATAGATTCATTTTTATTACTTTGAAAGACAGATTACATTATAAAGATCCAGGTACATACTAATAACTAAAATGAGATAAAGTAGTAAGAACAATAATTCCCCACAAATCTAGAATTTATACTAGTTTTCCATTAAAACTGTTCCATTTTGCTGTTTTGTATTTTAAAGTATTAAAATCCAGAAACTAACACAACACTGTAAATCAACTATACTTCAAAAAAAAAAAAAAGAAAAAATACCCAGGGTAAACTTTAGATGAAACAGAGATAAATAATTATTTACTAGGAATTGTAATATCTCTTTAACTTACTATAAAGAGATACTTTGTTCCAGTATATGCCATGCTCTTTGCCTTCTCCATTCTACCACCTCTTGTATTACTCATTTCCATTATACTAGAAATCCTGTGCTCATTGCAGTTTGGTCTGAATTGTCCTACCACCAACATTCTTGGTGAGAAAAGAAAGTAATTGCCTGAATTAATGTATTCTAAGTTGCAGTCTGTGTGGCAGATAGTTGATCTAAAAACCATTTTACCCCCTTCTTCCTTGCTAAGAGAACCCCAATTTGGGGGAGTAATAAACATACCCAGGTGCTAGAGGTGAATCATAATTAGTCTAATCATGATTCTGGTCTAGTCTAGTCATTGCCATGACTAATCACAGCAATATTGTTCCCTTTTCATAATCTGTAGTAATGTCTTCTCCCTCATTCTTGATATTGGTAATTTGCCTTCTCTCTTTTTTCCTGATCAGTCTAAAAATTTATCTTTTCTTTAATCCTAAAGAGTCTGTGTTTGGTTTTATTTATTTTCTCTATCTTTTGTTTATTTTCTATTTCACTGAATTTTCCTTTCTTGATTGTTCCTGACTTCTGCTTGATTTAGGTATTTATTGCTCTCCTTCTTCTTGTTCCTTAAGGGAGATGGTTAGGTTTTTGATTTTACATGTTTTTTCTTTTCTAATCTTGTGTGATTTGAATCCTTTGAAATTTATTGAGACTTGGTTATGGCCCAGAATATGATTTATCTTGGTAAATATTCTATGTGTACTTGAGAAGAATGTGCTTCTAAAGAATATATTTAAAAGTTTCTTCTGTTTCATGAGTATTATTTCTTCCTCTTTTCCTTTTCTCCTCCTGATTTATAAAAAGTAATACCGTACTGGTTGCCTGCAGAAAGGAGACCAGTGTGGCTTTGAACCATGTGATGACTATATTACCTATTCAGAAAATTATGTACAGTTTTAGAAATTTTTAAAAAATGATAATTGAATCATGGTAGTAGTTAAACACACCAAAAACATCTACGCGTGCACGCACACACACACACACACACACACACATACCCTAAAGGGTATCATTAGCACACCAGAAATATGAGGAATTCTTGGAAGATAGGAAACGGCAGATGCAGTCAAATTAGTTAATTCAGAGAATTTGAAACATCTGCAGTAGAAAACTGAGGCCATTCAGACACACTTTAGGAACAGTCACCAAAACTGAAGCATTGTACAGAGTCCTAGGTCAGCAGTGAGATGAAAGAGCTAATCTGTGAACGGTACATGTTTCATCCTGCCTTGAGCCTCCCCCACCCCTGCTTCCATTGGGCATAAGCACCTGTGCCATTTGACCACCTTTAATCTCCCAGAACTGCACTCCAAAGACAGTGAATGAGCTTAAGATACCTGTAGGCCTGCACAGAAGGGAAACATCAGGACACAGCTACCTCGAAGGGAAAAACGTTTGTCTTCTGATGTGATAAATTACATCTTTCTTTTGGCAACAGTGAGGGTCTCTAGCCTACCTGAGAGCTCCATGCCATGTTCCCGCAAAGGAGGCCACTGAATAATTGACATGCTCTGCCCTCCCATTCCAAGGAGGAGACTATAAGTGAAATGGATGTCACAGCTCTAGAGCTGATCCATGCTAATTACTGAGGCTAATCAAATGAGTTCTTTCTTCCTAAGTTTAAATGAACAAAAAGGCTTGCCAGACATTGAGGAAAGTAAAAGAGAAGATCATGATGAACAAACAACTATTTCTGGAGAAAAAGCAAATATAATACAGGAAACAGAATAAATCCAAATTCATATTCTCCGAATTTTAAGGAAGATAGTGGGTTTATAAAATGAGAAGAGGGCGCAATTAGAGAACAAGAGAAAGTCCTTGGAAACTGAAATATTTTTGCAAAGTTAAAAACTTAATAGATACCAGGTGCGCAGGTCAAAGTCACCCTGCCTCACGCAGGCTGTGAGGGAATGTGGGAGCAGCGTTCGTGCCCCGTCCACCCCACGCGACCACTTCCGGTAACAGAACCGCAAGCCCACCGCCTACCTCCCATAACGGACCCCATTTCCGGTCTGTCCCAGAGCGGCCGCCCTCTTCGACCACACGGGAGAGCTCCGAGGCAGCGACCGCAGGCCCCGCGGCTTCGCCTTCACCTTGGCCTTCACGCCCGCCACGATGCCCGTGCCGTCCACCATGAAGCAAGCGCCGCCCTCGCAGGGGCGCCAGAACTACCACCCCGACTGCAAGGCCACCGTCAACAGCCATGTCACCCTGGAGTTCCACGCCTCCATGTTCTGCCTGGACGTGGCCTTTTACCTCCGCCGCGATGGCGACGTGGCCTTCAAGTACTTCACCTGGTTCTTCGTGTACCGCTCCAGCGAGCACAGCTCGCGGGTCTGGAACCTGATATGCCTGCAGAACAACCGCAGGGGCCGCCTCGACTTCCACGACATCGGGAAGCCAGTCAGTGACAACTGGAAGAGCGGCCTCAAGGCCATGAAGTGCGCCTTGTTCCTGGAGAACCGCGTGTACCAGAGCCTGCTCTACCTGCACCAGCTGGCCACCAACAAGAGCGACCACCACCTGTGCCACTTCCTGGCAACTCACTACCTCAGCCAGCAGGTGGCGTTCATCAGAGAGCTGGAGGGTCATGTCACCACCCTGAGCATGATGGAGGCCCCGGACGTCGACCTGGTGGGGTCCCTCTTTGACAGGCTCACCCTGGGCGACAGTGACAAGAACTGAGCCTGGACTGGACTTCCCCAGAGCCACGGGGTGACCAGAGCCCTGGTCACCATGCCTGCCATGCAGACGGCAATACTGCCCTTGCAGAAGAAGTTCGCTTAAGTTTTTGGTTTTATGGGGGTTTTTTTGCAACAAGTGCAGGACTCTCTTTTCCTGGACTTTATGTTATCACTTAAGTTTTTTTCTTCCACTTTTTCCGTTTCTTCCAATAAAGTTATTTGGTTCCTAAAGAAATAAAGGTCTCTCCTTGGTTCCTGTGTGCAAATCGCTCACTTTTTAAAACAGGAGGCTCTCCACCCACCCATGCCCCACCCACATGCAGCTCAGGATCTCCACAGAGGGAGGGAGAAGGCATTCCATGGGGCCCTGGAAAGTGCAAAATCCATCTTCCCCTTATAAACAATGTGGGTATATGGGGGTAGACTGGGGTGGGGTGAGGTAGGGGTCCCTGGTGAATGTGGGTGCATGTGCATAGTAAAAGGTATAGAACCATAGCCTGAAAATCATGATTGCAGTTGCCTCTTGGGAAGAAGTCAAGGGAATGGGATTGGGTAGGGATTAAAATAAAGGGAGTCTTCAGTTTCACCTGAAATGTTTAAGTTCATTAAATTATGCAAATACTAATGGTTAAGTATGAGTAGCAAGATGGGGGGTGGAGGGGTTTGGAAGTCTGAATGGTGGAGTATCTCTCTGACAAGTTCACTCTGGGCAACAGTGATAATGGAAAAATGAGTGTTAGGCTGTCTTGCTCAGAAACACGAGGGTGACTTTCCGTGGTCACCAATGCCTGGCATGCATGTTGTAATAACAAAACATCCACTTATATGTTTTCTTTCCTTTGTATCATACGTATATATGCATGCGTGTGTGTGTGTGTGTGTGTATATATATATTTTTTAATTCCAACCAGCAGCAGAGTTCATTTTGCATCTCTAGACTAGATTCTGAATGTTTGCTTAGGAAGACGCCCTTTGTTGAAAAGCAGTTCGGTGATCACATTACTGGAAATGATATAGCTGCTTCCTAGACCTTTCCTGAGCCTGGCTGTATTTCTGCCCTTGGGTTTCATATATCCAGCTTTGACTTCGTTTTTGTTATTTGCCACCAAGAGAACCTAACCTAATATGTCTTATTATCAACACACTTTTACCAGCCTTCACTGTATTTACAGTAAATAGCTCTTCTAGGGTAGTAAATGACATTTTTTTCTTTATCCCTACTACGGAGTCCACTGAAAGGAAAAAGGATCAAGGGTGGAAGGGATCAAATAAGAACAATTGCCTGGTTGATTCGTGTGTGCAACTCTCTTACCTTTTAAGTGTTAAAACAAGTATCCAGGAGTCTCTCCAGCTACCCATGCCCGGTCCACATGTAGCTCAGGATCTCCACAGAGGGAGGGAGAAGGTGTTCCATGGGACCCTGGAAAACACAAAATCCGTCTTCCCCTAATAAACAATGTGGGGGTGGCCTGGGGCCCTGGTGAATGTGGACGTCTCTACATAGTTAAAGTATAAAAACATGGCCTGAAAGTCATGATTGGGGTTGATCAGGGGAAAGAGTGAAGGGAATGAGATTGGGCAGGGGTTGAAATAAAGGGGGTCTTCACTTTATTTGAAATGTTAATGGTTAATTCTGAGTTAGCAAGATGGGGCGCCCTGGAAGCCAACACGGCAGAGTCCCTCTTTGAAAAGCTCACCCTGCGCTACAGTGTTAAGGGAAAGTGAGCCTTAGCCTGTCTTCCCCTGGTCCTATATGCAGGACATGCAGTTGTCCTCAGAAAACCTCTACTTTCCCCTTATAAACATTGTGGTTATGTGGGGTGAGGTGAGAGGGGCGGTTTGGGGCTCTGGTGTCTGTGGGTGCATGTGTATGGTAATGTATGGTAAAAATGTGGATAAAAACATGTTCTGTAATGCATCATAGCGGTTGCCTCCCAGGAAGAAGTGAAAAACGGGATTGGGCAGGGATTAAATAAATGGAGTCTTCAACATTATCTGAAGTATTTTAGCTTATTAAATTATGCAAGTGTTAATGTTTATTACTTCTCAGTAACAATCTGGGGCCTTGAAAACTGGCATAGTGGAGTACCTATGTGGCAGGCTTGCCCTTGTCAGTGATTTTGGGAACTGTGCCTTAGGCTGGCTTCTCCATAGACACAGCTATGACTTCATATAGTTAGCAGTGCCAGGCACGCATGCTG